>NC_057814.1:323227197-323827197 GCF_018294505.1 Triticum aestivum | reverse complement strand
ACCATCTGCCCAAGCCATCTCTTCTTGCTGCACAACATCCAGAATGTCCTCAAGAGGTGCATGCAGGTTGTCCTGTTGTGGAATATTCCAGTTGTCCTCTTGCTCCCAGTTGTCCTCATGCTGAACATCTAAGTTGTTGTTGTTGAGTGCAGCATTGTGAAAGCTAGCACCAGGCTCGGCATTCTCAGGTAAGGGGTGTGGATCCACATTGTCAGGTGGAATTGGGTCTTCATCTGCTGGGCCCCCACCAAGAAGCTCACTAGCCAAAACTTCAATCGAAGAGCACCAACCATCCTCTTCAAACTCATCTCCTTCAGACCATCTCATGCTTTTGGGAATGATATCCAGGTTCATAACACGAGCCTTGACCACAATACGGCCCATGTGGTCATCCTCCTTGTCCCAGGAGACCATGCGACCAAACTTGCTGACAGCACAGGCCAAATCTTCAGTATTGCGAAAATCGGAAGGAACTCCTGTCAGCAGCAACCAAACTGTTCTGTTGAAATGCACCCTCCTATGATTCCTGCCCTCATCATGCTTCACAAAAGAGATGAAAACGTCGCCAAATTCATGCGGGCTATCAAGCACCAGCTTGTCCCTATCTCTAACCCTCATCAGACGCACATATGCCTCTCCAAACGGGCATCGCTGGATGTCTCTCAGTCCTAACTGCCTATGCTCAACAATAAATTCTTCGAGAACATCTCTTACATTGGGGAAAGGAGCATCAGCAGGGAGCGGATGGATAGTAGCAATAGCCCAATCTTCATGGCAACGAGGACAGTGCGGGAGGACGACCCGAGCCACCCCGTTGCGGCCCGCAAGCTGCTGGATGGCGAACCCATGGGGCACAAATGGTCGTGGGTCGATCGAAATGTTGGCCATCGAAGAAGCCGCAGAGGCACACACCGTCGCAGGCGAGCTGGAGGTGACAGGAGCAGAGTTTGCGTACTGTGGTGAAGCAGAGTCTGACTGTGGAGAAGTTGAGGAGGCAAGTGCCAATCGAGGCTGGAAATTAGGAAAAGATCCCTTAGAGAGCTCGCTAAAAGAGGAAACCACCGAAGGGTCGCGGGCCGGGCCAACTGACTTAAGCCAATCCTGGACCGCGTCCAGGTTCCAGGCCTCATGGGGAGGGCTTGGAAACGTTGCAAACCATAGAAAAGGGAAAAGCCCAGGTGGCCGCTGCATGTGACACTCCCTGGCAAAGTGGCCCAGCAAACCACACGCGTAGCACTGAAGCGAGCCATTTGAAAAACCCTGATTGCCGCCCTGAGAAGCCTCAGCGCGAACCTCTCCTAAGGTATTAAAATTCTGCATTAAGGACTCATTATTGTCCGAGACCACATTATTGCTAGAGCTTGGAGAATTCGCAAGACGAGCAAAAACCGATGGCCGGAGTTGATCGCCGGAGGCATTGGCGGCGGCGGCAGATCGTGCACGCGAGCCACTAGTAACCAAGGTCCAAGAAGCTTCTTCTTCAAGATAAAAAAAGTTGTTCTTCACGCAACCAGTTAGGGCCTCCAAAACTCCAAAGATTAAACACCAATTCGAAGTCCTTTTCAACCACACGGCCATGGTTATAGATTTCAAACCCCACAGCTTTTGACGCAACCGAAAACTTGAAGGATCTGTCCTTGAGATGATGCACATGAAACCCTTGTGGATAACCACCAAAGCAAGATTGAAGAGTGATGCTAACCGTGTGACAATCCAACCGAAATCGAGCACGACAGAAGGAAACCACCAAAGTGAACTCCCATTGGTGATAACCAGGAGAGAAAACCACTGGATGACCAAACTTTTCCCGCATAGAACGCTGAAAATCTTTACCTCTTGCAAAGTTGAGAGAAGGAGGATCCATGGCCATCTCCTTGACTCCGGCTCCAAAACAGAAGAACTAAAGAAGGTGGCGGCTGCCACAGCCGGAGTGAGGTGGCCGCCGGTGCCGGAGTGGCCACCGGCGGGAGGGGTGGCCGCCGTGGCCGGAGTGGCCACTAGCGGTGGTCGCCTAGGGGGAGCCTAGGGGAACCTCTGTGCTTCCGTGGATCTGATTTTGATCGAGGGATAACTGTTCCCTGCCAAATAATGGAGGATTGTTAGCGATTATAGCATGATAGTTAGGGCATCTCCAGCGCTGGCCCACAAATTTACACCGGCATCTGTCCGAGGACACTGATGGATGCCATCCGATGCTGCCTGCATACCTTTCGACAACTATATGAACTAACCGGACGAAATTCATGCAAACAAAGCAAATTTAAAATTAACCGGATGAAATTCATTACATTTCGAAAACTTTTCCTACAAACTGGACCAAATTCATTACATATTTCGCACAAACCGTACTAAAACCTACTGTAAACCTAATCTAAACGATCGCCGGCGCCCGACCACCATGTCCGGCCATGAACCCGAGAAAGCCGGCCATTGCCTTTGCCTCCTCCTCATCCGCCTCAATAACCTCCTCCTCCGGAGCACAAGGTTCTGAAGATTTCCTCCTCCACGTCTCCGTCAAGCGGCTAATCGGCCGCCGATGTTTACCCCACCAAGCTTGTCGTCGACTGAGTGGGGTAGCGGTGGCCTTCCCGGGACCAGAGCGGTGGTGACCTACCGTGTACTACTCTTCCTCGCTGCCGGCTGCGCCCGCGCACGCGCGCCGGCTTCATGGCCGTGGCGGCGGAGGGCGGCCGGGGGGTGCCGGCGATCTCCTTCGTTTGCTCCTGCGACAGTACGTCGAAGAGAGCTTTCGAGCGCGCCCGGAGCGGAGCCGTCGATGTCCCTCGTCTGCTCCTGCGACAGTACGTCCAAGAGAGCTTCGAAGCGCCAGGAGGCCATGGTTGAAGTGGTGCCGACAGAAGGAAGGGACCGGAGGAGAATAAGTGTGGGTCTTTGGCTATGGCTGGGAGCTGGGGCTCAAGTTAATATAGCAGGCGAATGGCAATGAGCCGCGGCAGACGGATGGACAACTAGCACCAGAGTAGGTTCGTCGGGCGTGAATGCGGACGCTGCTTTAGTGACTTAACTGCAGATGCGTTTGGGTTACTGACATGTGGGCCCAACGGGCATCTGGCCCGCATGTCAGTGACACACCAATTGCACCTGCAGTTAAGTCCGGTGAATGCGACACTGACATTCTGGAGAGACGGTGACTGTTTCAGGCGGGAAGCGCGCGCTAGCGATGGAAGGGGTTTCGGTGTGCAGTGGCACTAAGATCGGTTGCTCACGATAGTACATACTCCGTACCATACTACCATAGTACCCTCTCTAGCTTAGGTTGTTTTATAGATTGTCGTTGTGATGGACGATATACATGAGCAAGGCGGTCCGAGTATGACCGTTGGTGTTGAGCCAGGTGAATACATGCTCGGCGTTCGCGTAGGCCTCCATCAAACGTCTAAACAGTAATGTCAGGCACCGCCGGGGCGCGCAGGTGATGGGCTCGCCGTTTGCGTTGCGCCATGAGCAGGACTTTGATTTAGAGGGCAACGTGCATGCATTAGCATGCTTTGACAGCGTGAGCGTGAGTGTCTGACGCAAAGTATTTCATTTTCATTTGGCTGACGAGGGTGCGTTGCACCGACGAGTCCGTGGTTTGATTCCCCACATACGCATAATTTTGGTTTTTACAGTATTTCTTTCTCAATTGACAGGTAGGCCCGCGTAGATAGATAAAGAACACGAGCTGATGAGGCGCATGCGGACTGTTTGACTGGTCAACCAGACAAATACGGAGCTATACGCTGAGCCAGTGACCGTATAATCACCATATCTCGTATACAATGATCAAAGTGAGCTATCAAGACAAGTTCGATGACCGCCAATGCATTTTACTCGGTAATAAATGACCAGGATTGAAGGGGAATCCAAATTTGCTTCGTCTTCTTTCCTTGAGCTCTTGACAAACCTATACGGTTGTCCGGCCACTCCACCCCAGAGCTCTCACCAAGCGTCATTCATGCCACCGCGCCGCACACTAACCGGTAAGGCAGCGATGGCATCCCGCCGCGCCGAGTTCCTCGCCGCCCACGACCGCACACAAAATGGTAGGGAAGCGATGGCATCCCACCGTGCCGAGTTCATCGCCGCTCGCGACCTCACAACTATGTGGGAGGAATTTGAAGATGCCAAGGCCGAATGGGCGGTAGAGCAAGAGGCGGCCAAAGCCGCACAGAGGGAGCGGAGAAGTCAGAAAACACTCAAGAAAAGAGAGGCCCGCCGCCGCAAGAAATAAAAGGACGCACGCGCTACTGCGAAGATGATGTAGGGTGGAACCCTATATAGCCGATCTTTCACGAAAGGAGCGGATCCCAACTAAGAACACGAAGAAAACGAGGGGAAACACGAGGGAAAGACACGAGAGAATCACTCAAACCAACAAGAACAATCACACATGTGCTAGATCCTCGAAACACAAAGAGATACACGATCCAAATCCAACAAAGGACGATACAAAGGGTAACCGGTTCTTCTCCATGAGGAGGTCTTGATGGGGGCCACCCAAGAGGGGGTCTTGAATCCAACGTGGATCATCTCCGAAGAGGGGCCGCAGTCTCTCTCGAGGAGGAGATCCATATGGATGAGCAATGCTCTATCTCACATATGAGCTAAACCAATGCTAACCCTAGAAAGATGGAGGAGAAAGAGTATATATAGTCTAGGGAGTCGAAGGGGTACACGGGCCTAGGCCCTTACTATGCGCAGACAGGGGTGGCTGGATGTCCGGGCGACGGGCCGGATGTCCGGGGCTTCAGGAGAGGCCGGATGTCCGGGCTGGGGGCCGGATGTCCGGGCTGGAGGGCAAAACTTCTGGATGTTCTGTAGCGTGGCGCCGGATGTCCGGGCTTTTGGCCGGATTTCCGGGCTTGGCCGGATGTCCGGGCTGGACGCCGGATGTCCGGGCCCTGTAGGCTTGGGCGTCTAGGCTGCTGCTGTTGTGGATGCTCCAGGGGCCGGATGTCCGGGGTCATGGCTGGATGTCCGGGGCCTGGAAGGTGAACTTGCCCGTTTCCGTTGGTTCTCTTCATCCGTGAACTTGGCGGCTTGTCCGTCTTCACGTGCATCCTCGGGAGGCTCCTCTTGACACCTAATCATGCATAGCATATCGGACTTAGGTAGTAGCCATGTCTCGAGTGGATCATATGTGATATCACTAAGGAAGGAAGTCACCTCGTTCTCGAGAGCTCTAGCTCGTGCTCGTGTCATAGGTCCTCTTGGCTCTTGATGAGACGATGGTAGGTCCATGGGGATGACCGTAGGATGCTCCGCATCATCACCCCTCCCTTGGGAAAGATCCGACCTCGGATCGAAATCCTCATCACCATGGTACGGGGATAGATCTTTGATGTTGAAGATGTCGCTCACGGAGTACTTGTCGCGTGGGATGTCGATCTTGTATGCGTTGTTGTTGTAGCGTGCAAGCACCTTGAAGGGTCCATCCGCTCGGGGTAGTAGCTTGGACTTGCGTTCCTTGGGGAAGCGATCCTTGCGAAGGTGTAGCCACACAAGATCTCCAACATTGAACATCATGGGTTGCTTGTTGACGTTGAGCTTGGTCGCGAGTCGTTGTACTTGGCGCTCGATGGTGTTTCTTGTATCTTCGTGCATCTTCTTGAGGAAGTTGACTCGGGCACTCGCGTCCATGTTTGTGCGCTCTTGTAGCGGTAGAGGTAGAATGTCCAATGGAGACAATGGGTTGAAGCCATAGACGACCTCGAAGGGGGACTTGCCGGTAGTCGAATGTCTTGCACGATTGTAGGCGTACTCGGCGATGGGTAGGCACTCCTCCCACTCCTTGATGTTCTTCTTTATCAACACGCGTAGTAGAGTGGAGAGCGTGCGGTTGGTCACCTCCGTTTGGCCGTCGGTTTGTGGATGGTATGCCGAAGAGAACAAAAGCTTGATTCCGAGCTTGGCGCACAATGTCTTCCAAAAGTAACTCAAGAACTTGACGTCGCGGTCCGAGACAATCGTCTTTGGCACTCCATGAAGGCGCAAGATTTCCCTACAAAACAAATTTGCAACATGTGAAGCATCGTCTATCTTGTTGCAAGGAATGAAATGTGCCATTTTGGAGAATCGGTCCACAACAACAAAAACGGAATCCTTGCCATTTCGAGTTCTAGGCAAACCAAGCACAAAGTCCATGCTAATGTCTTCCCATGGGTGATATGGAATTGGAAGTGGCATATAGAGGCCATGAGATTGAGCTTTGGACTTAGCTTTGCGACATGTAGAGCATCGGTTGGTGAAGCGATTGACGTCGCGGAACATCTTGGGCCAAAAGTAGTTCTTGGAGAGCGTAGCAAATGTCTTGTCGCGTCCAAAGTGTCCCATGAGTCCGCCTCCATGAGATTCCTGCAAAAGCAACAAGCGAAGAGAGGACTCGGGGATGCAAAGTTTGTTAGCTCTCATAAGATATCCATCTTTGATGTAGTATCGATCCCAAGAAGTATGCGTCAAACACTTGGCATAAGGAATAGAAAATGTAGGATCATGCTCATACAAGTCTTTTATATGCTCAAAGCCAATGACATTTAACTCAAGTTGATTAACAAGCATGCATATACGGGAAAGTGCATCCGCCACAACATTTTCCTTACCTTTAATATACTTGATGACATAAGGAAACGACTCAATGAACTCACTCCATTTAGCATGACGCTTGTTCAACTTAGTTTGACCCTTAAGGTATTTAAGCGTTTCATGGTCGGTATGGATGATGAACTCATGAGGGCGTAGGTAATGTTCCCATTCATGCAAAACTCGCACCAAAGCATATAGCTCTTTGTCATAGATAGGGTAATTGAGTTGCGCTCCGGAGAGTTTCTCACTAAAATAAGCAATTGGGCGCTTCTCTTGCGTTAACACACCTCCTATGCCATTACCACTAGCATCGCAATGAATTTCGAAAGGTTTGTCAAAGTTGGGTAATGCAAGCACGGGAGCATGAGTAAGCAAATTCTTAAGCTCATTGAAAGCGATATCTTGAGATGTTCCCCAAACAAACGGTGCATTTTTCTTACTCAAAGCATGCAAAGGTGAAGCAATGGTGCTAAAATCCTTCACAAATCTGCGATAGAAACCGGCTAAACCAAGAAAACTACGCACTTGTTGCAAATTGGTTGGTTGGGGCCAAGTTTTAATAGCATTGATCTTAGATTCATCAACATGAACACCCTTAGAAGATACTACGAAACCCAAGAAAACAAGCTTATCAACACCAAATAGGCATTTTTCCATATTAGCATAAAGTTGCTCTTTTCGAAGAGTTTGTAGCACGGTGCGAAGGTGGGTGACATGCTCTTTGAGAGATTTGCTAAACACAAGGATATCATCAAAGTAGACAACAACAAATTCACCAATGTAAGGGCGAAACACGTAATGCATAAGACGCATGAAAGTACCGGGTGCTTCCGATAAACCCATAGGCATGACTAACCACTCATATAGACCAAACTTTGTTTTGAAAGCGGTTTTCCATTCATCACCCTCTTGTATGCGGATTTGATAGTAACCACTTTTAAGATCAATTTTGGAAAAGATAGTGGCACCGCAAAGTTCATCAAGCATATCATCAAGGCGTGGAATGGGATACCTATAACGAACGGTGATAGCATTGATAGGTCTACAATCGGAACACATGCGAAAGCTACCGTCTCGTTTTGGCACAAGAATGACCGGTACGGCACAAGGACTCAAACTTTCACGCACATGTCCATGGTCTATGAGATGCTTTACTTGCCTTTGAATTTCTTTGGTTTCTTCGGGGTTGACGCGGTAGGGCGCTTTGTTTGGAAGCGGCGCTCCGGGGATGAGATCAATTCGGTGCTCAATGCCTCGTAGTGGAGGTAGACCCGGAGGTAGCTCATCGGGGAAAACATCTTGGAATTCCTGCAATAAAGAAGATAACACCAAAGGTAGATCGTGAGAGTTGTTAGTTTTTGGTGCCTCATCCTTGCACAATAGGACATAGTGTAGGACACTTGATGGGTTCTCACACACTTCTCTCATCTCACGTTTGGTGGCAAATAGGACTAAGTTTTTCTTGTCGCTCATCGTGGAGGCACTCAATTTGGGCTTGTGGCGCTCACTCTCTTTTTGGTGGTTCACTCTCTCACTATTCTCTCCACGATGGGTGTTTTGCTTGTCGGCGAGCACTTGGCTTGGAGACATAGGACGTAGCACAAACTCTTTCCCTTTCATCTTGAAGCTATAGTGATTTGTACGCCCATTGTGAATGACACCTCGGTCAAATTGCCATGGCCGTCCAAGAAGGAGGTGGCACACGGTCATCGGAAGGACATCACACTCCAAAGTGTCTTCATAGGCGCCGATCTTGAAAGAGACTTGTACTCTCTGCTCGACTTGTATGGTGCCGGTGTCGCTTAGCCATTGAACCTTGTAGGGGTGCGGGTGCTTCATCTTGACCAATTGGAGTTTGGAGCATAGTTCTTCACTTGCCAAGTTATGGCAACTCCCTCCATCGATGATGACCTTGACGGACCGTCCATTGATGCCGGCCTTTGTGTGGAAGATATGGCATCTTTGATCTTCGTCTTGTTGATGTTGAAGAGTCAAGACCTTGGAGACAACAAGAGCGGGACTTGAGTCTTCGTCACAAAAGATGTGATCATCTTCTTCTTCATTGTTCACTTGTCGGTGCATGGCCACTTGCTCAAGAGCTTCCATTTCTCCTTCACTCATGGAGTCGTAGGTGCCGTCGTCGTTGAGGATCATGGTGCGCTTGTTTGTGCACTCGAAGGACTTGTGGCCTCGGCCTCCGCATGTGAAACATTTGATGGAACTTGTCTTGATGGTCTCATCGGTTGGAGTAGATGATGATGAAGCTTTCGGCTTGAAGTTGCTTGTAGTAGGAGGACGACTTGAGCTTGTCGAAGCTTTCTTGTAACTTGACTTGTCGCCATTGCTCGTGGTGGGAGTCGTCGAAGCTTGATTGTTGGAGAGGCCATAGGACTTGGATGAGAACTTGGCATACTTGAAGTCGTCTTGTACTTGCCGTTCCGCTTTGGTAGCTTGATGCACTAGCTCGATGAGGTTCGAGTATGGTTGGAAGTCGGCAATCTTCTTGATAGGGTGATTGAGTCCATTCAAGAAACGTGCCATAGTTTGCTCATCATCTTCTTTGACATTGGCTCGTATCATGGCAATCTCCATTTCCTTGTAGTACTCTTCAACGCTCTTGGTTCCTTGCTTGAGTTGTTGGAGTTTCTTGAAGAGGTCGCGGTTGTAGTAGTTTGGCACGAATCGTGCTCTCATGACATCCTTCATTTGTGCCCAAGTGGTGATGGGTGGTTCACCTCTTGCCGCATGGCGCTCAATGACTTGTTCCCACCAAATGAGGACGTAGTCTTGGAATTCGAGGGATGCCATTGCGATCTTCTTCTCTTCTTCGTAGTTGTGCAAGCGGAAGATTTTGTCAACCTTCAATGCCCATGATATGTACTCTTCGGGGTCATTGCTTCCGGTAAACTTGGGCATGGTGAACTTTAGCTTGCCATATCGTTGCTCTTCATTGTGTTGGGGTCGGGGATGATGACGCCCATGTCGGTGAGGATTGGCAATCTCATGTCGCTCTTGGCGAGGAGGGTTGTCTTCCTCATGTTGCTCTTGGTGAGGAGGGTTGTCTTCCTCATGATGCTCTTGGCGAGGAGGGGGTCCATTGTCTTCTTGCTCTCGATGGACTTGACGTTCTTGTCTCGCTTGAGGAGAAACTTGTCTATCTTGACGAGGAGCTTGTCGATCTTGACGAGGGGCTTGACGATGCACACGTGCTTCGTAAATCCTTTCTTGAGCTTCGTCGCGAAGTGCTTCTTGATGTAGTCGAGCTTGTCGGCCTCGATTGGCTACGGCACGACTTGAGTCTTGAAGAGCACGTTGCGCCTCAAGTGCTTGAGCTTCACGTAGTTGTCGTTCTTGACGTTGCGCCTCGGCGTCTTGTGCATCTTGATGTTGTCGCGCTCGCTCCTCTTGTTCTTGTTGTCGTTGGCGTTGCCGTTCTTGTGCTTGTGCGAAAGCAGCTTGGTTGTGACGATGTCGATGCTCTTGAGAGTCGGTGTCGTGTAGAGGATTGCGGTTAGCTTGACGGTCTTGACGCGCGGCACGACGAAGAGTGTTCGATGTCGGTGTACTTGAACCGGAGATGGTGTCGTCGTAGTGTCGACTTGAGCGGCTCCGTCTTGACGAGGACGAAGTTGTAGAAGAGCGGACCATCATGGTTCGGATATCTTCTTTGAGGGAACTCATGGATGTGTCGAAGTAGTCTCTTGTACGTTGCTCAGATTGTCGTAGATCGGTGGCGAGGTTGTCGATGCGATCGCCCAAAGCAAGTTGTTCTTGATGCAAAGCTCGGTGTGCACCAAATAGTTGAGTCTTGGTGACGTAGGATGACATGTCGTCGTCTTGCTCCAAGAAGAGTGGATTGGTAGAAGTACTTGGCCTATCCATCATTCCAAACAAAGATATGTGAGTGGGAGAAAGAGAAGAACCAATACCAAATGTACCTTGACCGATGTTGAAAATGGATCAAAGATCACTCCAATGTGTAGCAAGGGAATAGCACAATTGGTACCGTTTCTTGTCGGTTCTCACACCTACACAAGTAAAAGCTTATGGTGGAGCTTGGTTAGGATGGTGGCACAAAATTTGATGCAATTGTAAGTGAGACTCAATAATGTTGGAAAAGATTCACAAATTTGCAAATGCAACAAGTAGACCAATAGCAAGATATGGTACACGGAAACACACACGCAAATAGATAAGTGGGGTTGGGCAACCAAGGGTGAGCCAAAATGTGGAATCCACCAAGATGCTCTTGTTGCACAACACTAGAGAGACGCTAGCACGATTGCACAATAGGCGGATACGAACTTGTGCACAACCTACTAAGCAAAAATGCAACGACTTCTATCCCAAGTATGCTATATGTATGATGTTTCTATGCTTTGATCCAAGATGATCGAGTATGACAATCTTAATGTTGTATGATGCTATGGTTCTTGCTTAAGCTCTTTGCTTATCTTTCCCTTTTGCTTAAAAGCTTGTTTGGCTCTTTGTTGTTTGAGCTCTTTTCTCATGCAATGCTTCACGAACCAAGATAGCAATTGTGTATGCGAAGACAACTTTTGTGACACAAGAGATGATACCAAGATATGCAACTCAATGATGGTATGTATGCTATGTGAAGTACACTAATGTGCACAAGTCACGTTGCCGGCAATACTCAAAGGCTAGTCTCGATGGGTAAGCTACGCAAAAGTAAGGCCATGGGTTTATCAATGCAAATGCAAGAGAGTATGATGATATCGCTATACCAAGATGATATGAAGGTGAAGGTGATACCAATGTAGCCGTTCGTAGTAGTCCTTGGCGAAGATGAGCGGTGGTGATGTTGTTGCCAAACCGTACCTAGATAGCCGAAACACAATAGGACACGGAAACCACAACTCAAATTCTCAAAACAAAATGGGTCAAAATTGTCGGAGTTGGTAGCGGGAAAGGCTATGGTGGTGCTATGCGGAAGTGGTGGTGGTATGCGGAAGTGTATGTGGGCTCCGGAACAAAATTGGACGAAAGTTAGGCGGTAAACGGAGTGGAGGATGGAGTTGATGCTGTCAGGGGCCGGATGTCCGGGCCGGGCCGGATGTCCGGGCTGATGGCCGGATGTCCGGGCCGGGCCAGATGTCCGGGCTGGTCGGGCCGGATGTCCGGGCTCGGGATCCGTGGATGAACACCGTGTGGAGAGGTCAAATCCGGGGCAAAATTCAGAGGAATTTGTGGATGGAAATTGGGGAAAAGACGGGGAAAAGCTAGATCTACCTGCAACACACGAAATCCACGGATCAAATCCAACAAAACTTCATCACACCAACAAATCACAAAAAAAAAATTGGGGCTATTTTTGTGGGGTAATTTTCGGGTTAGGACGAAAAACAATAAAATCAAGCTAGAAAACAAAGAGAGGGGGCTCCGAAATCGTGATCAACGTGGCTCATGATACCAAGATGATGTAGGGTGGAACCCTATATAGCCGATCTTTCACGAAAGGAGCGGATCCCAACTAAGAACACGAAGAACACGAGGGGAAACACGAGGGAAAGACACGAGAGAATCACTCAAACCAACAAGAACAATCACACATGTGCTAGATCCTCGAAACACAAAGAGATACACGATCCAAATCCGACAAAGGACGATACAAAGGGTAACCCGTTCTTCTCCGTGAGGAGGTCTTGATGGCGGCCACCCAAGAGGGGGTCTTGAATCCAACGTGGATCGTCTCCGAAGAGGGGCCGCAGTCTCTCTCGAGGAGGAGATCCGTATGGATGAGCAATGCTCTATCTCACATATGAGCTAAACCAATGCTAACCCTAGAAAGATGGAGGAGAAAGAGTATATATAGTCTAGGGAGTCGAAGGGGTACACGGGCCTCGGCCCTTACTGTGCGCAGACAGGGGTGGCCGGATGTCCGGGCGACGGGCCGGATGTCCGGGGCTTCATGAGAGGCCGGATGTCCGGGCTGGGGGCCGGATGTCCGGGCTGGAGGGCAAAACTTCTGGATGTTCTGTAGCGTGGCGCCGGATGTCCGGGCTTTTGGCCGGATGTCCGGGCTGGACGCCGGATGTCTGGGCCCTGTAGGCTTGGGCGTCTGGGCTGCTGCTGCTGTGGATGCTCCAGGGGCCGGATGTCCGGGGTCATGGCCGGATGTCCGGGGCCTGGAAGGTGAACTTGCCCGTTTCCATTGGTTCTCTTCATCCGTGAACTTGGCGGCTTGTCCGTCTTCATGTGCATCCTCGGGAGGCTCCTCTTGACACCTAATTATGCATAGCATATCGGACTTAGGTAGTAGCCATGTCTCGAGTGGATCATATGTGATATCACTAAGGAAGGAAGTCACCTCGTTCTCGAGAGCTCTAGCTCGTGCTCGTGTCATAGGTCCTCTTGGCTCTTGATGAGACGATGGTAGGTCCATGGGGATGACCGTAGGATGCTCCGCATCAGAAGAGGTCGGCGGAGATCCAAGCACGGTGGGGTGTCACTGACAAAGCCGGGAAGGAGAACGACGGCATCTAGCCAGCATGTGAGAAGTAGTAGTACTAGTAGTTAGTGTGTGTGTGTGTCTGTGTCTGAGTACGAGCATGTACCAATACTACTAGTTACTACTATAGTTTTTAGAGCAAATTACCAGTACATTAGCCTAGACTAAATGGAAAAATTCCTATCCTAAGCATCAAATGGCATCTCTTTCTCTATAGGAATTGAGATGCATGTCATCTTACTTCCTATGATTTTCATATTCCTATCCTCTGAACGAAAGGAGGCCTCTGTTGGAGTAACTACTGTAGCTAGGAGTACTGCTGGTACAGTAGTTTTCTTCAAGAAGCGGAATTCAACGAAGTCATGATGGTTCCTTCGTCCGAGCAACTTCAAAGTGGGAAGTGGGCCTGTGATTTGACGGCTCATTAGTCATTGTTACTGCGGTGCGACGACCTGGGTGACTCTCCCTTGGAGTTCTGCGTGCATGGCAAGTGGACCAGGATGGTCGACGTCCCACATGTTGGCGAACGGAAGTATTCTTTCCGATATCGAGGAGCAAGGAAACCGCGTGGTATAGTATCACTGTTGATTGGTTCGCAAAAAAATAGTATCACTGCCGATTTATAATTATTTTTTATTTCTTATGAATGCTAGCGTTTCAACTCTTACGACGAAGGGTGCCAAACACGGCACGTGCTGGATGTCCCACATGTCAGCGAAAGGAGTGGGACATGAACAGCGTGGTAGAGCCCAGCGTAAAAAAAATAGTGTGGTAGAGCATCTCCACTTCTTCCACTTCTGGGTCGGAGACCACACGTAGTAGTACTGAGTGGTATGAACGATACAAAGTGCGACCTGGAGAGAAAGACACGTCTAGTTGGAAGGTCTCGGGGCATACACGTAAACAAATATAAAAGTTAATATGTGCCTCCAACTAATATAGTAGTAGTAGAGTACTTAGGCACGTACTCCATAACATCACCGTGCATTGCACGTACAACATTTAGTGGTAGTACGTAGTAAGAGACAAATGCCGCCCAAGAGTTCCCTTCTCGACCTACTTTTGGGTGTTTGGTAGAGTGTATGGAGGGTGCATGAGTCCACACTAGTTTAGCACAAATACACTAGAAGCATGCATGAAGAGAGCATGCATGAAGAGGGGTGTTGAGTTGAGCATGCATGAAGAGGGAACAAGTATGCTGAGACGAGAACACAACCAAACACACCCTATATGCCACGCATGTTCATACCATTTGTGCCTTTCTACTTCACTTACTACGCTACATTACTCAGGTTTGTACGTCCACTCCTGGGTACATGTCCGTCTCGTAGTTCCAGTCCCACATGTTCTTCATATAGATGGAACGATCCTTGCATAACACGTGCACCTTGATGCTAGATGTCTCGCGTGTTGGGAAAAGGATGAACAAAGCTCACGTAAAAAAAATAGAGTGGAAGAACATAGATTCCGGACGACCGAGAAGGAGCAAGGAACCTCGTGGTGGACCGTCTGCACTCATAATATTTAATATTATTCAGCGATATAAAATTAACCAATCATCTCCACGGTGGACTGGAAGAGTACGAAACACGGCAGCCCAATGTAGTTACATCATACTAGTACATGGCTAACCCACACTATCACCGTATTTCTTGGCTTCCGTGCGACACCTATCTCTAGTAATCCAGCAGCCTGTATCGCTTCTCCCTCCTCGTCTCTATCAAAGTGCGGCGGGCTGGCGTTTCTGCCGTCTATTGAGGTCGGTTAACTATCACATGTTAGCGACATGCCAAGAGCATTCTAAAAAAAATTCCTTTCACGTTCCGTTTTCAAAAAGAAAAAAAATCCTTTCACGTACGAATTTGCCTGTATGCTTTGAGCAACTTGCATCTCCTATACTGCTCCTGTTTGATACTCTAACTTAGCTAGAGATTAGACTAACTCATGACTAACCCTGAACTAACTGTAGCCAAAGAGGTGTTTGGGTGACAGGGTTAGATTGACAATAAATGCACTTCATGGAGAGAGAAAAGTGATTTTTCAGTGGTCCCAATGAGAACTATCTCCAGTTAGCACCACTTGGGTGGGATAGTTTTTTTTCGTGGGTTCGGTGCAACTTGCTCCAATTTAAACCCTCATGCTTGGATACTTTAGGGCTATTAGAGCCCCAACTAGCTCAAACTAACTCTAACCCATGGATCCAAACAGGGCCTATGGCCAGTCTCGACGCGGAGCAGTCACGTGCACCGGGAAGCGGCGCTCTCTCGGCCGTCGCGCCACTTCAAAGCCGGCGCCAGTGAGAGGTCGCCTCCGCTCTGGCCAGGCATTAATGCGGCACTGACGCTCCAGGGCGACATTGACCATTTCACGCGGGAAGCGCGCGCTGGCAAGGGAGTATAGGTTTTGAACCGTTTCAGGTGTAGTACTGGTAGTTTGCAAAACTACTCAATTATTGCACTCAGTTTCCTAAGAAATTGTGGTAAAAAACGTTACTCCACAGCCCGCTTCCCTTCTCCTTCCTCTTCCACCGCCCGCGCACGTCCGCGGGAAGCGACCGGTCAACCCTTATATAGGAGTGCTAGCACAAAAAGATGCATGCATGACCACTAAAATTTCCATATTAAAGCGCCGCTCCGGCGGGAGTATGGCGTATGTTGTTACCTTCGTCCGGCCCATGGCTACCGGGCGACGGCGACCAGAGAAGAGGCGGCGGGAGGGGAATGAATGCAGCTACTGTTTGGGTTCGCCTTCCGGCTTAAATAAATGCGCAGCATCACGTGTACCCGCGGGTGCACAAATTGTAACATATGTGTCTGCTTAAGTGGGCGTCACGTAACTGCTTTGTGTGTGAGAGAAATTCTGAGAGACAGAGTGCGTGTGTGCGAATCTACTCTTCGGACATGTACTCAACCTTTTGCATCGGGATATAAGTATAATGGTATTTACTTTAGCTAGTGATTTACGTGGCCATGTTAACGTGGTTATGTCAAAAAAATGTCACTTCCTGCTCGTGATTTGCGTTATATAATTACAAGCAAGATTCTCGTGCTTTGCACGGAACATCAATATGCATTTTTTTACAGAACACCTGTTGTGATTGACCCATGCAGGAGTAATCCCATGTGTAAAAACTAATGATATCTCGAGAATTTTATTGGAAAACTGGTATCTCGAGAATGTCATCGAAAAAATGAAAGATGAGAGATAAGGCGAGGAGGAGTGGAGCGTGGTGGTGACTGGTGGTCGGAATGGGCGGAGGCATGGGAATGGACGGCGCCGGTAGGCGGCAGCAGCCACCATGCATGCCAGATTGTTCCAGAGACTTATTCCTTTTTTAATTGCTGAGCAATGAGGTTGCGGGAGATAATGATGTGGAGAGAGGTGCGGGTATCTTTTGTAAAATTATCATAGTTTGCTTTCTATCCTTAGATATAGATCATACGGTCTGTATTACAAGATGGCAGGCACACCATCACCGCCAACTCGTTTTTTATAAGGGTACAGATGATAAGTTTGCTGACTACTAAAGTAAAGTGGAATTTGTCCATGTTATGCAAGTAAATAAAGGTGATTGTTTATCATACGGGTAAGGTTGGATGAAGGGTGGTAGGAACAAATGCTCCGCCTAGAGCATGTGTGTGTGAGATGGAGTCTTAGTGTGTGTGTGGGGTGTGTGTGTGTGTGTTTGTGTGTGTGTGTGTGAGAGAGAGAGAGAGATGGAGTCTTAGTTTGTGTGTGTGTGTGTGAGAGAGAGAGAGATGGAGTCTTAGTGTGTGTGGGGGGGTGCGTGCGTGCGTGTGTGTGTGTGTGTGAGAGAGAGAGAGAGAGATGGAGTCTTAATGTGTGTGTGGGGGGGGTGCGTGCGTGCGTGTGTGTGTGTGTGTGCGCGCGTGTGTGTGTCGCGGGGTCCTCTGTGGAGGATGTAATTTAAGTGTGCATGGCTTCATCATAGAGAGGTGATGTGTATGGCAGAGGCCACCAACGATGGGGTGCGAGAGAGAAAATGCCCGTAGAGAGGGAAGAGAAGGTGTGTGCCCGTGAGAGGAGTCGACATCGAGAGAACGTGTTTGTTCGAGAGACACCGAGGAAGACTACTATATATCGATGGTGCATGTAGGCGGGAATTAAACAAAGGGATGGTCTTATTGGTTTCGGGGATATAGGGGAAGAGTGAGAGGCGGGGGGTAGCTAGAAGGAGATTGTTAAGTGTGAGTGTGTGTTTTACCCATCCAGGCGGAAGTTATGTGGACAAAAGAGGAGAACGATTCTATGTGGCGTTAGGATTGAGGGTAATTAAATGTATGGAGACATAGAGACCCTGAACGTGCATGTGTGAGAGGTATACATGTATACGTAGGATGTGTGTGTGCGCGCGCGCATGATCGAGATAAAAGAAAGAAGACATAAGTCATAAGATCAACGACATGGAAGAGACGGATCAGTATGACAATATGCATGCATGTGAGAATGCAGGGAAGAAGGCCCGACAATTGAGCATGTGTTTTTGTCTTTAAGAGATAGTGGCGTGGGCTGGAGCATGCATCTATGGCGAGCAGAGGGAGTGAGACGCAACGATTGTGCAAAAGAGACCAACCTATAAATGCATATGTATGGAGAGACATATATAGTGTGGGTGATAGGAAGCAAGACTCCGTGCGAGAAAGAAATGTTGACGGAGAAACTACAGATAGATACAGAGATGGAGATGCTAGCTAGAGGGACATCCGCTAGTTTGGGTGTTGGAGATGACCGTCGGGTGGTTCAAAGGGTGAAGTTATATATGTGTGTGAGAGGGCACTTGACTGCATGTAGAGAGAAACATATGTAGTGTGCGTGATAGGAATCAAGAGTGAGGGCGAGAAAGAAGGTTGATGGAGAAACACATAAATAGAAAGATAAAGATGCTAGCTAGTGTGCGTTAGAGATAGGAGTCGAGTGGATCAGAAGGCTGGGTTATGTGTGTGGGTGTGAGAGAGATAGAGAGATGGTGCATGTGAGTCACATACAGACAGGTATCAGAGAGAAATGAAATCCAGAGAGACGGAGTTTTGTGTCTGCGAGAGAGAAAGATATTTCACAACGAGAGTGGTAGCTAGAGAGACATACGAGGGAATGCAAGATATCTCTAGGGAGAGAGGGTGTGTGTGAGCGACATACAAGAGAACAATGGAGAAATATGAGACCCTGGGAGACAGAGTTTGTGTTTGTGTGTGAGAAAGAGATATTGAAGAGGAAGAGTCGTAGGTTCTCATATCTAAGGAGCGAAAGACATCTCTGTATGAGGGGTGTGCGAGTGGCACACATGGGAATAGTAGAGAGAAATGAGACCCCGGGAGACAAAGTTTTGTGTTTGTGTGAGAGAAAGAGATTCCACATGGAGAATCATAGTTAGAAACACATAGCAGGGAGCGAGATATACTTAGAGAGAGATAGAGTGATGAAGGTCGAGGGAGAGAGTACCGTCAGTGTGTTACGAAGATAAAAGATCATTGTCGACATACAGGTAGCACGAGAGATACCTGAGAGACGATGAACGCGTATAGGTCCAGAGAGATAGTCCTATATAAGCATGAGTGATAGCTATATGAGACGAATATCTGGATTAAAGGGGATTCAAATATTTAAACTGGAGATCACGACATCGATAATATCATAACGCAAATTGGTGTATCAAACATGCATATTCATTTGAATTTGGGCACACGTGTAATGTTATATAGTTTATCAATATTGGTGATCCATAGATTCTTCAATTACAAAAAATGCATGGTTTATATGCAATCGATGTCTAAACGGGATTACACTATATGTTGCGTGTGTGAAACACATTATACATGTTTGAGAAGTAAAAAAAACCCGCATGAAACACACATTAATTGGAGACAGTTAGCGAGGAATGCATACATTGGATTTCAACATAAAGTGGTTTCAAATATTTGAAAATCCAAATTGATGGATACAACCTTACGAATCTGAGATCATGCCATTTGTAAACCATATTTATGTATAAATGGTGTTGTGCTTTTGAAAGTATATATAAAAAAATGATGTATATAGAATGTAATTCCAATTGAAAATGGATCCCGCCCGAAAAAAATAGAATACAAACGGGATTCAAATTGAGTTGGCACGGTAAACGTGCACTCTGCAAAATTTAACCGAAGCGGGGAAAGTCGCAGTAACCGCCCGAAACCAAAATCTGCGAGATGGAAATCACTACTGCCTATCCCTGCCACGCAAAGCCTATCTGCTGGATTTCTATAGGTTTCGATAGGGGTAGGTTTGTAATTTCACCCAAACGTGACGTAACCGCCTCTCACCCGGATTCATACACGGTGGGCACCAAAACACAGTGTGTCCTCGGCCGAAATCGACTCCCTCCCCGATTCATATTCATACACGGTGGGCGCCAAAAACAAACTCTCGTCGGCAAATATTCGGTGTATGCGAGATTACCGTCCTATCCCCAACCGACTAATGTTGCTGTGATGTAGTAGAAATTTGAAATGGGGGCTAAGTTTGTAAATTTCCTCGCATTTGAGACAAGCGCGCCCTGAATACATGGTTCCCCCCTTCCTCTCTACCTCCCTTTTCCCCATTCGTACTCCGAGGGCGCCAAAACACCCTCTCCACCCCACCCTCCTCTGTCCGCCGCCGTCCGCCACCCCATCCACCGCCGTCCTCCTCCACCATGCCGGAGCTGATACCCCGACGCTGTCGTCCATTACAAGAGATCGACCTCTCTCATCCACGGCTTCGGACCGGGATCCTTGCACCCTGTCCTCTCGCTTCATCCCCGCCGTCGTCCACCTTGCCGGCGCCGCTCCTACGACCGTCTCGTCCACCGCGCCCCGCCGCCACCGTCTACCCTCCTAGATCTGCTTCCACACCGCCGACAGCCATCGCTACCGCAGCACCGTCAAATTCTCAGCAGATGCGTACACGGCGCCGCACCAGAGGCGGTACTCTTTCGTATCTGTGTTGGAAATATGCCCTAGAGGCAATAATAAATGGTTATTATTATATTTCTTTGTTCATGATAATTGTCTATTGTTCATGCTATAATTGTGTTATCCGGAAATCGTAATACATGTGTGAATACATAGACCACAATGTGTCCCTAGTAAGCCTCTAGTTGACTAGCTCGTTGATCAACAGATAGTCATGGTTTCCTGACTATGGACATTGGATGTCATTGATAACGGGATCACATCATTAGGAGAATGATGTGATGGACAAGACCCAATCCTAAGCATAGCTCAAAGATCGTGTAGTTCGTTTGCTAGAGCTTTTCCAATGTCAAGTATATTTTCCTTAGACCATGAGATCGTGCAACTCCCGGATACCGTAGGAGTACTTTGGGTGTGCCAAACGTCACAACGTAACTGGGTGACTATAAAGGTACACTACGGGTATCTCCGAAAGTGTGCGTTGAGTTGGCACGGATCGAGACTGGGATTTGTCACTCCGTATGACGGAGAGGTATCTCTGGGCCCACTTGGTAATGCATCATCATAATGAGCTCAATGTGACTAAGGAGTTAGCCACGGGATCATGCATTACGGTACGAGTAAAGAGACTTGCCGGTAACGAGATTGAACAAGGTATTGGGATACCGACGATCGAATCTCGGGCAAGTAACATACCGATTGACAAAGGGAATTGTATACGGGATTGATTGAATCCTCGACATCGTGGTTCATCCGATGAGATCATCGTGGAACATGTAGGAGCCAACATGGGTATCCAGATCCCGCTGTTGGTTATTGACCGGAGAGGCGTCTCGGTCATGTCTGCATGTCTCCCGAACCCGTAGGGTCTACAACTTAAGGTTCGGTGACGCTAGGGTTGTAGAGATATTAGTATGTGGAAACCCGAAAGTTGTTCGGAGTCCCGGATGAGATCCCGGACGTCACGAGGAGTTCCAGAATGGTCCGGAGGTGAAGAATTATATATAGGAAGTCCAGTTTCGGCCACCGGGAATGTTTTGGGGGTTATCGGTATTGTACCGGGACCACCGAAAGGGTCCCGGGGGTCCACCGGGTGGGGCCACCTATCCCGGAGGGCCCCATGGGCTGAAGTGGGAAGGGAACCAGCCTTTAGTGGGCTGGGGCGCCCCCCTGGGCCTCCCCCTGCGCCTAGGGTTGGAAACCCTAGGGGTGGGGGCGCCCCACTTGGCTTGGGGGGGAAGCCACCCCCCTTCCCCCTTGGCCGCCGCCCCCTCCCCCATGCAGATGGGTTCCAGGGCCGGCGCCCCCCCCCCCTCCAGGGGTCCTATATATAGTGGGGGGGAGGGAGGGCAGCAACACCACAGCCCCTGGCGCCTCCCTCTCCCCCTGCAACACTTCTCCCTCTCGCGGAAGCCTGGCGAAGCCCTGCCGAGATCCCGCTACTTCCACCACCACGCCATCGTGCTGCTGGATCTCCATCAACCTCTCCTTCCCCCTTGCTGGATCAAGAAGGAGGAGACGTCGCTGCTCCGTACGTGTGTTGAACGCGGAGGTGCCGTCCGTTCGGCACTCGGTCATCGGTGATTTGGATCACGGCGAGTACGACTCCATCAACCCCGTTCATTGGAACGCTTCCGCTCGCGATCTACAAGGGTATGTAGATGCACTTCTTTCCCCTCGTTGCTAGTATACTCCATAGATTGATCTTGGTGATGCGTAGGAAATTTTAAAATTCTGCTACGATCACCAACAATCTGCTCAACTTATTTATCGCAGCAAGAAAATAGATCGCCATTGCTTTACTCTGATTTCTTGTCTTGGTTGCGAAGTTGCCTTTGTCCGGTTTGCACCTTTAGATCCGCCATGGCACGCTCAACACTATACTCCCAATGCTTATGGTTCTCCCCTTTTATATTCCACACTAGTTAAATCACAGTAGACTAAATTTCAAATTGGGTCAGTCGATTTTTCAGAGCTCGCCGGAGTTCGCCGGTGCGATCGAAGGGGCTCGTGTGGTTGTGGGGCCTCGCCGAACGAAGAAAACTCGATGCGGGTGGGGGTTGGGGCGGGGGTGGGGGCGGGGGTGGCGGAGGAACACAGGCGGTGGGGCCCGGTGGTCCGGCCGGCGGCCCGTGCGGTGTTCTGTATGGGAAGAATCAGAGACGAGGAAGAAGAAGGGTTAGGAGACATAGGATCTTCATCCAACCGCCTGAAATGGTCGAGAGACAGCTGGGAGTTGCATTCTTAATGCGCTCTGGTTCATCATGTGTGGGCACTGCGCAACCAACATTTTATTATCCAAAATCTGCTTGCTCTTCTTTACCATGTTCCTCTTCTGTTCTTCTTTAATATGTACTCTCTCCGTTCCTAAATACAAGTCTTTGTATAGATTCCACCATGGACTACATATGGAGCAAAATGAGTGAATTTACACTCTAAAATGTATCTGGATACATCTGTATGTGATCCATAGTGGAAATCTCTACCAAGACTTATATTTTGGAACGGAGGGAGTATGATAGTAGTACAGTATGTTCCTTGTACTGAAGATGAGCAGGGACATTTGCAGTGTAGAGGTTTATACGGTCGATTGTGATGGACACTTTGAGCCTCTTTGATTCGTACGATCTTGTAAACATAGGAATAGGATTTGTAGTGGCCTGCCCACTTGAATCCTATAAGAATAGCAAGGAAATGCGGGGAGCTGTGTCGCCTTTGAGAGTTACACTGATATTAACAGTACCGCACCTTCACTTGAAGAGAGCTGGTTTCCGAAGCCTTTCTAGCCGTACCGGCAATACTAGCACATATATTCCAGCAAGTTCCACTTTGCTGATTTTACTCTGATGCTTAAGGTTTTCCCATTATATCTACACTATGATCTGTGTAGCTGCTTTGTGTCGCACTAGTAGCAGTCCACTCTTGAAGCTAAACACTGCAATGACTTACAAAATTGGCACCAAGGCATTGAGTGCCATTCTGGATGCAATGAAACTCATGCGCTCCCCACTTGTTGATTCTTGGAATATGATCCTAATGACTATTCTAACCTCGAGGAGTCAAAGGCAGATGGCATGTCCTGTTCACCCATCAAGGTGCCTGTTCTAATTTGGCAATGTTTTATTGATTGCGGGTATCTTGCATATGTTGTCTTGCATTTCTTCTACTTTGTTGCACCGCCATCTGCTTAGTTTACTCATCATATATGTCAAGATGCCATGCCTATCCATTATCAATACATATTCCATCTGTCATCATACCATGTTTTTCCACTCAAATGCTGTTCTTGTGCATCAGACATCAAAAAGGAAGAGGGTGATTGCCGAACCTGAAGGAGCACCAGCAAAGTCCTTGAAAAACGTGGTGCTGCCGGAGAAATCAGACAGCACCCCACTTATATTGGCTGTACAACCAGTGACACAAAACATAGGACCGACTCCAGCAGACTGTACCCATACTTCACTGGCCACACCACTAGCCCCACCACAGAGGACCTGCACTCCAGCAAAAGGTATACCGATTTCATTTGCCATAGCACCAGCTGTACCACAGAAAAATCCCACTCCAACAAAAAGTACAGCAACTCCACCGGCCGAAGACCTATCCCAACTGCAGAGACGGCCAATTCCTGCAGATTGGAACCCCATTCCATTTATTCCCAGTTTAAAGACAATGCTTTCAATGTTGTTAGGGACTACGTGCATATATTCCCATCATGGGAACATTATTGTGAAAACAAACACCATTTTCACATCTTCCTGTCCAACTTACGTGTAAGTGCTATTATTCATGGTTATTATTTTCCTGTTTTCTGCTGATTGAACACATCAATGATTTACATTACATTGTTGTAACTAGGCGAGGGTCAATCTGGATAGTCATGACTAGCAAAGCTTGCTTGTGTTTTTCAAGGAAGCATTGCAGCAGTATCGGTGTTACCTGAGGAAATCACACTTTGATGGCAAGTCTATAAACGAATTTTCGGTGAAGTCTCCTGTGCTAAATTTAGAAGACATTGAATGGAAAAACCTTGTTGTGCACTGGTCTCGTTCCCAGGATGAGGTATTGTCTATGAAATCACATGACAATTTGAACTTCTACTTTTCCGCATGTGCCTTACGGATCTTTTTTGCAGGAAATCTGCTCGAAGAAGAATTCCGGTTTGACAAGAACGACGGGATATCACAAATATGCTGCCCGCTGCTTTGCTCTTGTTAGTACCTGTTGTCCTGTATCACTGTACTTGCATACATACCTGGTTCATTATGTGACAGCAGTATGCATGATAGCTTGCTTATCAATTGTTCGCTCCAAATTATCTGATCAGTATGAATGGTTACATTAGTGTAGAATATATCCAATGCCAATGTTTTTTTAGCTCTGCATTGTTCTTGTAAGTACATGCTGTCCTTTATCAGTGTACTTATAATGACAGGTAGTTGTTCATGTACCATCACTCTGCAGCTTATTTTCCTTTGCCCTTCATTTTCTACACATCAGATCTATATTTACTCTTACCATAAGGTTGGTACTAAAGAAGTTTAGCTGTGCATTGCTCTTGGCTGTACCTTTTGCCTGTATCGCTGCACTTACATTTATAGCTACTTGGTTATGTAGCATCACTCTTCATCTTATCTTAAATATTCTCCATTTTTTCGTATATTATCACATCTATATTTACTCTTAACAAAATGTAGAATAAACGCAATGCTTTTGAAGAAGATTCTGTGGTAAACTTCTTGAATTGCCCCCCCCCATCAGCATGGACAAGGCCTTTATAGAGCCTGTCTTCACCAATAATGTAAGTTTGTCCATCTCAAGCCTTCAAACTTTGTTGTATATATTTGGTTAGGCATGACTGCAACAGCTGTTTATTTTTGGTGTTTGCATCAAATTGCTTGTTTAAAGTTTATTATGTAGTTCATAAACAAAAGTTTGTCCTTTCTCAATTTAAGTTTTCAGTTGTACAACCAAGTTCCTTCTTCATACCATGTAAATTAAACTATACAGAGCAAGTGATCTTCTTTTGCACTGCATGTATGCTTCTGTTCTTCATCCGTAATCCAGTGGTGTGCTGAACCTACCCACTACAGCACAATGTCGTATTCTGCAATGTCTTAACTATGAACAATGTCATATCATTCTACTATTATTTAAACCGTCTCTTTATTTGCCAATATGAAATGGTATAAATTGACAGCACACTAACCATTGATACTTATGAGTTCTTGATCTGTAATCCAGTAGTGTCGTGAAGCTGCCAACTCCTTCACAATGTCATTTCCTGCCATGTCTTGACCTGAAGAATACCATATTGTGTTAATGCAATTTTAAACTGTGTCACTTTATTCGTTAGTAAGAAATGCGATGAATTGTCAGCACTGATACTTTTATGTGCAAAACATGTCATCTGTCTGCTTGTTTATCTTTCAGAGTGAGGAAGATATAAGTGTTGAACAAGCGCAGTCTCATCATCTTGCTCAGCTACTTGCGCTGTAGCTCCCCAGCAGGGCTAACCTTTCTTGAACTCTATTGAAGTGCTGTCGGTTTTGTATATTATTTTGTCGGCGTGTTTATTTGCACTGGTGGCGATCTTTGATGCCCAGTGTATGTAATCTGTTGTCTGCTTGTGCTTTATTATCATAGTGGCGAACTTTGACGCCCAGTGGATGTAATATGCCGTAATTTCTTTATTGTATAGTCTAGGTTTTTTCTTATTCACGATGCTGCAGTTATTTTAGTGTATATATATCCTGTCTTCGCAGTAAACCGGCCAAACCGTAAAATTATGGTACATAATTGGGCCGTCATGCAATCACGATGTAGGTTGGGCCTGAAACGTGTCGAACAACTCACAGGCTGGCAGCAGCCCGAAATGAACCCCGACCCATGAATGTGCGAATCAAATCACGGGCTTTTAACAGGCCAAAATTGTCTCGGTCCTTGTTTGGCCCAATCAGATATCGGCTGCGAGCAGGCCGGATGCAAACCGGGTCGTAGTTAGGCCCAACTATATGACGGGCTTTTAACAGGCCGAAATTAATATAGGGCCGAAATGTTAAACGGGCCTTTAACAGGCCAAAACTAATATCAGGCCGAATTACTAAGTGGGCCTTTAGAAAGTGGGCCCAAAAGCATAGTGTCCAGTTGACGGGCCGAATCTGATATGGGCCATAATTGAGCCCAAAGCCTCTTAAAGGGCCGGACCTGATCTGAGCCGTAATTTGGCCTAGAACATGGTAGGCTTTTAACGGGCCGGATCTCATATGGGCCACTATTAGGCCCGGAGCATGGCAGGCCATTAATGGACCGGATCAAATATGGGCCGGCATTTGGCCCAAAACATGGCAGCCAGTTAATGGGCCGGCCTACTAGGGTCCTCAAAATCTTGTGGCCCTACAGCTGGGCCGGCCCATTAATGTCGGCGAAATCTCGTGGGCCTTTAGCTGGGCCGGCCCATTATGATCCGCAAGAATCTTGTGGGCCTTTACCTGGGCCGGCCCATTATGGCACACAAAAATCTTGTGGGCCTTTACCTGGGCCGGCCCCTTATGGCCCGCAAAATCTTGTGGGCCTTTAGCTGGGCCAGCCCATTATGGTCCGCAAAATCTCGTGGGCCTTTAGCTGGGCCGGCCCATTATGGTCCACAAAATCTTGTGGGCCTTCAGTTGGGCCGGCCCATTTAAACTTGATGGGCCAGTCCACGTGTCAACATATCATAGGCGCGTCTCGCCCATTGGATGAGTGACACCTGTGCCAACGCGGACCTGACACGTGTCTCCTCCAGCCAATGATGATTTTACACGTGGAAAATCCCCATTGGTCGGGGCTGTTAACGGGTTATCAGATCCAAAACCCGACCCGATAGCTTAACGGCCTTCCGTTACGGTGGATGCCACGTGTCGGTCACCCTTGACGAAAGCACTTCTCTGACGCACGATTTATCGTCATGGAAGTGGACACTTCCGTGATGATAATTTTGGTAATGTCATGGAACACTTCTACGACAGCACAGGTATGACTATCTTGATTCTGTCATAAATTTGTCATGGATGTACTGTGACAAACACGTATCATCACGGAAGTGTATTTTTTTTGTAGTGGTAATCGAAAGAACAATACATCATTAATTTTCCTAATATAGAAAGAAGAGGGGGAAATCCCCTTTGACGTATATGGTGCATGTGGCACCTTTTATCCGAATGAAGTAATATTTAGAATATGTTTAGGAAAGTAGGCCATGCCAGCTGGTTTAGGGTGAGATTGAACATACCGCGCGCATCCTCAAGTCATCTGGTACGGTGAGCTGGAATGTCTGGCGGAGGCCGCAAGGTCCTGATGTGTCCGCTCACTATACACTCTATGAATGAAAGAAAACCCTCAAATCAGCTCAAATAAAAATGAATTCACGGCGATTTCGGCCGGGTGATTAAAGGAGGCAGATGAACTGGGATAAGAGATGAGATAATATCTCATTAAATTAGTTACCTTGTTGTCCATGAGAAAGAACCCTCAGTATGGCAGATTCCCCAACCGAGCTGAGCTGGGTCGACCGCGAGCAGCGTCGAGAAAGTTGATGGCAATAGGCAGCGGCAAGCAGAAGTGGCGAAATGCGGTGGGCTTTGCCGGCAGCCTGGCGACAGCGGCAGGCGTCAAGCTAAGTGGTTACCACCGCGATAGGCGGTGCCATGCATAGACGCGGAGGAGCTTGTGCAGGTGTGAATGGGGACCAGAGGGGGTGGAGAGCAGGGTGAGGGTTTTTGTGACATGGGGATGGTGAGGGTTTTCTTTTTTCTTTTTTGAATTGGGTGGTGAGGGTTTTCTGTCCCAGAGAATTTTGGAGGCGACGATTTGCTAGAGCCAACCGTGTGTGATTGACGCAACAGGTAAAATGAAAGTCATTGCACACGGTTCCAATTTTGGGAACCGTGTGTGATTGACGTACTACCTCCGTCCTAGTTTATTTGCCCCCTTTGTAAGTTTTACCAAATTTTTACCAAATATTTAACTAAGAAATGTTTATGCATGTCACCAAAAATTATATCATTGAACACTATGCTCAAATACCCATCCAGTGATATAATTTTTGCTGACCTGCGCTAACATTTTGTCAGTTAAACCTTTGGTCGAAATTTAACACAAATTACAAAGGGGACCAATAAACCAAGACGGAGGTAGATTCCATCAACCGAACTGATTGCATACATATCCCATGGTTAGACATAAGTAAACATAGATTAAACATACTCAGACATAGATAATAAGCGTGCACGTACACAAGCATAGTTCAACCATAAGTACATAGTTCAACCGTCATTAAGCATACTCAAGCGTATATAGTTCGATCCCACATCTGATCTCACATGCCGGCATGATCCTGAAGCTTCTCCAGGTACTCGGCGTACATGTCGTGAGCCACCCTACGAGAATACTCCTGCTTGAAGGAGCCAACGGCCCGTCCTCTTGCATGCGCCAGAACACTTAGATACACATCATGAAGCTTCTAGATGCAAAATGGGCATCGATAGCCGCTATTCCAGGTCCTAATAGGCCTGTTATGTATTCCCGCATAAAGCTCCCTCAGGATTTGCCTCTTGTACCTCCTCTGGCCATCTTCATCCTCGCTGTCCACATCGTCAAACAGCACCTATAAAAATAGTAAAACAAATTTGGCATCAAATCAATGATTACATGCCATGAAGTAGGATTACGAATTTATGGCTATTTATTTATACATATCTAGAGATTATGGTTCGTTTTTTAGCATAGTCGTCTATGTACAGACCAATCTTGAAGAAAATAATGGCACAAACATATGTAGGTCATTCAAAATCAATTGTCAAGTCCTGGCTAGGAATTATTAGCACGAACACTAACCCTAGTCGGATTACTAGCTTGCACAGATGAAACAACTAATCACTTATCACTTGTACCATTCAAACAATCAATACACTACACAGATCTAAGGAAACTTACTCAGATTTCATGGATTGGGAGTACATAACCAGAGGATTTCTATTCCAAAAAGGGGGAGGCAGGAGTAACCAGAGAAACCCTATTATCCATTTGACACATAAATGGGTATAGATGACTAACCAACTGTCCGTTATCGTCGGAGTCGTTGCGAGAGTGGTCGTCGGAGTCGTCGCTGGGGTTGTCACCAGAGTCGGTGTGGAACTCCGCCACCGACTGTGGAAGCTCGACGCCATCGACGACGTCAGGGTGCAGCGATAACTTACCGGCGGTGACGGCAACCTCTGTCCCCATCTCCACGACGTGCTACGGCGCTTTAGCAGCCCCGGCGTCGCTACTCCCTCCGATGGAGTGCTTCGGTGACATCCTCATACACTGACGACTTTGAGGACTCAGAGCGGCGTCGAGGATGCAAGCGGAGAGAGAGGATTGTGTGTGTGGCGAGGATGGGTGGTGCGGCCACTCGGGCGCACCATTAATATGGAGTAGTGGGAGTAGTGGGAGAGAGGCAGGCGGCGGTCAAAATGATGGCTCACTTCTCGGTGAGCCTGCACATCGGACTGTTGGCATGCCTACCAAAGTTTCACATAGCTACTCGCACGCCTCCCGATGACACTGCGCAGCGAGCAGGCCTCCGTCAATTCACACACCTGCACGCACGCCTCCTAGTCTGCCTGCGCGGGGGACGCCGTCAATTCACGCCTACTCGCACGACACACGGGTCGCGCGGCGGCACGTATATTGTTTTTCTATTTGGATGATTAATGTTGCGCTTTATTGCTTAACCGAAGCATGGCACGTATCCATTGTTGGTCTAACGCTCATGGTTCAAATAAACAATCCGTTTGGGATATTGGTTCCCAATTATTAATAATCTCATGTTTGTAATTAGATAAAGATTACATCAAAACTGGTCTCGAATTTGACAAAAAAGTACAATGCCACTTTGTATTGGTGTCCATATGACAACACGATAAGTTTCATGAACTTCAAATAAGTTTTGGATGTACTAGAGTTTAAAAATCAAGATTCTCAATGTTTGAAATTTGTTGCACGGGGAGTAAACATGCACCCAGTGAGACACATGTGTTTTTGCAATCCATTTAGGTGCACTGTCACGTGTGCATGTAGCTCAAATTTGATTTTTGCACATTATACCCGTAGAAAATCAATCAATTAATGTACTAAAATGTCTTAATGATCTCTGTTTTTTTCGAAATTAAAACGTCCGTCCTTTGGTAACATATGTTCACCGCGGGGTAATTAATTTAACATGCATCGTAGTTGCGGTGGATTCGTGGTGTGTGTGTGTGTGTGGGTGTGTGCGTCTGGGGGGTGGCAGGTGGCTCGCAGTACACTACGAATTGTGAGCCACCGTGTGGGTTGGCCGTTTTGTTAGGCAGGCCGGTGCCACATCAGAGTTGTGAATTCATTATTTAAAACATTACACAAACCTTTCGGACATACATGTTTTGGCCACATGCAGTCGATGGTTGTCCTACACGACACTCGATACTCGCGTGTGGTGCTTTCTTTGGGCCCGCGAGGTCGTCGTCCATCACTTTGACGAACAGACGGCAGTGAGGTTAATTTGACCAGCAAGGTAGAATCTTTTTTGTTTGTGTTATGGTGGTATATAGTACGCGTCGAATAGGTGGGAGGGGACTAGCATATATACTATACGTACGCGTCCGTGAACAAGTACACCTCACTCAGTGTCGGGACTTTTCAGTTTTTGACGCACGTGCCACATCAAAATTGTGAATTGGCTATTCAAACATCACACAACACTTCTTTGGACCACATGCATGCACGCGGTGGTTATCCTAGCTAGGACACTCACGTGTGACGCTTCCATCTATGGGCCCACGAGGCCATCGTCGATGCATGCATGCATCACTTTGACCTACATCGGGAGAGCTTAATTAATTTCACCATCGATGTGGATTCTTTTTGGGTTGTACGTATTACGGTAGGAGCATATAGTATGCGTCGAAGAGGGGGGAAGGGGACCATCATATGCAGTACGCTTCATGAACCTCACTATGTGTGGGTGCATGGTTTACGGTTTTTGAGGCATGTGGCACATCAAAGTTGTGCATTTTGGGTACTCAACATATATATGTTTGGCCCACATGCAAGCGATGGTGGTTGTCCTCTCGCACCCACTTAAGCGGTTATCAGCGATATCGATGCTTTCCATCTGTGGGCCTGCTTGGTCCATCACTACTTTTTGCCTGGCAAAGAGAGAGGTTAATTTGACTTAGGAGGGGATTATTTTTTTGCTTGTAATACGGTATATATATATATATAGGTCATGCTCTGGGATGACATGCATGATACAGTTTGAGCACACACACGTGCATGTGTACACATGAATCCCTCCCATCGAGTCGAAGTGGCTAGTACAACGACACGTCATGAACCGATCTCGCTCTGTGTGGGGAGTGTACGATTTTCGACGCACGCGCCACATCAATGTTGTGAAATAGTATCCAAACATGCATGCATGCATCACCTCCATACATATGCATGCACTACTACAAAAGGCTTATCCCCAATATCTCTACTAGTGGCGCATCATGATGGTGGTGCGCCACTGCTATATAGCAGTGGCGCAGCAGAATCAGGTGCGCCATTGCTATGTTTTTACTAATGGTGCACCACATGAGCAGTGCGCCATTGCTATTTTTTTGGTCCATCCCCCCCACCAGACATAGCAATGGCGCACCTAGGTGTGGTGCACCATTGCTATGTCTGGTGGGGGTGTGCCTGCGTGTGTGTGTGAGGGTGCGCCATTACTAACGTTCACACACACAAACACACCCCCCTGGATCGCCTTTTAGGTTTTTTTTTAAATAAAATAAAATGATAAAAAATTCAAAAAATTCAAAAAATATATATGCCCATGTGTTATGTGTTCTAGTTGTTAGGAAAATTAACAAACATGAATTATGAATTGTTTTGCAAAAGGCCGTCGTGTTTCGGTAAAATGGCCGTAACTTTTGCATACGACCTCCGATGAAAATGTTGTTATATGAAAAATCATCTACTCAAAAAGTTACATCCGAATTCAATGGGGGGAACCCCGTTGAAGATTTTTAGAATCCCCAAAAACCTAACAGAAAAAAAGTTATGATGCTTTTAAGATCTGGAGGCAAAAAAATTTGAAAAAATGCAAAAAATAAATAAATAAGCAATGGTGCACTAGTGCATGGTGCGCCAGTGCTATTTTCCCGCCTTCAAATTTCAAAAAAATACAAAAATAAAAAACAAGTTAGCAATGGCGCACCTTATGAATAATGCGCCACTACTATTTTCCCGCCTTCACAATTCAAAAAAATTCAAAAAAATAGCAATGGCGCATCAGTGAATAGTGCGCCACTACTATTTTCCCGCCTTCACAATTCAAAAAAATAGCAATGGCGCACCAGTGCATGATGCGCCACTGCTAAGTTGGGACAGGAATTTAAAAGGGCCGGCCAGCCACTTACCCCTTCATTCTTCTCCTCCTCTCCTCCACTCCATCTCCTCCTCTCCTCCACTCCATCTCCTCCTCTCCGGCGACCTCCTCCTCCTCACGGTGCTCCTCCTCCGGTGACCTCCTCCTCACGGTGCTCCTCCTCCAACGACCTCCTCCTCCCTCCTCTCCTCCTCACGGTGCTCCTCCTCCGGCGACCTCCTCCTCCCTCCTCTCCTCCTCACGGTGCTCCTCCTTCCTCTCCTGCTCACGGTCCTCCTCCTCCTCTCCGGCGACCTCCTCCTCCCTCCTCTCCTGATCCTCACGGTCTCTCCTCCCTCCTCTCCTCCTCGCGGTCTCTCCTCCCTCCTCCTCTACTTCCGGCCACATGTGGAGCTCCCCCGGCACAAAGAACGTACCAGATCCAGGTCGAGAACGAAATTTGAAAAAAATTCAAGCCAAAAAAACGAGCAAAAAACAAGCCAAAAAAATGAGCCAGATCTAGATCCAGATCCAAATTCAAAATTCAAAAATAGCAATGGCGCACGGTGGGGGTTAGACGGTGCGCCACTACTATTTTCCCGCCTTCAAAATTAAATAAAAAATTAAAAAAAAGTTACCAGTGGCGCACCTGTAGCAATAGTAATGGCGCACTACAAGGTGCGCCACTGTTACCTGCAATACTAATGGCGCACCAGAGGTGCGCCATTACTATTTGTTACTAGTGGCGTGTTAATAGTGGCGCACCTATAGTGCGCCATTAATAGCAAAAACTGGTGCGCCACTAACAGCCTTTTTTCTAGTAGTGATGTAGTGGTTGCCTTCGAACGGTACACTCCCTCGCGTGGTTATCGGTGACAAGACTATATATTCATGGGCCCGCGTGGACATCCATGATCACCTTGACCGACAACAAGATAGGTTACCATGGCGGATTCTTCATTTGGTTCATGTTATCGTAGTATAGGTCATTGTGAGATTCAGACCTAATTAAGTTTGAGCGCATATACTATGCACGCATGCTGCATGAATCCCCGTCGTTGGCTTGAAGTGTGGTGTAACATACATATGCATCGTCAACCTAACCCTCACTCAGTGTGGGTATTTCTAGTTTGAAATCACGGTGCCACATCAAAGTTGTTCCATTGTGTACTCAAAAACACACCTCTCCATACATATGTTTGGGCCACACGCATGCAGTGGTTGTCTTCGGGGACTAGCTACTTGCATGATTATTGGCGAGCTAGCCCATCTCCGGGGTCGCATGGACGGCCATCACTTTGACCAACAACAAGAGAGAGATTGTATGACCAAGGCGGATTATTCTAGGTCTGTTTTACGATCAATCTTGGTGAGATATGCCTCTCTGGCCCACCGACTGAAAGTGTGGGGGGCTGCTACTTCACACTTTGCTAGGTGAACCTCGGTTGGGAGGGGCATGCATTCATAGCTTAGGATTCCCTTCGTGCCTACACGAGGGGGGTCTGCTAGCTACTTCGCACTTTGCTAGGTGAACCACAGTTGGGGGGCCATGCATTCATAGCTTAGGATTCCCTTCGTGTCGACATGAGGGAGGGGCTGCTAGCTACTTCTCACTTTGCTAGGTGAACCTCGGTTAGGGGGGAGGGTGAGGGAGTCCTGGACTAAGGGGTCCTCGGGCGTCCGGCCTGTTAGCCATGGGCCGGACTGATGGGCTGCAAAGATACGAAGACCGAAGACTGCACCCGTGTTCGGATAGGACTCTCCTTGGCGTGGAAGGCAATCTTGGCGATCAAATGTGTGGATTCCTTTCTTTGTAACCGACCTTGTGTAACCCTAGATCCTCCCGGTGTCTATATAAACCGGAGGACTTAGTCCGGAGGGGATATATTCATTACCATAGTCATACAGGCTAGACTTCTAGGGTTTAGCCATCTCGATCTCGTGGTAGATCAACTCTTGTAATACTCATATCCTTCAAGATCAATCAAGCAGAAAGTAGGATATTACCTCCATACAGAGGGCCCGAACCTGGGTAAACAATGTTTGCCCTGTCTCCTGTTACCATCGACCTGAGACGCACAGTTCGAGACCCCCTACACGAGATCCGCCGGTTTTGACACCGACATTGGTGCTTTCATTGAGAATTCCACTGTGCCATCCCCAAAAGGTTTGATGGCCCCTTCAATCGTCAATGATGATGCTGTCCAAGGAGAAACCTTCCTCCCCGGTCAGATCTTCGTGTTCGGCGGCTTCGCACTGCGGGCTAACTCGCTTGGCCATCTGGAGCATATCGATAGCTACGCCCCTGGCCATCAGGTCAGATTCGGAAGCTTGAACTACGTCGCGGACATCCGTGGAGACTTGATCCTTGACGGATTTGAGGCCGCGGCGACCGCTCCTTGTCGCCCCGATGAACATGACTTAAATCTGTCATCGGAGCGCATCCAGGAGATAGCTTTCGTAACTGCTCTGGCTCTAGATCCGGAGCAGACCGCGCCATCCGAGGATGGGAAGCTCAGCCCCGCCACGGAGGCTATAGATTCCGCAGCGTTGGAGCCGCACATAGACTTAACCTCACACGATATCTGTGTCACCGGAACTCCGGACTCGCCTTCGGCTATAAGTTCTGAACCATGTGAGTCCACTGACGCCGAACTTGATCGATTATCGATCTTCAAATTCAGCACCACAGACATCTTCCAGCATTCGTCCTTGGGCGATGTGCTAAATTCATTAAGAAATCTGTCCTTGGCGGGGGACTCACAACCGAATTATGTCCGCTTTGAACTGGAGGCTGATGATGGGGGAGAATTTCGCTTCCCACCCGCCACCCACTTCATAGCCACTGTCGAGGACTTAACCGACACGCTTGACTATGACTCCGAAGACATCGACGGTATGGACGATGATGCCGGAGAAGAGGAGGCCCAAAACCCGCCGTTCACTGAACGATGGATGGCCACTTCCTCATATGACATATACATGGTGGATGCACCAAAAGATAATAGCAACGACAAGGAGAACCCAGCAAAGGATCACCCTCCTAAAACACAACCAAAGCGTCGTCGTCGGTGGCGCCGCTCTAAATCGCGCCGCAGCAAAGACAGCAACACCGGCACAGGAGACGATAACACTCCAGATGGTGCCAAAGTCACAGAATACCCCGACGAACAAACCGCCGAACAAGATAATCGGGAAGATGGGCAAGTTAGCCCAGATGAACAGGCCATAGAAGAAGACTCGGAGGATGATAGTTATCATCCGCCCTCCGAGGAGGAGGTGAGCCTCGGCAATGAAGATTTCATCGTGCCTGAGGAACCCCTTGAGTAGGAGCGCTTTAAGCTTCAGCTAATAGCTACTGCAAGGAGCCTGAAAAAGAAGCAGCAGCAGCTTCAAGCTGATCAAGACCTGTTCAATGACAGATGGACCAACGTCCTGGCAGCCGAGGAATAAGGCCTCAAGCGCCCAGCCAAAAGTTACCCGAAGCGCAAATTGCTACCTCAGTTCGATCACGAGGCGATAGCACCCGCACCAGCATCGCGCAATGCGGCGGACCAACCACCGCGCGGTCGGGATAAAACGGCAACTCGAGCCGAAAACCAGACTGTCCCACCCCGCCGTAAAGGCAGGGATAAGACAGCTCGGGGTTATACATATGACCTTCGTCAAGACCTGGATAGTAGAGCAGGACATACAAGATCGACCTACGGATCGCGAGGGCGTGCCCCGATACGCAAGGAAGGTTATCTATTCGGACGCGACAAACCTAGTCACGCCCGGGCCGAACACCGCAGACGGACTCCATCGGAGCTACGTCGCGATGCGGCCTGATATAGAGGTGCCGCACACCCTCTTTGCTTCACTGACGAAGTAATGGATCATGAATTCCCAGAAGGGTTCAAACCCGTAAACATCGAATCATACGATGGAACAACCGATCCTGCGGTATGGATCGAGGATTTTATTCTCCACATCCACATGGCCCGCGGGGATGATCTTCACAACATCCAATACCTCCCACTAAAACTCAAAGGGCCAGCTCGGCATTGGCTAAACAGTCTGCCTAAAAATTCTATTGGCAGCTGGGAGGACTTGGAAGAACCTTTCCTTGACAACAGCCTAGAGAGTCAGCCAGGAAATTCTGGACTAGGTTCCTAACTAAAAAGAACCAGATCGTCGACTGTCCGGATGCCGAAGCCCTAGCGGCCTTTAAACATAGCATCCGTGACGAATGGCTCGCCCGCCACCTCGGCCAGGAAAGCCGAAATCCATGGCAGCCCTCACGGCACTCATGCCCGCTTCTGTGCGGGTCAGGATAGTTGGCTGGCCCGTAGCAAAAACACAGAAAGTGAAATAGGCACCTCCGAGGGCAAAAATAGCAACATCAAGCTCCGACGCAACAGACACAAACGCCGAAGCAATGGCGACAACACCGATGACACAACAGTCAACGCCGGGTTCAGTGGCTCCAAGTCCGGCCAGGGGAAGAAGCCATATAAAAGAAACAATCAGGGACCATCTAGCTTGGACCGCATACTTGATCTTCCGTGCCAAATCCACGGCACCCCGGACAAACCTGCCAATCATACCAACAGAGATTGCTGGGTTTTTAAGCAGGCCGGCAAATTAAACGCCAAAAACAAGGAGAAGGGATCGCAAAGCAAGGATGATGATGAGGAGCCCAGGCAGCCGAACACAGAGGGACAAAATAAGTTCCCCCCTCAGGTCAAAATGGTGAACATGATATATGCCACACACATCCCTAAGAGGGAGCGCAAGCGCGCGCTTAGGGACGTCTATGCGATACAGCCAGTCGCCCCAAAATTCAATCCATGGTCGTCATGCCCGATCACCTTTGATCGCCGGGATCATCCGACCAGTATCCGTCATGGTGGCTCAGCCGCACTGGTCCTTGACCTAATCATTGATGAATTGCACCTAACGAGAGTCCTCATGGACGGTGGAAGCAGCCTCAATCTGCTCTATCAGGATACAGTGCGCAAAATGGGCATTGACCCATCAGGGATCAAGCCCACAAAAACAACATTTAAAGGAGTAATACCAGGTGTAGAGGCTCGCTGTACGGGCTCAATTATGCTAGAGGTTGTCTTCAGATCCCCGGACAACTTCCGAAGCGAAGAGTTAATCTTTGATATCGTCCCCTTTCGCAGCGGCTATCACGCACTGCTCGGACGAACCGCATTTGCTCGATTCAATGCGGTGCCTCATTATGCTTACCTCAAGCTCAAGATGCTCGGGCCACGCGGCATTATAACAGTTAACGACAATACGGAATGTTCCCTGCGTACCGAGGAACACACCGCTGCCTTAGCAGCAGAAGTACAGAGCGGCCTTTTTAAGCAGAACCTTAATTCGGCGGACAAGCTCCCGGACACTGTCAAAAGGGTCCGGACCATTCTGCAGCATGACAGATCGGCTCGTCAAGAGCTCGACTAGTAATCCGGCCTTCGTCCCAGCCCCAATCAAGTGACGGCATTCGTACCGTGCGTACATAACTACGCACTCAAAATACCATGGGCATAGACGGAGGCATACCTACCTTGTGATCCATAGTACGGCTTGACCGCTCCCAGACACATATACTTTCACTGTTTATCTTTCCCTTTTCAGGTCTCTTTTCCACAGGTTTTCCCTGATGGCCTGATCACCGGTCCTGTCAAAGGATAAACACACCAAGATTACAAGAAGCACAAGCGTACAGGGGAATTTCTAGGTGTTTTCTCTAACGATCACTCTACCTATTTTCAGGACCCACACGCAGCACTCCCTTGGTCATGGCATGTCAAATAGCCCGTTGCTTATTGCACTATTTGTATCAATGCGCTTTGAAGTATTAATAAAATTGCAATGAAAACAGTTCACGGCCCCAATTCTGCGGCCCTAGCTCATTACCTTTGCTCCTTTTCTATTTTCCTTTAGTTTCTGTTAATAACCTTATCAAGTAGCACTCGTACACTTTGGTACGTTCCCATTTGCCAGGGGCTTCATAGTGCCCCACACTACGGCAACAAAGTCCGAACACTTTTTTACAGTACAGTTCGGCACCCCGAATTTAGCACTATATGCATTGGCTCCGAATCATGTCTTTGGTCAATAGTTGGGTTACCCGGCTCCTGTGCTTGCTACCTTACGTTCCGCTATATCAGCTAAGGTAGTAAAGGGAGAACTACTGCGATTGTGCCCTAGTTCATCCGGATGAGCACCTCAGTAGAGAAAGCCGAAAACTGACTGGCATGATGCGGCAAGAGCCGTTCAGTTCTTCGGAGGTCTCAAATCGTTGGAGAGTTTTTCCGCAGTACGCGAGGGATTGGTACTTACCCCGATCAGGTGTTTACAACATCCTAGTTCGGATACTAGGGGTTGCGCCTATATTTTTATTGTCAAACTCCTATGGCTAAGTGAGCGTGTTCAAGCCGTATAGTTTGATTGCCTGGTTCGTTGTGCTAAACACCTCCTTCAAGGACCAAATAATTGGATCAAGAGTGTTTAGATTCCATCCCGAAAAACCCCGTACTACCTACATGGGGGCAGAAGCCGTCGACTGGCCAACCCTCAGATTTTATACCACACGGCCACACAGGAGGTAATTTTTTTATAAAAACAAAACATTATATTACATAAACAACTTTGTTGGATCATGCAAGGCCGAGACAAAATATGAATGTATTCATTCAAAGATCACGTCATTCGCGCACTGCTCCGCAACAATGCGGGACCCCTCCAGGACGTCTCCAAAATATCGCTCGGGTGTGCAGTGCTCCTTGCCCTCAGGTGGCCCCTCGGTCGCTAGCTTGACGGCATCCATCTTCGCCCACCACACCTTGACATAGGTGAAGGCCAGACGCATGCCCTCGATGCAGACCGACCGCTTGACGACGTCCAGCCAAGGACATGCATTCACCAGCCGCTTCACGAGCCCGAAGTAGCTGCTAGGTATAGCTTCGGCAGGCCACGGTCGGATTATCAAATCCTTCATGGCCAGTTCGGCCACCCTATGTAGCTCGACCAGCTGTTTCAGCTGATCGATGAAGGGCACTGGATGCTCTGGTGCAAGGTACTGCGACCAGAACAGCTTCTCCGTCGAGCTCCCTTCTTCGGCTCGGAAGAACTCCGCAGCGTCTGACACGCTACGCGGTAGGTCCGCAAACGCCCCTGGGGAACTCCGAAGTCGGGTTAGTAAGAAATACTTCTTCTTCACATACTTGCTTTGCGTACTAAACGCCTTACCCGCCGCGATCTTCTTGGCCTCCTGGATCTCCTGGAGGGTGCCCTGGGCGTCAACCCGGGCCTCTACCGCACTTTGGCGAGCCTTGGTGAGTTCGGTCTCTCGAGCCGAAATATCACCCTCCAAGGCTTCGCACTTTTTCACCGCGTCCTGGAGTTCTTGCTGGACCTCGTTGAGCCTGGCCTTGAGTTTTTTGCGGGCGGCTTCCTCCTTGGCAGCTTTCTCCTCGGCTTCGGCCAGGGCCTTTTTCAGGGCCTCGACCTCGGTCGTCGCTCCTACATAAGTCATGACATTACAGTCAATAAACATAATTTATTCTTTCCGAATGTATTGTGAGTCATCGCATACCTTGCTGCTCTTCCAGCTGCTTCCTCGCTTGGTCGAGCTCTCCCTCGGCCCACTCCAGCCTCTGCTTTAGTCTGGAGACTTCGGCAGTGTGTGAGGTCGCGGCCAGCAACGACGCCTGCTTATTCATATAAGACACATTACGTTAGTTCCCTGCGAAAATTATTTGATCCCCTGTCCGGCTTTTCTTTCCGAACACCGGACAGTGTCTCAGGGGCTACTGTCTATAATGGGATTTTCTCTTTTTCGGTTGCTTACCTCAAAACCTGTTAGCAGGCCGCTGCAGGCTTCGGTCAGTCCGCTTTTGACGGACTGAACCTTCTCAATCACCGTACCCATAAGGATACGGTGTTCATCCACAATGGAAGCGCCTCGTAGTGCTTCCAGCAGATTGTCCGATGCCTCTGGTTGGAGAGAGGACGCCGGCGGGATGGGCACGCCTCCTTCTTTTGAGGAAGGCTGCTTGCCGGACTCCGGAGCCTTGTGTGCCTCCGGAGCCATATTCGGTTGGGGGCTGAATTGAACCTGGCCCCCGTCATCAGTCCCCTGGGGATCTGTTCCCCCATGTGTCCGGCGGCCGAGGTCTCGCCCTCTGTCGCGGCCCTGATGACCTCCGGAACCTCTCCCTGGCCAGGAAGGCTCCTTCGGGATGACACCTCGGCATAGCCCTTGGCCGGGGGAGAGTGAGCGGCCGGCGGCGACTCGCTGGCCATCGCCTTTGAATCCAGCGAACCTCCCGATGAGGTTCGCGGGGAGCTGTCACGGGCCGGACTGCAATAGCATAATTAGCCATGTTAATACAATAAAGAGGAAGGGTCGGATACACGGGCAAGTACGAGTCTGCCAGTACTTACGACGCAGCTAGGGGCTTGCTCCGCAAGGGTCGCTCCGGACTGCTATCGACGTCCCATGCGGTTTTATCCGCGAGGGAGCCTTTCCCCTTCTTGGGCGCCTCCGCCTCCAGATTTGTGGAGTCCGCCCTCTTCTTCCTCCCCCCATCAGAGGGAGGGTTGCTTTCCTCCTCCTCATCATCATCGTCTTCGGTGGCGGAGGAGTGAGTCTTGTCTTCGGACATCACGTCCGACGTGCCCTTGCGACGGAGGCCACCCCGGCCCCCTTGGCCTTCTTCTTGGCCTTCTTCTCCGGCGGCTGATAGGGCGCCGGGACCAACATCTTCGGGTAGCGCAGCCGAATTGTGAATTCGCTCTGCTTTCTCCGTCCATTCCTGAAACGATAGATTACCTAAGTTCAGTTACCCTCCTTGGACAAACAAGTAGAGGGTACGCCTTAAGATATGAGGGACTTACCGTGCTAGCAGGGTGGGCGAGATCGTTGCCACGATCCGAGTCTATGGCCGGTGGCTTCTCATCGCCTTTGAGGAGCAGCTTCCAGGCGTCTTCATGAGTGGTGCCGAAGAGCCTCACCAGGGTCTGGTGCTTCTCCGGATCGAACTCCCATAGAGGGGAAGTTCGGCTTTGGCAGGGGAGGATCTGGTGAACCAGCATAACCTGGATCACGTCGACGAGCTTGATGTTTTGTTCACCATGCTTTGGATGCGCATTTGCAGCGCCATCAGCTCGCCCGACGAAGACCAATTTGGGCCCTTATCCATCCAGGAAGTCAGCCGCATTGGGGCCCCAGACTTAAATTCGGGGGCGGCGGCCCAAGTGGCACCGCGGGGCTCTGTGATATAAAACCACAGCTTCTGCCACTCCTTGATAGTTTCCACGAACGTACCTTGGGGCCATGTGACATTGAGCATCTTGCTCACCATGGCTCCGCCGCACTCCGCGTGTTGGCCATCCACCACCTTTGGCTTCATGTTGAAGATTTTGAGCCATAATCCGAAGTGGGGCTGGATGCGGAGGAAAGCCTCACACATGACAATAAATGCTGAGATGTTGAGGAAGGAGTTCGGGGCTATATCATGGAAATCTAGCATGTAGTAGAACATCAGTCCACGGACGGGTGGAGTGGAAACCCTAGCCCGTGGACGAAATGAGGGAGGAACACTACCCTCTCGTTGGGCTTCGGTGTGGGGACGACTTGTCCCTTGGCCGGAAGACGTTGGGTGATCTCCTTCGCCAGATACTCGGCCTCCCGAAGCTCGGCGACATCCTTCGCCGTGACGGAAGTGGCCATCCACTTGCCTTGACCTCCGGATCCAGACATGGTCGAGAGCTTGCATGGAGTGGAAAGGACGAGAAATCAGGCGCTGGAGCTTGAGAATGGAAGGGCAGAGGATGAAAAAAGGCGTGGGTGAAGAAGGAGAGTCCTTATCCCCTTATAAAGGCAGTGAATATCGAACGCCTCCCCACTCGCCTTAAAACTCGCCTATTCCCAAGGGTTGTATAAACGGCATGGTTGGGTTACCCACGCCCGTATTGATGAGAATCCCGCAATAAGGGGACACAATCTCTGCTTTGACAAGATGTGCCAATGGCAACCGCATCTCGAAACGCGGAACAGCAGACGAAAACGATTCAAAATTATGACCGGGCGGATGTGATGTCATGTTGCAAAAAGTTGTCAGCGGATTGGACTCGTGGAATATTATATTCTCTGCGGTTGTGTGTGGTCTGTGTGTTACAGGTCCGTACATGATCATTATGCCTGAAGACTATCTTGGAGTTCGGAAGGAGGAACCCGCCTTGCAATGCCGAAGACAAATCTGCGCGCCGGATACCTCATCATTGAAGCCAGGTTCAGGGGCTACTGAGGGAGTCCTGGACTAAGGGGTCCTCGGGCGTCCGGCCTATTAGCCATGGGCCAGACTGATGGGCTGCGAAGATACGAAGACCGAAGACTGCACCCGTGTCCGGATAGGACTCTCCTTGGTGTGGAAGGCAAGCTTGGCGATCAAATGTGTAGATTCCTTTCTTTGTAACCGACCTTGTACAACCCTAGATCCTCCCGATGTCTATATTAACCAGAGGACTTAGTCTGAAGGGGATATATTCATTACCATAGTCATACAGGCTAGACTTCTAGGGTTTAGCCATCTCGATCTCGTGGTAGATCAACACTTGTAATACTCATATCCATCAAGATCAATCAAGCAGGAAGTAGGGTATTACCTCCATAGAGAGGGCCCGAACCTGGGTAAACATTGTGTACCCTGTCTCCTGTTACCATCAACCTTAGACGCACAGTTCGGGACCCCCTACCCGAGATCCGCCGGTTTTGACACCGACAGAGGGGGCATGCATTCATAGCTTAGGATTCCCTTCGTGCCGACACGAGGGAGGGGGGCTGCTAGCTACTTTGCACTTTGCTAGGTGAACCTCGATTGGGGGGAGGGGCATGCATTCATAGCTTAGGATTCCCTTCATGCCGACACAAGGGGGGGTGGGGGCAAGCAATACCGTGCGCTTGCGAGATAGGTGCCGCATCGAAGTTGCATTTGGTATTTGATAATCAAACCACCCTTTTCATACATAAATTTGGTCCACATGCAAGTGTGTTCGTGTTCTGACCCTCTCCCGCATCATTTTTCGCCAAATTTATGGACATTAGACAAGTCGGATGACGCAACAGACACGGTTCACTCAAACTAACCGTGTGCATTGTCTCCACGAGGCTCCCCCTCTCAAAAATAACTACCCGCGTGCAGCTTTTTCCTGTTTGATAACACACGGTTAGTGTTTCAACCGTGTGTGATGTTTCTTGTTCCCAATCCCGCCTGCATCCCTCGAAAATATCTTCCTGCCTCGAGGGTTTTTCTGTTTCATAACACATGGTTGTTATCTCCGTACCGTGTGCGATGCACCATCATCAAAATTTTGAATAGCCCTGGCATTTCAGTCTCGCGTTTGACTCCCGCGTAGTAAAATTTTCAGTACCCGCGTCATTTCCTCAAACACTCCCCCCCCCCACACACACACACTCCCTCGCTCTAAACCCTAGCAAGGTCCCCACCGCCGCCGCCGCCGCCGCAAGGCCTCCATTGTCAACATCTGCCGGTTTGCCCGTGCAGCTTACCCACCGATCTCCATACCGAGGCCGACCTGAGTTTCTTAGATGACGCCTGCCAAACGCCCCCTTTCCCACAGATCCCCATCCCCATCCCCATCCCCCACTCTAGAGCGTTGCAGCCTAAGCCCGGCTACGCTTCCCGTGGAGCTCGAGGAGCGACTGGCCCAAAAGAGGTGTATCGCGGTCTCTTCGCCCGATGTTGCTGAGGGAGCTGACGACCATTACTGGCGGCAGTCACTCAAGCAGCGGGCTAGAGTATGCGGGTATGTCTCGGATGCCGGCAACGACATCGAGGTCATCGACAGCGACGGCTTGAGGTGGGCTATGTCACAGGTTAAGTGGCCCACCCCCAACCCCTCGGGTACAACCGCCGTCGATCTCATCCATGGCCCCGCCGCTGATCTCCTCTAGATCTTTGTCAACAATTTGCCATCCTACATCGCCATCGAGCCCCTTTTGTCATTTCTGAAGGACACGTTCTGCGACGCTGGCTTGGGATCCATAGCTTCCAAGTTAGACCTCATCGACGGTGACCACGAGGAGGGCACCCTCTCCGGCTCTTCCAAGGGGAAAGAGCTCATCTTCTCTTCCAAGGGGAAAGCGCCCGTCTGCGACATCAGGGAGGGCACCCTACAGCCGTGCTCTTCCAAGGGGAAGGAGCCCATCTGTGACAACATGGAGCGCATCGAGGGTCCGTGCTCTTCCCACGGGAACGAGCCCATCTCTGACAAGTGAGGAAACCCATGATTTGTTTTACCGTGCCTATTCACAGGGGGAAACCCATGATTTGTTTTGTCGAGTCCCTTTTGTAGTGTAGTAAGAATATGTCCAGTTTTAATTGCTATATCTGGTTGTTTGCAGTGTGCCTTGTTTATTTTAGTTGTTCACAATGTGATGCTCTATATGTGCAATTATTTACTGTGCAGTACATTTCATCAATCCAGTTTTAAACATACCGATAGGAATGCATATATTTGCTTGTTGTTAAGCATGTTATAGCTAGCATATGCCTCTTTTAAAGTTTTTTGATTGTTCGGTTGTTTGTAGTTAGAATATGTCCAGTTTCAAATGCTATCTTTGGTTGTTCGTAGTATGCCTTGTTTATTCCAGTTGTTCACAACGTGATGTTCTATATGTGCAAGTATGAACTGTGCAGTTCAATTTCATCAGTACCAGTTTCAACAATACCACTATGAATGACTACATTTGGATGTTGCATCTTCTAGTTAACACGTGTTTCCATTTTTATTTAACAATAACCAGTGTACTTAGACCGGCACAATACTAGTTTGAATGACTATATTTGCTTGTTGTTAAATGTTAGGCCTGTTGCAGTTAACACACCTTTCCACTTGTTTTGCTTTACTAGCGTGCTTAAACCTGCACACTGAAGCTATCTTTTGGAGATTATTTTGTCTGCCATGGATAATTTTGGTTGATGTTTAGCCTGTTGTGCTTAACATGCTTCTCGATGTACCTACACAGGACAATTTTGGGAACGACTGCTGTTTTCCATCGAGGTTAGTTTCATCCCATTACTTATATATGCTCATTGTTCAGGATATCGGTAGCTGGTACCATATAGGCCGGGGGATGATAAGGGACTAATCGGTGAATCGGACTTTTAACTGAATATATCTGGAACCCATTTATCATTAGGTTAACTAGGGACATATGTAATATATCTGAGGCTACATAGCAACATGCACTTTACTTAATGTCTAAATATGCAATCCTAGGCTACATAGCAACAAGGAAGAGTGTTACATTAATGTTCTGATGATGTCTAGATATACGTAGAAGAGCAGCAGCAGCAACAACAACAACACAGACCTGTTTGGATACTCAACTTAGCTAGAGGTTAGAGTTAGTTTCTACCTCATGACTAACCCTAAACTAACTCCATCCAAAGAGTTGTTTGGATGGCAGGGTTTGATTGAAAATAAATGCACTAGGAGAACTAGCTCCAACTAGCACCTCTTGGGTTGGATAGTTTTTTTGGGTGGGTTATAGATGCAAGTAGCTCAAACTAGCCCTCATGTTTAGATATACTTTAGGGCTATTTGAGCTCGAACTAGCTCAAACTAACTGTAACCCATGGATACAGCAGTAGTTAATCAGCCGATAATTTGTAAGAATGCAATAAACTCCTTCCGGCCCATAATATGAGATGTTAATTCATCTAATATGTGAGTATATTGGATGTTATAAGATATTATAAAAGAGTGTTGCACTACATCATTGTGCAATTGCTGTTTAGCTTCTAATATTAACTTGGTGCTTTTAGGTACATATGTCATTGGTAAAGATCCGCGCTTCGACCCTTTCTGCGTATGGGGCAATGAGATATCGACGAACTAGCATCAAGTGAGGAAGCTGGTAAAGATTGCTAGTAAAATGGGAACAAAGATGGCAATTAAACTATTTGTTTACACTTTATCCAAGACAACAGCGAACTGCAGGATGGTAAGTAAGAACTCTACAACCTTCTTTTTACTGCCCATAATGAGTTGTGTTAGATGACAATGTCTGAATCTTTTTCCTTTGCAGTGGTTGCCAAAGCAGTTTACTCAAGATTACCCCTCAAACTACATGATTGGTGGGCATGCAAAGGTTAAAGTATTTCTACCAGAACACAATGATTATCTAGATGTTTTCATGAAGACCGTAAAGGATGGGCGGTCGACCATCACAAGGGGTTGGACTAGAGTCGTGCGTGCCTTCTGCTTGGAGGAGGGCACAATATGGGCATTCCGCTTCACCTTGTTCAGCAACCAGAATGTATTTCGCCTCTTTATTTACCATATTTAATAGTACAAGTCAACTGTGGTTCATCATTCTTTATTTGGTTCTTATGTAATTCTTGAACATATGTACCTATGAATCGAATAATGCATTGGTTGTTTGAACCTGATGGATATGAATAAAGCTCTAGCATACATTCAAATTCAAACCCGGTACAATTTGAAATAGCAGTAATTAAATTACGCTCTCCTGGTCGTTACAGCACACACAGTTGGTAAAACACAAACGTTTGCGATATACACCATAATCCGAGACGGTTCAGAGAGAGGAAATGTGTGCAAGCATGCACACAGTTGCCGTTTGAAAAGCGTGTGCGATGTCAGACAATATCACAAACGGTGCGGGCAAACTAAACGTTTGTGATAGTTGCCTTATCGTACACGATTCATAACCATGAACCGTTTCTAATGAAGTATGCATCGTAAACGTTGCACCATAGAACAGCGTGTGCGATAGTTGTCGTGTACGACGATGCTACGACGGTATGACATTTCGTAATCCTATCTGACACTCATACGATGATTAGCTAATCTTCTTAATTAGTTATCGCATACGGTTTGGGACAAGCGAATGTGTGTGATTGTTTTCTTATCATACACGTTCTATAATAGTGAACCGTTTGTGATGGGTCGCGCATCGTAAACGTAGCACCATAGAATACCGACTGTGATGGCAATGCAAGCACAAACGAGTAGGAGTACTGTATATGGATCTTGGCTCCCTATCCCCGACGGTTTCTGGGACGTGTGGGAAGGACCCCCTATTGCCCACACTCACTTGGCGACGGTTCCAAATGCCGTCGCAGAAAGAGGTTAAAAACCGTTTGTATAGCACCGACGCGTACCAGTGCCATCTCATATACAAGAGGTGGGGTGATTCCCTAGCCCTCTTAAGTGGTGGGGGAGTCTTGCTCGCTAACGGTGTTGGGCTCGATGGTGGCGTGGGGTCGACACCCTTCACCACCCACTGCCGGGGAGGCAGAGTCAAGGCCGGGACAAGGTGGGCCGAGTGGCGATGCACCACATCCTCCTTGGTGTTTTTGGTGGTTGTCTTCTTCACCTTGGGCCCAGCCCGAGACGAAGAAGGCACCACTAGATCTTTGATCCCTCTCTTGCGGAGACGACGTTTCTACTCTAGGGCTTGAGGGCCTGCTTCAAGCCCTTCCTCCTCTTCAGGCGATGCGGCCCCCTCCGCCTCGGCAGCCACTTCCCCGGCAGCCTCCACCTCAGCAGCCTCTTCCCCGGCAGCTTCGGCCCTGGCAACTCCATTCCTGGCAGCCGCCGCCCCTAGCGCCTCAAGCGCGGTAATCTCTTCATCGACCCTCTCCTCTTCTGAGGAGTTACCTTCATCGCCATCACCATTTGCCGCGACAGCCTTGATCCTTCGAGCCTCCTCAATCCTGCTACGGATGTACTTCTGCTCCTCTTTGGTGGTACCTTTGGTGAAGTCGGTCTCCTTCCTGGTGGCTCTCTCCACCAAGCTTGAGGCCCAGCTCATCTTATCCTCCAAGCTGGGCAGTCCCCAGTCTGCTTTGACTCCATTGGCATTGCAGTCTCGCATCCACTTGAGGCTTTGGTCCAAAACAGAATTGATGTGCAATTGAATAAACCTTGTCGGCAAGTGAAAAGTGTCGGCCTTGTGGAAGAGCTACTACACAGCTAGGCATGACTCATGACCATCAGATTGTTGGCAACGCCAGGATACAGCCGCATCTAGTCCGTGGTGTTCTTGTACTCCCAAGTGAAGCGATCCCGCTGCAGCAGTGCGGCAATGCGACGCCAGAGGGAATCAGCACCAACCTGCTCGATGGTGAGCCCGGTAGCCTTGAGACAGGCGACCCTATTCAACGATGTGTGGAACCGCTCATCGGTTTCCCCCGGATCACTCCAACCCTTGTCGCGCACCACACACTTGGTCCGCGGCTGACAGAACGAGGGGGCTTCCGGGTCCTTGATCCAGCACCAATCTCCTCTCCACTCCTCCCACTTATCATGCAGCTACCCTCCAAGGTAATCCCAATCTTCTCTCCTCCCCCGCGGAATCCATGATATGTTTCCCGAAAGGGATTTATCCTCAATGCGGGGGATGTAGAAGTGGTGGAATAGATCCACATTGGGGGTGACTCCAATGAAATTCTCGCAGAAATGGGCAAACACCGCCATGCACCTCATTGCGTTGGGCGTGAAATCCAGCAAGCGAAACCCAAAGGAGTACATCATGGCACTGAAGAAATCAGAGAAGGGAGGGGAAAGCCCGCAATAAAAATAAGCACAGAAGAATGGATATGAGTCATTCGGAACCTTATATCCATCAGGGATGACAACTGGTTCTCCATGGCTCTTGGTTCGCCTCCCCCACATGTAGGCGTATCTTTTGATCAAGGAGGGCCCGTCCAAATTTGATGGCGAGAAAACCACATTCTCCTGTCGTCGTTGGACCAGAGCTTCCGCTTCTTTCTTCTTCTCTTCGGCCCACGGGTCTTCCGGCTTGGCCGCTTGCTTCCCCTTCATGGTGCTCTTCTTGCACCCCGTTTCCTATGGGTGGAGAAAAACGGAAGATCTGAAGGGGGAGACTAGGAAGTGGCGGGGGGGGCAGTTTTTCGTCGAGGGGAAGAAGATGAAGCGAGAAGGGTGAACAGCCTGAATGAGTAACGCTCCCCCGTATGTGCCCTGTTTTATTGGGACCATGCGAGGGGGCTGACTCTCCGCTATTCCCGTGCAAAAACCACCTTTTTACAAGCATGCTCCCCCAATAACCACTCCAAAACCATGATCACAAGACCCGCAGTAACTGCGCAGAGCGGAGGTGTGATTGACAACACAGTAAAATCATTACGCGCGGACAGTGGGTTTTTGCCGCATGTCTGTGCACTGCCTAGGGCCTAACCCAGTGCACCCGCAGTGCGTTTGGCTCAGGCCTGGAGGCTACTTTCGGTGTACACAAACAGGGGTATTTGTTTCCCCCTGACTAGTGCGCAGACTCGCAAATGAACTGCCCTTGCCGGGCACACCAGAGCATTAAGAAGAACAAGAGAAGCAGAGGACCTGCTTGGGAAGGCCTCCCTTGCCGGGCAGGAGAGCCTGGCCAGGTCGAGGCCACGCCGAGTGCAACCCAGATTCGCCCCGGCAGGCTTGCCGGGGCCGCCAAGATCAAACCCCGCCAAGCTCCTTCAACGAGGAACCTTCACCAAGATGCCACCGCTCCACCTCACCGTACTCAAGTCACTAATCGGTGCGGTGTCAAGGTGCTAAGCAACCAGATGGATCCTATCAAGCATGTGGCAGCATCGAGGAGAAGAGATTAGCTTTATTGACACCCGTCCACGAGGCGTGTCAAGCCGATAAGAAGAGGCAGATAAGCACCGCGACATGCTTGCCGGGATTCGCCCTCGGCACGACACCTAGCAGTGCATTTAATGCACTTTGTCCAAACTGCCAGAGTTAGGTATCGTAGCACTGTTAGCTATCTAATCACACCCAAATGACTGTTTTGCCACTGTGGTCACCCCTTAACCTATTAAAGGCAGCCCAAGGCAACCTAGCAAGGGGTTCGGATATTTACTGTCACACAACACTTGTAAGCTCATGTCGCTCTCCCCAAGGCACCCTGTCGGGCTAGAGCACGCCGAACCTTCATGTTCCTCCAGTTCAATCCACCATAGCAGGAGTAGGGTTTTACGCTGCAAAGCGGCCCAAACCTGGGTAAAAAGAGAGAGTCCATCGTCATGCTACCTCTTTATACGTCTCCAACGTATCTATAATTTTTTATTGTTCCATGCTATTATATTATCTATTTTGGATATTTAATGGGCTTTATTATACACTTTCATATTATTTTTGGGACTAACCTATTAACCAAAGGCCCAGTGCAAATTGCTGTCTTTTTTGCCTATTTCAGTGTTTCGCAGAAAAGGAATATCAAACGAAATCCAAACGGAATGAAACCTTCGGGAGAGTGATTTTTGGAACAAACGTGATCCAGAGGACTTGGAGTGGACGTCAAGAAAGAAGCGAGGAAACCACGAGGCAGGGAGGAACGCCTAGCCCCTGGGTGCGCCCCCACCCTCGTGGGCCCCTCGCAGCTCCACCGACCTACTTCTTCCTCCTATATATACCCATATACCCCGAAAACATCCAGGAGCACCACGAAACCCTATTTCCACTGCCGCAACCTTCTGTACCCGTGAGATCCCATCTTGGGGCCTTTTCCGGCACTCCGCCGGAGGGGGAATTGATCACGGAGGGCTTCTACATCAACACCATAGCCTCTCCGATGATGTGTGAGTAGTTTACCACAGACCTTCGGGTCCGTAGTTATTAGCTAGATGGCTTCTTCTCTCTCTTTGGATCTCAATACAAAGTTCTCCTCGATCTTCTTGGAGATCTATTCGATGTAATTCTTTTTGCGGTGTGTTTGTCGAGATCCGATGAATTGTGGGTTTATGGTCAAGATTATCTATGAACAATATTTGAATCTTCTCTGAATTCTTTTATGTATGATTTGTTATCTTTGCAAGTCTCTTTGAATTATCAGTTTGGTTTGGCCTACTAGACTGGTCTTTCTTGCAATGGGAGAAGTCTTAGCTTTGGGTTCAAACTTGCGTTGCTCGATCCCAGTGACAGCCGGGGAAACGACACGTATTGTATTGCTGCCATCGAGGATAAAAAGATGGGGTTTATATCGTATTGCTTGAGTTTATTCCTCTACATCATGTCATCTTGCCTAATGCGTTACTCTGTTCTTATGAACTTAATACTCTAGATGCATGCTGGATAGCGGTCGATCTGTGGAGTAATAGTAGTAGATGCAGAATCGTTTTGGTCTACTTGTCGCAGACGTGATGCCTATATACATGATCATGCCTAGATATTCTCATAACTATGCACTTTTCTATCAATTGCTCGACAATAATTTGTTCACCCACCATAATACTTATGCTATCTTAAGAGAAGCCACTAGTGAAACCTATGGCCCCGGGTCTATTCTCCATCATATAAGCTTCCAATCTATTTTACTTTGCAATCTTTACTTTCAATCTATATCATAAAAATACCAAAAATATTTATCTTATTATCTTTATCAGATCTCACTTTTGCAAGTGTTCGTGAAGGGATTGACAACCCCTTTATCGCGTTGGTTGCAAGGTTCTTATTTGTTTGTGTAGGTACGAGGCGATTTGCGTGTAGTTTCCTACTGGATTGATACCTTGGTTCTCAAAAACTGAGGGAGATACTTACGCTACTTTACTGCATCACCCTTTCCTCTTCAAGGGAAAACTAACGCAGTGCTCAAGAGGTAGCAAGAAGGATTTCTGGCATCGTTGCCGGGGAGTCTACGCACAAGTCAAGACATACCAAGTACCCATCACAAACTCTTATCCCTCGCATTACATTATTTGCCATTTGCCTCTCGTTTTCCTCTCCCCCACTTCACCTTTGCCGTTTTATTCACCCTTCTTCTGTTTGTCTTTTCGTTTGCTTTGATGTCTTACTTGGCTCGTTTGCTCGTTTGGTTGGAATAGTTGTTTATTTATTGCTAAACAGAGAACCTAAGATCTATGGATCCTCATCCGCTTGCTAATCTTTTTAAGAGATCCAATTATGATGAACCAATTGCTAGTGAGTTTTGTGCACTAGATTATCTTTATGAAGTTTTGCTTGAAATTCGTGAATCTGAAAATTGTGATGAAGTACTTTATCGAGTGATTCACGATGGATCTTTGAAGCATGATTGCAATGATGATAGTATAAATTCTATTAATGTCAATTGTGCTTATAATATGCAAAACCCTAAGCTTGGGGATGCTAGTTTTGCTATGTCTACTATTTGTTGCAATGATCATGATTGGGGTGATTCTTCTTATGATCTTGAAAATTTATTTAAGCCCCATGATGAATATGAGATTGATAATAGTGTTTGCAATAATATTGAAAGTGGGTTTGCAAGAGTGTCAACTTAAGATCCCACATATTTGGAGAATGTTCAATCTTGTGAATTTTTTGATAAAAGTGGGTTTGGAGAGGTCATGACTTTAGTTAATGTTAATCCCACTATTTTGGAAGAGTGTCAACTTTACATGCATGTGGATCATGTTGAGAATATTGTATGTGATAGCTATATTGTTGAATTTGATTATGATCCTACATGTAATTATTATGAGAAAGGAAAATATGGTTGTAGAAATTTTCATGTTACAAAATTACCTCTCGTTATGTTGAGATTGCTATTGTTCCTTTCTTCTTCCTTGCATATGCTAGTCTTTGTTCACCTTGATAATTTGTTTGCTTATAAAATACCCATGCATAGGAAGTATGTTAGACTTAAGTGTGTTTGTCACATGTTTTATGATGCTCTCTTTGTGCTTCAATTCTTATCTTTCATGTCAGCATCATTAAAATTACCAATGCCTAGCTAAAAGGATTTAAAGAAAAGCTCTTGTTGGGAGACAACCCAATATTTTTCCTTGCTTTTATTCAATAAATATTTAATCTATCCTCTGGTTAGATGTGGTTTTATGTTTTAATTAGTGTTTGTGCCAATTAAAACCTATAGGATCTTCTTGGATGATAGTTATTTGATCTTGCTGAAAAAATCAGAAACTTTCTGCTCACGAAAACAATTGTTAAAATTCACCCGAACATGATAAAATACTGATTACAATTGCAGTAGATCAATAAACAAATTATCTAGGTCGTCCTATTTTGGTAGAATTTTTGAGTTACAGGAAGTTTGCGTTTGATACAGATTACTACAGACTGTTCTGTTTTTGACAGATTCTGTTTTTCGTGTGTTGTTTGCTTATTTTGATGAATCTATGGCTAGTATCGGAGGTTATGAACCATAGAGAAGTTGGAATACAGTAGGTTTAACACCAATATAAATAAATAATGAGTTCATTGCAGTACCTTAAAGTGGTGGTTCATTTTATTTCGCTAACGGAGCTCATGAGATTTTCTGTTGAGTTTTGTCTTGTGAAGTTTTCAAGTTTTGGGTAAAGATTTGATGGATTATGGAATGAGGAGTGGCAAGAGCCTAAGCTTGGGGATGCCCAAGGCATACCAAGGTAAAATTCAAGGACAACCAAAAGCCTAAGCTTGGGGATGCCCCGGAAGGCATCCCCTCTTTCGTCTTCGTCTATCGGTAACTTTACTTGAGGCTATATTTTTATTCACCACATGATATGTGTTTTGCTTGGAGCGTCTTTATGATTTGAGTCTTTGTTTTTAGTTTACCACAATCATCCTTGCTGTACACACCTTTTGGGAGAGATACACATGAATCAGAATTTATTAGAATACTCTATGTGCTTCACTTATATCTTTTGAGATAGATAATTTTGCTCTAGTGCTTCACTTATATCTTTTAGAGCACGGTGGTGGTTTTATTTTATAGAAATTATTGATCTCTCATGCTTCACTTATATTAATTTTTAGAGTCTTTTAGAACAGCATGGTAGTTTGCTTTGGCTATAAAATTAGTCCTAATATGATAGGCATCCAAGATAGGTATAATAAAAACATTCATAAAAAGTGCATTGAATACTATGAGAAGTTTGATACTTGATGATTGTTTTGAGATATGGAGATCGTAATATTAGAGTCGTGCTAGTTGAGTAGTTGTGAATTCGAGAAATACTTGTGTTGAAGTTTGCAAGTCCCGTAGCATGCACGTATGGTAAACGTTGTGTAACAAATTTGAAACATGAGTTGTTCTTTGATTGTCTTCCTTATGAGTGGCGGTCGGGGACGAGCGATGGTATTTTCCTACCAATCTATCCCCCTAGGAGCATGCGCATAGTGCTTGGTTTTTAATGACTTGTAGATTTTTGCAATAAGTATGTGAGTTCTTTATGACTAATGTTGAGTCCATGGATTATACGCACTCTCACCTTTCCATCATTGCTAGCCTCTTCGGTACCGTGCATTGCCCTTTCTCACCTTGAGAGTTGGCGCAAATTTCGTCGGTGCATCCAAACCCCATGATACGATACGCTCTATCACATATAAACCTCCTTATATCTTCCTCAAAACAGCCACCATACCTACCTATTATGGCATTTCCATAGCCATTCCGAGATATATTGCCATGCAACATTCCACCGTTTCATTTATTATGACACGCTTCATCATTGTCATATTGCCTTGCATGATCATGTAGTTGACATCATATTTGTGGCAAAGCCACCATGCATAATTTATCATACATGTCACTCTTGATTCATTGCCCATCCTGGTACACCGCCGGAGGCATTCATATAGAGTCATATTTTTGTTCTAGTATCGAGTTGTAAATAAATAGAAGTGCGACGATCATCATTAATAGAGCATTGTCCCAAATAAAATAAAGAGAAAGGCCAAATAAAAAAAGGCAAAAAAAAGAGAAAAGAAATAAAAAGGGACAATGCTACTATCCTTTTTTCCACACTTGTGCTTCAAAGTAGCACCATGATCTTTATGATAGAGAGTCTCTTGTTTGGTCACTTTCATATACTAGTGGGAATTTTTCATTATAGAACTTGGCTTGTATATTCCAACAATGGGCTTCCTCAAATGCCCTAGGTCTTCGTGAGCAAGCAAGTTGGATGCACACCCACTTAGTTTCTTTTGTTGAGCTTTCATACATTTATAGCTCTAGTGCATCCGTTGCATGGCAATCCCTACTCCTTGCATTGACATTAATTGATGGGCATCTCCCTAGCCCATTGATTAGCCGCATCAATGTGAGACTTTCTCCTTTTTTGTCTTCTCCACACAACCCCCATCATCATACTCTATTCCACCCATAGTGCTATATCCATGGCTCACGCTCATGTATTGCGTGAAAGTTGAAAAATGTTTGAGATTACTAAAGTATGAAACAATTGCTTGGCTTGTCATCGGGGTTGTGCATGATGAGAGCATTCTTGTGTGACGAAAATGGAGCAATTCCAAACTATATGATTTTGTAGGGATGAACTTTCTTTTGCCATGTTATTTTGAGAAGACATAATTGCTTAGTTAGTATGCTTGAAGTATTATTATTTTTATGTCAATATTAAACTTTTATCCTGAATCTCTCGGATCTGAACATTCATGCTACAATAAAGAAATTACATTGCAAAATTATGTTAGGAAGCATTCCACATCAAAAATTCTGTTTTTATCATTTACCTACTTGAGGGCGAGCAGGAATTAAGATTGGGGATGCTTAATACGTCTCCAGCGTATCTATAATTTTTTGATTGTTCCATGCTATTATATTATCTGTTTTGGATGTTTAATGGGCTTTATTATACACTTTTATATTATTTTTGGGACTAACCTATTAACCGAAGGCCAGTGCAAATTGCTGTTTTTTTGCCTATTTCAGTGTTTTGTAGAAAAGGAATATCAAACGGAATGAAACCTTTGGGAGAGTGATTTTTGGAACAAACGTGATCCAGAGGACTTGGAGTGGACGTCAAGAAAGAAGCAAGGAAGCAACGAGGGAGGGAGGTGCGCCTACCCCCTAGGCGTGCCCCCACCCTCGTGGGCCCCTCGCAGCTCCACCGACCTACTTCTTCCTCCTATATATACCCATATGCCCCGAAAACATCCAGGAGCACCACGAAACCCTATTTCCACCACCGCAACCTTTTGTACCCGTGAGATCCCATCTTGGGGCCTTTTCCGGCACTCCGCCGGAGGGGGAATCGATCACGGAGGGCTTCTACATCAACACCATAGCCTCTCCGATGATGTGTGAGTAGTTTACCACAGACCTTCGGGTCCATAGTTATTAGCTAGATGGCTTCTTCTCTCTCTTTGGATCTCAATAGAAAGTTCTCCTCGATCTTCTTGGAGATCTATTCGATGTAATTCTTTTTGCGGTGTGTTTGTCGAGATCCGATGAATTCACTACAAGAAAATTGAGATACTGTGACAAAAATCCTTGTGACGATGGTGGAGAACGTCACACAAGTACCTAATGTGTGATGTTTTCATATGTGGCGTCACTGATTACTGCAAACCGGCGACGATAGACGTCACTTAATCGCTTCAGCCCATGAGTGCACCTGGCTACCAATTTCTTTGACGGTATGGTAATTTCCATGACAGACCTATTAGAGTCACCAAATATTATGATTGTGCAAAGATCATTTTTTTTGTCACGTAACATCTGGCAATGGGACCCGTCATAGCTGCTTGACAGGTTTTTGAGCGGTATGACCCACGTAACAGTGTTGGCAGTAGGACCCATCATAGTTTTTTCATAGTCTAGTAACCAATGTAAAATTTTGTTCTATCTAATATAAATATGTAATGGCCGGTGACAACTTATTTTGTTCCCTCTAATATAAATAGGTAGTGGCTTGGTAAAGAAAACTTGAATCATGCGTTCGTGAGCTCTTATTTTGTTCTATCATATCACAACAGGAAAATCGAATCATGACTCGACGGAAAAAAGTTTGGTACAGGGAATTTGAACCGGGGACCATTACAGTCTCACATAATGGCGTTGCTAATAGTAGAGTTTAGATGCTAAGTTAAATTATGCCAAAAATATATTTATTATGTTATTGGACTATATATGCCTATAGCACTTAGCAGTTATTTCTTCGCCGCGGCGTGTGTGATTCGATCTATAGGTTAATTATTTTTTATTTCATTTTGACATGTATATGTTAGTTTTTTTTTTGAACCAATAGTCCGTTCGTCTATTCTGTGTTCTAGATGGCGTCGCTCGGTTCCGGCTGGCTGCTCGTAACTTTATTTTTGTTTTTTTAGTGTTGTTTGTAACTTCATATGTGACGGACATAGCACACCCCGTGGCTTGTTTTTTTTTCATCCTGTGTGTTTTGTTTTTTTTGAGCTTTTCATCCGGTGCTTGGTGCCAAGCCGAGCAACACACCCTTTCTTTAACTTGGGCTGAAGCCCGCTCAACCCCGCCCATAAGCAGCGATTTTTTTTCCCTCGGCCGCCTTCTCCTCCCGGAGCGAAACCCTACCTATCCGATCTCGCTTTCTCTCGCTCGTGTGGCGGCAGCCGTAGATCGGAGGCAACCAAGCGCGACGACGGCGGCCGGAGTAGCTGCTCTGTCCTCCCTATCTCGTCGAGTTCCTTCAGGGCGCCCTGCTGCGGAAGCTGCTCGTTGCGTCAGGGCCAGCCATGGCGCGTGGCGGCAGACCCAGCGTGCGCCGTGGCCGGACTAGACTGGTCGCGCGGCGACGGCCCAGCCAGTGTGCGTGACGTGCGTTCCCAGTGTGAGTGCTTGCATACGTTCTCCGATCCCTATTGCAGGATTGAACTCTCTGGTGCCATTCGTCTGTACACTTCTCAATTCCATCGGTGCAAGTGAGGTGTAGGAGGAACCGAGGAGGCATGGTGATGTGGGTGTTAGGTTATGGATTCCTGGAGTGAAACCCCCGGTTCGCCTACTATTAACTAATGAGTCGGGCCGCGGTCGTCTGATCTCCCGCACTTCTCAAATACATCTGATTGACTCTCTGTTTTTGGGTGTTGCCACTTCTCAGATACATCTCGTTGACCCTCTGTTCTTGGGTATTGTCCTTCAGATTGACATGGAGCACAGACCAGACGGGCACGCCGGATTTCCGTGTGAGGACCGTGAAGCTCTACCAGCAACCTGGGTTAACATGTGTATGACGCTCAACTCTCTGCTCTCAGTTTAGATGAACCGCTTACGTGCGGGGATTGTTTCAGATATCAGTTTTGTTCTGTTCCTCCCTGTTAGTGAATTCTTATTGGTCAATCGTGAGATGCTTGATTTTTTAGACAGTGAGATGCTTGTATAGTTGTACTTATTTGCTACTCGGTCAGATAGTTATTTTCTGTATCATTAGTCTTGAACTAGAATATGGAAGCTAGTTTATACGTGTTACTAAATTGAAAATTGTAAGCTGAATTAATATTGTACCTGCTCCAATTTATCTTTTAGAGAAATTATTATGAGAGATAGTGCATGTGAAATGGGTTAGTAAGCTGCAATAAATTATTTTCATTATGCCGATTCTCCCCCAGTATTGTTATGTTATTTGTAGTTCTGAGCTCGTGGCAACTTTGTTTAAGGGAGTAATGTATAGATTTGCAAGTGATTTAATGTTGTAGAATTGCGGCGGGAGTTTCATGAGCGGTTCAACATGATTTTTGCAAATTACTAATGGAGAACTAATTCACTGAACTCGTTTGTGGCAATGAGAAGTGATACTGACTATATATGATAATGCAGATTACCGTCCAAGCAAGCTGATACTACATCTAACGATGAAAGCCTAAATGAGTTTCTTTTACCAGCGTAATTGTAAGTAATTTAGTTTCAGATGGAAATATCTTATTGATCACACTTCCAATCAGTGTGTGCCAAGGACAACAGCTAAGCTATGAAAAGGGTGTTCATGATTTCTTCACTGTTCTAGGTTGCTTGAAGGTTCCTCCCTTCGATGCTTTGTCAAATATTCTGTTTTTTCGCACCATTTAAATTTGTGAAGGAGTACCTACTACAAATGCTAATTTGTTTCTCTCTGGATTTTGAACTTTGAGTTGAGATATTATTTATGTGTGGCCTCTTAATTCCAATAATTCTCTTACTTTCTGATGTATTGATACATGTTTATTTCAATCTAATATTTCTGATGACCTTTGTTGCTCACAAATACGACATGTTTAGTTTTGTTCATATCATTTATTAGAAAAGTACTAACATGTCCTTGTTAAGATTCCAACCTAGAGCTCCGAGTTATAACTTGCATGTTGTTCTTTGTTGCAATAGTAGATGGTTTTCTGTAACTCATTCAATATTGATACGTTTATGTCTCGTTTTCTAATAGGTTGATTCGCAAGTCATGTTTCAAGAAGTTGATATGAACAAGGAGGATCGGAACAACTCTAGCCGCTTTCAAGAAGTCATGAGAAGTGGCATCCAAAAAGGTTTCAAATTTTGATGAAGGTGGGAGCTAAGAGTCACACAAACAAAGACTCTATTGATGCCCTCCAAAATTAAAAAAAGATGTTGTATCAGATGATTGGGTAGCTTGGGTTATTTTGGATGTGGCATTTAAGTGCGATGTGTAATATGCATGTTGTTTAGAGACTAGTTGGCTTGTAATGTGATGAGAAAATTGGTCAATGGAAAGGTGGGCTTAAAAAGACCACAATCCCACAATATGTTTTGAATCGGACAAGGCCAAACTAATATTAGAGGAAAAAACTATAAAAAAATAATTCTTAAAAAGCTAGTAGAAAATGGCAAGCACTTCATAAAAAGAAGTGGGCTGGATCAGCCACTATTGGGTTGCAAATTGGCTATGGCCGACCTACAAATTTGACCGAAAAATAGAAAATGAGTTGAATGATTGGGCTTGGCCCATTTGAAAGCAATCGCGCATTAGCCCACCAAAAATCTAGTGACGGCAACTTCGTCACCGAAGGTCCCATATCTGGTGACGTTATTTGCGCGCTGCGTCACTAGGAATAATCTGTGACGGGGATTCCGTGACGATGCTAGTGACGCGTGAAAAATGTCACACATCAGTATTTTGTGACGTATTTAGCTATTACGTGACATATTTTAGCTCGTCACAGTAGGTCCGATCTCTTGTAGTGATTGTGGGTTTATGATCAAGATTATCTATGAACAATATTTGAATCTTCTCTGAATTCTTTTATGTATGATTTGTTATCTTTGCAAGTCTCTTTGAATTATCAGTTTGGTTTGGCCTACTAGATTGATCTTTCTTGCAATGGGAGAAGTGCTTAGCTTTGGGTTCAATCTTGCGTTGCTCGATCCCAGTGACAGCAGGGGAAACGACACGTATTGTATTGTTGCCATCGAGGATAAAAAGATGGGGTTTATATCATATTGCTTGAGTTTATTCCTCTACATCATGTCATCTTGCCTAATGCGTTACTCTGTTCTTATGAACTTAATACTCTAGATGCATGTTGGATAGCGGTCGATGTGTGGAGTAATAGTAGTAGATGCAGAATCGTTTCGGTCTACTTGTCGCGGACGTGATGCCTATATACATGATCATGCCTAGATATTCTCATAACTATGCACTTTTCTATCAATTGCTCGACAATAATTTATTCACCCACCGTAATACTTATGCTATCTTGAGAGAAGCCACTAGTGAAACCTATGGCCCCCAGGTCTATTCTCCATCATATAAGTTTCCAATCTATTTTACTTTGCAATCTTTACTTTCAATCTATATCATAAAAATACCAAAAAAAATATCTTATTATCTCTATCAGATCTCACTTTTGCAAGTGGCCTTGAAGGGATTGACAACCCCTTTATCGCGTTGGTTGCAACGTTCTCATTTGTTTGTGTAGGTACGAGGCGACTTGCGTGTAGTCTCCTACTAGATTGATACCTTGGTTCTCAAAAACTGAGGGAAATACTTACGCTACTTTGCTGCATCACCCTTTCCTCTTCAAGGGAAAAACCAACGCAGTGCTCAAGAGGTAGCACCTCTCACTACTTTTGCTCTTTGTGCAACGTGGCCGCCCCCATGCCGAACCACAAACGGGCACCCATGCCCCATAGGTGATCGTGCTTCCATGCCGACACTGGGAATCGGCCCGCCACCAACAAAAGTTGTGGCTAGCACTTTTTCCACTAGTGCTTGTTGTAATTCCTCCATGTGTTTGTCCAACCTTTCGTTGTATGCGTCGTGCATATGTTTGTTCAACCTTTTGTCGAGGTAGTCGAATGTGTCGACGATGTAGTCCCTTGTCCGTGCTTCAGATTGTCGTATGTCGGTGGCGAGGTTGTCGATGCGCTTCCGCAAGGTAGATTGTGCGCCTTGCATTGCTCGTTGTAGTTCGACGGTGTGAGTGTTGGTGACGTAGTTGTTCACGTCGTCGTTGTCGTCGAAGACCGGAGATGATGTGCTTTGCCTATCCATCACAAGATTCAAGAAAATGTGAGTGGAAGAAAGGAAAGAACTAGAGCAATGTACACTATCCAATGTTGAAGACGGATCAATGATCACTCAATAATGTATTACGGAAATAGCACAATTGGTACCGGATCTTGACAATCTCACACCTACACAAGTAAAGCTTTTGGTGGAGCTTGGTGAGGATAGTGGCTTTGATGCAATTATTAGCAGGAGTTAATAATGTTGAAAGAGATTCAAAAATTCACAAGTGAAATAAGTAGACAAATAGCAATATGTGGCACATGGAAACACACACACGGATATATAAATGGGGTCGTGCAACCAAGGAATGAGCTCAAAATGTGGAATCCACAGAAAATGCTCTTGTTGCACAACTCAAGAGAGATGCTAGCACAATTGCTCAATATGCGGATACGACACTGGTGCACGACCTATAAGAGACAAAATGCAACAGCTTCAATCCCAAGTATGCTATGTATATATGATTCCTGGTGTTTCGCACACGATGATCCAAGATGATCAATATGGTAGTGTGATATGCAAAATGGAGGTGCTATGGCTATTGCTTACAAGCTCTTTGTTTTTCTCTTTTCTTAAAAGCTTATTCTGTATTTTCTTTTGATCTCTTTCTTTGGCCACTTTTGCAAAATGCTCGAACCAAGATAGCAATTGTGTATGCGGGAACAATGTATGACACTAGTGATGATAAGATGATACCAAGATGAGGTATGTATGCAATGGAAGGTGCGGAATCGATGATCACTAAAGCGCACAAGTAGCATTGCCCAACAATATGCAAATGGCTAGTCTCGATAGGAAAGTGTCGAAAAAGTTTGGCTCGAGGGTTAACAATGCAATGGCACGGAGAATGTACAATGGTGTCGTCGAGGTTACCGTCCGTGCATACAGTTGGGTGTGTCAAAATGAAGAAGTGGTTTGTCGATGTCGAGTGTGTGGCGATGATGAGTAGAGGTGTTCTTGATGTAGAATCGTTCCTAATTAGTCGAAACACCTTAGAAAATGGAAAAACCGTGAACTCAAAATCTCAAACGGTAGTAGCGGAATGCGGTGGTGGTTACGGAGTTTGCAATGCGGAAACCCGGTCAAATGGGTTAAGGTGGCGGAAGGGTATGATGGGCTATACACGGTGTTGGAGTTGAAGGCGCGTTCCCTAAGTAGCCGAAACACCTTAGGAAACTCAAACCACAACTAAAACAACCTCAAATGCAACAGGGAACAAAATGGGCTAGGTTGCGGAAGTCGGTGGTGGCAATGCGGATGATATGGTGGAAGCCCTAGGGCAAGATGCCAAAGTTCCAAACTTTTGATGGAGTCAAATGATGGTGGTAGTATTTTTTTTGATGGGGGATGTCAATAGCTTCAAAACGAGCTAAAGAACATCAAAATCGGACTCCGGATGAATTAGTTATGGACAAAATGGTGAAACACGGGAGGCTGAAGCTACACGGGCCGGATGTCCGGGGGCTAGGCCACAAATCCGGGGCTCTCTGTCCAGAAGCGCATCAGTTTTTCTGCTCCAGGGGTTGGATGTCCAGCCGGGGACCCGGATGTCCGGCCCGATGATTCCAGATCTCGTTTGCGGCGGAATTTTCCGAATTGGGGGCGGAAATAGATGATTCATAGGTCAAAATTGGACGAATTTCGTGGATGGAAATGGTGAGAAAGATGGGGAAAAGCTAGATCCACTTGAAACACTTCGAATCCATGGATCAAAATCAACAAAATCTCATCAAACTAACAAATCACAAAAACATGAGGGGCTACTTTTGTGGGGATTTTTGAAATTGGACAAAATAAAGCAAAATTAGGCTAGAAAGTGGGGGTAGGGACTCCAAATTCGTGATCAACATGGCTCAGGATACCAAGATGATGCAGGGTGGAATCCTAATGGCCGATTTTTCACGATTTGGAGGGGGATTCCCTAAGAACACGAAGAACACACAAGGACACACAAGAGGAAAACTATCAAATCAACTGGATCCAATCACATATATGCTAGATCCAAGTACACAAGAGGGAAACAAAGGTCCAAATCCAACAAAGCGGGATACAAGGGTAACTAATTCATCTCCATGAAGGAGGTCTTGAATCCACTAGGAGATCTTCCCACAAGGGGGTCTTTAATCCACTTGGGGAATCTTCTCCTAGGAGGCCTTGGTCTCCAATGGAGTAGGGGTACAAGTGGATGAGCAAAGCTCTATCTCCAAAATGAGCTATCAAAATTCTAACCCTAGCTAGGAGGAGAAGGGGGTATATATATATAGTCTAGGGACGAGGGGGGTAAGAGAGTGAGAGGTTACATGGGCCTCTGGCCTGGTTAGGCACGTGCAGGTGCCGGACATCAGAACTGGGGGATGGATATCTGGGGCTTTGGGACGGGCCGGATGTCCGGGGTCACGGCCGGATGTCCGGGCTGTCTCTGACATTAGGTGTTGTAGGGTTCGGCCGAATTTTTGGGCGGAGGCCGGAAGTCCGGGCGGCTCGGGCCGGATGTCCGGGTCCTAGAGCTGGCTTGTGGCTATGCTGCTCCTGGTGGTGAAGCCACCAGTGGCCGGATGTCCGGGTCCTGTGGACTTTCTCCGGTTCCTCTTGTCGTGCTCCTTCATCCTTGTACTTGGGGACTTGTCCATCGTTCCGAGCATCTCCGAGAGGGTCTTCTTGGTACCTAAGCACATGTAGTGTCTTTGCATTAGGTAGCAACCATGTCCCGCATGAATGGAAAGTGGACGCATTTAGGAGCAGGTTCACCCATTGTCTAATGGTGCATGCTTGAGGTCTCGTCGTATGTCCACTTGGGGCTTGGGGAGTAGTCGTAGTATACACGGGGATGATCGTAGGATGCTCCGCATAATTCAGGCTCCTGGCTCGGCTGCAAGAAGTCATCCCGCAAGTGGCTCGCTGGAAGCGCTCCACATGCCTGGAGGGGTCTCAACGAGCATATGCCTGCATGAATATGCATTATCGGCGCGTTGAAGTAGCGGTCGTAGCCGCGGGACCCACCGAAGGGAAGGATTGGACCGTGGAGCAATTCCTCGCCGAGGTAGTGAAAGGGGCCTGGAATACCGAGGCCAAGTACACCAAGGACACTTTGTAGTTTTAGGTAATACTTCGGTATGCCAAAGTGTGGTTGGATGTACGAAAGTTCCTTTTTAAAATGAATGCGACTTTATATTCCGTCATGTGATTGTGTTGTTTTCTTTCTTTCTTTTTTTGCTCCAGTTTGACCATGTTAAACTGAAAGTGGCCAGTCGTCGGCTTCGACCCCTTTGTACAGTATACAGAGGGTGTTCCTTACGCGATCGTGACCCTTAGTCGACGTCTCAGTTCCCCAAGGCGGTCCGTGCACATAGGAACGAGAAAATTAGACTATAATGACTTTATAAATTTCACTTAGTCATAGGAGCTTGACTGTGGGGGTCGAATACGAGCCCCCAGTGTGTGGGGTGGTCGGCTATCTAGCCGGGATTTATGCCACTGGCCACTTTAGCTCATTTGAGAAAGAAGCCCTTCGTTTAACACGGGTGATCTCTAATGACACATTGCTCGATGCGGTCATCGGACGGCTGACCAGTTTACCCTTACCAAGATAGTCAGTTTTTGGCTTTCTCCACTGAGGCACTCTGCCATGCGAGCTGGCAGCACTATCATAGTGGTTCTTCCTTTACACCCTTAGCCGAATTGATTGGAAATGTAAGAGGTAAGCACAAGAGTCGGGCAACCAAAATTTAGGTTCAAAACTAATTCATATAATGCAATGTCTGAGACCTGAATACTTCGGACTTGTAATTTGGGGCGTGAGCTTAAAAGCGAAGCCCTTTGTGAATAGCAATTGTATCATAAAAATATTCTTTTGGCTCGAAGGCAGTTGTTATAAGGAAATGCTAAAAAACCTTAAGGGGCACAATTTCTTTATTTCATATGGTCAAGCCGTGTATGCCGAGCTTTGAGGAGTTGGGTGTGTGCTTACTTGCACGAGCTGCCTCCTCGGATGCCCGTACCTCTCCTGCAAAAGCCTCGGTCTGCTCCTCTGTTCAGAGGGAGCGTTCGGTTTTGCTAACAACATTAACTGTAATAACAACGTTGGGTCCCGACATTTTTAGCTTTAAGTAAGCATAATGCGGAACTACGTTGAAGCAAGAAAATGCAGTGCGCCCTAGGAGTGTGTGGTATCCGTTGTGAAAGGGAGAAATGTCAAATATTAACTCCTCGCTCCAGAAGTTCTCGGGTGACCCAAAGACTACCTCCAGCATCACTATTCCCATGCAACGAGCTTCAACATCTGGTATGACACCTTTAAAGGTGGTGGTGCTAGGCTTTATCCGAGATGAGTTGATGCCCATCTTCCTGACCGTATCCGCGTAAATTAATTTGAGGCTGCTACCTCCGTCCATAAGGACACGCGTCAGGTGGAATCCATCAACGATCGGATCCAAGAGTAGAGCAGTCGATCCGCCATGCCTAATGCTGGTTGGATGATCATGGTTTTCGAATGTGATGGCTAAGACGACCACAGACTGAACTTCGGGGTGACGGGCTCCAATGCGTAGACGTCCCAAAGTTCTCGTTTCCTTCCTTCTTGGGGATGTGGGTGATGTAGATCATGTTCACGTCCTTCACCTCGTGAGGAAACTGTTTCTGGCCTCCATTATTTGGCTACCGAGGTTCTTCCTCGTCTTCGCTGTGAGGTTGGGCTTTACTATTGCCCTCCGTCGCCATTTTGCCAGCTTGCTTGAAAACCTAGCAATTCTAGTTGGTATGGTTTGCTGGTTCCTCCAATGTACCGTGAATTTCGCATGACCTGTCGAGGATCTTGTCGAGCTGGCTGGGTCCATCTGTGTTCCCTTTAAAGGACTTATTTTTTGCCCGGATCTAGGTATGTTGAACCCTGCATTTACTGCAGCATCCTCGTTGTCGCTTCCTCCATTTTTATGCCTATGCTTGTTTTTGTTGCGCCTGGGCTTGCCATTGGCATCGCGAGCCTTCGAGGCGCCAGCCTCGCCATTGTGAGTATTGTTGTCTAGCCGACTGTCCTCTCCCATGCAAAAGCAGATCATAAGTGAGGTGAGGGCCGCCATGGTACTTGACTTATCTTGCCCGAGCTGGCGGGTGAGCCATTCATCTCAGATGTTCTGGTTCAAAGCCGCAATGGCCTCGGCATCGGGGCAGTCGATAATCTGGTTCTTTTTGGTAAGGAATCGATTCCGTAATTTCTGAGCTGACTCGCCCGATTGCTGGATGACGTGGCTGAGGTCGTCGACGTTCCGAGGTTGCACATAAGTGCCCTGGAAATTTTCCCTAAAGGCGTCTTTGAGGGCTTCCCAGCTCCTGATGGAATGAGGGGGCAGGCTATTCAGCCAATGCCTTGCCGGCCCTTTAACTTGAGTGGAAAATATTTGATGGCATGGAGGTCATCTCCATCGGCCCTTTAACTTGAGTGGAAAATACTTGAGTGGGAATTTTTCATTATAGAACTTGGCTTGTATATTCCAACAATGGGCCTCCTCAAGTGCCCTAGGTCTTCGTGAGCAAGCAAGTTGGTTGCACACCTACTTAGTTTCTTTTGTTGAGCTTTCATATATTTATAGCTCTAGTGCATCCGTTGCATGGCAATCCCTACTCCTTGCATTAACATCAATCGACGGGCATCTCCAAAACTCATTGATTAGCCTCTTTGATGTGAGACTTTCTCCTTTTTTGTCTTCTCCACATAACCCCCATCATCATATTCTATTCCACCCATAGTGCTATATCCATGGCTCACGCTCATGTATTGCGTGAAGGTTGAAACAGTTTGAGATTACTAAAGTATGAAACAATTGCTTGGCTTGTCATCGGGGTTGTGCATGATGAGAGCATTCTTGTGTGATGAAAATGGAGCATGACTAAACTATATGATTTTGTAGGGATGAACTTTCTTTGGCCATGTTATTTTGAGAGGACATAATTGCTTAGCTAGTATGCTTGAAGTATTATTATTTTTATGTCAATATGAACTTTTATCTTTAATCTTTCGGATCTGAATATTCATACCACAATTAAGAAGAATTACATGGAAATTATGCCAAGTAGCATTCCACATCAAAAATTCTGTTTTTATCATTTACCTACTCGAGGACGAGCAGGAATTAAGCTTGGGGATGCTGATACGTCTCCAATGTATCTATAATTTTTTGATTGTTCCATGCTATTATATTATCTGTTTTGGATGTTTATGGGCATTATTATACACTTTTATATTATTTTTGGGACTAACCTATTGACCCAGAGCCCAGTGCCAGTTCCTGTTTTTTCCCTTGTTTCAGTGTTTCGAAGAAAAGGAATATCAAACGGAGTCAAAACGGAATGAAACCTTCTGGAGAAGTTATTTTCAGAAGGAAAGCAACCCGGGAGACTTGGAGTCCACGTAAAGAAAGCAACGAGGAAGGCACGAGGCAGGGGGCGCGCCCTCCACCCTCGTGGCTCCCCTGACGTATTTCTTCCGCCTATATATATCCATATACCCTAAAATCTTCGGGGAACAGGATAGATCGGGAGTTCCGCCGCCGCAAGCCTCTGTAGCCACCAAAAACCAATCGGGACCCTGTTCCGGCGCCCTACCGGAGGGGGGAACCTTCACCGGTGGCCATCTTCATCATCCCGACGCTCTCCATGATGTGGAGGGAGTAGTTAACCCTCGGGGCTGAGGGTATGTACCAGTAGCTATGTGTTTGATCTCTCTCTCTCGTGTTCTTGATTTGGCACGATCTTGATGTATCGCGAGCTTTGCTATTATAGTTGGATCTTATGTTGCTTCTCCCCCTCTACTCTCTTGTAATGGATTGAGTTTTCCCTTGAAGTAATCTTATCGGATTGAGTCTTTAATGATTTGAGAACACTTGATGTATGTCTTGCCGTGCGTATCTGTGGTGACAATGGGATATCACGTGATGCACTTGATGTATGTTTTGGTGATCAACTTGCGGGTTCCGCCCATGAACCTATGCATAGGGGTTGGCACACGTTTTCGTCTTGATTCTCCAGTAGAAACTTTGGGGCACTCTTTGAGGTTCTATGTGTTGGTTGAATAGATGAATCTGAGATTGTGTGATGCATATCGTATAATCATACCCACAGATACTTGAGGTGACATTAGGGTTTTGGTTGATGTGTGTCTTAAGGTATTATTTTACTACGAACTCTAGGGCTGTTTGTGACACTTATAGGAATAGCCCAATGGATTGATCGGAAAGAATAACTTTGAGGTGGTTTCGTACCCTACCATAATCTCTTCGTTTGTTCTCCGCTATTAGTGACTTTGGAGTGACTCTTTGTTGCATGTTGAGGGATAGTTATATGATCCAGTTATGTTATTATTGTTGAGAGAACTTGCACTAGTGAAAGTATGAACCCTAGGCCTTGTTTCCTAGCATTGCAATACCGTTTACGCTCACTTTTACCACTTGTTACCTTGCTGTTTTTTTATTTTCAGATTACAAAAACCTATATCTACCATCCATATTGCACTTGTATCACCATCTCTTCGCCGAACTAGTGCACCTATACAATTTACCATTGTATTGGGTGTGTTGGGGACACAAGAGACTCTTTGCTATTTGGTTGCAGGGTTGTTTGAGAGAGACCATCTTCAACCTACGCCTCCCACGGATTGATAAACCTTAGGCCATCCACTTGAGGGAAATTTTCTACTGTCCTACAAACGTCTGCACTTGGAGGCCCAACAACGTCTACAAGAAGAAGGTTGTGTAGTAGACATCAGGCGCCTAGCGGCTCTGGGCGGGGTCACCGACCCGGCGACCGCCAGCGAGTGACGCATCGTGGCTTTTTACCGACCGCGGGCCGCTTGACCGGCTCGCGGCGCAGGCCCTGGACTCCTTCCGAGCCTTTGGGTCTCTGGGCCCTCGACGTCGAGCGGTTACGGCTCAAGCGACCCCAGACCCTCGGGAGGCGCCCTAGCCTCGTGGGCTCCTCAAGTCCTCGGGTCCTCCTGAGGGCCTGTCCACGCCCAGGGCGACGCCGTATGCCCGGCACGCCTTGGCACGCCTAGTCCTGCTGCCGTTTCCCGAGCGTGTTGCCGAAGCATAGTTCACCTGCATCCCAAGATTAGTGCACACTGAAAGCATTTGTCGTAGCGGGGGAAAGGCGTTTAACGGCGCGGTTGGGGCCCTTGTGCGGGCCTGCTTGTGGCGCCCGGGGTGTCGCTCTTCGGCTTCTCCAACCGCCGCTTCTGCCGGTGTGTCACAATGGCCACGAGGTGGCCCGTCACGTTGCCTCTCTTGGTGGGCCGCCTACCTCGCCCAGAGCTCGGGGAAGCGCTTCCTAGGTTGAGGGGAGGGCCTCGTCGGTCTCCTTCCCACCATTTAGCCCACCAGGCTCTCCCAGAGGGGAAAGCAAAGGTAGCAAGGGCGCGCCCGCCCGTGGCGAGGGCCGTGGCACGGGCGGGGGACATAGGGGCTCCGTATCCTGGCAGGCGACATCGAGCAGTTCGGCCACCCGGTTGAGCAAAACGGCGTGATCACCATTGTCAGGGCGGTAGCGCAATAATTGGCGCGCCGCAAGGAGCGCGGCCTGCGTGCCTGTCAGCCCCCACGCGGCACGGAGGGATGTTGTCATGTCGATGTTGGTGGAGGGCGCGGTGGCACGCCCGCTGTGTCGCGTGGGGGGCAGCATTGAATCTTGACGTTGGTGACGATGCGACGAGGTAAGCGGGTCACGGCGGGGAGCGCCGTGGCCGTGCGGTGCCGTCTGATCGAAGCGCGCGGCCCGCCGCTCGGCGCATGCTCGGCTGGCCCTTGTCATGGTTGTCGCAGGGTGAGGACGAAGTGTGGTTGATGACGAGACTGGGCTTTGACATGCCACTACCTGGCGCGCCAAATGTCGGATTTAGGGCTCCGCAGACCCAAGGAGGTTCAAACTCTAGGGTGTGTGAGAAGGTCTCAACCTCTCAAGATCATATCTCGTCACCCCACAGCCTAGCCTAGCCGGATTCACGTGAGCAAGGAAGAAGATGAACACGGCAGTTTACCAGGTTCGGGCCACCTTGCGGTGTAAGACCCTACTCCTGCTTTATGGTGGATTGGCCTCATGAGGGGCTGATGATGAACTAGTATAGTGGATGAACAACCTCGCGAGGGCTGCTCTGGTGAGGGTGGAAAGGGTAGGATTCGATCCCCTCTCTACGGTGGTGGCTAACCTATATTTATAGTGGCCTTGGTCCTCTTCGCCCAAAAATCAGGCGAGAAGGGATCCCACAACGGCCAATTTGAAAGGGGACAAGTAGTACATCTAATCCTGATGAAAGGTGGTCTTCGCCTGCAAAGCTTCTGGTCGTGATGCATCGGTGGGCTCGGTGATGACCTCCGCCTTGCCGACCTGTGGTCTTGGTCTTGTAGCACTGGAATTGAAACCTTTGGGGGATTCCTCGGGGACCCACGCCTGTCCATGCCTCCTTAGCACCAAAGAGGAAACTACCTCCTCTGCGCCCACCTGGCCTTGGTCGTCATGGCTCACGTCATCGTAGCCTCATGAGGCTGGGTACTTGCATAGAAATCTCCGCTCCTTGGGAGGCCGCCTGGGGAGGCCGCTCCCTCGGGAGGTCTTGGTGTCGTCCGCCTCGCGAGGCTTGGCCCCTCACGAGGGTCTTGTGTTGGTGGTCTTGCAGATGGGTCGTTCCAGGCCGTTGAGTGAGCCACGCCGTGGGCCACAGGCAGGCAAGTCTGGGTACCCTGGTTCCCAGAACGCCGACAACAAATATGGGGTTAGCTACCGAGACGACGGCTATGGAGTTGCTCCCTAAGCTATCCCCTCTCACCTTACAAAGGAAGATGAAGCCTAGGGTTACAAGGATTCTAATTGACTTGGATCTCGTCGGTGGAGTTTATAGCTTGTGCTCCAAGAAGCCTTGGTTTCCTTAACAGGATCACCGCACCAGTCGGAGGCCTGCAGGAACGGTGCGGCCTACTAGCCCCTAGGGCCGGTCCACCATCTATTAGTTTACCCGGCGGGGCACCCGTAGTCTTGCACACACTATCAAAAATACCTAAACCAAATGAAAATAGCTAAAATGCACCCAGTCAATTCATCGAACACCTTGCGGGCGAAGAAGGTGAGAGCACCTGTCGGCGGTGTTGAGACGAATCCAAAGCTCATGGTGGACAACGGGCCATGGAGTAGAAGATCGTCCGGCAGTCGACACACGTGCGGCTCGCAAGCGACAGTAGATGGCAGGCCTCAAATCAACCTCCCTGTCCAACGACAAAGCTCGATGGTCGTCTTCAAAGATCATTCATCTTGTCGTGATGACGATGCCACAAAGCTCCTCGCTAGTGCTTTAAATCATCATCGTCATCCGTCGGCTTTGTTTTCAAACAACCGAAGCAACTTCGGTGCTTTTTCGACCACGAGATCGAGGCGGCAATGACGGAGATAGTATCGATTCAGGCGTCGGTGGAGACCGGTGGGCGTATTGGAGTGGGGTGGGTGCGGTTGGAGGCTGCGGGTGGTCGCCAGAGGGAGCACTGGTGAAGATTCGGTGCGAAGGGGTGCAAACATTATCCTGCGAAGTGCCATCGGTCGAGTATATTTAAGGGGCGGAAGGGGTGGCGCTTATTTTTTTACTCCTCTAATGTTGACAAGGGATCCGTGAGGTCTAATTTATTGTCAACGACTTCCCCTGTCCTGGGCTGGATTATGAACCGCTATTGGGCCTTGGGCCTAAGTAGAAGCTATCAAAGTTATCAACTACATATACACAGCGGACGAGCGTGAGCAGACTTGGCTTGGATCGGAACGGCGGCTTCGGCCGAGGCATGTGTGTGGCTGTGTTCTCGTCTCCTCCTTGTACTATTCATCTTCCTCCACTGCTTTTCTCCTTTGATTCCATTGATTAGCATTGAGTTCCTCCATAGATGAGTTGTAATCTCTGAATTCAGTCAATTGAGTAGTGAGATCCTCACAATTGGCATCAGAGCTGTTTGATTTTGCACCAAAATTTCACCCAAAATTTGTCCCCAATCAAATCCATGGACTCATGATCGCGCACGGAGCTCCTGGCGAGCCTCTCGCCGGAGGGTTTGGCAAAGTATGAGGTTCTGAAGGCCCAGCTAGCTCGCGATCCGGACCTAAGCTTCGCGCCTCCAAGGCGAGGCTAGAGAAGTCTGTGGAGACGGTGTTCGGCGACCTCCGCCGGAAATGCCATCGAGTCCCCGACCGCGATGATGTTGAGTGCGCCAAGGAAATTGTGGCTGCTACTGCGACCGCGTCTGCTCTGTCGACACCGGCTATGAGCCATGTCTTCCCCGACGACAAGCACAGCCCCGACCTGACGTCTTTGACTTCATCAGCGACGAGCACGACCAGTGCTCTGCGCGTCTCGAGCTGCGGCATCACCACCGACGGGTCCCATGAGTCAGAGGTTGCTGCCTCCTCCTCCAACCCCGCTTCAGCGTCAGCGGTCACGGGCATCTTTGCGTCAAGCGCAACTGTCGTCGCTCTCGCATCAGGCGGCGTTCCGTCCCTCGTCGCGCCGGTTACCACCCGCTTGACGAGCCTAGGAGGAGACACCGGTGCGGCACCAGACACCAACCCTCTCGTGTCCACAGGTCCCAATGACGTGCCTGTGTCCACCATGCAGAGCGAGGCGGACCATGTGCTTGAGACGCCCATCACCTGTTCGACATTAGGCCTCTACTCCGTCGCCAACGCCATCCAGGTCAACAAGGTGCCCCTACCCGAGCTCATTGTATCCCCAGTATGATCTGCGACCTTATCCTCTTCCACGTCCATCGCAGCAGTGTCCGCCTCAGATGATTGAGACCTTGCTCTAGCTACGCCCACCATGTGTTCGACCGAGTGCCCAGGAGAAGGAAACAATGCAACACGGGCCACGCCGACTCCTACAGCAACACCACTAGCATCCTTGACCAGTGTCGTTCATGCTACATGGGAGGTGAGCACTGAGGTCAATTTCCATGGCTCTGATGCATGTATCCATTTCGGCTCCTACACCAACAGAGATCACAACCACTGAAATGCTGCATCCCTTGCTGGATATCACACTTGGCAAACTAGCTCCTGCCAGACTCACTCCTGTAGATGATAAAAGTTATGGTGCAAACAAGGAGAAATTATTCTCTGTTGTTCAAGTGCACAACTGCGACCCTGTTATCAGTTTGCCTCATGAAAAGTCATGGAATACTAGATGTTTCTACTCATGTGCCTGGATGGAATTTGTTAACAGCAAGGGCATAATAGGAGTACAATCAACGGAGTACTGGTTCCCAATCCAAGATAGGTACGGGTCATGTTCTCTTGGGAAGCCACATGAAGCTCCAGAGCATACTGTTGCCAAGAAGCTCCTGATACACGATCTGCTTGACTCAGTGTCACTGCTTGCTCTTGATGGCTTGCCATTGAAACCACCATGGCCAGTATTCTTACAGCTCAACAAAGGAGTTCTAGCGACAATAATTCTAATGTCGAAGTTACGTCCATTTTCTTGGTTTGGTGAGTTTGATGATTGTTCTCATGCATATGAACCTTCACTGAATTCTGCATTCCTTGGGCCTTTATGTGAAAGTTGTTACAAGGTTTTCCTGCTCGGCCATGTCTCTATTGTTAGTTTCTGAAGATTGATAAGCTACGACGGTATTTCATTTGCCTGGACGAGTTGCAGCCCTCACATTATTGAGAGCTATCCTTGTTGCTGAGTGATAATAATCAATTGGGTTCTCCGTTGGTGCAATGGAAAATTGCTTGGGCACATTTTTATGCACCAGGGAGTGTTTGGTCGCAGTCTTATTATACTGAACATGATTCTTCATATGGTTCTAAGAGTTTACAGTGGAAAATTGCATGGTGTCCGAGTTCTGATATACAACCATGGTTGCCATCATTGTATTATGAAGAGGATATTGGTATGAGGAAAATTATGAAGACAATTTATTCTCAAGACAATGCATTGGGAGTGGCAGCCTGTTCGTTGGTCGTCATTCTTCTTAATTTCGTCTATAATGCAGCTGATCAGTGTATTGGACTGTCGCCATCATGTGCAGCCGAAGCGTGGTGGAGACTATTGTACTTTTCACGTGCTGCGACCACCTTGGCCAGATGCGAGCAAGTCTGAACAACCCTGAGGCACAGAGTACTTACAGTTTGAAATGCAGTCTTATTGCAGTTATGGATGATCTGTTCTTGGCTGTAAGGCACTTGGCTGGTGGTAACATGTTCAGACAACAACACTTTGAAGCAATGCTAAGGCTGCATTCTAATTGTTTGGAGCTCGTGATTGATGGCTTCTTGCAAGCTTGGTATCTCTCATGCCTCAGTGGTCATATTATTCAGGGAGCTTATGATCTTATACAATGGAAGAATTCATGGTTAATTGCAGTGATCTGCTACTTGGTGATTGAGATAGGAGGATCTCTTCATGCTTCCAGGGTCGAACTGATGTCCTGTTAGAGATAGAAGGATCTCTTCATGTCTCCAGGGTCGAGCTGATGTCATGTTATGTGCATCCTAATGAGACCTGCGGCTTTCAATTCTTACAACTGAATCGGGAGACACCTTTTCATTGGGTTCAGTCTGCTGTACAAGTGCCTTGGGATCCCGGTGGTTCGGCTTGGATTCGGCTTGAGGGCAAGCCGAATGTTATGAAGGGTGGATTGTCAGCGACTTCCCCTGTCCTGGGTTGGATTATGAACCGTTATTGGGCCTTGGGCCTAAGCAGAAGCTATCAAAGTTATCAACTACATATATACATCGGACGACCGCGAGCAGACTTGGCTTGGATCGGAACAGCGGCTTCGGCCGAGGCGTGTGTGTGGCTGTGTTCTCGTCTCCTCGTACTATTCATCTTCCTCCACTACTTTTCTCCTTTGATTCCATTGATTAGCATTGAGTTCCTTCATAGATGAGTTGTAATCTCTGAATTCACACAATTTAGTAGTGAGATCCTCACATTTATCCCCTAAGAAATGATCATTTATACTTAAAAAACTCTAAAGTTTAAAGTTTTTTAAGGGTTAATTGAGTAGCGAGATCCTCACATTTATCCCCTAAAAATTGATCATATATACTTAAAAAACTCTAAAGTTTAAAGTTTCTCAAAGGGTAATTGAGTGGTGAGATCCTCGCATTTATCCCTAAAAAAAATGACCATGTATACTTAAAAAACTCTAAAGTTCGAAGTTTTTCAATGGGTGGACAACTAGAGATGCAAGTCCCAACTAGACCGTGGTCCTTTCTTCATTCACTGTCTGTCCTTCGGTCCCTCCTCTCATTTCCCTCGCCGCCACCTCCTCCAACGGCTCTCCTGTCCGCCCACATGCTTACACCGCCGCCGGAACCCTAACCCCCACAATGCCGCGCCCCGCCACCTCGCTCCGCGCTCCGAGCCGCCGCCGGCGGCTTCTGGAAAACCCCATCGCCCCCGCATCCGTCAACTCCTCCTCTGCTACCAGCGGTTGCCGAGGCGGGTCCTGTACCCCGAAGCTGCGATGGAGCGTCAGGGAGAGCCAGGAGGGCGTCAGCGAGCAGAAGGCGCCGAGGGCTTCGTCCGTGAGGCGGCTCGCGGCCGCGGTGTGGCGCCTGTGGCCGCCGGAGGAGGCGCCCGCCGCAGAGCACCAGGGAAAATCTCGTGTCGGCCTCGAGGTACATAATGCCATCCCTATGACATCTTCTCCAATGAAGAAAATGCTAAACCCTGGATGAATTATAGCCAACTGTATGCTCGAATTATCGCTAATGTCGTCGCTAATCTGGCGTACCGGAGGTGAATCTGGGACGCCGATGCCCGCATTAAAGCGCCCTATCTAGTGCACTACCGTACAACCATCCGTTCTTGCTCGTGGTGGGCAGCAGTTAATGGCCGGCCGTTGAGGCGTCGGGTGCAACCAAATCGAAGCATAGATCCCCACTTTATTGGTGTTAGCTATGCGAGCGATCGTTGGGAGTGGCATTAATATTGGCCGCCCGTCCATGGGCGCATTTCTTGTGAGCTAATCTTGCTCATGTGATCTTCCCCTCTTCCCTTTATGAGATGGAGGAGAGAGAAGAGAAGCGGGCTACTGATTAACAGCTGGCTGTAGCACGCGCTCCTAAACACTTTGTGAAAATGGGAAGTGGGCCATGTATCAATAAAATAGTACATATTCATATGCAACTACTGTACTTGCCGGCTATAAGCTTGACTATAGATGATGTGGCAATATTGTATAGCCAGCAGTTGGCTATACTATTAACCATGCTCTTAGTGGTTGCTATCACCTCACCAGGTGGTTTAGTGTAAAGTGCTACTCTGTGATTGTGACAAAGAGAAAGTTTGGGCTGAGAAGTTTCCTCTCACCATTTTCTCCACTCATGTTGTATTTTAAAGTGAAGTGCCTAATTCTTACAATGCAGTAGAAAATTTCTCACGGTCCAGTTAGTTAATTATGTAAATTGCCAACTATATCTAGTTTTCAGCTACCATGTTGCTGCAGTCGATTAAGTGAGCAACACATTCTTCCTTGTCTGTTGGGGTTCAGAAATATCTGATCAGTGGGTTGGCTCATGCTGATTTAATTCGGAGGGTGTTATGCGGTCCACTGAGACTGTTCTTTGCTGAAAAAGTCTGGCTGATCCCAAGCAGTGGGACTGCCAGAGTTTTATCGGCACATCTTTATATAACTGTTGTCTTCGTATGCTATGTGTTTTCTTTACTGAGAAGTTATGATAAATCGTAGATCTTTTTTCATTTAGCCATATAACATCTTGCTGCTCTGACCGAATGAAAATGAAGGATGATTGCTCATTAGACTTTGACAATTCACTCACTTCTTGGTCACATTTACTTGTATGGCAGTTTATACCGAGACATCTGCAAGTCCAGCTTCTCAGGAAGGATCATCTTGGTCACAAACATGGTCTGAAGGTTGAGACTTCAAGCCCCAATTCCGTTTTGGGGCAACACAGCGGAGAGCTCCACAAAGTAATGCTAGAAATTACTTCGTTAAGCTCCTGTGGCTTTGACTCATTCGCGGCTTGCTCATTGGCACCTAAACTGGTGTATAATTAATTTTGTGGATTTAATTGTGTAGGTTAAACTTCATCTCGCCTCAGCTTTGATGCCGATCACTGGCTTGGAGAATGCAACAAAGTGGAAGTCTGAGAGCGTATGTGATCGCCTCAGCTTTGGTGCCTATGTGATCGCCAACCAACTTGATCTCATTGAAAAACAGCAAGGGCAAACTCATGCTAATATAATCCAGATGGAGCTCCAGCGTGCACAAGATAGGGTGGGCAAGCTAGAAGCTGAGCGTGTTTCAGCTAAGAAGCAGCTTGACCGCTTGTTGGAGAAACTGAGGGAGGAGAAAGCAACCTGGCGGAGGAGAGAACACAAGAAGGCCCAATCCATTCTTGAGGATATGAAGGCAGACCTCGACCATGAGAAGAAGAACCGGAGGCAACTAGAGAACATTAACTTGAAGCTTGTTGATGAGTTGAAGGAGGTCAAATTGGCAGCCAATAATCTGTTGGAGGAGTATGACAAGGAGAGGAAGACACGGGAAATGGCCGAGGAGGTGTGCAACAAACTGGTGAGGGAGGTCGAGGAACAAAAATCCGATATTGAAGTCTTGGAGCGGGACTTTGTGAAACGGCGGGAGGAGGTGGATGAGGACAGAAAGTTGCTACAGATGGCCGAGGTGTGGCGGGAAGAGCGGGTGCAGATGAAACTTGTGGATGCAAGGCTCACTCTGGAAGACAAATACGGCGAGCTAAGCAAATTGCAACAGGATGTTGAGGCCTTTGTCGCCTCTTTGGGTTGTGCCAAGGGAGACAGCAGCATTCTAGTACGAGAAGCAGAGAAAATTATAAGGGAAATTAGCTTGGTGAGGGACCTGGAGGTTCAATTCAAGTATGAGCCGCCTGCAGCATCGGAGGAAATATTAGCCATATTCAAGGAGCTCCGCCCGAGCCAAGAGCTCGGACGATGCAAGGTGCAGAGGTCTTCACTAGATGAATTAGAAATTCAACAAGCTAGCGGCCAAATGGCTGACGTATGCCTGGAGAACCTAACCAATAGAAGCCCTTGCCAAGACAGTGAAATAGAAGATGAGAGCAGCTGGGAGACTACAAGCCACAAAGACTTTCAGGGTTCAAGCTTTTCACGGAACGGGAATGGAAGCGAACCTTCAGTCAACAATGTATGTGACAGAATTTCCTGGACGAGTGGAGACAATTCGGAGGAGGTCTGGCAGAATGACCTGAGCAATATCAAAGTTGTGGAGCACGAGAAGAAACAGTCGGCAATATCAAAGTTCTCGAGGCCTCGGGAAAACCATGAAATCCACCAGGTGGATGTGGAGGTGGATCTAATAAACTCGTTGAACAGACGTATGTATTATGACGCTGGCGAAGCTGCAGATCGGGGTATGGGACAGAGCTCCCCGAGCATGGGACCATGGAGCTCGCGGTCGCCGGACTCGATGAACCGTGGCTTCAGAGGCTGCATGGAGCTGGTCCAGAGGCACAGCCTGAAAGCAAAGCTTCTAGAAGCTCGGATGGAGAGCCAGAAGATCCAGCTCCGCCGCGTGCTCAACCATACAACCTGAAGCTGCGAAGAACTCTTGTTACCTGCAATTTATATATCGAATACGCACGAGTATGCGTATCATATATTAAAGGAGAGGGAAAGCTCCCCAATGTCACATTTTACATCATATGTACAAGCGGGCAAGCCGCATCCACCTCGCATAGTGTACTACACAGTCACCTGCAATTTCATTTAATCTACGCCATGAAATAAGTCCATCTCTTGTAACGTATAGTGTACTACACAGTTAGCCGTATGGTAGATTCCTATGCTCATCTAGCCCTAGTTCAAGTGCCACTACATTTGAAACAAATCTGTAGTAATGCGTCGTCATTGATGTGTGATCTAACGACGTCGTGAGAGGTCAGGGCCTCCTCCATTCCTCACTCCTGTTAGCTGGTCAGGCTCGGCCACCTTGCCACCCCCACAATGTGAGAGAGATGGAGAGATACGAGGAGCAAGAGGTAGACTCTTCCGCCTCCATCCCTTCCTCTATGTCGCGCGCGAGGGCCAACAGCGCTCCACTTTCTCCACCCTTACCGCTCTAATTTTCCATCCCTCTCTTGGCTGCGGCCTGTTTGGATTTTATTCACCCATCATCCTCTTCGCCGCTCTAATCACAGTCCAAGAGGGATGGCAATTTTGGCAAATGGGATGTTCCTTTGCCAAAGGTAATTCTCAGTGCAAATTCTTGTTGTCAACTTGCTTTTTTCATGAATATGCAAAGCTTGCGTATGTTTCATTAATAGAGGGTACAGTTAAGTTACAAGGCACTCTGGCACCAGTCCAAAACAGAGGACGAGAGCGCGGGGGGGGGGGGGGGGGGGGGGCACAGCGGTTGATTGCCACTCGACTAAATATTGCCACCCAACCTAGCCGCCGCACCTTGCAACTTCCCCTCTCCTCCTCAACCCCTTGCCGCTGTCGGAGGATGCGGCCGGGCTAAGCACGTGTCGCGGACGGCGGTGGTGGGGTAGCTCTCGCGGCGCGCGGTGCCTTTCCCCGGTGGTTCTCGGCTGTTGCGGCGGCGGTTCCCATCGCCGGAGTCCTCCACTGAGATGCGGTATCACATGCCCTGCTGAGGTGCGTATGTTGGGGTCCGATGTTGGCGTCCATGCTGGTCCCGGGAGCAATCGACCCCTCTTCATGACATAGGCAGCACGCCGTCTACGATCTAGAAGTCCAGATCCGACAAGCACCGGCCCTCGGCCAGGCCTGATGCAGACTTTCCTTAGCGTCAGCTTGTGACGCGCCCCAGCGGCTCCGCTTGGCATGTTAGCGTTCCTGCAGCGGCCAGTACCAAACTGGTCTGGATCTGATGGGCGTGACCCCCGCGCCCCTGGTGTGAGCCCTCTCTGCTTCGAGGATGATGGCATGGGTGGTGGTACATGCGGGTCAGCCGGCCTATGTGTTTGGGAGGCGAGACGGCCAGCGAAAGTTGGGCTCGGATGCAGTCCGGGCCATTGACGACGGTGTCTATGGGCATATCGTTGCCTTGTTGAAGGTGTCAATGCGGTCGTTCTCTTCTTTCGAACTGTATTTCTCTAGGGGAATACCTAGGACCATCAGAGCGGACGATGATGTCACTCTTGTGTCGTGACTATCTTGAGGGCATCGTTTTGGAGATGGTTTGGCTGATGGGACCAGTGGTATGCACCGTTGCTGCAGCTTCTTTGTCTCTCCGGTGCCTAGATGTGGGTGGATGAGGCATGGAGGTGATGGCAGGCATCAGTGATCTTTGGTGGCGGCGTTACATCATAGTGGAGATGGTGCGCGACGACAGTGCTGCTGAGGCTGGACGTGCAGATGGTCAGGCCATGGCGGAGCTTATGGAGGCAAGTTGCAGCCATGGCGGTGCAGTGTCAGTTCATGGTGTATTGTTTGGGGGCCAATGGCCATGCACAAATTATATCATTGATGTACATTTGCGACAAAGGACTAGGACCGTCAAAGCGTTCCCAATATGGGATTTTGGCAGTGCCAACCTCTTTCAACAGTTGATCTACGTCACACGAGTGTCATTGGTTCTTGGCTCTGTAGACTACACTTGGCGGCTATCCAAAGTCCGGATCATGGACGTACACATCATCTTCATTTTGGTCAGTAGTTGCTCGACGTGGATCACCGTTGCTCTATTCTTTTCTTCCTTTTTCTCCACCTAAACATAACTTCGGTCTTATATGACTTTGCTATTCGGCGGCGTATTTCTTTATGTGTGTGCATTGACATTGGCTGTGTGCATCTTTGCTATGCAGAGGCCAGTGTTACTCATTGTGTTTTGTATCCTCTTGATGCTACATTCTGAATCAATAAAAACGCCCTTTATCAAAAAAAACTTCTTTCAGGTTAGGCATGTTGATGTAGAAGAAAAGTTCAAAGTTGTACAGATTGGCACGAGAAAAAGTAAGTCATGATAAGATTTTTTTTACTGGAAACTGTGGGGCATTACAAGTACAAATAGAATAGGAATTACAAGTACAAATACAAGGATTACAAGTTGTAACCAGGGGGACTAAAGTAAGGAACTAGAAAAAAGAATAAAAGCAACAAAGAACCTCAAGGAGGTAGAAAAGATATCCATCTCAAGAGTTCACCCTTGATAGCAAACTTAATTTTGTACTGCATAAGGGTGATGTCATGAATGAAGGCACTTCTCCATCCTGAACGCTCTGCCATTTCTAATAATCCAGATATTCCAGCAAGCAATGAAAACCACTTCAGTGAAGAAAGGCTTGTCAAAATTTCTCCTGGCCTGGATAACCAGCTCATTCATTGAGTCACCAGATGACCAATCTATCTGAAGATAGTTCCACACCCTCACACTGAAATTGCAGTTGAAGAACAGATAGTACCTTGTCTCTCTGGTCTGCAGAGGGCAGAGCACACAATTCGCTCCATCTTGTTGGGAACGTAGCATGCAATTTCAAAAAAATTCCTACGATCACGCAAGATCTATCTAGGAGATGCATAGCAACGAGAGGGGGAGAGTGTGTCCATGTACCCTCGTAGACCAAAAGTGGAAGCGTTAGGTTGACGCGGTTGATGTAGTCGAACGTCTTCACGATCCAACTGATCTAGTACCGAACGTACGACACCTTCGAGTTCAACACATGTTCAGCTCGATGACGTCCCTCGAACTCTTGATCCAGCAGAGGGTCGAGGGAGAGTTCCGTCAGCACGACAGCGTGGTGAGGGTGATGGTGATGTGATCCGTGCAGGGCTTCGCCTAAGCACTACGACGCTATGACCGGAGGAGTAAACTTTGGAGGGGGGCACCGCACACGGCTAAGAGAACAACTGTTGTGCTTTGCGGTGCCCCCTTGCCCCCGTATATAAAGGAGGGGAGGAGGAGGCTGGCCACCAAGGGGCGCGCCAGGGAGAGGGGAGTCCTACTAGGACTCCAGTCCTAGTAGGATTTGGCCCCCCTTTTTTCCTTCTTCCGGAGGGGGGAAGGGGGAAAGGAGAGGGAGTAGGAGAAGGAAAGGGGGGCGCCGCCCCCTTCCCTAATCCAATTCGGCCTCCTCCTTTGTGTGGGGCGTGCCAGCCCCTTGTGGGCTGGTTAGCCTCCCTCCTATGGCCCATATGGCCCATATCTTTCCCTGCGGGGTTCCGGTAACCCCTCTGATACTCCGGTATGTACCTGATAACTCTGGAACCCTTCCGGTGTTCGTATACTACGTTCCAATATATCAATCTTTACCTCTTGACCATTTCGGGACTCCTCGTCGTGTCCGTGATCTCATCCGGGACTCCGAACAAACTTCGGTCACCAAAACACATGATGAGGACATCAATACCATTGTTACACCCACAGCCCCTGCTGCTATACATACTGGACCAATTACTAGAGCTCGCGCACGCCAATTAAATTGCCAGGTACTTCCGTTTCTTCGTAATGATTCTAATGTTCATGAGAATATGATGCTGCCTAAATTGGATACATTTGTTTTGCTTACAAATGAAGGGCCTAGCCTTGAGAAGGATGAACATTGGAGCAAGAACAAGCATGGAGATGATGGCATGCGCATGGGGAACAAGAACGGAGTTACAAGTGATGATTTCAGGACGTTGAAGCCACCATAATGCGTGCATGAAGCCTTGGACGAAATATACAAGATGCTACTTCATAACTTTCGTCCAGAGGCTATTCTAGGTGCTGCGTCACCTTATTATTGGGCCAGGCCCATGTAATTTCGAAATACTTGAGTATAGGCTGTTTTTAGAGTCCGTATGTGTGGGGAAACAAGAGATAGGGTTGGTTTCGGACCCCTTCCCCAAGGGCCACGAAATTCCCCCCTCTTCCTCCATATATACAGCCCTTAGGGCGTCGTTTAGACTTTGGGTTTTGTTTAGATTAAAAGTTCGCCATAGCTGCAACTTCGCGTACTTCGTTTGTGTTCAACGACCAGACAAAGGCGTCACAGAACCCCACCTTGATCAATAAAGCTTTCATCTTATATTCGCAATATCCAGATTGCAATCTCAGTTTCTTGCTTGTTCTTCGTTTGCTCGCAGGAAACAGACCCTCGTGGTCAGGTTGATCGTGCTCCGGCGTGGTCAATAACCTCTCGGAGTTGGTTTAGCGATTGCTAAGGCGCGACGTCATCGCACGTTCGTAGTCGGATCGTCAAAGTCGACTTCCACCAAAGCGATATCCATCATCTCATCGAAAGACGGGACACCTTTGCCTCTATCAAGTGGTATCAGATTTCCAGGTTGCTCGGTGAGATTTTACAGTTTTTCGTAGTTTAGATCGAGTTTGTTCTTCATACCTATAGTCCACGAAAAAGCCAAAAAAAATTTAGGGTTAGTTCATCCTATCCGAACCAATCTGAGCCTTTGCATAATCTTTTCTGTGTTTGCTTTGTTGAATTTGCGGTTGCATCGTCGTGTCAAGTTGCTGGTCTTAGCGTCTAGTCCTTTAGAGTTTCGAGTTCTGTTCACAGGTTGTCACGTCGCCGCTGCCATATATCACCACCGCATCATCATCATCGCTGCTGCCATATACCACCACCGCACCAACTTCATCGCCGCTGCCATATACCACCACCACATATTCACCGCCAATCCGAGTCCATATACGCCACCACATATCCGCCGCCATCACGCCAATCCGAGTACACCTGCAACATATATCCGCCACCAGTCCGAGTTCCACCAGATTCATCTCCGCCACCAGTCCGAGTTCCACCAGATTCATCTCCGCCACCAGTCCTAGTCCAAGTCCAGTATTTTGTTACTCTGTTTTGGATTTCCAGATCACGCCATACTCCGAGTCGTGACAGAGAAGGACTCCCAAACTTTTGTGTTACCCGCAGTAGAAAAATAGTTCCAGTTTCAAAAAAAAACTAAGTCTGGAAAATTCTGGCTAGGCAGTTTTTAGACCATTTGTAGACTTTTTCGAAAAAAATTGTTGCGGAGCAAAAAAAAGAGGAAAAAAGTGCAAAAAAAGTGAAAAAAAATTCAGAGTGTGCTCCTCCCTTGTTTACGTGCAGCGCCGTGATTTTGTTAGTGTTCTAGGCTCGCGTCTCTAGCACGGTCTAGCCTAGGACCAGCACAGTACCGTCGTTGAGCGTTTATTCAACTTTGCATATCTGAATTGATTATTGCTGACCCTTTTTGCTACCATATTATAAGCCTTCCCAGCTCCACATACATCTACGTCGTGCGTTTGACTCTCCCTGGTAATCGCTCTATCCAAGCTTTGAGAGTTTTGACTACAACGGTTGCCGATCACCACCTGCTGCTGGGTAAGAACTGGTAAGAATTTGAGATTCGCTTGAAGGATTTGTGACACACCACCATCACCACCACTTCCTAGTAGTCTGTAGGATCATATTCTTTTGTGTTTCTATTGCTGCTAACCATGGCAGGATCACAAGCCGATGAGACTGATTGGGAGAACATGACGAACAAGGGGTTGCATGATAAATTTCAGCAAATGATGAGTGGCCAGGTGGGAGATGTGCTAAACAGATTTGAAGAGGCTATGGAGAAGATAGATGCCGTGGAGAAGTCGTTTGAGACAAAGCTGGATAACAGGTTTAATGAATTGCTCAAGCGTCTTCCCCAACCACCACCGGCTGCACCTGTCGCACCTCTACAACAACAACAACCACATCTCCAACGCCGCCTTCCAAATCAAGTGGGACGAGCACAGCGCGTTCCAATTGAGACTGGTCAAAATTCGGGTGCCGCTGCACCTACTGTTGATGCTTCTTTGGCTCCTGCTACTGCGGCGGCTGAGGAGGATGACGATTATGCGGGCGATTATGAGGATGAGGTTGATCAAAATCAGAACTACGTGCAGCCACCAGCACCACCTCCAGCAGGTCGACCTCAGGTATATATTCGCAACGGTAGGCCTGCACCACCACCTCAGGTACGAGATCATGACCATGTTCCTAAACTGAAATTGAATATTCCACCGTTTGAGGGTAGATACATTCCTGATGTATATCTTACTTGGGAGTTAGAAACTGAACAACGTTTTACATGTTTACAATATCCCGAGGAGAGACGGGTTGCTGCTGCTGTTTGTGCTTTCACTAGTTTTGCATGTGTATGGTGGTCTGAACATTGTAGATTATATCCTATTCCAGCTACTTGGGCTGCTTTGAAAACTGCTATGCGTACTCGTTGGGTTCCACCATATTATCAACGTGAATTGCTTCAAAAACTGCAGCGTTTACGACAAGGGAAAAATTCTGTAGAAGAATATTATCAGGAATTACAAACTGGCATGATTAGATGTGGTATTGTTGAGGAGAATGAAGCTATGCTTGCACGTTTTATGGGTGGTTTAAATAGAGAGATTCAGACCATTCTAGAGTATAAGGAGTATACTAATATCACTCGTTTATTCCATCTTGCTTGTAAAGCTGAACGTGAAGTGCAGGATCGACAAGCATTGGCGCGAACTAACTTTTCTGCAGGTCGACCTTCATCATGGACACCGCGTGCATCTTCTACTTCCACTGCACCAGCACCTCCATCAGGTTCCACCTCCAGCCGTGATACAAGAAAGCAGGCACAACCACCACTATCTGCCAAGAGCGCACCTGCCGGGCCTGCACAGAGCTCTTCTTCTTCCATGGCATCAACAGGGCACACAAGTGATATTATTTGTCGTCGTTGTAAGGGAAGAGGACATTATGCGCGAGAATGCAAATCTCAGCGTGTAATGATTGCTACTGAGGATGGTGGGTATGAGTCCGCTAGTGACTATGATGAGGAGACTTTGGCTCTTATTACACGTGAAGAACATGGTGGAGATGATTCTGAAAATGAGACGCAATACATGGCTCCTGAAGACGCTGACAGGTATGAATGTTTAGTTGCTCAACGTGTTTTGAGTGTGCAGGTCACACAAGCAGAGCAAAATCAGAGGCATAATTTGTTCCATACAAAGGGAGTTGTGAAGGAACGTTCTGTTCGCGTCATCATAGATGGAGGGAGCTGTAACAACTTGGCTAGCATGGAGATGGTGGAGAAACTATCTCTCACCACAAGACCACATCCACATCCTTACTACATCCAATGGTTCAACAACAGCGGCAAGGTTAAGGTAACACGTACTGTTCGTGTGCATTTTAGTATCTCTACATATGCTGATTATGTTGATTGTGATGTGGTACCCATGCAAGCATGTTCCTTATTACTTGGTAGACCATGGCAATTTGATAAAAATTCTGTACACCATGGTAGAAACAATCAGTATACTCTTGTTCATAAGGATAAAAATATTACTTTGCTTCCTATGACTCCTGATTCCATTTTGAAAGATGACATTAATAGAGCTAATAAAGCAAAACAGGAGAAAAATAAGAGTGAAAATCAGATTGTGGCAAAAGAATTTGAGCAACAAATGAAACCTAATAATAAACCATCTAGTGTTGTTTCTGAAATTAAATTGAAAAGTGCATGTTTACTTGCCACAAAATCTGATATTGATGAGCTAGATTTCAACAAATCTGTTTGCTATGCTTTTGTGTGCAAAGAGGCATTATTTTCATTCGAGGACGTGCCTTCCTCTTTGCCCCCTGCTGTCACTAACATTTTGCAGGAGTTCGCTGACGTCTTTCCACAAGACGTGCCACCGGGATTACCACCTATTCGAGGGATTGAGCATCAAATTGACTTAATTCCCGGTGCATCGCTACCCAACCGTGCACCATACCGTACCAATCCAGAGGAGACGAAGGAGATTATGCGTCAAGTACAGGAGCTGCTCGACAAAGGTTATATACGCGAATCTCTTAGTCCTTGTGCTGTTCCTATTATACTTGTGCCTAAAAAGGATGGTACATCGCGTATGTGTGTTGATTGTAGAGGCATTAATAACATTACTATTCGTTATCGTCATCCTATTCCTAGGCTAGATGATATGCTTGATGAATTGAGTGGCTCTACAATATTTTCCAAAGTTGATTTGCGTAGTGGATACCATCAAATTCGTATGAAACTGGGAGATGAATGGAAAACAGCATTTAAAACTAAGTTTGGTTTATATGAGTGGTTAGTCATGCCTTTTGGGTTAACTAATGCACCTAGTACTTTCATGAGACTAATGAACGAAGTTTTACGTGCTTTTATTGGACGATTTGTGGTAGTCTATTTTGATGATATACTGATTTATAGCAAATCTTTGGAAGAACATTTGGAACATTTACGTGCTGTTTTTATTGCTCTACGTGATGCACGTTTGTTTGGTAACCTTGGGAAGTGCACCTTTTGCACCGACCGAGTATCTTTTCTTGGCTATGTTGTTACTCCACAGGGAATTGAAGTTGATAAAGCCAAGATTGAAGCTATTGAGAGTTGGCCGCAGCCCAAAACGGTCACACAAGTGAGGAGTTTCCTTGGCCTCGCTGGTTTCTATAGGCGTTTTGTGAGAGATTTCAGCACCATTGCTGCACCTCTCAACGAGCTTACAAAGAAGGATGTGCCTTTTGTTTGGGGTACCGCACAGGAAGAAGCCTTCACGGTATTGAAAGATAAGTTGACACATGCTCCTTTACTCCAACTTCCTGATTTTAATAAGACTTTTGAGCTTGAATGTGATGCTAGTGGAATTGGATTAGGAGGTGTGTTATTACAAGATGGTAAACCTGTTGCATACTTTTCTGAAAAATTGAGTGGGCCTAGTCTGAATTATTCTACTTATGATAAAGAACTATATGCTCTTGTTCGGACTTTAGAAACATGGCAACATTATTTATGGCCCAAAGAATTTGTTATACATTCTGATCATGAATCTTTGAAACATATTAAAAGTCAAGCTAAACTGAATCGTAGACATGCTAAATGGGTTGAATTCATTGAAACTTTCCCTTATGTCATTAAACACAAGAAGGGTAAAGAAAATGTTATTGCTGATGCATTGTCTCGTCGCTATACTATGCTGTCACAACTTGACTTCAAAATATTTGGTTTGGAGACCATCAAAGATCAATATGTGCATGATGCTGATTTTAAAGATGTTTTGCAGAATTGTAAAGAAGGAAGAACCTGGAACAAGTTTGTCGTTAATGATGGATTTGTGTTCCGTGCTAACAAGCTATGCATTCCAGCTAGCTCTCTTCGTCTTTTGTTGTTGCAGGAGGCGCATGGAGGAGGATTAATGGGACACTTTGGCGTGAAGAAGACGGAGGACGTACTTGCTACACATTTCTTTTGGCCAAAGATGAGACGGGATGTTGAGCGTTTTGTTGCTCGCTGCACTACATGTCAAAAAGCTAAGTCACGACTCAATCCTCATGGTTTATATATGCCTTTGCCTGTACCTAGTGTTCCTTGGGAGGATATATCTATGGACTTTGTTTTAGGTTTACCTCGAACAAAGAAGGGGAGGGATAGCATATTTGTTGTCGTGGATAGATTCTCAAAAATGGCACACTTTATACCATGTCATAAAAGCGATGATGCTGTTAATGTTGCTGATTTGTTCTTCCGTGAAATTATTCGTTTGCATGGTGTGCCAAATACTATTGTTTCAGATCGTGATACTAAATTTCTTAGCCACTTTTGGAGATGTTTATGGGCTAAGTTGGGGACTAAACTGCTTTTTAGTACTACTTGTCACCCCCAAACTGATGGACAAACTGAAGTAGTCAATAGAACATTGTCTACTATGCTTAGGGCTGTTTTGAAGAATAATAAGAAAATGTGGGAAGAATGCTTGCCTCATATTGAGTTTGCTTATAATCGTTCATTGCATTCTACTACTAAGATGTGCCCTTTTGAAATTGTGTATGGTTTCCTACCTCGTGCACCTATTGATTTGTTGCCTCTTCCATCTTCGGAGAAGGTTAATTTTGATGCTAAACAACGTGCTGAATTGATCTTAAAAATGCATGAGTTAACTAAGGAAAACATTGAGCGTATGAATGCTAAATATAAACTTGCTGGAGATAAGGGTAGAAAACATGTTGTGTTTGCACCTGGAGATCTTGTTTGGTTACATTTGCGTAAGGATAGATTTCCTGATTTGCGCAAATCAAAGCTAATGCCACGTGCTGATGGTCCTTTTAAGGTGTTAGAGAAAATAAATGATAATGCATATAAACTTGAGCTGCCTGCAGATTTTGGGGTTAGTCCCACTTTTAACATTGCAGATTTGAAGCCTTATTTGGGTGAGGGAGATGAGCTTCCGTCGAGGACGACTTCATTTCAAGAAGGGGAGGATGATGAGGACATCAATACCATTGTTACACCCACAGCCCCTACTGCTATACATACTGGACCAATTACTAGAGCTCGCGCACGCCAATTAAATTACCAGGTACTTTCGTTTCTTGGTAATGATTCTAATGTTCATGAGAATATGATGCTGCCTAAATTGGATACATTTGTTTTGCTTACAAATGAAGGGCCTAGCTTTGAGAAGGATGAACATTGGAGCAAGAACAAGCATGGAGATGATGGCATGCGCATGGGGAACAAGAACGGAGTTACAAGTGATGATTTCAGGACGTTGAAGCCACCATAATGCGTGCATGAAGCCTTGGACGAAATATACAAGATGTACTTCATAACTTTCGTCCAGAGGCTATTCTAGGTGCTGCGTCACCTTATTATTGGGCCAGGCCCATGTAATTTCGAAATACTTGAGTATAGGCTGTTTTTAGAGTCCGTATGTGTGGGGAAACAAGAGATAGGGTTGGTTTCGGATCCCTTCCCCAAGGGCCACGAAATTCCCCCCTCTTCCTCCATATATACAGCCCTTAGGGCATCGTTTTGACTTTGGGTTTTGTTTAGATTAAAAGTTCGCCATAGCTGCAACTTTGCGTACTTCGTTTGTGTTCAACGACCAGACAAAGGCGTCACATAACCCCACCTTGATCAATAAAGCTTTCATCTTATATTCGCAATATCCAGATTGCAATCTTAGTTTCTTGCTTGTTCTTCGTTTGCTCGCAGGAAACAGACCCTCGTGGTCAGGTTGATCGTGCTCCGGCGTGGTCAATAACCTCTCGGAGTTGGTTTAGCGATTGCTAAGGCGCGACGTCATCGCACGTTCGTAGTCGGATCGTCAAAGTCGACTTCCACCAAAGCGATATCCATCATCTCATCGAAATACGGGACACCTTTGCCTCTATCAACACATAACTCATAATATAAATCGTCGTCAAAACGCTAAGCGTGCGGACCCTACGGGTTCGAGAACTATGTAGACATGACAGAGACACATCTCCGGTCAATAACCAATAGCGGAACCTGGATGCTCATATTGGTTCCTACATATTCTACGAAGATCTTTATGGGTCGTACCGTAATGACAACATACGTTATTCCCTTTTTCATCGGTATGTTACTTGCCCGAGATTCGATCGTCGGTATCATCATACCTAGTTCAATCTCGTTACCAGCAAGTCTCTTTACTCATTTCGTAATGCATCATCCCGCGACTAACTCATTAGTCACATTGCTTGCAAGGCTTATAGTGATGTGCATTACCGAGAGGGCCCAGAGATACCTCTCCGATACTCGGAGTGACAAATCCTAATCTTGATCTATGCCAACCCAACAAACACCTTCGGAGACACCTATAGAGCATCTTTACAATCACCCAGTTACGTTGTGACGTTTGATAGCACACAAGGTGTTCCTCCGGTATTCGGGAGTTGCATAATCTCATAGTCAGAGGAATATGTATAAGTCATGAAGAAAGCAATAGCAATAAAACTTAACGATCATTATGCTAAGCTAACGGATGGGTCTTGTCCATCACATCATTCTCTAATGATGTGATCCTGTTCATCAAATGACAACACATGTCTATGGTTAGGAAACATAACCATCTTTGATTAACGAGCTAGTCAAGTAGAGGCATACTAGGTACACTCTGTTTTGTCTATGTATTCACACATGTACTAAGTTTCCGGTTAATACAATTCTAGCATGAATAATAAACATTTATCATGATATAAGGAAATATAAATAACAACTTTATTATTGCCTCTAGGGCATATTTCCTTCACATCTTCCATATGCCAATGCCTCTTTTCCACCATATCTTTAGTGTTTAGTCTATCCATAATGAGCACCCAAGAAAACACTTTTATTTTCATGATGCAGGCAGATTTCCATATCCAAGTGAGCAAGGGATTAAAGGATTGAGATAGATAAGTGTGAGAGTAAAACATCTTGGGCTTGTACTCCTTTGTAGACCCGTGCTAAGACCACACATCCTTCAATCCTGCCACTCTACCATGACTCTCCATCAGAGACTGCAAAATGATAAGGTCCTCATAAGCCTGTTCTGGCAGTGGAAGGTGAAATTTTCCAAAAATATCTTAAGTCTCAAAAACCTCTTTGACAGTGATTCAAGGGTCCTTAACATAGGAAAACAGCCTAGGATACCTGGTATGTAGGGTAGTAACCTCCTCGCCAATTTTCCAGTGATCAGACCAAAAAAGAGCAGTATCCCCCTCATTAATCTGGGCCCATGAAGAGTCCCCGAAGTTCTGCATTACCTTGCAAATATCCCTCCACCAGAAAGATTGACAATCACTTGTTGCATGTGGCACCTTGCCATGGTAGTATGAATCCCATATTAAAGACACCCATGGAAGGTCGGTCTTGTTCAAAAAATTGTTTGCATGCTTGAGGAGAAGAGCAATGTTCTGCACCCTCAGGTTGAGGATATCAAACCCCACCCCCCCCCCCCTATTATTAGGCCTACAAATAAGGTCCCAAGGAGCCAGAGATGGAGCTGGCTCATCCCTGTGTTTCCTCCAAAGGCACTGCCTTTGAATTCTTTCTAGTTGTTTCAGAATCCCAGCAGGAATAGCCAAACTAAAAAGGAAGAAGATAGGCATGGAAGACAAGGCGGAATTTAAAAACTGCAATCTTTCTCCTTGATTGAGGAAAGAAGAGCTGGCAGACATTCTTCTCTCCATACAGTCCACCATAGGTATAAGTTAGTGATTCCTTGTTAGTAATTAGCCTAATTTTCAGATACTTCCTAGAACTAAATGGGATGCAACCGAACATTGATAATTCCTATTTTTTATCTGAAGTTTTTTTAACATTCTGCAACAACATAACACTCACTATATGTAGTCAATTACTTCAAAATAGAAATAGTAATAAATAGAAACATTGTGTACACGAGTACATCATATAATTTGGTTCTATACTCTTTTGTGTATATATCCTAAATGCTACCCCCTTGTGATCAACTCTTTGTCCTTTGAGTCAAATAGCACTCCTAGTGCCCCTTGTGATGAAAAAAAGGACTCTGCAATATACCCGTCAATGTCAAGAGAAAAAGATCATGTGATGCATCTCAACTGGCGCAAAACAATGTAACACCCATACATGCTATCTACATACTCTTATTGCCTAGCATACCACAAGTTGCTAAGAGACCATGTACAAAAGAATTGACAATTAGCAAGAAATAAGCATGCCATCAGCTGTGTAGACAGCCATAAAACAAAAAGTGGCAAAAGCCCCTTAAGAATTAGCTTTTGCCATCCAGTTATGAGCTAAAGTTGAGCATTCACCAATAGATAAAACATATTGAGCATCAGCTATAAAACAAGCTCTATTTTCCTAATAAGACAAAATAGGTATGAAATGGGCAAAGTCTATTTTGCTATCCAGTTTATATATGAGCTAAAGTGGAAAGCTATGTTCACAGATGCATAAATAAGCAAAATAGAAAATTAGTTAACTACGTCACATATTCTAAAAAAACTCTATTTTCCCCTTGAAATACCTGAAGGAGCCAAGTCCTAGATTTAATTTCAATACTACCTCGACTCCTTTGTAATTTCTTGACCATACTGGGTAGTAGAAATTTGTTAACTACATCACATATTCAGGAAAGAATAGCTTAAATGTTGCAAAATTGCATGGGTTCTGCATTGAAGTTCTGCACGTATAGGCTAAATTTTTAAGATGAAAAAAAGGATATGCTGAATTTGGTATAGAAGAAAGCAAAACTTTCTATAGTTCAAAAGAATCACAAGCCTATCTTTGTATAGAACAAAGACTTAATTAACTCGGAGTAGAACATGAAAGAATAGCTTGCGGACCAATTTTGTTCCCTTTCTCTTAGGTGCTATATAAATGTCACCTATCTAGAAAGGGCCTCGGCTAATTCTCCAGCCATGGTAAAACATTAAACAAGGCACCCAAGGAAAGCTCCATCCATGGAGGCACACTATGCAAGGCCATTGGCTAAGCTGAATTCAAAAAAATATGACAGACAATATATGTGTTTCAGTATTTTACCTTCAGACATCAGAATGACACACTTATAGAAGGTGCAGGACGGAAGCTAACTCAACAAATACTACATCCTCTGTTCATAAATACAAGACGTTTTAGAGAGTTGTATGGTCAGTCTAAAATGTTCTATATTGGTGAACAGAGGGAGTATTAACTGATTGATGCAAAGACTTTAGATCCAATAATGAAAGAGTTCCTAGTTGGACTCAAGAGGTGTTACAGTTAGATTACATGAGGACCGATATTTTCAGTAAGTTCTGTCAACAAAATTCTGCCGTACCTTTTATGTGGTAGCTAGCTATGATCAGAAAACGCGTCACTTTGTTTGTCAGCCAGAGGCCTGTACTGAATTGATAACAAGAATGACAAACACATTGCCCTGTATAACTTCACATGTCAGCAACATCATGATAATTTTTGATAGCAGAAGAATATAAAAAACACAGTATGAATGGTAATTAATAATTAGTAATTACAGTTTTCATAAAGGGGTGCTTTATTACTTAAAAGATTTAAGCATTACACCCGGCCTCTGCATAACTAAAATGCACACAGCCAAATAAGATCCTCTCACACAAAATAAAAATAAAAAGGTGAACTACCACAAAACATGTAGATCCTTTCATTTCTTAATCTCATGTGATAGTCATTCTAGGATTACATCTAAATGGCAAACCAAAATGCTCAAATCTAGAAGTTGCAGGAAGTAGCTTACTATCAATATTTTATACTCCCTCCGTCCGGAAATACTTGTCGGAGAAATGCATAAAAATGGATGTATCTAGAACTAAAATACGTCTAGATACATCCATTCCTCCGACAAGTATTTCCGGACGGAACGAGTATTTAACTTCCAGTGCCGTTCATTTACATGGAAAGTAACAGGAAAATCATTGTTCATGAAACATGGATTCGTGTGATTTACAGCCCACAAATACCTGCTATAAGATGCAATGTTAAGCTTTGTAATTTCTGTTGGGACAAAAACGCTGGCACCATTTTCTTAGAAATAAAAAACTGCATCCAGCTGCTGCAACCTGACTGACATGGCTAAGTACAGGTTCCCGAAGATCCAAGGCAGGCAGTGGCATACATGATGCAATGACTAAAAGGGCTTTTGAAATACCTCCGGAAAATAGGGAAGACAAAAGAACTAACAATATTTACCACACCATGTAGAAAAATACTAAAGGTCCTACAAATCAAAAAAATGTTGATTTCATGATGAGAGACAAACACAAAAAACTTTCAAGAGGAGAAAGCAAATCTGTGCGCTGATTCTGTAGCTAGTTCACTGAAATAAGGCCTTAGCTTTTTTGCTGGTGTAGCACATGGGAGACCACAGTAGTGTTCTCACGCGAAATATTACGTATTAATAATCTGAATGAAAGGTATTATTTTGTCTGAAGGATGATACCTGGCCACCGAGTTTCTGAATGTCAGGTGCTACAACAGGACATATTTATGCTGACGCATAGCAATTGGCAGGTAAAATTACTTGCCATGACATGCCTAGCAGATCCTTAAATCACAAACTGCAGTTCTAGATATAACTATTATCCTCCCATGAAGAGTAGGAGACATAAGCGGCAAATAGGTAAAAGAAGTAACCAACTACTGCTAGAACCAAACTAAGTTTGAAAGAGGAGGGAAGCACACAATGAATTCATAATGCTTCTGAATTCAAACTGGATATAGAAAAACTCACACGCACTGTCCTTTCCAAAGTTGTTTGCGACTTGGTTCAAAAAGTCCAAACAGAATATATGCAATCATACCTGCAAAAAATAAGAGCATGTGTTAGTTGTATGTGTCATATTTATTGAGGGGAGGAGAGAGCATAAACTAAGGATAGAAACATACATTGCTCTCACAATAACAATCATGTGGCATATCTTTGTATCAACAACGGTTCTGGCCAACAAAATGGGCAATTAGTTAAAAACTCAATCTAATAGTATGTGTCAAGATAATTTGTTGCTTAGCAAATCTATTTTACCAGGTAGGATATTTCCACTTTGATCTGGGCAACTCGGCCTCCCAGCAATCCCCTGAGATAGACGTTTCCTGGTCGTTCAATCTTCCTGTTCGCACACGGACACGTCACCGTGTACCTCCAACACCAAGGGTGATGCACCGCAGCTCACGTCGAAGAAGAACCATCCGGAAGCGCGATACGCAAGCAATCCGGCGGGTGCTTTTCAGGACCTGAAACCCCACGCGTCCGGGAGGGACCCCGTCTAGACGCGCGGCGGCTATGGGTTGCCCTAGGTCGGTTCGCCCGCCCCTAGAGCCTCGAGGATCGCTGCACTTCAACACGAAGAACGAACGACAGGGAGAGAAGTAAAACTAGGGTAAAAAGTAGATGATTTGTTCAATTGTGTGTTGTTCAATCGGCCGTCACCCCTTAGGTATATAAGAGGCGTATGGACTTCCCGTACAAGAAAAGGACTCCAAATCACGTCCAAATCTTTCCAAAATTAATCAAACTCGGATTTAGGTAAGTCTGGAACATCAGTTCGGTTTTTAGATCCCACGGGCCATAAACGACCTCGGATGAAGATGAGTCCAAAAGCAAATTTGACCGTTTCAACGAGACGAACAACTTTTGTGTTGAACGTTTTTCGATTCGAGGCTATCTGCATGGCCGAATTGCTCGCACAAAACAGGCTGTTACTCGCGCTACCCATCAAACACCGTGTGTGAACGGGCGCGCCACTTTTGCTCCGTGACAGGGCCGCACTCAGGTAGCTGTAACTTTTACATACGATCTCGGATTGATACGGTTTTTACATCAAAATCGACCGCTTCAACGAGACGAAGACAATTCATGTAGAATTTTTTATCATTTGAGGACTCCCTTTGGGCGTAATTAGCCGAACAGTGTTCTGGATACAAAATCTCACTATTTCGAACACAACGTCGGCCTTCGAGATGAGATCGGATGGCGATGGCCCAAACTTCAAAGAGGTTCATGTCGACAATACGGAACTTTTTCATGTAGATCACTTCTCCATTTGAGACAATCTTAATTGCATTTCATTCTATGCCAAAATCTGATGTCAACACATGCCCCCTGTTTTTGGCAAAGCTTGAATGCCGAAAAATAATTTACACCGTGTTTGTTCTAAGGACAATGTTAACACTCCATCGACCATTTTTATTTCTCAGGGCGATAATTATGTATCGGCCATTGATTTTAACTTCTTAGTTACATCATACCTTGGAACCGATTACCACCAATCGGCTTTAAAGAGATGGAAATGAACCCGTTCCTTGTAGCACTAAGGAAAACAAACTGTGAGAGGCCACGCCCTGTTAAGCAAGTAACATCAGGATGATTCCAATCCACCGATGCATCGGCCAAAGCAACACAGGCTGAATTATCCGCGTGAATGACTTCTACCTCACCATCGACCCATTGTATTAAGAATTGATGCATGGTAGATGGCACACATTGGTTAGCATGAACCCAATCGCAGCCTAACATAACATTATAGTTACCTTGCACCTCGGCGATGAAGAATGTGGTGGCCAAAGTTTTGCTTCCCACAGTGAGTTCCATGCACATCACACCTTTGGCCTCTGTCTTTTCTTTACCCCCTCAAATCCATTAAGTACCATATTGGTCTTCATCAATGGATCATCATCTAACCCCAACTTTCTTGAAGACCGAATAGGGCATAAGATTTACCACAACACCACCATCAATGAGCATCTTAGTAACCGGTGATCCGTTTATATGACCTTTGAGGTACAATGGCTTCAAGTGTTTCACCGGTTCTTTTGGCTTCTCGAAGATAGCGTTCTTAGGATCAAAATCCAGCTGGGCCACATCCCCTTCTTCACCTATAGCACGAAACTCGCCAGGTAACTAATACACCATATTAATATCCATACCTTCCCGAACCGGTGTAGATTCGTAATCCACCATCTCATCTTCATCTCCCAATGTGTATATTGGGTTTAAAGTTTCCTCAATTTAAGGGGATGTTTCAGGTGGTGTAGACGATGTAATAGGGGTCACATCATCCTCTTTTCGTGGTGAAGGTGTTGTTGTAGCTAATGTACAAGCATTTGCATTTTCTTTTTGTTTAGGCCTCCACACTTGTTTTGTGAGTGCGATGGGCCGAACTTCACTGAACAATTCATCCCTTTGCTTCTCTTCTTTGCGCTCTACCTTCTCATGATTCCTCATGCGTTGTAATCTCCTTTTCATGGTCTTAGTTAAACCGAGAGGACACCACTTACGTTGGGTATATTTGGGATCCCTAGGTTTGGCCTTGCTTGTGCTAGCCTCATGATCATTAACCATGGAACCCTGCTGAACAATAACAATATCACCATTAGAGTTAGCCAGATTACCAACAATCTGCTTTTTGATCTCCTTTTGCTTGTCGCATTCTGAAATTTCCACATTAGGTGACTTAATACGCCACACTTTTTTATTGGCCTTGCTTGGAGAAATTTTTGTTGGCCGATTAGCACCATAGCTCAAACAGCCTTGTGTGCGATAATAAAGCCTCTCGCGAGCAGGCCTTCTAGGTGTTGTCCATCCCATATGAAAAACATAAGGAGCCATTGGGGGCTGCCCCCATCCTCCATTGAATTCTCTCATGTAATATGGCGCATACGGGGTTTGTGACATCCATGGTGTCGGTGTCCATGACCCATATGGCCTTGCATAGCGTCGAAACTCTTGCTTCGGAGGCAATCTTGAACACTTTGAATGTGATGGACGATTAGAGCTAGAACCAGACGCTTGACTTGCATATTTGGATAGCAACATATCAAAAGTTGGTTTGATTCGCTTGCGCTTAGCTTCACTCTTTTCTCGCTTTCCAACTTCTGAATTCTTGGGCTTGATAAATTTAACATGAATATCTTCTTGTACTGGTGGTTGCCCCCCGAGTGCGGGATTTTTTATGATGATCTTCAATACTTCCTTGCCATCGGGTTGCCTATCAAACACAATCTTTCTTCCCAAGACCTTGTTGCCCTCCTTGCTATTCTTGGGTTCACCAATAACAACATTATCTTTATTAGCAGATTAGGCTATGTTAGGCCGAATTAACATTTTCTTCCCTTCCAAGTCTATGGTGTTTATCGGGAAGGGTTGTTTATCAACTTGCATCTCGGCAAAATTCAATCGTCCGTCATTAATGGTCGATTGTATCTGTCATCGAAAAACATTGCAATCGTTAGTAGCATGAGAAAATGAATTATGGTACTTGCAATAAGCACGCCGTTTTAGCTCCTCAAACGTCGGTATGGTGTGTGATATTCTAATCATGTTGTCTTGCAAGAGAGCATCAAATATTTTATCACACTTTGATATATCAAAAGTAAACCTCATCACGATTCTTACGAATTGGCTTAAGAGCATTGCACATATAGGGTTTGGCCTTTGAGGACCAAACAAATTCAGTAGTATAGACATAACCTCATCGTCCAGATTATCATCATTGTGTTCAACTATATGCATTCTAGGACGATCGGTTGTAGACCTATGGACCTCTTTACTTCGAATCTCTTGGGCCAAAGCTTTTTGTAAGACTTGATTAATGCTCAAAAACTCATAACTTTCTAGCCTCTTTTTAATGTGAGTTTTCAAACCATTAAGAACAAGATCCGCCAAGTGTCTCTCAGTTATCACTAAGCTATAACATCGGTTTTTTATATCTCTAAATCTCTTGACATAATCGGTGACCGATTCATCATGTTTCTGCCTAACGATGTAAGATGTGACAACTTTAGCTCATTATCGCCGCTATAAAAGTGATCATGAAACTTTTGCTCTAATTGCGACCATAAGAGAATTGAGCCATGTGGTAAAGCAGCAAACCATGAAAATGCGGTGCCAGTTAAAGACAAGGGAAATAAATGCACTTTCAACTCTTCTATGGAACCTGCTTCACCCAACTGTGCTAGATACTGACCCACATGCTCCCAAGTTATTTTCGTGCCCTCTCCACTAAATTTAACAAAATCAGGAACCTTGTACCCTTGAGGGTACAAAACTGCATCAAAGTGTTCAGGATAAGGCCTTTGGTATACACGACTCTTTACTTTCGGCTCGTTCCCGGAAGTTTCTTGAAACATCTTATGCAAATCCTCCCTTAATTTGGCTAAAATTGGAACTGAGGTAGATGAAGATGTTTGTGGCAATGAGATAGGAGCAAACTGAGCACTAGCTAGTGGTGCAACTTGTGGGATGGGCGCCGAACCATAATTCGGCGAAAGACCAAACATGCTTGCGCCTGTATGTGGTGTGACAAAGTGATTCGGCGTTGACGCCGAATTGGGCACACTCATAATAGGATTAGGATATGTAGGTGCAGCCACAAGCTGGATGGTTTGAGTATGGTAAAAATTCAACGACATATTATATTGTTGTTGCATAGGTGGTGCCGATGAAATAGGTAAAGTTGGACTAGGGTTTTCAGATATACCAACAGTACCACTAGATGACGGAGGCATATTTTTCTGAGCATTAGCACTAGCCAAAAAAGAATTGTATGCCATCACATTACCCTTACTAACAAGACTCTCAATTACAGCCACTTGCTCTCGAGAAAAAACTTTACTCACAGTGACTTCATCTTGTTCGTCAATGAGAGGAGGGAAATTGACGTTTCCAACCGGAGTGATGTTGCCTTGATGGTCCTTCTTGAAATTTGAAAGAAACGCTTCCAAATCCTCCTCCTCGCGCTTCTTCTTGAGCGCCTCAAAAGCCTCTTCACGCTGCTTCTTGCGCGCTTCATAGGCTTGGCGATTTCATCCGATAGTTCATCAAAACCGGGCTTAATGATGTTATCGGCGCTAACTTCTGAGGGCTTGGGGAGATTAGACATGGTTGATGATGATTCTTGATCTTTCGTCCCCAGCGGAGTCACCAAAAAGTGTGTTCGCACACGAACACGTCACCGTGTACCTTCAACACCGAGGGTGATGCACCGCAGCTCATGTCGAAGGAGACCTGTCCGGAAGCGCGGTACGCAAGCAATCCGGCGGGTGCTTTTCAGAACCCGAAACCCCACGCGCCCGGGAGGGACCTCGTCTGGACGCGCGGTGGCTATGGGCTGCCCTAGGTCGGTTCGCCCACCCCTAGAGCTTCGAGGATCGCCGCCCTTCAACACGAAGAACGAACGAATAACGAGAGAGAAAGAACCAGGGAGAGATGTAAAACTAGGGTAAAAAGTAGATGAGTTGTTCGATTGTGCGTTGTTCAATCGGCCGTCACCCCTTAGTTATATAAGAGGTGGATGGACTTCCCGTACAAGAAAAGGACTCCAAATCACGTCCAAATCTTTCCAAAATTAATCGAACTCGGATTTAGGTAAGTCTGGAACATCAGTTCGGTTTTTATGTCCCACATGCCACAAACGGACCTCGGATGAAGATGAGCCCAAAATAAAATTTGACTCGACGAGACGAACAACTTTCGTGTTGAACGTTTTTTGATTCGAAGCCTTCTCCTGAGCCGAATCGCTTGCGCAAAACAGGCTGTTACTCGCGCTACCCATCAGACACCGTGTCTGATGGGGCGCGCCATTTTTGCCCCGTGACAGGGCCGCACTCAGGTGGCTGTAACTTTTACATACGGTCTCGGATTGATACGATTTTTATATCAAAATCGACCATTTCGATGAGACGAAGACAATTCCTGTAGAATGTTTTCTCATTTGAGGCCTCTCTTGAGGCGTAATTAGCCTAACAGTGCTTTAGATACAAAATCTCAGTATTTCGAACACAACTTCGGCCTTCGAGATGAGATCGGATGGCGATGGCCAAACTTGAAGTTCATGTTGACAATACATAACTTTTTCATGTAGACCACTTTCTCCATTTGAGACCATCTTAATTGCATTTCATTCTATGCCAAAATCTGGTGTCAACACTTCCCTCTCAGTTTTCTTCTCACATCTATCTCGGGGGACCGTTGGGAGGTCGAGTTGCCCAAGAACAAGTAAATACAATTAATATAGAAAAAGGATGGTCTTGACCTGCTTGTAGAAACAGAGCCATTCCATGAAGGAAGTCGAATATCATGGCAACACCAGAAAAATATTACAGTCACAAGATTGTTTTTACCTGCAGCAATATAAAGAATGACACCACAAAATTCACTATGCATGAATAGGGGTGACACCACAAAGCAGAACATACATGTAATTAACTAATCTCTTCAGCCCAGAGCATATGTGTAATTAATCAAATCTCCTGTAACACACTCTTGATTACTGCCCATAATTTCTGAAACCATCCACTCTAGTATATACAACTAACTTTTGTTTCACAAATGTATTAGACAATGACACATTCTTTCACAAAAGAAATGTGACCAAATTCCAACAGAACATAACTTAAAAAATTAACAAAATTGCATATTCCATATGAACTTCTCAAGCTCCACAGCCGGGGCAATGGCCTCTTCACCAGCTATATATCCCATTGCTTGTACATGGATAAGAAAGAAGGTAACTCTGGGCCTGTTTATATGAACAAGAAGGATCACCAAACGAAACAGCAGGGCAAAAAAACAAAAAAACAAAAAAACCTATAGGTCTCGTTAGACCTCATGTACAGAACAAAAATCTATTCTTGTACACTGAGATTCACAAATTCTGGGACATTTGATGAGGACATCAATACCATTGTTACACCCACAGGCCCTGCTGCTATACATACTGGACCAATAACTAGAGCTCGCGCACGCCAATTAAATTACCAGGTACTTTCGTTTCTTGGTAATGATTCTAATGTTCATGAGAATATGATGCTGCCTAAATTGGATACATTTGTTTTGCTTACAAATGAAGGGCCTAGCTTGGAGAAGGATGAACATTGGAGCAAGAACAAGCATGGAGATGATGGCATGCGCATGGGGAACAAGAACGGAGTTACAAGTGATGATTTCAGGACGTTGAAGCCACCATAATGCGTGCATGAAGCCTTGGACGAAATATACAAGATGCTACTTCATAACTTTCGTCCAGAGGCTATTCTAGGTGCTGCGTCACCTTATTATTGGGCCAGGCCCATGTAATTTCGAAATACATAAGTATAGGCTGTTTTTAGAGTCCGTATGTGTGGGGAAACAAGAGATAGGGTTGGTTTCGGACCCCTTCCTCAAGGGCCACGAAATTCCCCCCTCTTCCTCCATATATACAGCCCTTAGGGCGTCGTTTAGACTTTGGGTTTTGTTTAGATTAAAAGTTCGCCATAGCTGCAACTTCGCGTACTTCGTTTGTGTTCAGCGACCAGACAAAGGCGTCACAGAACTCCACCTTGATCAATAAAGCTTTCATCTTATATTCGCAATATCCAGATTGCAATCTCAGTTTCTTGCTTGTTCTTCGTTTGCTCGCAGGAAACAGACCCTCGTGGTCAGGTTGATCGTGCTCCGGCGTGGTCGATAACCTCTCGGAGTTGGTTTAGCGATTGCTAAGGCGCGACGTCCTCGCACGTTCGTAGTCGGATCGTCAAAGTCGACTTCCATCAAAGCGATATTCATCATCTCATCGAAAGACGGGACACCTTTGCCTCTATCAAGTGGTATCAGATTTCCAGGTTGCTCGGTGAGATTTTACAGTTTTTCGTAGTTTAGATCGAGTCTGTTCTTCATACCTACAGTCCACGAAAAAGCCACAAAAAAATTAGGGTTAGTTCATCATATCCGAACCAATCTGAGCCTTTGCATAATCTTTTTAGGGTTTTTGCTTTGTTGAATTTGCGGTTGCATCGTCGTGTCAAGTTGCTGGTCTTAGAGTCTAGTCTTTTAGAGTTTCGAGTTCTGGTCATAAGTTGTCACGCCGCCGCCGCACCATCATCATCGCCTTGCCATCTACCACCATTGCTTATCCGCCACCGCTCTGAATCCGTATCTATATACCACCACCAATCCGTATCCATATACCACCGATCCGTATCCATATACCACCACCGCTACCATATCCTACTGCCATATATCCATCACCAATCCGAGTTCTTTTCATATTCGGTTGGTTTTAGAGATCCATATATTTTCCATTTCGTGTTTCCTTGCCTGAGTAGGTCTCGGAAAAAAAAAGTCTGGAGACCCCCGGGCAGTTTTTAGGCCAAAATTTCGGCAACCAAAAATATTTTTTCCCTATCCTATTTTTAGGCCCCGGGTAGTGTTTTGAGACACTCGCCATCATAGTGATTTTTTGTCGCACTTTTTCGTCGTCACTGCCCTGATTTCCGAAAAAAAATAGTCAAAAAATTTTGTGCCCATCCTGTCAGTTTGACCTGGGAAGAGTTTTGAGACACTCGCCATTATAGTGATTTTTCGCAAAAAAAAGAGGCAAAAAAAAGAGAGCGCAAAAAAAAGAGCGATTTTTTTTCCAGAGTGTGCTTTTCCCTTGTTTACGTGCAGCGCCGTGATTTTGTTAGTGTTCTAGGCTCGCGTCTCTAGCACGGTCTAGCCTAGGACCAGCACAGTACCGTCGTTGAGCGTTTATTCAACTTTGCATCTCTGAATTGATTATTGCTTACCATTTTGCTACCATATTATAAGCCTTCCCAGCTCCACATAAGTCTACATCGTGCGTTTGACTCTCCCTGGTAATCGCTATATCCAAGCTTTGAGAGTTTTTGACTACAACGGTTGCCGATCACCACCTGCTGCTGGGTAAGAACTGGTAAGAATTTGAGATTCGCTTGAAGGTTTTGTGACACACCACCATCACCACCACTTCTAGTAGTCTGCAGGATCATATTCTTTTGTGTTTCTATTGCTGCTAACCATGGCAGGTTCACAAGCCGATGAGACTGATTGGGAGAACATGACGAACAAGGAGTTGCATGATAAATTTCAGCAAATGATGAGTGGCCAGGTGGGAGATGTGCTAAACAGATTTGAAGAGGCTATGGAGAAGATAGATGCCGTGGAGAAGTCGTTCGAGACAAAGCTGGATAACAAGTTTACTGAATTACTCAAGCGTCTTCCCCAACCACCACCGGCTGCACATGTCGCACCTCTACAACAACAACAACCACATCTCCAACGCCGCCTTCCAAATCAAGTGGGACGGGCACAGCGCGTTCCAATTGAGACTGGTCAAAATTCGGGTGCTGCTGCACCTACTGTTGATGCTTCTTTGGCTCCTGCTCCTGCGGCGGCTGAGGAGGATGACGATTATGCGGGCGATTATGAGGATGAGGTTGATCAAAATCAGAACTACGTGCAGCCACCAGCACCACCACCAGCAGGTCGACCTCAGGTATATATTCGCAACGGTAGGCCGGCACCACCACCTCAGGTACGAGATCATGACCATCTCCCTAAACTGAAATTGAATATTCCACCATTTGAGGGTAGATATGTTCCTGATATATATCTTACTTGGGAGTTAGAAACTGAACAACGATTTACATGTTTACAATATCCTGAGGACAGACGTGTTCCTGCTGCTGTTTGTGCTTTCACTAGCTTTGCATGTGTTTGGTGGTCTGAACATTGTAGATTATATCCTGTTCCAGCTACTTGGGCTGCTTTGAAAACTGCTATGCGTACTCGTTGGGTTCCACCATATTATCAACGTGAATTACTTCAAAAATTGCAGCGTTTAAGACAAGGGAAAAATTCTGTAGAAGAATATTATCAGGAATTACAAACTGGCATGATTAGATGTGGTATTGTTGAGGAGAATGAAGCTATGCTTGCACGTTTTATGGGTGGATTAAATAAAGAGATTCAGACCATTCTAGAGTATAAGGATTATAATAATATCACTCGTTTATTCCATCTTGCTTGTAAAGCTGAACGTGAAGTGCAGGATCGACAGCCATTGGCGCGAACTAACTTTTCTGCAGGTCGACCTTCATCATGGACACCGCGTGCATCTTCTACTTCCACTTCACCATCACCTCCATCAGGTGCCACCTCCAGCCGTGATACAAGAAAGCAGGCACAACCACCACTCTCTGCCAAGAGCACACCTGCCGGGCCTGCGCAGAGCTCTTCTTCTTCCATGGCATCGACAGGGCACACAAGTGATATTATTTGTCGTCGTTGTAAGGGAAGAGGACATTTTGCGAGAGAATGCAAATCTCAGCGTGTAATGATTGCTACTGAGGATGGTGGGTATGAGTCCGCTAGTGACTATGATGAGGAGACTTTGGCTCTTATTACCCGTGAAGAACATGGTGGAGATGATTCTGAAAATGAGACGCAATACATGGCTCCTGAAGACGCTGACAGGTATGAATGTTTAGTTGCTCAACGTGTTTTGAGTGTGCAGGTCACACAAGCAGAGCAAAATCAGAGGCATAATTTGTTCCATACAAAGGGAGTTGTGAAGGAACGTTCTGTTCGCGTCATCATAGATGGAGGGAGCTGTAACAACTTGGCTAGCATGGAGATGGTGGAGAAGCTATCTCTCACCACAAGACCACATCCACATCCTTACTACATCCAATGGTTCAACAAGAGCGGCAAGGTTAAGGTAACACGTACTGTTCGTGTGCATTTTAGTATCTCTACATATGCTGATTATGTTGATTGTGATGTGGTACCCATGCAAGCATGTTCCTTATTACTTGGTAGACCATGGCAATTTGATAAAAATTCTGTACACCATGGTAGAAACAATCAGTATACTCTTGTTCATAAGGATAAAAATATTACTTTGCTTCCTATGACTCCTGATTCCATTTTGAAAGATGACATTAATAGAGCTAATAAAGCAAAACAGGAGAAAAATAAGAGTGAAAATTAGATTGTGGCAAATGAATTTGAGCAACAAATGAAACCTAATAATAAACCATCTAGTGTTGTTTCTGAAATTAAATTGAAAAGTGCATGTTTACTTGCCACAAAATCTGATATTGATGAGCTAGATTTCAGCAAATCTGTTTGCTATGCTTTTGTGTGCAAAGAGGCATTATTTTCATTCGAGGACGTGCCTTCCTCTTTGCCCCCTGCTGTCACTAACATTTTGCAGGAGTTCGCTGACGTCTTCCACAAGACGTGCCACCGGGATTACCACCTATTCGAGGGATTGAGCATCAAATTGACTTAATTCCCGGTGCATCGCTACCCAACCGTGCACCATACCGTACCAATCCAGAGGAGACGAAGGAGATTATGCGTCAAGTACAGGAGCTGCTCGACAAAGGTTATATACGCGAATCTCTTAGTCCTTGTGCTGTTCCTATTATACTAGTGCCTAAAAAGGATGGTACGTCGCGTATGTGTGTTGATTGTAGAGGCATTAATAATATTACTATTCGTTATCGTCATCCTATTCCTAGGCTAGATGATATGCTTGATGAATTGAGTGGCTCTACAATATTCTCCAAAGTTGATTTGCGTAGTGGATACCATCAAATTCGTATGAAATTGGGAGATGAATGGAAAACTGCATTTAAAACTAAGTTTGGTTTATATGAGTGGTTAGTCATGCCTTTTGGGTTAACTAATGCACCTAGTACTTTCATGAGACTAATGAACGAAGTTTTACGTGCTTTCATTGGACGATTTGTGGTAGTCTATTTTGATGATATACTGATTTATAGCAAATCTTTGGAAGAACATTTGGAACATTTACGTGCTGTTTTTATTGCTCTACGTGATGCACGTTTGTTTGGTAACCTTGGGAAGTGCACCTTTTGCACCGACCGAGTATCTTTTCTTGGCTATGTTGTTACTCCACAGGGAATTGAAGTTGATAAAGCCAAGATTGAAGCTATTGAGAGTTGGCCGCAGCCCAAAACAGTCACACAAGTGCGGAGTTTTCTTGGACTCGCTGGTTTCTATAGGCGTTTTGTGAGAGATTTTAGCACCATTGCTGCACCTCTCAACGAGCTTACAAAGAAGGATGTGCCTTTTGTTTGGGGTACCGCACAGGAAGAAGCCTTCACGGTATTGAAAGATAAGTTGACACATGCTCCTTTACTCCAACTTCCTGATTTTAATAAGACTTTTGAGCTTGAATGTGATGCTAGTGGAATTGGATTAGGAGGTGTGTTATTACAAGATGGCAAACCTGTTGCATACTTTTCTGAAAAATTGAGTGGGCCTAGTCTGAATTATTCTACTTATGATAAAGAACTATATGCTCTTGTTCGGACTTTAGAAACATGGCAACATTATTTATGGCCCAAAGAATTTGTTATACATTCTGATCATGAATCTTTGAAACATATTAAAAGTCAAGCTAAACTGAATCGTAGACATGCTAAATGGGTTGAATTCATTGAAACTTTCCCTTATGTCATTAAACACAAGAAGGGTAAAGAAAATGTTATTGCTGATGCATTGTCTCGTCGCTATACTATGCTTTCACAACTTGACTTCAAAATATTTGGTTTGGAGACCATCAAAGATCAATATGTGCATGATGCTGATTTTAAAGATGTATTGCAGAATTGTAAAGAAGGAAGAACCTGGAACAAGTTTGTCGTTAATGATGGATTTGTGTTCCGTGCTAACAAGCTATGCATTCCAGCTAGCTCTCTTCGTCTTTTGTTGTTGCAGGAGGCGCATGGAGGAGGATTAATGGGACACTTTGGCGTGAAGAAGACGGAGGACGTACTTGCTACACATTTCTTTTGGCCAAAGATGAGACGGGATGTTGAGCGTTTTGTTGCTCGCTGCACTACATGTCAAAAAGCTAAGTCACGACTCAATCCTCATGGTTTATATATGCCTTTGCCTGTACCTAGTGTTCCTTGGGAGGATATATCTATGGACTTTGTTTTAGGTTTACCTCGAACAAAGAAGGGGAGGGATAGCATATTTGTTGTCGTGGATAGATTCTCGAAAATGGCACACTTTATACCATGTCATAAAAGCGATGATGCTGTTAATGTTGCTGATTTGTTCTTTCGTGAAATTATTCGCTTGCATGGTGTGCCAAATACTATTGTTTCAGATCGTGATACTAAATTTCTTAGCCACTTTTGGAGATGTTTATGGGCTAAGTTGGGGACTAAACTGCTTTTTAGTACTACTTGTCACCCCCAAACTGATGGACAAACTGAAGTAGTCAATAGAACATTGTCTACTATGCTTAGGGCTGTTTTGAAGAATAATAAGAAAATGTGGGAAGAATGCTTGCCTCATATTGAGTTTGCTTATAATCGTTCATTGCATTCTACTACTAAGATGTGCCCTTTTGAAATTGTGTATGGTTTCCTACCTCGTGCACCTATTGATTTGTTGCCTCTTCCATCTTCGGAGAAGGTTAATTTTGATGCTAAACAACGTGCTGAATTGATCTTAAAAATGCATGAGTTAACTAAGGAAAACATTGAGCGTATGAATGCTAAATATAAACTTGCTGGAGATAAGGGTAGAAAACATGTTGTGTTTGCACCTGGAGATCTTGTTTGGTTACATTTGCGTAAGGATAGATTTCCTGATTTGCGCAAATCAAAGCTAATGCCACGTGCTGATGGTCCTTTTAAGGTGTTAGAGAAAATAAATGATAATGCATATAAACTTGAGCTGCCTGCAGATTTTGGGGTTAGTCCCACTTTTAACATTGCAGATTTGAAGCCTTATTTGGGTGAGGAAGATGAGCTTCCGTCGAGGACGACTTCATTTCAAGAAGGGGAGGATGATGAGGACATCAATACCATTGTTACACCCACAGGCCCTGCTGCTATACATACTGGACCAATTACTAGAGCTCGCGCACGCCAATTAAATTACCAGGTACTTTCGTTTCTTGGTAATGATTCTAATGTTCATGAGAATATGATGCTGCCTAAATTGGATACATTTGTTTTGCTTACAAATGAAGGGCCTAGCTTGGAGAAGGATGAACATTGGAGCAAGAACAAGCATGGAGATGATGGCATGCGCATGGGGAACAAGAACGGAGTTACAAGTGATGATTTCAGGACGTTGAAGCCACCATAATGCGTGCATGAAGCCTTGGACGAAATATACAAGATGCTACTTCATAACTTTCGTCCAGAGGCTATTCTAGGTGCTGCGTCACCTTATTATTGGGCCAGGCCCATGTAATTTCGAAATACATAAGTATAGGCTGTTTTTAGAGTCCGTATGTGTGGGGAAACAAGAGATAGGGTTGGTTTCGGACCCCTTCCTCAAGGGCCACGAAATTCCCCCCTCTTCCTCCATATATACAGCCCTTAGGGCGTCGTTTAGACTTTGGGTTTTGTTTAGATTAAAAGTTCGCCATAGCTGCAACTTTGCGTACTTCGTTTGTGTTCAGTGACCAGACAAAGGCGTCACAGAACTCCACCTTGATCAATAAAGCTTTCATCTTATATTCGCAATATCCAGATTGCAATCTCAGTTTCTTGCTTGTTCTTCGTTTGCTCGCAGGAAACAGACCCTCGTGGTCAGGTTGATCGTGCTCCGGCGTGGTCGATAACCTCTCGGAGTTGGTTTAGCGATTGCTAAGGCGCGACGTCCTCGCACGTTCGTAGTCGGATCGTCAAAGTCGACTTCCATCAAAGCGATATTCATCATCTCATCGAAAGACGGGACACCTTTGCCTCTATCAACATTCTACAAATAAATCATCCATACCCACGATATATCAAATACTTCCACATGAAAATGAAGAAGAAAAACATGGCACCGATCATTCATTCATAGAGCTTAAAACATGATAGAAGGTGACAAAAGTATGTCAAATTGACAATACATTATTAGTAGATAACTCCATTGGCACCCACTGTTGTTGGGACTATCAAATTAAAATTCCATATCTATCAGAAAACTAACAAAGCATGAAGGCCTCTTAAATACGAAGAAAAGACATGTGCAGAGAGGTCGTATAGACTGATTAAAACTCTCTTTTTAGCAACCAGACTCCTTCATTCAACGAAGGAGAGGTGGAGGCATGGTCATGGGATTTTGGCTCAGGAGCAGTAGGGCTGCAGGATCAAAACAAACGAAAGACTTTTTTTTGCATGTTTTACTGTTTGGTTATTTGGTAACTATGTAGTTCAAAATCTAAAAGCAAGATGATGTATATGGCAGCTATAGTATGCATTGGCATGCTCCATTTGATCGCTGCAAATCCAAACTTGCATTCACATAAATTGTATTTCTTTCTTCCATACGGATTCTTCTGCCAACAAAAAACATTTAGGCATAGAAATAACCGTCTTCTTTAGTCGAGAGGCCATTCACCTGAGCTACAAATGCAAGACCGACGAGAAAAGCAGGCAAGATCAACAAGAGGAGTAAGACTCAGCAATAGGAATAAAACTGAAGAAAAAGTACTGCATTTCATCAAATAGCTTACAGACAAGTATGGGAAGAGCCATTTCACCTCAGCGTTGAAGGCAAGAACTCGTGGACAGGGGAATGCAGAACAGAAAGCATAAACCTGCACATGGACAAATCGGAGGTAGCAAGGCTAAATACCGTGAGGAACAGAATGCCAAAGAGGAAGGGAGCAGGCAAGGAACCATGACGAACGGAGTCAGCAGAGCAGCGCCGCAGAGGATGGCGTCAAGGGGGGCCGTTCCTCAGCGTGGAACTAGCTCGGTCAACTCATCGCATCCAGCCGCGGCTGCTGCCCCCGTTCACACTGCTGCCATCGACGTCAAGGAGAAGAGGCTGGCGGAGGAGGCGAAGCAGGGCGGGGTCCACCAACGAGGGAGGAAGCCGGTGGCACAGGAGAGAGGGAGAGAGAGAGAGGAGGAGGATGCGGAGCCCAGGCAAGGTGGAGGAGGACGGGAAGAAGAGTGCGGCGGCTGTTGGGGGATCGTGGAAGGAGTGCTCCACGGATGGGGATGGATTCATCCTTTGGCGCGGAAGAAGGGAGAAGACGCCACATTCCATCTCCTCTCTCTCTCCAATATCCGACGTCAAAGCCAGAAAGAAAACAACCCCATGCACCGACGTGTAGGACCAGAAGCCAACACGGCCTACCCGTCTTAGTGTGGGGCGGGTGTGTATGCGTCGGGAGGCTATGTGTTACTGCTGCGTCGTGCGTACCAATGTGGCAAAAACGACAAAGTTGACCTCTGGATGAAAAGAATTCACAAACTAAACTGTGTTTAAAAATTTTTCACTCTGCTAACCTTTTTGTGTAGTGTCCGACAGTCAGGCGTCACACTACACTGTGCAATGCCTAACTGACAAGCACAACATCTAACCAACATCGCATCCCGGACTACCTGAAAATTGCCAAGTCAATATGTAACGCCTAACAGCTAGACGCTACACCATACAGTGCAGCGACTAGCGTCTAGGTGCTACACCGACAGGGGATAGGGGTTTTGATTTTGTGTCACTGCGCTCCGCTGTCGCGAGCCGACGAGAGGTGCCGCGGGTTTTAATACAGCGCGGGACTGGGGGGCAGTGGTCACGTCGTGCCGGAAGATGCATGGATGCTGACCCAGCTGGCCTGGCCAAAGACCGGATCATGTTAAAAGTGCATGCAGCGGATCATGCGTCTCCCTGCAACACGCCACGTCAAAGAAACCAGTGACGCAAGGCTGCTTGCCGGTGTGAGGACGGAGCCGCCGCTGATTTTCTAGCGACCGTGATAGGCTAATGGATGGACTTGCATGCATATGTGTTGGGCCTCGTGAACCGTGACATACGTTGATCTCTGACTGTTATCACAGAGCGCAGCAGCTGGGTCAGCATGCATGTATCTCTCATCGGCTCGCGACAGCGCAGCAAACGCAAAACCAATTCCTATAAGTGCAGCGCCCAGCGTCCAGGCGCTATACTGTACAGTATAACACCTAGCTCTCAGACGTTACACACTGACTTAGTAATTTTTAGGTAACTCGGGAAGCGACGTTGGTCAGACATGTAGCGCCTGTCAGTCAGGCGCTGCACGGTGTAGTGTGACGCCTGGCTGTCGGACGCTACACGAAAGGTCCATGAAATGAATTTTTTTCAAAGATAGTTCAATATGTGAATTCTTTTGGTTCACAGGTTAAATTTGTCCTCTTTACCTATCAATGTTTGGCCAACCGCTCCGCACAGATCACGTGTGGGACGTGCGACCTGTCAGTCCATCTTGTTTCTCCTCTGTACAAACATGGGGACACCATGCACACATAAACAAGCCACATCAGGAGACCGACGGGTGGGACCTGAGGCAAAGTAGACCCACCTGCAGTGACAGCACCCAACCAGCCAAAGCAGCAAGCAGCAATGGAAGAGATGCACGACGTGTGCGACGCGCGCACGCGACGCTTGACAAGAGGCCGCACGAACACCCAGAAACGGCTGACCCAGCCAATCGCTACACAACCTGAGCCCATAGGTCATTTGCCCCTGCGAATTCACCGCACGGTCAAAACAGAATGCGACGACGCGGACAACGGTCCAACGCGAACGAGTACACTGGTGACCTGTTTGACCAGCATCCAACGGTAAAAATTGAAGAAAATCGCTGGAGCTTCATGAGAGCGAGTCTCCCAACCACCTTATAGGTTTAAATTTTCTTAAAATTGCGGAATTTTTTGAGTTCGCGAACATTTTTTCAATGTACCAACATTTTTTGAAATCGCAGCGATCATATTTCAAATTCATGATTTTTTTTAATTCACACCTGTTTTGGAACTTACAAACGTTGATCTAGAAAACTTTTTTCAAATTCAAAAGCATTTTTTGAATCCACAAATATTGTTCGAATACGTGAACTCAATTAATGGACATTTTTTAAATATATGAACATTTTTGGAATCCACCACGATCATGTGTCAAATTCGTAACATTTTTTGAATCCACAGCGATCATATTTCAAATTTGTGAACATTTTTTGAATCTATGAACATTGTTCGAAATGTTTTTTAATTTGCCGCTACCTTATTTTTAATCCGCACACATTTTTCTAATTCGCCATGAATTTATTTTGAATCCGCGAACATTTTTGGAGTTCACGGATTTTTTAGTTCATGAACTATTTACAAATTCACGAACACTTCTTTATTCATGAACAATTTTCAAAACATTGAACTTTTGAAAATTACTGAATGTTTTTTATTAAAATTAAACCATTCGAAATAGAAAGCAATGTTATACCTTCTCTAGTCAATCCTGACAGGAAAGTTGGATCTGACGTACATGACTCCTCAGGCAGCCGCCTCCTCCCTAACTAGGGTTTCTCTGCTTCCCATCGGCGCCATTGCAGATACGTCTTGTCTTCGGTGGCCTTAGGGTCATGGGAGCGTGGCAGATCCCGACCCTTGTCGGTGGCAGAGCTTCGGTTTTAGATGTGTCTTTGAGATTTATTAGGGTTTGCGTACTACTCAGGAAGGCGAGACGGCGACGGCTCCCTGAAGATGGAGTATGGTTCTCCCCGCCTAGCCCCCGTTCCGGTGGTGCGTGTAGCATCGCCGGTGCGCGTGTGGATGTGTGTCTCCGGCGGATCTGTCCTTAGTGAATTTGCTCGGATATGTTCGTTGTTCGTCTATGTTCATGTGTTTTCAGGTTGGATCCTTCCGATCGACGCTACTCTTCATCGGCGGTGATTGTTATTCTGGTGTGCTGGTCCTATGGAGCCTTAGCACGCCAACTTTTCGACTGTCTATTACAACAAGTTTGCCCTGCTCCGCTGAGGGAGGGAGGGGCGATGACGGCGACGTGTCTTCGGCTCACTTCAATGGTTGTAGTCGTCGTTAGGTGGTCTACGGATCTGAATGTGATTTTTATCATCTGATGTTTGTTGTACTGCCACGATTAAAAATGAATAGATTGGATGTTTTCAAAAGAAAAGCAATGTGAAAATCGGCTAGAAAAGAAATCGCCGCCTCTCTCGGGAGCCTCGCACGTTTGTTTTGACTAGAACAATGCCCGTGCATTGTAACGGGATATAAATATTCTAGTACGTTAGCTTGTGATTTACCTGTCAATAATAATGCGATTGTGTAAATAAATATTTATTAAATTCTAACCATGAATTACCTTATATTTGGATTAGAAGTTTGGTAAGTATTAAAGTGGAATTGGTTCAGAAGGTAAGTAAATTAAGGTGATTAATTATCATATAGTTACATTGGAGGTTGGACGAAGGGGTGGTGGAAAAAAAGGTGAAATGGGAACCTTTCGTTCTTTTTAAGTAGTAGAGATAGAGATAACGAGCCTCGCATCTCCAAAAAATTCAGGCAGCCTCGACAACAGGCTTCGCATCACCAAAAAATGACAGGCAGCCTCGTGCATGTCGAGTACCCAGTTGCCAGCACACCAAGCGAGCGCTAGGATTTTTTTAGGGCACTGAGCGAGGGTAAATTTAGTGTTTTGACTTTTTTTACAAAAGTTAAGTCAGATCTGACCGTGATGTTGGAACCAGTCCACACAGTCACTTTACCGCCCCACTGAAGGAAATATGCCCTAGAGGCAATAATAAAGATGTTATTTATATTTCCTTATATCATGATAAATGTTTATTATTCATGCTAGAATTGTATTAACCGGAAACTTGATACATGTGTGAATACATAGACAAAACAAAGTGTCCCTAGTATGCCTCTACTTGACTAGCTCGTTAATCAAAGATGGTTAAGTTTCCTAACCATAGACATGTGTTGTCATTTGATGAACGGAATCACATCATTAGGAGAATGATGTGATGGACAAGACCCAATCCGTTAGCTTAGCATTATGATCGTTGAGTTTTATAGCTATTGCTTTCTTCATGACTTATACATGTTCCTCTGACTATGAGATTATGCAACTCCAGAATATCATAGGAACACCTTGTGTTCTATCAAACGTCACAACGTAACTGGATGATTATAAAGATGCTCTACAGGTGTCTCCGAAGGTGTTTATTGGGTTGTCATAGATCGAGATTAGGATTTGTCACTCCGATTATCGGAGAGGTATCTCTGGGCCCTCTCGGTAATGCACATCACTATAAGCCTTGCAAGCAATGTAACTAATGAGTTAGTTATGAGATGATGCATTACAGAACGAGTAAAGAGACTTTCCGGTAACGAGATTGAACTAGGTATGGTGATACCGACGATCGAATCTCGGGCAAGTAACATACCGATGACAAAGGGAACAACGTATGTTGTTATGCGGTTTGACCGATAAAGATCTTCGTAGAATATGTAGGGGCCAATATGAGCATCCAGGTTCCGCTATTGTTTATTGACCGGAGATGTGTCTCGGTCATGTCTACATAGTTCTCGAACCCGTAGGGTCCGCACGCTTAACGTTCGATGACGATTCGTATTATGAGTTTATGTTGATGTACAGAAGGTTGTTCGAAGTCCTGGATGAGATCACGGACATGACAAGGAGCCTCGAAATGGTCGAGACATAAATATTGATATATTGGACCATGTTATTCGGACACCAGAAGTGTTCCGGATAGTTTCGGGTAAAACCGGAGTGCCGGAGGGGTTACCGGAACCCCCGGGGTAACTAATGGGCCACCATGGGCCCTATTAGAGAGAGAGGAGGGCAGCCAGGGCAGGCCGCGCCCCCCCTTGGAGTCCGAATAGGACAAGGGAAAGAAAGGGGGGCGGCGCCCCCCTTTCCTACTCCCTCTCCCTCTCCTTCCTTCCCCCCCTCTCTCCCTCTTGGTGGAATCCTACTAGGACTTGGAGTCCTAGTAGGACTCCCTTCCTTGGGTGCGCCCCCTAGGGCCGGCCGGCCTCCTCCCTCCCTCCTTTATATACGGGGGAGGGGGGCACCCCATAGACACACAAGTTGATCTTTTAGCCATGTGCGGTGCCCCCCTCCGCAGAAACACACCTCAGTTATATCATCATAGTGCTTAGTCGAAGCCCTGGGCCGGTAAATTCATCATCACTGTCACCACACCGTCGTGCTGATGAAACTCTCCCTCGGCCTCAACTGGATCAAGAGTTCGAGGGACTTCACCGAGCTGAACGTGTGCAGATCGCGGAGGTGCCGTACGTTCGGTACTTGGATCGGTTGGATCGCGAAGACGTTCGACTACATCAACCGCGTTACTAAATGCTTCCGCTTTCGGTCTACGAGGCTACGTGGACACACTCTCCCCTCTCATTGCTATGCATCTCCTAAATAGATCTTGCGTGATCCTAGGAAAATTTTGAAATTACTGCGTTCCCCAACAGTGGCATGCGAGCCAGGTCTATGCGTAGATGTTATATGCACGAGTAGAACACAAAGAGTTGTGGGCGATAATAGTCATACTGCTTACCAGCATGTCATACTTTGATTCGGCGGTATTTTTGGATGAAGCGGCCCTGACCGACATTACATGACCGCGTTCATGAGACTGGTTCTACCACCGTGCTTCGCACACAGGTGGCTAGTGGGTGTCTGTTTCTCCAACTTTAGTTGAATCGAGTTTGACTACGCCCGGTCCTTGTTGAAGGTTAAAACAGCACACTTGACAAAAAGTCGTTGTGGTTTTGATGCGTAGGTAAGAATGGTTCTTGCTAGAAGCCCGTAGCAGCCACGTAAAATTTGCAACAACAAAGTAGAGGACGTCTAACTTGTTTTTGGAGGGCTTGCTGTGATGTGATATGGTCAAGACGTGATGATATATAAATTGTTGTATGAGATGATCATGTTTTGTAAAAGTTATCGGCAACTATCAGGAGCCTTATGGTTGTTGCTTTATTGTATGAAATGCAATCGCCATGTAATTGCTTTACTTTATCACTAAGCGGTAGCGATAGTCATAGAAGCAATAGCTGGCGAGACGACAACGATGCTACGATGGAGATCAAGGTGTCAAGCCGACGATGATGGTGATCATGACGGTGCTTTGGAGATGGAGGTCAAAAGCACAAGATGATGATGGCCATATCATATCACTTATTTTGATTGCATGTGATGTTTATCTTTTATGCATCTTATTTTTCTTAGTACGGCGGTAGCATTATAAGATGATCTCTCACTAAAATTTCAAGGTATAAGTGTTCTCCCTGAGTATGCATCGTTGCGACAGTTCTTCGTGCTGAGGCACCACGTGATGATCGGGTGTGATAAGCTCTACGTTCACATACAACAGGTGCAAGCCAGTTTTGTACACGCAGAATACTCGGGTTAAACTTGACGAGCCTAGCATATGCAGATATGGCCTCGGAACACTAAGACCGAAAGGTCGAGCGTGAATCATATAGTAGATATGATCAACATACACTACAAAAAAATACACTTCTGTGATGATACGTGTTTGTCACAGTAGGTCATGTTTTCTGTCATGCATGTACATCCATGACAATCTTATGACAGAATCAAGATAGTCATACCTGTGCTGTCGTAGAAGTGTTCCATGACATTACCAAAATTATCATCACGGAAGTGTCCACTTCCATGATGATAAATCGCGCATCACAGAAGTGCCTTCGTCAAGGATGACCGACACATGGCATCCACCGTAACGGAACGTCGTTAAGCTATCGGGTCCGGTTTTGGATCCGATAACCCGTTAACAGCCCCAACCAATTGGGATTTTCCACGTGTAAAATCATCATTGGCTGGAGGAAACACGTGTCGGCTCACCGTTGGGACAGATGTCATCCACTCATTGGACCCAAAGCGCCTATGATACGTCGACACGTGGCACGACCCAACAGAGGCCCATTCCTGTCAAAAGGCCGACCCGTTTGACTTGGTCAAAAGGTGGTGGGCCGGCCCACGGCAAGCCTGTTAACGGCATGTTCGCATATAGCCCATTTACAGCCCGCTAACCCAGGGCCCGTTTACGGCCTATCCGAATTAGGCCCAGTAGCGTCATCTGGGCCGTCCAATATAATTCCAGCCCGTTTTAACTTCCGGCCCATGTATGGCCCATGACGTCTTTCGGCCCATATGAGGCCCTTAGTAACTCTCGGCCCATTAACGGCCCGTGGTAAAACTGGCCCGTAATGAACAGTGTATCACTTTATACCCATTAACGGCACGTGGTGAAACTGGCCCGTAATGAACAGTGTATCACTTTATACCCATTAACGGCCCATTATTCCGTTGGGCCGTTTCCAGCCCATGTTATCTTTCGGCCTTCTCAGGGCCCATTTATTCTTGGGCTCATTTCCAGCATTCGTTTACTTACGACCCGTTACTGTCATTTTCTGCTTGTGGGCCAAATTCAGCCCGTGGTTACAGTCGGCCCGTTTGTGGCCCGTTAATACGTTGGGCCGTTTTCATAGCGTCATCAAATACGGCCGATTAACGACGGCCCGTTATGGTCGGCCCATGAACGGACGATTTCATCTCTAGCCCATTTACGGCCATAATGTGGTCTGTTATTGGCCCATGTTTGGCCAACCGATCGTACGGCCCGTAGAAGGCCCATTGATGATACAGCCCGTAGAAGGCCCATTGTGTCTACGGCCCGTATAAGGCCCATTGTTTCTACGCCGCAAGCCTTTACGGCCTTAGAAGGCCCATTGTTTCTACGGCCCTTAGAAGGCGCATTGTTTCTACGGCCCGTAGGAGGCCCATGTTAACTACAGTAAATATGTAGCCCATGGTTATTGTGGCCTAGTTTTAAAAAATAGGTTATTGCGGCCACTAGCAAACCGCGGAAAAAGAACTGCACTGACTACAAGAAAACAAATAAATAAGACAATAAGGAAATAAATAAGCAAGCAACTTACGCTAGGCTATCACGGCTATTACACATATTACATCCACTGGGCATCAAAGTTCGCCACCAGTGCAAATATAGGGAACAAAGCAGCATATAAACGCCGCAGCAAAACAAGTCCAGAACTGAAACCACTTCAGAAGAGCTCAAGAAACAATATCCTGGGTACCCATAATGCTGGCAAGATGCTTAGCAAGCTTATTAACTTTCTCTTGTTTGGCGCTTAAATCCTCCAGCACTTGCTGTTGCACCAGAAAGTATGCATCTGAATTCTGCAGGGACTTCCTCAGTCCTTCGGCTTCCTGTCGCATAACATCTGATCGATGTCTTTCAACTTGAAGTTGAGACTCAAGAAGCCGAACTGATTCAGGCAGCGAGTTCGAAGAGCTGGTGCCAGCAGTAGTAGCCAGTAACTCGAACACTACATCAAGACAGGACTTTGGGGTTGTCTCAGTGTCTTCAATATAGTTTTTATCAGCTTTCTTGGAGACCAACAGGGATGTCTCACTATCTTGAACCTTATCTGCATTACTTCCTTTACCATTGCATAACGGGGTACTCTTCTCCAATATTTTATCCGCGTTCTAAAAGAGAAACAAACAAACACATCACAGGTTTACAATGTAGTATATGAAACTCATTTTGGTAAACCAGTTCAGTAGTAAGGTGGACAGGATAACAGCATGAAACAAACATATATCTATGTAGTATGGTCACTGTATGGTCTATATCATTCTAGTTTATGTTGCCAAATCAAGATAGATACAGTTCGAATCATATCTATTTAAGACAAAGCAGCATAGACAGAATATAAGTGTGGGAAACTACACAGCAATAACAACACTTGTAATGTGCATGGCATGAGAACATAACTGTTTATTCAATTGAAACTGAAATCAACATAGAGCAAGTTACAACAGCAAACACGTTAAAGAAACAGGTTTAAAACATACCTGTTGCGCCATTGGAGTTTCAATTGCATCCTTCAAATTTGAAATTAGTTGGTATGAGTAAATACAGTGATGCAAGAGCAAAGTAGTATGAACCATAGCTACGGAACCTGACCTGAGAACAATTCTTCTTCTGCTTTAAGCGTTGACTTGGGGTTCGGAGTGGTGGTCCTCGTGCTTTGGGCACTGCAGTTGCCTTACTAACTGCTCGTGTTTGGGTGCTCTGTGGTGGAGACGGTGCTGTGTCAACGGGAACTGGGTTACTATCTGCTGGGGTTGGGGTTAGAAGGGGTGTAGCTGGTTCTCTGTCCAACTGGGTAGGGGTACAATCTGCGTGAGTCTGGGTTATGTGTGGTGGGGCTGGTTCTTGGGCAAGTACAACCGTGGTTCTATCTCCATCGACAGGTAGCACGATCTTTTCTGAAGACCGTGTTTTTACTCCCACAGATACTGCCATCACCCCCTCCAATTGAAATGGCTGATAAACAAGAAAAGTAATTGAATGTACAGACATTGTAAGATAGACAGGTGCAATGGATAGTAGGGAAGAAAACAGGGCATGAAATAATTCACATTTATGTTGTCTAACCAAACAGAATAGCAGGACATAATTTCACATATATGATGGCTAATTAAACAGGATAGCATGACACAATTTCACATGTATGATGGCTAACTAAACAGGATAGAATGACATACTTCAAAATATGATGACTATGTAAACAGGATGACATGATATAACTATACGATGTGTCTATTAAAGTGGTTGGCATGCCATAAATCACAAACATGCCGTCGATGGAAACATGATGGCATGATATAATTCACGGATAGAATGACATAATTCAAAATATGATGACTATGTGAACAGGATGAGATGATATAACTATATTATGTCTTTAGAAAATGGGTTGGCATGCCATAATTCAGATACATGCTGTCTATGTAAACATCATGGCATGATATAATTCAAATATATGATTTATATACTAAGGAAGTGAGCAGAGGGCAATCGCATATATGATGTGTCAACTAAGGAGATGGCATTCAATATCGTGTATATGATGTAAAAACTAAGCATTGCAATACAACATATGCATGATATGAGTAATATAACCCTGCCAAGTTTGAGCATACACCTCAGGGGGATAATAGGACTGGTCATCTGCCTCTGAATCCTCCTCTGAAGAGCTATCTGTAACCAGCAAGATATCTGCTTCAGCAGGTAGCATTGTCTGCTCTGAAGACCTTGTTTTCACTCCAGATTTCTCCATCACCAATTCAAATGGCTGATGCACAGGAAGAGCAGTTGAATATACAAACATTGTCGACAAAAGCAATGAGAAATACAAAAAAAGGACGGCATGATATAATTCACATATATGACGCTTGGCTAAACAGCATGGCATTGCATAATTCACATATATAATGCCTTGCAACAAGATAGCATTGCATAATTCACATATATAATGTCTTGCAACAAGATGGCATTGCATAATTCACATATATGGTAATTAGACACTAAACAGGTGGCATTCACACAAAGCATGTCTAAACTAAGCAAATGACATAGCAATGCAAGATACCATACGCACGATATGAGCAACATAACCCTGCCAAGTTAGAGCATGCACCTCGGGGGGGGGAATAGGACTGGTCATCTGTCTCTGAATCCTCCTCTGAGGAGCTATCTGTAACCAGCAAGACATGCGCTTCGTCAGATAGCATTGTCTGCTCTGAAGACCTTGTTTCCACTCCAGATTTTTCCATGACCGTGCCGAATGGCTGATGCACAGGAAGAGTAATTGAATGTACTAAAATTGTTGACAAATTTAACACGTAATAAAAAATGATGTCATGATATAATTCACATATAAGATGACTGGCTAACCAGGGTGGCATTGCAAAATTCACATATATGATGCCTGGCTAAACAAGATGGCATTGCATGATTCACATATACGATAAAGAAACTAAACAGATGGCATTGACACAAAGCATGTCTAAACTAAGCAGATGACATCTTTGATGTATACAGTAAGCAATGCAAGGCACCATATGCATGATATTACCAACATCAGCATGCCAAGTTAGAGCGAAGACCTCATGGGGTAAATAGGAGTGGTCTTCTGCTTCTGAATCCCCCTCAGAACAGTTATCTTCCTCTTGATTACGATCCGAAATGGGTGGAGGGGGGCTGCCTTTGCGCCCACCATGGAGCGACGTCTGCATGAAATTTTATTGCCACGCAAGGCTCGTCTCTTTTGCTCTACATGTTCAGTTCCATTGTGTACAATAACTGACATGCATAGGAATAAAACATAGTGAGATTATGTAAGGAGTGCATGCACAAATCCAGAGTGATGGTAGCAAACTGTGGATAGACCCAAAACCAATGATAGCAGGCAGATAATAGCTTTAGTTAAAAAATACAGATAATGGCTCCTTTAATGTTTGTTTGCACCCAACATGAAACTCATAGTAGACACCCGAGATTAACCAGATAGTAGACAGATAGTACTGATTGCTGCCCCAATATGTACCCCACAACCATTTAAAAACTCAAGTTTCAGCATAAGTTTGGACCTGACTCGGAGTCTAATAGGTGAACACGACGATAAAGTAGCATGTCATCATATTAAGCGATGCATAACGTAAGCAGACACGGAAGAGTGCGACCTCTCTTGCGGACCCGTGTAGTCCTCAAGGTCATCTGCTCAGTTGATGATGGTAATGCAGTTGTCGTGGCTGCCGGCGGCGGGGAAGAAGATCTGAGGCGGCGAAAGACAGTCTGGAGAGCGGATCCCTGCTGTGGTGAACCCTTCCGTCGTTGGAGCAGCTGAGCTGGGGTGGAACACAGCACCGCAGGAGCAGGACAAACCACACAAGGTTTTCTTTGACACATATCTGTAACAGAAGTAATTGTGTAAGGGCTTGTTTGAATTTGAGGATTCTAACAATGCAGGGATAGGAAATAGACAGGAATAGGATAGGAATGCACGTGCAAAACAGAGAATTTAAAAACACAGGATTTCTGCCAATCTGGGTGTTTGGTTCACAAGAATTGGAAGATCACAGGATGCAAAGAAGCATGGTGAGATTAAGTCAAACCACAAGAAAATGTACGGTTATAATGCTATTATGCTACTATCTCTTAGTCTTGTGCTTCATGAATAGGAATTTGAAAAGGAGGACAAGTGGAAATTAAAATTCCTACAGTTTTTCTTTCAAGGAGACACTAAAGGAACAAATCCTACAGTTTTCCTTTGCTCCATTCCTTTGCACCAAATTCATGAAAAGTAGTACCATACGAAACTTTCCAATTCCTATGTTTTTCATTCACTTTTCCTTTCAAGCACTGGCGATTCTAGCAGGTAGGCTTGAGCAAGGAAAAGCCTACACTAAAAAAAATGTTTTTGTGCTACTTCTATTACTTTGGACCCAGGCCACTGCCCTACTAGCTCAACTCCCAGGGCCATCGACAAATGCACAACTCAAACGCGCAGAGATAAATAATGATGGCTTTCAAGAGAGTCCATCACGGATAGCTAAGTTTCCTGGTACCTCACTGCTTGTCATATAGTAGGATAAAATAATCGTATTTCCCGTTACTCCGTGTGCTCAGTGGACAATATATATAACATGTAGAGTAAAAGAGATATGGAACAAGTGTACGACCTCTTTGGCGAAGCGATGTCGATCTCAGCGTGATTGGGTTGGCCGGTGAGGATGCTCCGGCTGACTTGGCTACCGGAGGAGGGGAAGAAGATCTTAGGCGTCTGGAGATGGAGCCCGAGGTACTGCTCCGCTGTGATGGAGGGTTTCATTGTTGGAGCAGCTCCAGTGAGTTGTACGACGCCGAGGCTGAAGCAGGACAAGAGAGACAACGTTAACCTGAGTGGAATTCTAATAGCATCTCCAATAGATGACGTAAAATACGTAACCACAAAGTGCTAGATGTAAAATACATCAGCCGGTCATCTCTGAACTTAACTGTCGAAATTGAATTTAACTATCGAAACTCAACTTGACTGTCGAAACTGTGTTTTGCTGTCGAAACTGAATTTTACTGTCGAAACTGAACCCATTAGAGGTGAGGCTACACGTTAGTCGACTGACTTTTTCATCTCTGGCCAGTCGATTTTGCAGCCGTTGGATACGAAATCAAGGGCCTGCATCTCATCTTGAACCTCCACCCCCCTGAGCCGCCAGCCACCATCGGCCAAACAGCTGCCCGCCGCCGGCGGTGCGCCGCCCCGCCCGCCCCGAAAACACTCCCCACCGCCGGTCCGCCGCTGAGCCGTCTATCCCTCTAGGCCCCCCTGTGCCGAGCTTTTTCTCCGGCGATCCCCACGCCACCGCCCCACCACCACCGGCGACCACCGCCCCCACCCTGAACCCTAAGATAGATAGTGGGGTACCTCTCCGGCGAGCCCCCCTCCCCGCTACGGCAGGTTCTTCCTTAACTTCGGCGAGCCCCCCCACCCCCTGAAAATCGACTGACCCAAAAGTTGATTCAGTCGACTGAAGTGTAGCTAAATCGGAGCAGCATCGCAAGCAAGAGCAAGAGCGAGAGCAGCAGCGCGAGCAAGAGCAGACAAGGCAGGGGACCGAGAGCAAGAGCAGAGCAGCAGCGCGCGAGAGCTAAAGCAGCAGCAGCTCCTACTGATGTGGACGTTGCCGCCGAGGGAACGACATCGTGGAGGAAGTGTCGGCGACGCCACAGTGGATGGAGCCGCGCCGTGTCGGCTCGGGACTGAGCGCCGGCAGCACCGTGAGATTGAATCAAGAAGAACATGCGGCGATTAGTGTACAACCTCTTTGGTGGCGCCGATTAGGCCGCAGCTTCATCTGAGGAAACGGTGATGATGATGCTCTTCCGGTGGTGCAGGTGAAGACGATGGTGTGGGAATGGAGGTGGCGCGAAAGACGAGGGGAACGTCGGGGCAGCTCCTTGGAGGTGGAGGACGGGGTGGCTGAACCGGCGGGACGACCAGATCGACGACGGATCCTCATTCGGTACGGTGGATGAGGGACGCCGAGGTGTTGCTGTGGACGACGTCGTCGGGGAAGAGGCTCCGGCTTGGTGGCGGACGGAGGAGGGTGTGGGGCTTCGCGGGTTTTCCCGGCCTCGGTGTACGAATGGGTGGGCGGATGGGATGGGAGTGGGGAACCATGGCTTAGGGACGCGCTTGTCCGAAATGTGGGGTAAGTTATGAAAGTACCCCCACCGATTTGAGGCGGTTCTTTCGGTTCAGGGGTATCACGGGCATTTCGTGTGTCGGGATTTCACAGGAGGTGGGAGTTTTCGCGCGCGTTGTAATTTTGGAATAGCAAGGCGCGGGTTGAGATGGAGGATTTGTCGGAGCACAACGAGACAAAGATTTATCTTAAATATTTCGGGGTAAAAAGGCGCGGGTTGAAGAGGCGGGAGTTTCACAGCACGATAGACAGAGACACTAGCTTGAAATTTCGGCATAACAAGGCGCGGTTGAAATTTCGGGAGAACAAGCTTAATGTGTACAAAAAAAGACAATTTAGACTAGTATGATATACTACGTACAATGTGTTTAACACGCACAACACACACACAGACACCATTTAGACTAGTAAGGTACATGTGCATTGCACGCATGAGATTTGGCAACCAAATTATGAATAAATACCACATTATAGCATGTAAGCTTTGAGTCATATATGCATGATGTAGATGTTCGTTTAATTCTTATAGTTCATTTCATTCAAAATCATCTACTCCCTCTGTAAACTAATATAAGAGTGTTTACATAACTAAAGTAGTGATGTAAACACTCTTATATTAGTTTACGGAGGGAGTAGTTTTTATAAGAAAGCTAATCTATTTTAAGATTCATGGAATTGTGCGTTGTAAGGCATAAAGTAAAAACAAATCATGTAGAAAAACATTTGGGCAATTCTGATATAGAAGATTCTAGAACAAAGAAGAAGTGCTTGTGTTTTGAGGTTTGTGCATTATGCTTAAGTTCAACCATAGAGTCTTCTAGATTGTACATGTGGCAAAATCTGGTGGAATCTAGATGATATCCAACGGCTAGTAGTGCTCAAATTTGCCAGCTCTGCACCATCGGATTGGCCTCATCCAACGACCATCTTTCAAAGTTAAAGTTATCCGCACACTATATAAAAAATATAAAATATAATATATATATAGGGGTATAGATATAGATATGTGATGCGAAAGCCACCCATCATCTCCAATTAGAATAGTGTGTCCATGCATGGATGCAATGTGGCCAAACGATGTCTGCCATCGGTATCTCAAATTCAAACCAGTCTGACCTTGTTCAATGTGTATACATTACAACATGCTCGTTTCCAAACCACACCGCGCAGATCTCCGTTATATTCATGCATGCATGGGTTTCAAACATCATGATCTCTTATTCAAATATTTGAATTCAACTTTACATTGATTATGACCTCACCTAGTCTTTTACACCCACACATTGGTCTTCTCTTTATAATTGTACCACTAACTTTCTCTCGTGCATGCATGCACACACACTACCAGTCGGCATTATCCATCGCACACATGCAATCTTTTTCTTCAGGTCGGTCTCCCATGAAGGCACACACACACATCCCCCTCTCCATCATATCGGGCATTCTTTATCTCTCACGTGCATGCGCAATGATCGATGTTCCTCTATGTGTGTGTGTGTGTATAGCTAGGTCTTTCATAGTTTTCCACATAAACCGATCAATCTATATATCTAGTGAGGTCTCACCCTCTTTCCCACGTCCACATCGATCAATCTATACCTCTCTATATAGGATTACATATATAGCTAATACACCCACATTAATTATATATCCAACGCCCCCCTCTCATCATCCATGCCTTCCGCTTCATCTCTCAAACGCGCGCACAATGGCGAAGACAGGGGGCAGCAAGGGCCCTGCCCCCCTAACATCACTATATATCGAGGCTAATATGAATGTGATCATTAGACAATTGCTGGTAAAAATGGTTTAAGTTGATGAATTGGCCCTCCTCGTAAAGGATTAGCAATGCTTGGCCCCCTAGCTCATGGGACATTTTTCATGGCTCCGCCACTACATGCAACAGCGCACGTTCTCGCCCCCTCTCTCTAAATATCGATCTCGCAGTTGTGCACTCCTTCATAGTCTCCCTGCACTCGGCCCCTCGCACCATCTTCTAGCCCCCCACCAGATTTTTCCACATGTACAATCTAGCAGACTCCATGGTTGAACTTAAGCATAATGCACAAATCTCAAAACAACAGTGGTTCTCCTTTGTTCTAGAATCTTCCGTATCATAACTGCCCACTTTACAACGCACAATTCCATGAATCATAAAATAGATTAAGGGCTTGTTTAATTCAAAGGATTCTCAAAGGAATTTTGGAGGATTCTAATCCTTCAAAAAATTTCCTATCTTGGTTGTTTGATTCGTAGGATTGTAAACCATAGGAATTTTTCCATATGATTCATTTGCACTAGATTTCATAGGAAACATCCCATCCACTCAAACCTCTTTGAAATAATTCTGCGTTTTTTCTATGCACAATCAAACACTCATACAATCCTGTAGGATTCAAGACGACATTCCACTCTAATCCCATGTTCTTCCTATTCCCGCATTTTGGAAATCCTACGAATCAAAGAGGCCCTAGGTTTTTTATAAAAACTAATTGATTTTGAATGAGATGAACTATAAGAATTAAACGAAGGTCTCATCAGGCATATATGACTCAGAGCTTACATGCTATAGTGTGGTATTTATTTATAATTTGGTTGCAAAACCTGACGCGTGCAATACACGTGTACCTTACTAGTACTTCGAGTATGTGCAAAACACAATGGCACGCTACACAGTGTCTCTCTTATAGTTCATGAAGCCACGGGGCACATGTAGAGGCGTTGTCGCGACATCCTCGTGTGGATTGATCACAGTGACGTGCTGCTGGTTCCAGAAGAATGTACTCGTCCTCCCTGAGCCACACTGGCGGTACATGCACGAAGCGAAGATGTGCATGCACGCCACGGACGCACTCATTCCCTCCCACGCACACGCGGGTACACGGGCGGATGCAATTTTGTACCAAGATCCACCCCATGTGATAATTTGACGCGTGTAAAGTCCTTCACTTCATTGATGGTCAATTACTACTCCACTGCGCGCATGCGAGTAGTTAAATCATGGGTTGCTAGTAGTACTTCCATTGGTCTCCTTCGTATTTTGTGCCAATTTTTGACAGTAACATAATATTTACGCATCTGAGCAGTGCAGTCTACTTGAAATTTATGTTCCACTAAACTCATCAGGAGCCGTTTCGGGCCTCGAAACCAGAACCCATGAATTTATCTTTACCTTGTTCCCATCACATTCGAAAGTACTAGTGCTACAATTAAGTGCAAGCCTGCTCACACCTACTAGTACGTACCAAACCTGAACGTGTTCGCACTATGCAGGTATTAGTACCAGTGCTAGTACTTAGGTTATAAAAAGGGGGACTACCTAACCGAAAATTACTCTACGTTTCCTCCTCATAAGTGCTTCTTCTTCGTCCGTCCTTGCCATGTCCGGTGCGCAGAGCTCTAGGTCGAGAACTACTCGTAACAAGGGAGCGACAACCAAGGCTGCGGAAAAAAAGAAAGGGCTCGCCGCCACGCAGAGACCTCGAAAGATCTCTCACGGGCTGGCGATGGCTCCCAGGAGTGCCCTAGCCGCGGAGGCGAACATGCCGAGCTGGCGGCGCTGGAGTCGTTATCCCTCGACGGCATGCCCGATCAGCTCAATAAGCACCTCAATAAGCAGAAGGAGTTCATCCACGGCTTGGTGGAGCTGCTGAAGGAGAGCCTCGATGACATGCCCGCTGAGTTCAATAAGCAGGGGGAGTTGACCGCCGGCTTGGTGATGCTGCTGAATAAGAGCATTGCCTCGGAGAAGAAGGCGACCGACGCAATCCTGCAACTTCAGGAGGACAAGGCGAAGCTCTGCCACGAGCTCGACCTGCTGAAGGAGAAGAATGCCGGCTGGAAGAAGCTGCATGAGAGTAGTAGTTCCTCGATGAAGATGCCGCAGGCCCTCGTCATGGAACAGAAGGAGGAGTTGGCGAAGCTCCGCATCGAGCACCCGACTGCTGTCAAGGTACATAATGCGGCCGTGGAACAGATGATGAAGGCTCGCGTCGAGAAATCCCGTGTCATGGACAGAATGAAGAATATGGCGGAGGAGACGCGCAAGGAGATGGAGGTCGGGGAGGCGATGAAGAAGCAGTTACGACTCCGCGGCGAATTAGATCATTTGGGGTGATAATCTTCCTTCTTTTCCTCCTGTGTTTCTTCTTTTGCTTCGGGTGTTTCGCCGCACGTGTCACGTTCTCTGCGAGGCATGAATAGAACAATGCTAACAATGAGGTGACTAGCTAATTAGATAATTTTTTATCGCCATATGGCACTGGGCTGCTGTGTTTCGTGCTCCTTTGTCGTAGTACTACTCCAATGGAAAACTTGAGTATACCGCACGGTTCTTTGCTCCTCCTCAGGTCGTCGGCACATTTATACGAGCAGTCAAATCACAAGGCCCCGCCTTCCAGCAGTAATGAGCCGTCAAATCACAAAGGCCCTCGCCTCTCGTGAAAAGGACCAAGCTAGACTGCCCCGCCCTCTAGCCTTTTAAAAAATGTATACATTTGTACAGTAGTAGTATCGATGGATTGCGCCATGGAGCAAAACTAACAAGATGAAATTAAAGAAAAAAGGTGGTACATATAGGAGCGCTCGTCGCCAAATTATGCATATACTATATGACACTACCCACTATGAAGGTACTAGTAACATAGACTAGTAACTAGTCTATGTTACTCTCCACTATGACCAGCCGAAGTCGAGGCGCGGATACCAACGAGGGCCTGGTTATGTCTATACTTGGACAACTCACCCAACTGCATGCGCACCAGGCAGACGAAGCTCGTGTTGTGTTGGTGGCGTGTGCGGCCCGCACATTAACCAAAACCTCGCGCCTCCATCTTAGCCTCCGCGTTTTAAACTTCTCAATCTCAAGGCCAAGGAGCAACGTGAAACCTATGATAGAGCCAATCGTATGGTTGAGAACACTACAATTCGTAGCTACAGATGCGTGTGTGAGAGAGGACATGTGCGTGCGTGCACCTCTTCTCAGAGTACAAGTGTATGTGGGTGGCATCAACCTAGGGAGCAGTGATGGTGCGTGTGAGAAGTCCCGAGAGATAGGTGTAATGCGTCTAAAAAAAGACTAGTCTATAGCTCGCCACGAGGCTATTCCTGTCGAACGCCAAGCGTAAGATATGTATCCGACGGTGCCAGTTTTTGCATGTACACAGCAGTAGAAAAATAACTAGTACCATGGCATATTCTACACCACGGCCGAGAAAACGTGCCGACGTTACGCCATCCGGGAATAGTGCCGCACTTCGAAACTAGAACCGTCAATAAATTTTGAGCGCGTCTCGTCACATTCCAAATTACTACTACTACCATGCTATATTTAATTGCAAACCTGTTCACACCGATCACAACCTAAACGGTTTCCCACTTAGGAGCGTATTAGTAGTACTCGGTTATAAATACTACTATGCTAAGATGACTGCACATTCCTCCTCAACTACTCATCCACAAAAAACAATCAAGTCAATCAAGCCATGGCTAGCATGAGTTCTGGGTCGAGAGATTTCCACCAGGGAGAGGTGAGCATGGAAGAGGAAGCACGAGAGGTGTCCCGCCTCACCGCGAAAGCAGCCGACATGTCCAGCCGTGCAGCAGTAGCAGCACAGAGGTCCTGACACGCCGCCGAAGCAGCACAGAGGTCCCGCCGCGCCGTCGATGTAGCAGACTGGTCCGGCCACGCCACGGAAGCAGCAGAGATGTTCGGCCGCACCGCCGAAGCAGCACGAAGGTCCCGCCGCACCGCGGCGGCCTGGGAAAATTTCTCGCAGGCAGGCGAGGACTCTTACACGCGCATGCATGCGATGGTTCATAGCCAGATGGATCAGATCTCCGGCTGGGCGAGGTTGCAGGACGAGGCTACCGGCGTCATCTGGCAACTAGGGGAGGGCAATGCGAAGCTCCAAGGCGAGCGCGACCTGCTGAGGGCGAAGATCACCGGAAGGGCGAAGCAGGAGGAGGAGACCGCTGCCTTGTTGCAGAGGACGGGCATCATCATCAAGAAACTTATGGACGAGAATGCCATGCTCCGCATCAAGCGCAACAGGCTGGTGGAGGAATCCATGGATGCTGCCAAGCAGCATATTAAGGACATGAAACTGATGAAAGAGATCATCGCCCGCCGCGAGAACTAGTCTCCGCGACCTGCAGCGCATAAAGAAAGTAGAGATCAGCGAGCCAGATTGTTGTATGCACTAAAAAAAAAGACACATCCGTGACATTTTGGGCTGAACGAATTTTTTTTTCTGTCATACATATGACACTTCTATGACGATAATTGTGACAAAACCCGGTATCATCATAGATGTGGTGGGATCCTACTTCTATGACAAAAAATCATGACAGAAAATGGGCTTTTCGTCCTGGGCGGGCCGGAGACGCAGCTGCATGACATTCTTTGGGCTGTCCATGACGGAAAAAATCATGGTAGAAGCAAGGGCGAGGAAAATTTCGGGGAGTTCCCGGTTACGGTGGGAGGTCGGGGGCCGAGCGATGTGCGTTTCTCTCGTACAGGTACGCGCGTGTGTGCGAGGTGTTGGCTCTAACTGAACCCGAGCGAGGCCTTGGGCTCTAACTGAACCCGAGCGATTGCACTGCAGGCTACGCGTTACTGAACCCGAGCGATCGATCGATGGGTGTTAACTGAACCCGATCGAGCGATTCCTTCGCTACTGCTGCTAACTGAAGCCGATCGATGCTGCCTCTGGGATGAACAGTGAGCGTTGCGGGGGGGGGGGGGGGGTTGGATGAACAGTGAGCGGTGGCGTTGCCTCTGGATGAACAGGACCCTGTGGTGTGGTGGAGGGCTGGATGATAGTAGACGGTGGAGGGGTGCCCGTGGAGGGTTGGTTGAACAGGACCCCGTGGTGTGGAGGGCTGGATGAACAGTAGACGGTGGAGGTGTCCGTGGAGGGGTGGTTGAACAGTAGCCGGTGGAGTAGCGCGCGGTGGAGGCTGGATGAACAGGAGACCGTGGAGGCTGGAGGAGGTCGACGGTAGCCCGTGGAGGCTGGAGGAGGTCGACGGTGGAGATGAACAGTATCCCGTGGAGTCCCGTTTTGCGGTACGCCACACCCCTCCCGATGAACAGGACCCCCGTTTCGACCGTAGGAGGTCCGTTTCGTCCGTTTTGCGGTACGCCACACCCCCTCCCGATCAACAGGACCCCCGTTTCGGACCGTAGGAGGTCCGTTTCGTCCGTTTTGCGGTACGCCACACCCCTCCCGATCAACAGGACCCCCGTTTCGACCGTAGGAGGTCCGTTTCCTCCGTTTTGCGGTACGCCACACCCCTCCCGATCAACAGGACCCCCGTTTCGACCGTAGGAGGTCCGTTTCCTCCGTTTTGCGGTACGCCACACTCCTCCCGATCAACAGGACCCCCGTTTCGACCGTAGGAGGTCCGTTTCCTCCGTTTTGCGGTACGCCACACCCCTCCCCATGAACACGACGCATTCCGTTGCCTCCCCATGAACACGACGTCCCAACGACGACGCTGTTTCTCCGTTCCGACCCAGCCATGTACACGAGCCCTGGCCGTACGTATGCGCGAGTAGGCGTTCGAGACCCCGCCCGTATGTACACATACGTGGCCGTATTTTCTTTCTTGCACCCTGGCCGCTGTACGTACGTGTACATGCTACGTGCGCGCCTCTACTACGACACGTACGCGCCTCTACTACGACACGTGCGCGCCTCTACATCCACCAGTATATATGTACGTACACGTTCGCGACCAGAATGACAACGCTACGTACGCTTCGACCAGGTGGGTCCCGACTGTCAGGCACTTCCTTGCCTGCGAAGATGTAGCTGGTGGGTCCCAGCAGTCAGGGGGCGGATCGTTTTTTTGCCCGGACGCACTTCCTTGCATGCGAAGATGTAGCTGGTGGGTCCCAGCAGTCAGGGGCAAACATTTTTTTTCGCGAAATACGATGGCCCGTCCGGTGGGTCCCCGCTGTCAGGTGGAGGAATAGTTATTTTGCACGTAATAAGGAGGCACTTCCTTGCTGTGGCCGTGGACCCAGCTGTCAGCCTCTCCACGTACAGTCCACGTCCGATGGAAGCCGTTCCTTGACCACGTTGACCACGCCGCGCCGAGAGCACCAGGGCGGTGGATGACGGCGAGGCCTAGGAAGGGGACGGCGCGGAGCCGGGGAAGACGCGGCAGTGGATGCCCACGCGTAGAGGAGTACGAGGGTTCACTGGTTCGCTGCGGTGCGAGGCTGCCGTCGTCGCAGAATAACAGGGGGTGTGGGTGAGTAGAGGGATGGCCTAGCCAGCGGTGGGAGTAGTAGGGGGCGGTGAGGCCTCCGCCGCATCGCAGCCGGCCACGGGAGGCAGGAGCACGAGGCACGACCGGCGCTGGTTTGGGCGGCTGGAGCAAGAAGACCAGAGGTTGAAGAAGCACTACGGCCGTTGGATGGACATCGTACGGTCACTGGAGCTAGAATCGTGCATATTGACTAAATTGACAAAGCCCTCCGTCCCCGTCAACTTAGTAGGCACACAAGTCAGCCTGCCACTATACTGGGTCCCAGCTAACAGGGGGAGTATTCATTTTTTTGTGCATAATAAGGAGGCACTTCCTTGCGTGCGAAGATATAGCTGGTGGGTCCGAGCTGTCAGCGGCGGTAACGTTTTTTTCGCGAAATACAGAGGCCCTTTCGGTGGGTCCCTGATGTCAGGTGGAGGAATCATTATTTTGCGCGTAATAAGGAGGCATTTCCTTGCGTGCGGCCGTGGACCCAGCTGTCGGCCTCTCCACGTACAGTCCACTTCAGATGCATGTCGGTCGTTGACCACGTTGACCAGGCCGCGCCGAGAGCACCAGGGCGGTGGACGACGGCGAGGCCTAGGAAGGGAACGACACGGAGGCAGGGAAGACTCGGCAGTTGTTTCCCACGCGGAGGGGAGTACGACTGTACGAGGGTTTACTGGTTCGTCTGCCGTCGCCGGAGAATAACAGCAGGTGTGGGTGAGTAGAGGGATGGCTAGGCCAGCGATGGGAGTACGGTGGGGCGGTGAGGCCTGCGCGGCAGCAGAGCCGGCCGCGGGGAGGAGGGAGCAGGCAGTCCCGCCGGCGCTTGTTTGAGCGGCTGGAGCAGGAAGAGCAGAGATTGAAGAAGCACGACGGCCGTTGGATGGCCATCCAACAGTCACTGCTTGTGCGTCAACCTTTTTTTAGGAAAGCCTCAAATCTGTGGAAAACAGCATACAGCCCATCTGCCATTATTTCTAATAATTTACAGCCCATTTGCTAATTATTAAGGTTTTTTTGGAGCCCATATTCTTTTTGTTAGCATTACAGCCCATATTGTGGCCACGGTTAAAAAATTATACGAAATTTTGCATATTTCGGTGCGGTCCGAACTGTTTTTAATCCCGAAATTTCGACTCACATTCAAACTGATTTTAAAAATAAATGTATATCAATATAAAATCCAACAAATTCTCCACGCATAAAAATTAATGTAATTTAAAATCTCGAAATGAAAAAAAAGATATTTGAAACTAATTGCCGGTTTGATGTGTTTTAAAAATGTACAGCCCATTTCTCATTACTGATGGGCCATTTTCTCGGCCAGCCGAATGAAAGCTCTCCTCGTCTTGAAAGATTTGCAGCCCAACAGGCCTGACAAAGCGACTTACTTGGCAAATCACAAAAAAACTGGGCTGTGGCCGTGGACCCAGCTGTCAGCCTCTCCACGTACAGTACTCTTCCGATGGAAGTCGTTCCTTGACCACGTTGACCACGCCGCGCGGAGAGCACCACGGCGGTGGACGACGGCGAGGCCTAGGAAGGGGACGACGCGGAGCCGGGGAAGACGCGGCAGTGGAAGCCCGCGCGGAGAGGAGTACGAGGGTTCACTGGTTCGGCTGCGGTGTGAGGCTGTCGTCGCCGCAGGGCCTGGCCAGCGGTGGGAATAGTAGGGGGCGGTGAGGCCTCCGCGGCAGCACAGCCGGCCACGGGAGGCAGGAGCATGCGGCACGACCGGCGCTGCTTTGGGCGGCTGGAGCAAGAAGACCAGAGGTTGAAGAAGCACTACGGCCGTTGGATGGACATCGTACGGTCACTGGAGCTAGAATCGTTCATATTGACTAAGTTGACAAAGCCCTTCGTCCCCGTCAACTTAGTAGGCCCACAAGTCAGCCTCCCACCAAGGTGGGTCCCAGCTAGCCGGGGGAGTATTCATTTTTTTGTGCGTAATAAGGAGGCACTTTCGGTGGGTCCGAGCTGACAGCGGGGGGAACGTTTTTTTCGCGAAATACGGTGGCCCGTCAGGTGGGTCCCAGCAGTCAGGGGGCAAACGTTTTTTTCGCAAAATACGGTGGCCCGTCCAGTGGGTCCCTGCTGTCAGTTGGAGGAATCATTATTTTCCGCGTAATAAGGAGGCACTTACTTGCTGCGGCCGTGGACCCAGCTGAGACTCTCCACGTACAGTATACTTCCGATGGAAGTCGTTCCTTGACCACGTTGACCTCGCCGCGTTCCGTTGCATGCATGCGTCCATGGGCGTGGTGCGTCCCCACTGTCAGCCTCTCACGTACAGTCATCTTCCGATGACTCTCGGTTGTTGACCACGTTGACCACACCGTGCCGAGCGCACCCAGACTGGAACGACCCGGAGATGGGGAAGACGGGGCAGTGGAGTCGCAGATGGAGAGGAGTGGGAAACTTCACTGGTTCGGGTGCGCGGCAGCACAGCCGCGGTGCCGCCCACGGGAGACAGGAGCAAGAACAGAGGTTGAAGAAGGAGCACGGCTGTTGGATTAACATCCAACGGTCCAGCTGCTAGAATCATTTGTTGATTAAGTTGACAAAGCCGTGCGTACACGTCCGCTTAGTAGGCCCACAAGTCAGTCACCAAATCTGACGGGTCCCAGCTGTCAACGGGATGAATAATTTTTTTCGCAAAACAAGGAGGCACTTCCTTCCGTGCGAAGATACAGCCGGTGGGTCCCAGCTGTCAGGTGGAGAAATAATTTTTTTCGCAAAACAAGGAGGTCCCTCCTGTAGCTGGTTCGAATCCAAACCTAGACTATGACTATATATGGTGCTATGCTACTCTGCAAGTAATGAAACTGACATATCCAACGTTCGCTTCTCCTCTTCTCTACTTACTCTGCCTAGCATCAGAAGCTCTGGCCGCAGCAACCATGTCCGCTGGCTGCTCGTCCACCTGCTCTTCAGCAGGCAACAACCAGATATGCGCCAAGTCGCCACCCGTACCATCGCCTGTGGGTCTCATCACACCCCCGCCGGCACGCGCACCGCAGCCGATTGCTCATCGCAACCCGCTGCCGTTGGTGTGGTGCCACTGCTGCAAATCACGCAGAGTCATCCGTCGCGTCTCAACCACAATCCGCAACCCTGGCCGAGTCTTCTACAAATGCCCGAATCATGGGGTAATAATATGTTTAAGTGTTGTTCTGCTGCTTTCAGTTGCTGATTTTTTTAATAGTTTGGTTGATGATCTTCCAATTTGATTCGTGCAGAAAAGGGAAGATTCGTGTGATTTGTATTTCTGGGAAGTTGCTGATGTGGGGGAATGCAACTACGCTGATTATTTGGTTAGCCGAGGAATCCCAATACCAGCAGGTTGGGGTGTTGGACAAGTAACTGAAGGAACGGCAGAAGAGGAAGATGCAGAGCAGAAGGTTAAAGATGCAGTTCCTCTGATCATGGCCAAGCAACAGCTGCTGAACGGCCTTGACAGCAATGAGGAGATGAAAGAGCTTGTGAAGATAATGGGCAAAATCGATGTGCTCTGTAGGATGATTGTCTCTTTATTTGCAGTGTATGTAGCACTCGTGATGTATTCAGTGGCTACGACATGAGCACTTTGCTGAAACTAGTAATGAATGAAACCTGTGTAGCAGGCTGGGCGTAGTGTTGTGAACATCTAATGATTTCTATTAACGGAAATCAGGGGGTATCCCCTTTTGCTCATATAAATAAATAAATAGCAGAGGCCCTGTCGGGTCAGCTTTGTTCTCATTCGAAGACGTCGAGCAAATTGCAGTCCAACAGCAAACTATGTCATCAAATTCAAGTTTCACAGCCAAATATGAGTACAACTAAACAACAATGTCATCATGTTTTAGTTGTCATACAATCACCAAACACAAATCAGCATACATAACAAGTGATGTTCTCACAGCAAAATACTAAACAACATGTTCATCAGGTTTCAGTTGTCATAGCAAACACAATTTCACATAGTAGATAAAAAACGTCTTCTGACAGGCAAATACGACAAAAGCAATGTAATCATCATCCGCAGCAGCAGCGTCAACATCTTCGCCATGTGTATCAGTCTGAATCGTAATTCCCCACGGTGTCATCTTCTTCTTCGTCCTCAACGTCCTCGAACGTTGGCTTCTTCTTGATCAACTCTTGTATGTCCACAGCACGACAGGCAATCTTTTCGCCGGCGTCATTGACGTGATGGTTCTCAAAGATATTAGGAACATCTGTGTTATCTTGTACATCAGGAGCAGTGTAAGCATCATCTTGTTGTGCAACTTCATTAAACGAATTCCTCTGCTCAAACCTTTGCAATACTCTCCAGTCATCGCTACGTGCAAATGTGTCTTCCAAGAAAAATATCTGTGTTGCTTGATTTGCCAAAATAAAAGGCTCGTTGGTCTGGTACGCCGCCTTGACATTGATGGATTTGAAATAATCATCAGCTCTGGGTTTTGCGATCCTGGAAAACAGGTTATACCAACGACAGCACAACAGAACCACACACCGATGATCCTCGAAACTGGAGATATACTGCAACTGAACAATGTCTGTTATGTTAGCATACATTTCAGTTGTCTCTTTGTCATACGTATCCGTGCTCATGATGGCACTGTTTTGTGTCTTCCTGCCTTCGTCTCGTGCAAGGGTGTTGTAGCGCACATCTCCAACAACGCAAGATTCATAATGTCTTACCCGAGTATCAGGACCCATTGCTAGTGAGTAAAGGGCATCATCAACTGCCTGCCCATCCTCCCGCATCTTCTTAACCTATGGTTAGAAAATAGACAAGCTGATCATCTTATGTACTCAATATATTAAAAAAACTGACAGTGCACTTCAAAAGCTTACATGGTTCTTGAACCATTTCGCAAATCCTGCCATAACCAGTTTGTCAATGTTTCTTGGATTTTGCGGCAGTAACTCCTCTTTGTAGATGCTGCACAACATAGTGATCGCGTCAAACATCTAAATATATAAGAATGTGCTGCAAGTTTAGTAGATTACGATGTATAAGCTGCAGTACTGCACTTACTTGATATAAGGTAGTATCTCAGGACAGTTATTCAACACATACCAAACCATTTTGTCCAAATCTTTAGGTTTGTCCTCTTGTCGACTCTTCCCTGTAACTCGAACAGAATAATCGAAAACATTGAGCCCGGGATTGTCTTCACCCACCTCTTTGCTAAGCTGATCAGCTGTTTCAATGTATTTTGAGCAGAATGTCAACGCTTCTGTAGCAATGTAGGCCTCTGCAATGGAACCCTCGGGTCTAGCTCTGTTCCTAACATAGCCCTTGAAAGTGCCTAGCCGCCTTTCAATAGGGTACATCCAGCCATACTGTACTGGACCTCTAAGTAGTGCCTCATCAGGTAGATGAACAGCCAAATGCACCATCACATCAAAGAAGGCTGGAGGATATATCTTCTCAAGGTCGCATAGGATAGTTGGTATCTTGTCTCTAAGACGCTCCAAAGCATCTATCCTGATATTCCTACTGCAGAGTTCCCTGAAGAATTGTCCCAACTCTGCAACTGCTCTGTATAAGTCAGGGCGGCCCAATCCTCTAAGGATAACAGGTAAAACCCTTTGAAGTAGGACGTGGCAGTCATGAGTTTTCAACCCTTGTACCTTGTTTCCATCTGCACTGACTCTCCTTTCAGGGTTGGAAGCAAATCCATGTGGGAATCTCACACGTGACAGGACCTCGCAGAATTCTTTTCTTTTTACCTTGTCCAAGACGTACACAGCTGGTGCCATATCCCGTGGTTTACCTTCATCTTGCACCTGCAAATCCTTTCTGATACCCAGGTGTGTCAAATCAATCCTAGATTTTAAGGTATCTTTCGTCTTGCCTTCAATATTAAGAAGTGTGCCGATAATGCTGTCACATATATTTTTCTCGATGTGCATCACATCAAGATTATGCCGCAGATCCAAATCTTTCCAATACTCCAAGTCCCACAAAGTGGACCTGCGGGTAAACAATAATCTCTCTTCTACCCTGCCATGCTTCCTTTTCCCGCTACCATTACCAGGATGGTTTCCTGGTGTAATATGCCTGACCTTCTCTAATTCCACTTGCAACTCATCGGCGGTGAGCCTCTTTGGCGCATCACGGTTTTCATGCTTTGCATTGAACACATGTCTTCGGTATTTTCTAGGATGCGGCTTGTCCTTGGCAAGGAAACGGCGGTGTCCAATGTAACAGATCTTGCTAAGTATTGCGTATGACAGCGGATTCCTGTCACAGCGAACACATGCATTGTAACCATGTGTCGTTCGCCCTGACATAGTGCCCAAAGCCGGATAATCATGGATGCACCAAATTATAACAGCACGCAGAAAGAAATCAGCTGGTGGGCTGCTATATAGGTCTCGAGTGAGAACACCCTTCCATAGCTGTTGAAGTTCCTCCACAAGAGGCTCCATGAACAAATCAAAATCCTTTCCAGGACTTTTTGGACCTGGGATGAGCAAGGCCATCATGTAGTTTGATTCTTTGGTGCAGACATTTGGAGGCATGTTGTAAGGGATAACAAGCACTGGCCACATGCTATATGTGGCGCTCTGGTGGCCAAATGGGTTAAATCCATCTGAAGCTAAGCCAAGTCTAATGTGTCTCGGGTCAGCAGCAAACTCTTTGTGTTTATCATTGAAGCTTTTCCACTCACTACCATGAGATGGATGGCTCATTACATTCTGATCTCTGTACTCCTGGTTCCTAGAATGCCACAGTACATCCTCTCTTGTTTCAGCATCATGAAACAACCTCTGCAATCTTGGTATAATTGGAAAATGTCTCAGAACATTATGAGGAATCCTCTTCACAGCATCGCCATCTTTCCATCTTGATGATTTGCATTTCGGGCATTCACTTAAGTTGGCATAATCCTTCCGGAACAGAACACAATTATTCTTACAAACATGGATCATATCATATCCAATTCCAACTGCACGAAGGAAATTCTTCATTTTACTGTAGGTGTGTGGCAGCTCAGACGCATCTGGGAAAGATTCGCGGAAAGCAGCCAACATCGCATCGAATGATTTGTTGGTCATCCGCTCAGATGTCTTCACCTGAAGAAAGGTGACCATAGCTGAGAATACTGACAGCTTATTTCCTGGGGTGACAGCAACGTTGCATTGTTCCAACATGCGGGCCCACCGTTTTTCTTCTGCAGGTGAAAGTTCACGGAATGCACGAGCATTTCGTAGCATTGTTTCAATGTTGGTCAAACTCACTGGCTCCGCCACCACCACCTCCTCCTCCTCTTCCACCTGAGCATCAGGCAGATCAAGATGGTGATCTGCTGCTTCCACGTAGTCAATAACATTGACGTTCACAGCTTCACCATGATGAACCCACCTAGTATATGTGACCGACATCCCATACAAGTGTAGATGATTTTGCACAGTTGACTGGGGTCTTGTAACTGAATTCATACAACTGCTACACGGGCAGAGCACATCTGATTTCGGACCACCGTACTCAGCTCTGATAAAGTTCATGAAGTTTTCAACCCCCTCGACATATGCAGCGGAGAATCTTCGAGCAGAAGTTATCCAAGTCCTGTCCATCTGTTAGACATACAAATTAGTTCTTCTACTAGATATTACAGGAAAAACATATATGCTTTTTTATGAAGTCCAGAAAAAAATACCTAGGTCGATGTCTAAAGCTATGGCAAGATATTTGGACGAGCAGATCTAAGTAACGAAATATATGTAAAGCTAATTCAGCAAACAGATTTGAGTGCCAAATTATGGCAGGCTGTTTCAGCAGTCAATGAGGCCGAGCACACAGCCATCAAACTATCGAAGGCCATCGCAGCAACAAAGATCGAGTATAAAACGGTGTAGAGCTATTTCACCTAACAGATTGGCTACTAGACCATGGCAATCTACGTCACAATAAATATATGGCAGGATATTTTAGCAACTAATCGGCCTTGGCATGCCATCTCAGCTAAGCAGATTGAGTGCAGAACAGGGCAAGGAAGCTTCTTAAGCAGAGCATATTGACAGTAAAACTACTTCGGCAAACAGTGAAATTAACAGCGTCTATCATGCAACATTCAGCGCTACAACCGACATGAACGGGGCCTCAGTCTATAATGCGCGTACCGTGGGAGAAGCTGACCGCCGTGTGCCTCCACACGAACGTCGCCAGCCGGTGGCGGCGCTGACCGCCGTGCGCCTCCACAAGAACGTAGCCAGAGGTGGCGGCGCTGCTAGAGGACGGCAGTCTACGAGAGCGTACTGTGGAACGAGAGGATCGCCGAACCGCGGCGCCGACGTATCGGCGCGGCGGGGAGGGCGGCTTTGGCGGAGCGAATGGAGTGGAGGGGGACAAGGGGGAGGGGGATTTGGGGAATATTATTGGCTAGTTGGCCGAATGGCGGTTGAATCGGATTTGGGGGGAATTTTTGGGTGTGTGTGGGGGGGGGGATTTTCGCGCGGTGGGCGGGGGGAGTTTGGCGCATGTTCGGTTTCTCCAAGTGCAGTCCCACGTGTCAGTGAAGAGGCAAGCCGAAGCGCGTTCCGTTTGCGTGAGCCGTGTGCAGGACCGAACGTGTGTGGGGTGCAATGCGACCGCGACAGGAGTGCTGTGAGTGTACCGCCTTTTTTCCTTTTAAACTAGGTGCTTCGCCCCCTCAAAAAAAAATTTGTTGCTTCGCGCGATCCATCGATACTACTACTAGTAATCCGGTAATCCTGACTAAAACGGCGCGGCCGGGTCTTTTCCCGCGCGATATGCTGGGAGGTTGGCTTAGTTGGGTTTTTAGGACGAGTAATGCTACACCTACGTAATCCCAGTTACGTAATTAACGTAATGTGAAACGTGTGAGCTGTTGATTGTAGATTGGGGGGAAGGAGGGGCCCACCACCATGAAAATCAGGGGAGGAGAGAGAGAGAGAGGCAATTTACGTTAACCCTTTCGTAGGTTCCCGTAGATGTAGAAAGATGTGAAATGCGTGAATGTGTAGTGGACGTACTATTGGAGTGCCTAAGATAATTTGTGTATGTATAGACCCTATGTGTTTGTTTTACTTCGCATGTTAGATTTGTCTCGGTTCAATAAAAAGCAGAGTTGGTGATGATGGTGTGCCTGTCATCCTGCAATATAGGCCGTCTGATCTATATCTAACGGATAGGAAGGAAACTATGACAATTTACCCGCACTCCTCTCCACATTTGCAGATAAGGATTTCCCTCATTCATCCTTTTCTCCCACAAGATCTTGATCTTCCATGCAACACACGGGCATCTTGCTAGTACTCCTACAATATGTATATTATTGTGAAAGTTCATATACACCGGCCGAGATTAATGCAAACACGGTAGATTTTCATTACATTTCGAACTTTTATAGGACAGAAAAATAAAAGAAACCCGACCCTAAACCTATTCTACGGCGGCGACCGACGTCCTCCATCTACGATCTCTATGTACGGGGGCGGGGTTCAAGACCCGTGAAGTGAAGGTGCGGTCTCCGGCGAGGAAGAGTAGAACACGGGATACAGACCGGCCAGTTGGCACACCATTCCCTGCCGCCTCGCATGCGCTACTCATCCTCGGAGGAGTCCCCGACCTCGGCGGTGCCGGACATTGGACGGCGGCAAGTAGGACACGTGGCTGACGGTGCTCCCGTCGTCGGCCGCCAGCGTGGCCACCGCTTGTGCGGTCGCGTCCGCGTCCGGCTACGCCGCTATTGCGTCGCGAGAGGTGACTTGAGCGAGGGCGGCGACCTCGAGCTTCATCCCCGAAGACAAGCTCTCCCGCAGAGCGTTCGCACTTGCGGTCATGGCGGATGTGGTGCCAGGTAGGAGGACGATGTGCTATGGTGTGGAGGTTAGCTGGGCGTTGCCGCTTTAAGTAGCGCATTCCGGTGAGGCCAAGCATCCGGGTGCGTCATTAAGTCGCCGGAGTTGGTTCCTCGGGCACCGAGCCTCTTAACGACGACATACGAACGGACGACATGAATGCGGGCAGCTGGCGCCGGCTGGGAACGCACCGCGCGACGGCGCGAGGGACGAGGGTTTTGGTGTGCCAGGGTAGTCAGCTGCGGTCGTGGCAACGTTGGAGATTCCCTTTGCTCACATGCGATCCACGCATGTCATTGAAAAAGCAAGATGACCCGGCATGGTCTCAGGTCTAGAGGATGCAGTTGGCCGCGCTACACCACTCCGCGGACGCGTCGCGGTGCCCCGTGCATCCTCGACGAGCCGGGTGTTGGGGTGTGTTTGGATTGTGGCCAAAGTGCACCTTACCAAAATTTTGGTCATGACCCAAAGATTGGTCTTTGTTTGGATGGTTGCCTTTTTTTGGCATGCCAATGAACTCTAGCCAACTCTAGTTCATTTTTCTTGCCAATGTCAGCCAAATCATGGGCAACCAATACCTCAACCAACATTTTGGTCATGACCCAAAGATTGGTCTTTGTTTGGATGGTTGCCATTTCTTTGGCATGCCAATGAACTCTAGCCAACTCTAGTTCATTTTTCTTGCCAATGTCGGCCAAATCATGGGCAACCAATACCTCAACCAAAATTTTGGCTACCCAATGCTTTGCTGGGGCAACCTTGGGCACAAACCAAACATACCGTTGGTCGTGCCACAGCACTAACGCCACCCTCGACACACTGAAACCGACCGTGTCTAGCGACGATATGAGCGTGTCGCTCACCGCGGTCGCCGTGTCTAGAGGCGGTGCTGGAGCTGCACCCCGTTGTTGGCCCCAACGACCCACATGAACGGTTGTCAGTGGCGAGGAGGTCATGGGCCAGCTCCTCCATTGGACTAGTCTGCGCTACGTCGTCCCGACGGGTGTGCCCCACATGTCGGTTTCCCTGTTTTCCCGGCCATATTCGAGCGTCAGTGCTGCGCATTGCGCATTAGGCCTTTCACTATGTAGGCCAAGCGAGATAACTTATTGTTTATTTGAGTCGTTCAAGTATAATCATGTGGCGTTTGCTTATTTCTCATTCCTCTCCAACCCTCTTCTCCATCGATCATGTCGCCCTCCAGTCGAGTCCATCCTCCAGCATGCCTCATTTGAACATTCCGCCGAGTATCATTCGCATGTACCCACCCTAGTCCTCTTTCAATAGATCTCCAGACCCCGAGATGAAATCGAGAGGGAACGAGTGGGGGCACGTGATACCTAAGGCGGATTCAAAATTTTGAACCGGTGATCATAGCATCTGCAAATCATATATAAAGGGTATTCAATGTTCGTTTCATTTTTGAACGTACAATATACTCCCCCTATCCTTTCTAGTTTACATATAAGTTTTATGTGTAGTCAAAGTATCTCTACTTTGATCAAAAAGGTATCAACATTCAACAACGCCCAATCAATATTGTTAGATTCGTACGTACTCCCAGATTTGTACTCGAGATGGTTTCCAATTTGACTATTGACAAGATTAATAGTACATGAGATGTATAATGTGAAAATTATATCATTGGAAACTCCTTTCACATACGAATTTGACCGTATGCTTTGTGTAAGTTGCATGTCATATATTATTACTCTAACATTTGGTCAAAGTTAGCCTCGAAAAACGCATTAGACCCTGTATGCTTTGTGTAAGTTGCATGTCATATATTATTACTCTAACATTTGTGTAAGTTGCATGTCATATATTATTACTCTAACATTTGGTCAAAGTAGTATAGTGGAAGTGGATCCTCTGACGTAGGTATCCCTGCCTTACCCTCCCTTTCGGTCACTTACTGGCAGACCCCATGCTTGCTAGGCCCCGCCTGTCAGTTACTCAATGGGTTCGGCCACGTCAGGGGATCCTCATCCGTAGTATACTCCCTCTGTTTTTATTTACTCCGCATAAAACGGAGGGAGTGGTGGTATAATAAATGACGCGGGCGGGGGAGGGGGAGGGACGTCGGTTTGCTCTCAACTGCGGTCCCACAAGCGAGCGAAAATGCAAGACGAAGCGCGTTCCATTCGGTGAGCGACGTGGAGGGTCCAGCGTGCCGGGCTGCAATGCGAAAGCGACAAAAGTGATGTACAGTCAAAACCGATTGACCGGTCATCACCGGAACCACTATTCACACCAGAACCTTCGCTGCTCGGCCTACGCCAGCCACTGCCCTAAAACCACACCGAATCTGCAGCCCATTCCCCCACCTTTCAATCCCCTAGCCCGCATCAAGTGTCCCCTAGTTCGCTGGAAAGCCATGGTGCGCCGCAAGATCACTTACTACAAGATGCTGACGCCGGAGCGCCGCGCAGAAATCGCGGCGGCGGTCGGCGCCATTGACCTCCGTTCCCAAGCTCGCTTTGCGGTGGGCCAATCCCCGAGTTCTCTGGAGCCAAGCTACGAGGAGGAGGAAGCCGATCCAATGTTCATGGCAGAGGTCGCGGCGCAGAAGGCCCCCGATGGGTATGAGATGATGGACGTCGACTTCGTGCCGGCGTCCGAGTCCCCCATGGTGCAGGCGGACCAGCGGTTCAACATGGCGATACTAAAGGAGGACCAGGAGGCAGAGGCTCAACTCGACGCGGAGCGCGTGCATGCCGCTGCCATCGAGGCTCTCCTGCAGGCGGAACCGGATGTCGTGGATGTGAACCGGGCGGCGGAGGCTCAACTTGAGGCGGAGCGCGCGGATGCCGCTGCCATCGAGGCCCTGCTGCAGGCGGAACCGGACGTCCTGGACTTGAACCGGGCGGTAGAGGCTCGACTCGACGCAGAGCGCGCGGATGCCGCTCTCATCGACGCCCTCCTGCAGGCGGAACCGGACCTCCTGGACTTGAGCCGGGCGGCGGAGGCTCGACTCGACGCGGAGCGCGCGGATGCCGCTGCTATCGAGGCCCTCCTGCAGGCGGAACCGGACGTCCTCGACTTGAACCAGGCTGTGCTCTCATCCGTGCAGAGCGCCCACACGCTCCGCTTGAACGAGTAGCTGGAGGCCGAGGACAACCACGGTGCGGAGACACACGTCGGCAGCGATGGCTGGTTCGCGCCGGCAGCCAAAGACGACGAGGCCGTCTCTTTCCGCGAGCAGTGATAGTTTTTCTTTATGTTGTTATTTTTATGGATCTTTTGTTGTGTAAAAACATATATTTGTTATGCAAGTCGCCTGACTTGGGTCAGTCTACCATTTCAGGTGGTTGGATGAATATCCTACGTCTCCTAACCCTTCTTTCCTTCTTCCTCACCTCTTCTTCTTCCCCAACAGACCACCGCACGGGCCATACGGATACTCCCCAACATGCGGTTGGATAAACATACTCTATGAACGAAAATTATGTGTCAGCGATAGGATGGTTGAGTTTGGTTTGTTCACATGCGACAGCACGTGTCAGTGAGGGTGCGTTCCCTTGGTTGGGTTTGCGGCGTGCAGGAGCGACTGTGTGAGGGTGCGGTGCGACCGCGACGTGCAGGAGCGACCGTGTGAGGGTGCGGTGCGACCGCGACAGCTATGCGCAAGTGTACCTCCTTCTCATTTTGAAAGCTTTAGGCAAGCTTGGCAAAAATGCGTGGCAAAGTTTGGCAATGCAAGGCCTAGACCCAAATAGGATAAGTACGTACGTACTAGGAGTACTAGTGTTAAAAAAGAAAGGCGGGGTTTTCCTTCACGGGATTTAATCGATACAAATCCTCGTTTCACGTGTCAATTAATGCGTATTTTTTCTCCAAAGACCAAAGAGCTAACCATCTCACTCCTCATCGCTTGATTAATGCAGCGCCATGCAAACCAACCTTCTCACTTCCGCATGCATGCAGGGGATATTAATGTCCTTGGTTGCTAACCCCATCAATTTTGCCTCGATTAGTGTTAGTGGCCTTTGCAAATTGTAATTTTGATATACTGGCCTTGTGTACAAAAAAATGGAGGTAGTAACTACATTTGACTTCCTTCCCCATTGCGGTGACGTCGACGATATCTTTTTTTTGGTGGTTTGGCGAAGTGCGTTCGACGGAGAACACCATTGAGGGAGACTACGGTAAGTCGTTCGCAAGTGCCGCCTGCAAGCCGAGACAACCGCCTTATTTGCATCCAGGAAGTCCTTTACTAGTACTACTAGGAGTACTAGTGCGATGAGATGGTTTCTTGAAGAGGACGATGGAGAAGCGGCGTCAGCAAAGAGTGAAATGATGGTTGCTTCGTCCGTGCTTTTGTGATTTGACGCCTCACTGCTTTGTGATTTGTGATAGAAGGGACAGGGGAGTAGACTCTGTGCTCTATACTGTACTACATGGGTCCAAGCATGGGAGAAAGAGGAGAGACGTTGCATTTTTCTATTCCTTCAATCAATCAATCAGGGAGCTTCGGTTCCATCTTTTTGGCTTTGGCAACACCGTCCACAATGGTTCCCACGATGCCAAAAGCTATTTTCACATTTGGCTACACATTGTGGATGCCCTTAACCGTACCACTTGGTTTTTCTCCTGTGTGCTATCTATACAAATCTCAATTATATTGATCTAAAAAATTATAGAATCAAGATTAGTAAAAAGGAGGTGATTTTGCCGCGCGGATGGCGAGGGAGGTTTCTTATTTGAGCAATGCTACATCCAAATAATGGTTTACGTAAAGTTACGAACTGATGTGATGTGGGACTATTTGATTGGATTAAAGGAGAGGATTAGGCCCACCCCACCTGAAAATTAGGGGGGGCATATATAGATTAGATGGAAAGTATACGTAGCAGCTACGTAGCCCTTTGTAAGTCTAGGATTAGGCTTCTTATTTTCGGAGGACGTTGTCCTGGCGGTTTGCTAACATGCGGTCCCACGTGTCAGTGCTTTACCAAGCCGATCCACGTCCCACATGAGGCAGAACAACGACAAAAGCAACACGTGGTTAATTTGAAGAAGATGAGGGAGAAGTGGATTCAGCAACGAGTGAAATGATGGTTGCTTCATCCCTCCAACTTAACTGCGGGAAAGGTGCAGCTTGTGATTTGACGCCTCATTGCTCATTACTACGCCGGCGCCATGACTAGGGTGCTTCACCCCGGCTGCTCTGCACTGTATTCCGGTATGGCACGTGGACCCGGTAGCTTGATGTCCTACATGTGGGCGAAAGGGACTAGAAGATTTATGAAAGCGAGCGCTCCACTCTTACAACGGAGGAGTAGATGACATGACGGCCTAGTGAACTGTCACTTGTAGTACTGTATAGTACTATAGTTTTGCTGTTTCGCACGATCCATCGATACAAACCCGATTAAACAGGAAAGGGCGGGATTTTGCCCGCGCGGTAGATGATACTGTCCATACATTTCAAAGGCAATTTTAGTGTATGCAAACTGAATAATTATAAGTAACAATATGATATCTAGTAAAACTAAAAACACATATGATTTATTGTGTTAGAGTGTAGTAGTAGTGCTGTATTGCATAGTTGTTAGATGTAACATGCGAGAACGTGTAGAGATGTAGTTTTGGAAGGCCTATAGAGAGAAAAGCGTAATACGGTCACCGAACTTCAGAATAAGCTGATTACGGTCACTATATACGTTTTGCGGTGATTATACGGTCACTTGCTCACAGTTCAGCATCGGATTGCACTCTGTTGACCGGCCAGATAGTCTGCGTGGCGCCATGTTGACTAGTTAAATTGACCACGTTCCTTGTGGGTCCCACCTGTCAGTTCGCATAGGCAAAAGGTCAGATAAACACAAATTTACGCAGGCGCGACAAGGCTCCAACCCGTGCGTGGGAATCACCTGGTTGTGTATGTGTCTGTCAGGGCCTGATGTGTGCGCATGCACGTGTAGGTTGAGCACTTGAGCGTGAGAGTGTGTGTTGGTCGTGTGGTGTACTGGTGTGTGCATGCATGCGTGCGTGTGTGCGTGTGAGTGTTGCGTGCGTGCGTGTGAGTGTTGCGTGCGTGCGTGGCTGCGTGTGTACGTGTGAGTGTTGCGTGCGTGCGTGGGTGCATGTGTTTGTGTGAGTGTTGCGTGGATGCAGTTCGTGTGCATGCGTGTGTGTGTGTATAATCACCACACCAGCTCCTGTGTGTTAAAACAGACGGCTCAGCATACCAATACAAGGCCACCTTGTCCGCTGTGCCCGCGGTCATGACTTCGAACCACCGTCCAAATATTTTTTATCGTTTGTTTTCATTCTTACTAGCAAGATGCCCGTGGGTTGCACATAACATCAAGATGCATTTGTTGACTTGTTTATCTTGTGAGAGAAAAGGATGAACGAGGGAAGGCCTTATTTGCAAATGTGGAGAGGTGTGTGGGTACCTTTTTGCAAAATTGCCATAGTTTCTTTCCTATCCGTCAGATATAAATCGGACGGCCTATATTGCAGGATGGCAGGCACACCATCATCACCAACTCTGTTTTTTATAAGAGTGTATTTTATGTATTTTATAAGAGTGTAGACGTAGAGTAGATACAAGTCGACAGGTGGGCACGATGGTAGTGAGATAATGTGATGCAACACTAGAGGTGCCACGTGGAGCGTTTAATTGGTCACACTACAGGAAACAGCTACTTTGCCGTCTGCCATGGCGGACGGCAAAGGCTCGAAAGGCGGACGGCAAAGACCTTTGCCGTCAGCCGCGGACGGCAAAAGGCTCCGGCAAAGAAGGCTACGGTAAACAGCTGCTTTGCCGTCTGCTTCCTGGCGGCGGACGGCAAAGAGGGCGGATGGCAATAATTGCGCTGTCAGTCCGTTAAGTGGCTAACGGCAGACCTTTGCCGTCCACCGCAGACGGCAAAGAGCCTTTGGTCTTTGCCGTCCGCCTTATGATGTCATCTACACGTCACTAGATGGCAGGTTCTTTGCCGTCTGCCACTGATGGCAAAGTGCAGGTTCTTTGCCGTCTGCCACTGTAGGCAAACTGACCAAATGGGTCAGCTCCCAGGAAGCACAGTTGGCTGCCACGTGGCTTCTTTGCCGTCCGCGGCAGACGGCAAAGAGCTCTTTGCCGTCTGCCACCGACGGCAAAGAGCTCTTTGCCGTCTGCCACTATAGGCAAACTGACCAAATGGGTCAGCTCCCAGGAAGCACAGTTGGCTGCCACGTGGCTTCTTTGCCATCTGCGGCAGACGGCAAAGAGCTCTTTGCCGTCGGTGGCAGACGGCAAAGAGCCTGCATATTGTCTGTTTTTTCTGTTTTTTATTAAATCCCACAATTTGTAGCACATATCACATATATAAGTTTCATATCCAGCACATATCCAACACATATCTAGCACATAAGTTTCATATCACATATCACATCAGTTTCATCCATACACATTGTTCATACATAAGGAAGTTCCATCCATACACATTGTTCCATCCATATATATATTACAATGCAAAGTGTCATGAAGATAGCAAGCTAGATACAATGCAAAGTTTCATCAAAGGAAAAGCAAGCACTCCATCATAGCAAGCTAGCTTCCATCAAGTGAATGAAATCTGGAAAATGGTAAATAAGAAAGTTAGAAATAGGTGACTAGAACAAGAAGAAGACTAGAACAAGAAGAAGACTAGAACAAGAAGTATATGTCATTTATGAGCTAACTTAGGTGAAATGGATCATATATGAGCTAACTAAGTTGAAATGGGTTGTTTATGAGCTAACTTAGTTGAAATGGATCATTTATGAGCTAACTTAGTTGAAATGGGTCGTTTATGAGCTAACTAAGGTGAAGGGCATCATTTTTGAGCTAAGTAAGGTGAAATGGATCATTTTGGAGCTAACCTAGGTGAAATGGGTCATTTTGGAGCTAACCTAGGTGAAATGGGTCATTTTAAAGCTAACGTAGGTAAAATGGATCATTTAGGAGCTCATCTACGTAAAATGGGTCATTTTAGAGCTAATTTAGTTGAAATGGATCTTTTTGAGCTAACTTAGGTGAAATGGATCATTTAAGAGCTAATTTAGGTGAAATGGATCTTTTTTAGCTCACTTAGGTCAAATGGATCGTTTATGAGCTAAATTAGTTGAAATGGATCATTTATGAGATAACCTAGGTAAGATGGGTCATTTTGGAGTTAACCTAGGTGAAATGGGCCATTTTAAAGCTAACGTAGGTAAAATGGATCATTTAGGAGCTAATGTAGGTAAAATGGGTCATTTTTTAGCTAACTTGGATGAACTGCATCATTTATAAGCTAACCTAGGTAAAATGGGTCATTTTGGAGGAAAATAAGCTAACTCTAGGTCATTATGGTAAGCATATTGGAGGAAATAAAGCTAAGTCTAGGTCTTTATGCATTTGTTAAGCAAAACACTAGAGAAACTTACCGTGATCAGGGAGGTGTAGGAGCGGGGTGGCTAGTGCCGCTACCTGGAGAAGGATCGTGCGATGCGTTTCTGGAGTTAAGCTGCACCAAAGATCATTTCCAATGTCTTGTTAGCATTACGACACTCAAATGTTAAGACTACCAAGTAATGTCCATTCAAACTAAACTCACCGTGCTCCCAGGAGCAATCACTGGCATCGGCGGAGCGGGCTGACCGGACTTCTCGCACACAGACTGCACATTTGGTTTTCAGAACAGAGTCATACTAGTTAGTAATGAGACTCAAATGTTAAGACTAGCAAGTAATCTGCAGAAGAAACTTACCACAAGGAGCTCGTACATGGCCCTTGCCTGCATGTCATTCCGTGCCCTCTCCTCCTCCATCATCTTTCTCGTCCTCTCCTCCATCTCCCGCTGCCTCTCCGCCGCCTCCGCCAGAAGTTTCTCCGTTCTATCTCTCTCAGTCTGTATAGCAGCCTGCAGCACCACTCACATGACCATTTGTAATCATTGATGGAAGCGCACACAATGTAATGGAGAAAGATAACTGAGTACGTATCACTAACCTTGATGGCGAGTTGCACTGGCCGTTCACGAGGCCTTATCTCAGGAGCGGAGCTCGACTGGCGCGCCTTGATCTCCGGGAGAGTGCTAGGACAACGGATAAGTCCATCTCCAATGGCTATGGAGCCATGGGACCTCCCGCCACCAGATATCATCACCAGCTCTGGATCAATGGGACCCTGGCTCAGTTTAAAGTCCTCCCCTTTCCTCGCCTTCCCCTCATCTCTATATCTCACGAGCTTGTTGCGGGAGGAGATGTTGGTGAAGTTGTTTGCATCATCGAGGTCAGACTGAGAGAAAGCCTTGACTTTCTTGTAAGAGCCAGTGTGGGCCATGGCATACAGGTCGTACACCTCTGGCACCTTATCCGCCTTATTGTGGCGTGCCTGAAAGAGAGAAACAATGAAAATTAGTAATTAAAGGGCTCAAGCTAGCATGATGAATGAATTGCATGAATCATGAAGCAAACCACATACCCAGTTGCGCCCGAACTGATATAAGTTGGAGCTGCCTTGATGGTGTGGCACACCTTCCATTTGGGCACGTTTGTCCTTGGCCTGGTTGTGGAGGGCGAGCCATTCTTGTGAGCACCACTCATCGACCAACACCTCCCAACAATCCATCCGATCCGCACACCATCTCGGAGGCGCCTAAGTTAGCAAATAGAAACTTGAGCGCTACGGCTAAGAATTACTAAATGAAGGAACTTAAGTAGAAGGCCTTAAGAATTACCTTCATGTACTGCTCCTTACTCAGGAACTTATCGCGGCACGCCGGCTTGGTCTTCTTGATACCACGCAAGGCGTAGTAGTCTCGAACAGCCTGCACCCGAGCCTCGTGCCGTAAGTTCTGGTGTAGGCGCTTGCAGACGTTCTGGATAACATTTGCGCAGTCCTCCTCGTATCCCTCCTCACACCTGTAGAATGTCTGCAATCAAATGAGACAATATTGATTAGTACAATTAATAACTAGCTAGTTGAAGATTTTGAAATGTGTAAAGGAGAAATTACCCAGAACGTCCTGATCACCATGTCTGCCCTCGTGTCGCACACGACACCGTCGATAATGACATCCGGTGGGGCCGGGGCAGCCACGTAGTGCTCCCAGCTCAACCCAAGCTCTGGAAGCCGACCCTCACCAGGCAACGTGACAAACCCCGGGAAGTTTTGCCGGCAAAGAACTCCAAGGACGGAGTTGGGCCGGCGGACACTATGATGGTGGTCCCAACCCCTGCAGCATGACAAGGCCAACGCATTAGTTATTTGAAGAAACGTGAATGCAGAAGGTACAAAATATTAAATGCACTTACGTACCTCTCCCCATCAGGGAAGATCAACCACCTCTGCTCGCGGGTCGCCGGCACGGACGGGAGCCGTGTAGCACCACGCTGGTACACGGTGCCACCCTCCTCCTCAAGATCAGTCGGCTCCCCGCCATCACCAGCATGGCCACTCGGCTCCTCGGGCTGATCCGGCCAGGTACCCCATCCGGACGTGTGCTCCTCCGGGGTCTCGTGGGCCGAACTCTCGTGGGCCGAAGGCCAGTCGACCCGAGGCTCGTGGGCCCAAGACCCGTGGACCGGAGGCTCGTGGACCGGAGTCCGTGTAGCCTCCTCCTCGGACGAGTCCACCCTAGCAGTCACGTGCTCGGGTGAAACAGCTGGGGGTGGCGGCGAGGAAGGTGCCCTAGCAGTCACCCTACCTCCTCTCCCGCGACCACGTGCCCCACCTCCTCTCTTCCTACCTCGTCCCCTGCTGGGCACCGCGGTCGACCAAGAAGGGCCCGGCGGTGTGGACATACTGTCCAGCAACGCTCGGCGGAGAGGTACGTCTGGAATCGAAGACCTCAGACCACGCGCCGACGAAGAAGGGGCCTTGGCGCGCTCCCGACCAGCGCCCACCATCTTTCAACACCTGCCATGACAAACAGTAAACGAAATTAGTACAACATAAAAAAAGACCGACATGAATAATAATATGTGTATCACTTAAGTGTATCATCATCAAGTACAACATTAAAAATTTTAATACCTGACACTACTAATAATCTCGATCAGTATCATCAATAAATGCATAATCATCATCATCACTATAATCAATGACGGGCTCATAGGGTTCAGTGGCATCAACATGTGCAAGGCCACCTTGACGTAATCGGTGAAGCAATGACAGGTCATCCGCAGCAGTAACCTCTTCTTGTTCCGGCTCTTCTTGTTCCGGCTCTTCTTGTTCCTCCTCTGGGGTGATGTCGGATTCACTATCGCTGTCTACTTCAATGTTTTGGGGTGAAGTATAGCGGTTCTTGAAACGCTTTTTGGAAAGACGTGTCTCTTGGAAGAATTCTCCTTCATATGTGTCTGGGTTAATGTGAGGTTCATAATCCTCTTCCTTTGGGGGAGATAGTCTAGCACGTGGCGGCACTTCATAAACGACATCCCAACCTTTCAGATTTGGATTAGTTTGGCAGGCCCACGGTAGATAGAATACTTGGGTCGCCTGTTGAGCCGTAATATAGACATCAGGAACATCTAAATGGGTGCTTTGGTTGATTTCAACTAGCCCTATATGTTCATGAGTCCTTCTAGTCTCCTTCGGCTGAAACCAATAACATTTGAAGACTACGACATTCGGTGGGTTTTCACCATAGAATAGAAGTTCATAAATTGCTTCAACTCTCCCATAATACTCGGTACCTCCTTCGCCGATAGCAGATACACAACAATTTGTAGACTTTCGGTCGGCCATAGATAGCTCTTTGACATAGGTACGAAAGCGATACCCGTTGATGTCGTATTTGTCAAATGAACGGACCTTATAGTCAAAACCATTAGCGACTTGTCTCAATTCGGCGTTCATAGACTCTGAATTAGCCTACAAGTTTAATATGAAAGGATTGTTGCATTACGCACAAATTAGCGAATGAAACCGGGATAGCCGCCTACAAATTAGCCTACAAGTCTAATAGAAATTACCGTTTGTTTGAACCAAGAGATGAAACCGGGATAGCTGCCTCCTTGCTTTGCGAGAAGCTCATGCTCTTCGACAGAATCCTTTTGGATCACCGCTCCATACGAGAATAAGGCGACGTATCGACTGTATGAAATATCCAGGAATAAGAGCAGTTCAAAGGAAATAGAAGTTGCGAAACTATGCACCGAGAACTTACTCGATGTACGGCCGCACTTCTATCAGGTTGTTGAAGATATACAACGAAATGGTCCGCCATTGTTCGTTATCCAAAGATACTGGATTTGAAACACTGGCTGGTGCGAGATTCCCTTTGAATAGGCTGAGGTTGGATCCACCCTTTTTAGGGTCGTCAGCATTGTACCGAGGCTTCGGATTATGCAAATGACGATTTTTGGCTTCGTAGTGTGCTGTCACGAAGTTTGCCGCCTCCTCAGTGATGAATGCCTCAGCCATCGATGCTTCAATTCTACGTTTATTTTTTACATTTTTGTCGAAGCGTCTTCTGCATCCTCTCAGTTGGGTAGCACCAACGATTTTGCACGGGCCCCCCAATCTTGCCTCGGTCGGGAGATGCAAAATCAAATGTTGCATTGGATTAAAGAAGCCCGGTGGAAAGATCTTCTCTAACTTGCAGATCAACTCCGGCGCCAACTCTTCCATTTCTTCTAGCACGCCAGGTGATAGTTCTTTCGCACAAAGAACACGGAAGAAATAGCTGAGTTCTGCTAGTACTAGCCATTCATCCTCAGGGATGAAGCCACGCAACATCACCGGCATTACCCGCTCAATCCATATGTGCCAATCATGACTCTTGAGACCAAATATCTTCAATTTATCAAGACTGGCTCCCCTCTGTAGATTCGCACAAACCCCTTGGTTTTTGTGAACCATTCAGTGCTCCATTTGTTCTGACCAGTGTGACCGGTGTACATCCACGCACGATCACTCATCTTGACTTTCAGAGCTACTAGACACACAATATATATATATATATATATATATATATATATATAATTCAGCATGTATGTATTCATTAGTTGATCTACTTTGTCAATTTTATTACGTCCATGCAACCTACACTCTAATAGGTAATGATAGGTCCTAATCCCACCCGAGTATGTTTAGATTGGGTTCATTTTCCCATGCTATGCCCCGGATCCTACGCAAAATTTCGGCAGCACCTCCCCGCTGTTCTCCTGATACACGTCTCTGCAATAAACAGGGAGGATGTGTACCCGGAGAACAACAGGGGAGGCACTGACGAAATTTATGCGTCGGATCCGGAGCAAAGCATATGGGAAAACGAACCCAATCTAAACATACTCGGGCTGTCCATGGATAGCGTTGGACAATTCGAAAGAATCAAGGTTATAAATATGCAAATGCATGCATATTTATAACTATGACGCTTTCGAACGGGAGACACATATTGGTTACGCATACTGATGATTCAAGACACATATATATCTAGCTATCAAGTTTCATCGGAATAGATCAAATAATTAATGGGGGAGGAGGACATGTCATTTGTGCTCACCCACGAACGAAGGGGCAGAGCTCGTCAAATGCACGGCGAGGTCGTCGAACACCAAACCTCGCAGCGATGAAACAACTGCACATTTAAAACTGCCCGATCAACACAATTATATATGATGTTTTTCATAACAAAATCGAAAGATATATGACCTAACTAATAATTCACAAATATATGACCCCGTCGGCTTCTGGAAGGCCAAAGAACACCTTTTCGGGAGGTGTCGGGGGTCGGGGTGTCGTGTCGGTCTCGGGGTGCCGTGTCGGGGTCGGGGTCGGGGTCTCGGGGTCGGGGTGTCGGGTCGGGGTCGGTGTGCCGTGTCGGTGTCGGGGTCGGGGTGTCGGGTCAGGCTCGGGGTCGGGGTGTCGGGTCGGGGTCGGTGTGCCGTGTCGGTGTCGGGGTCGGGGTGTCGGGTCAGGCTCGGGGTCGGGGTGTCGGGGTCGGGGTCCGGGTCGGGGTATTGTGGTCGGGGTCTCGGGGTCGGGGTGCCGTGTCGGTGTCGGGGTCGGGGTGTCGGGTCAGGCTCGGGGTCGGGGTGTCTTGTCGGGGTGCCGGGTCGGGGTCGGGGTGCCGTGTCGGTGTCGGGGTCGGGGTGTCGGGTCAGGCTCGGGGTCGGGGTCTCGGGGTCGGGGTGTCGGGTCGGGGTGCCGTCTCGGGGTCGGGGTGTCGGGTCGGGGTGCCGGGTCGGGGTCGGGGTGCCGTGTCGGTGTCGGGGTAAGGGTGGGTGTGGTGTCAGGGTGTCGGTGTCGGGGTGTCGTGTCGGTGTCGGGGTCGGGGTCGGGGTGTCGGGTCGGGGTGCCGGGTCGGGGTCGGGGTGCCGTGTCGGTGTCAGGGTCGGGGTGTCGGGTCAGGCTCGGGGTCGGGGTGTCGGGGTCGGGGTCGGGTGTTGGGGTCGGGGTCGGGGTGCCGTGTCGGTGTCGGGGTCGGGGTGTCGGGTCAGGCTCGGGGTCGGGGTGTCGGGGTCGGGGTCTAGGGGTCGGGGTGTCGTGTCGGGGTGCCGGGTCGGGGTCGGGGTGCCGTGTCGGGTCGGGGTTTTTTCCTCTTTTTTCCTTTTCTTCTTCTTCCTATTCTTCCTTTTCTTCCTCTTCTTCTTTTTTCTTCTCCTCCTCCTCTTCTTCTTCTTCCTTTCCTTTTTCCTCTTCTTCTTCTCCTCCTCTCCTCTTTTTTCTTCTTCTTCTTGCTCTTCTTTTTTCTTCTCCTCCTCCTCTTCTTCTTCTTCCTTTCCTTTTTCCTCTTCTTCTTCTCCTCCTCTCCTCTTTCTTCTTCTTCTTCTTCTTCTTCTTCCTCTTCTTCTTTTTTCTTCTCCTCCTCCTCTTCTTCTTCTTCCTTTCCTTTTTCCTATTCTTCTTCTCCTCCTCTCCTCTTTTTCTCTTCTTCTTCTTCCTCTTCTTCTTTTTTCTTCTCCTCCTCCTCTTCTTCTTCTTCCTTTCCTTTTTCCTCTTCTTCTTCTCCTCCTCTCCTCTTTTTCTCTTCTTCTTCTTATTTCCTCAAACTAAACTAAGCCTACAACTAAACATAAACCTAAAACTAAACCTAAAACTACAACTAAAACTAAATCTAAACTAAAACTAAAACTAAAAAGGAAAAAGAGAAAAAAACAGAAAAAAAAACTGAAAAATGGGGGGCTCACCTGGGGGGTGGAGGAGGCCGGTGGAGGAGGGGGCGGGGCGGTGGAGGAGGCGGCCTGGGGCGGCGGGGGGCGGGCCTGGGGCGGCAGGGGGCGGGCCTGGGCGGCGGGGGGCCGGGCCCGGGCGGTGGGGGGCCGGGGCGGTGAGGGCGACGGGGCCCCGGGGCGGCGGCGAGCCGGGGCGGCGGGGGCGACGGGGCGGCGGCGGCGCGCGGCGGGCGGCGGCGTGGGAGGAGAGAAACGGCGAGGGAGAGGGAAGAAGTGAGTAACGGGCGGGGGGTACGGGCCGTTAGGTAGTAGGCTCTTTGCCGTCCGCCCCCCTTTGCCGTCCGCTTTTTTGCCTCTTTGCCATCTGCTAGCGGACGGCAAAGAGGTGGCCCGTTAAGTTTTTCAAAAACGGGCGGGGGGTGGGGGCCACCTCACTCTTTGCCGTCCGCTGGCCGACGGCAAAGAGCTGGCAGACGGCAAAGAGCTTCTTTGCCGTCTGCTTTTGGGTAGCTGATGGCAAAGAGCTTCTTTGCCGTCAGCTAGCAGACGGCAAAGAGCTGGCAGATGGCAAATTAGCTGATTCCAGTAGTGTCAAGTAGTCATGTCATGAGCAAATACAGAGTTGTACGGTGAGCCCGTGACTGTATAATAACCACTAAACGTAAATGGTGACCGTAATGAGTGGATTCGGAAGTCCAATGTATGTATCGTGCTTTCGCTTCAAATACAATGATCGTCATTGCATATATCGCGAGAGAAAGATGAAACATGCGTGAATTTTCTGGGGGCTTACTTTTAGAGGACCTGGAGATAGTTTTGTGTGCATACGTGAAAGGGGCGTACAGGGGGGTATGCGATGGAGAGAGAGATGCTCTTCGTTTCTCTTTATTATGACTAACCTTGTATATAGTATAAAAATATACAAATTCACAGTGCGGAATAAATATCATTGTGGGCACCATGCAATGCAAATTAGCGTTCGTACTCCTCCATATAACTTTGTAATGTTGTATATATGTAGAAACTCTAAAATAATTTTTTGGCCACACTTTATTCAAAAGGAACGTTGTATGCGAAATAAACGTGAAGAGAGGGCTTTTTAGATCAATGGGGTACGTGATGTAACATGTGTGAATGTGTAGTTGATGCATTTGGCGGGGCCTAGAGAGGTATGTGTGTGTGTATTACGTATTCGAGAGAGGCATGGATAGAGGGGCCGACGGGGGGGTGGGGGGTGGGAGAGATAGCACGAGAAATGAGAGTGGTCTAGAGAGAGAGAGACGAATATGACGTCACGACAAGAGATTCCATTCCCTTGAGTGTGTATATGCAAGGGGGGAGGGAATAGAGGCACCAGGAGAAATTTTCTGTGTGTGGTGTTTGTGTTGGTATGTGTGGGTGTGAGAAGATAATGAGACGTGGGGGCAGAGGGTGTGTCACCGCGTGAGGTCCGGTGGGTCGAGGTGAGGCCCTTCGTTCGGTTCTGACCTGCGCCACATTGGTCGGCCCGTGACGCATTTAGGAAGACCCATGGATGACTAGTCGTACAAGACAAAGATAGCAGAATTGTGAAGGACTCTATGTCCACTGACAAAGCCGGCTAGGATTTGTAACCCTAGGTTCTCGAACTAAGGTAACCCCTTTATCTCTGATATTACTATTCATCAAACCTAACTTTAAGGGGCATCCTACAGAATTCTCTGCTAGAACCATACTCGTCGATTAGGAAGAGAGGTGTGAGACAATGCGTGAGAGACAGGCGTAAAGATAATGTGCGTACATGAGACACGTAGGCAGGTCCATGTATATAGAAAGGGTCAATGAGGATTGTGCGTGTGTATGTTTGCGAGAGGAAGAGTGCTTGTGATAAAGGTTAGTGAAAAAAGTTGTAAATGGTTACGAGAGGGAGGGAGGGTTATATATCTAGAGCATGTGTGCGAGAAAGACACCTCGGGAGAGAGTGTGTGAGCATGTGTGAGAGACCACCGATGGAGAGTGAAACTACACGTAAAAGACTGCTCTACACATTGATTAAAGATATAAATTGTATCCAAATATTAGGATGGGATCATGATATTTGCAATTCGCGTAAGGAGCGGTCATTGATCCATCAGACATCTAGATTCTATCGAATTTGAGCATGTCTATGTTATTATTCGACACAATTGATCCACATAGTTAGTATTTTGAACTCCAGACAATGCATCGCTTTAGCAATCGAATATAAACATGAGTATAGTTCATGTTGTGTGTGTAAAGCACATTATACATACGAAAGTTACACAATGGACATTATAAATAGCTACCTATGAACTAGCATACATTTGAATTCAACTTAAGGTGGTTTAAAAAAATCGAATTCAACATGAAGTCCATTCAATTATTTGAATTTGATATCATGGCATTTGTAAACCATACCTAAATTATGGGGGCACCAATCTTTGCTCTGATTTTGTACATAATAGCATATGTAGTCGTGTACAAAATAGATTCAAATTTAGCTCCTCCATTCCAAAATAATCGTAGTTATAGGATTTTCAAGTGTCAAAATTTCAAAAAGAAGCGGATAATTTAATGAGGTTTTCAAACATACAAGGTCAAATATAACGTTGTCTATTTAGGTAAATCCTCATAGTTCACGAGTACTCTAAACGTGAATGCTTGTGTTTCAAAATTTCGAACGAAGCGCCAAAAGAGCCTCTACTCGCCTGAAACCGCGTGAGACCAATGTTTGGTAGTACAAGGAAATTACTCTTCTAATAACTCCGACCCGTGAAACCTACCGGCCCGACGTCCAATGGTCTAAACCGGGGTAGGTTTGTAGCTTCATCTAGACTCCACGCAACCGCATCCGAAAAACATTCATACACAATGGCTGCCTAAGCACACAGCGGCCGAAATCGCTCCCGCCCACTATTTGGGTGTAACACCCCGAGAATCATGCTACAGTAACTCTCTGTGATTAAGCTAATCATGTTGCTAAACAGGGCTTGATCATATTGGAATCACATTTCTGTTCAAACTCCTGATTCAAACTTCAATTAAAATTAAAGTGGAAAATAAAAGTTTTCAAAAATTTAAACAAAAATGTTCGGTGGGTGCCAAATAATACACTGGTAATTATGGTGGAGAAAACACATTTTTATAAAATACCTAAATACTTTTAAATGAAATAAAACAGAAAAGAAAATAAACAAATAAAAAGAAAATGCAAAAGAACACAGACAAAGAAAAAGAAAAAGGAGAAGGCCCCCCCCACAGCACCCCTGGCCCAACTGGGCCGACCCCCGGCCCAGCCCACCCCCCCCACTCGCCCCCCTTCCCTGTTCCCCCGACCGGGGTCGGAACAGGGGCAGTCCCCGCCGCACCACCTCGCCGGCGACGGGGAGGATAAGGGCGCCAGCACCCCCCGCCTCCTCGGGCCTCTCTCCCACTCGCCCCCGCTCTCCTCTCGGCCTCTGCGCCTCTCTCTTCTCCCCCCAGATCCGCGCTGCTCCTTCCTTCCCCACGCCCGACGCGGTCGCCGCCGTTCACCGTCATTCACACGGCCACCGTACCCACCTCGCCGCCCCAAGGTGTCTCCAAGGACCGCCGTCGCCCGCTGCTTCGTCTGGTGCAGCCCGTTGGAGACCGGAGCCCCTGCAACGACCTCCCCGAGCTCTTCTTCCCCGCACGGCCGCCGTCGATCGCCGCCCCGTTTCGCCTCCGACGAGCCTCCCCGAGCACACTGCCGCCCCCCTACAGCCTCGCCGTGAGCTTCTCCCCCCTCCTCCCCTGTCCTTTCGCTCTCGCGTGCCCCCTAGCTGCTTCCCCACGCGCGCCCGAACGCAGCGCCGCGGAGCTCGTCGCCGGCGGGTCTCCGGTGACCAATTGATCATGGGCGTAGGCCCGTTAGCTCGACCGCATCGTGCCGCACCCGCCTAGCTAGTTAGTTCGGCCGCTCGCGCGCTCTAACGCCGCACCCGCCCCAGCCCGAAGCACCTCGCCGCCGGCGAGCTCGAAGCGCTCGCCCCCGCCCGTTCCAGCCACTCCAGCCACCACCGTTGGACGCGCGGCGCCGAGCCGCGTCGAACGCGCCCAGCCACAACCCCGCAGACCCCCTGTGCGCGAAACCCGCGCCCCTCCCGAGCCGCGCCGCCGCGTTTGGCTCGTCGGTGTCGCTCTGGCGCCGGCCGCCGACGTGGCTGGCCTGGGGCCACCCCAGGGCCACTGCCAGTGGGCCCCGTGGGTCCCAGTTGACTGGGTTGACCCAGTCAACTGCTGACTGGGCAGGCCCAGTCACTGACATGCGGGCCCCGCCGCAAAATTAAAAAAAAGAAGAAAAGAAAATGTTTTTATAATTAAAACTAATTAATTAATCTAATCACTCACTGACAGGTGGGCCCAGTAGTTAATTAACTAAAAATTAATTAGTTTAATCTTCTGTTAGCCCACTGTCTATGACAGATGGGGCCCACTGGTCAGTTTGACCTGGTCAGTCGCTCTGTTGACCTGCTGACGTCAGCATTGCCTCATGCTGACGTCATAATTCATTTTTGCTTAATTCAAATAATTCCAGAAATTCAAATAAACTTTGAAAATTCATATCTTTTAAACCGTAACTCGGATGAAAATGCTTTCTATATGAAAGTCGCTCAGAACGACGAGACGAATCCGAATACGCAGTCCGTTCGTCCACCACACCTCCCTAACCTATCGAACTAGCAACTTTCCCCCTCCGGTCCGTCTGTCCGAAAACCGAAATATCGGGAATACTTCCCGGATGTCCCCCCCTTCGCCGGTACCACCTACTGTCGCGTTAGGACACACCTAACACCGCTCATTGTCATGTCACGCATCGTCATGCTTATGTTTGCATTGTATTTACTGTTTCTTCCCCCCTCTTCTCTCCGGTAGACTACGAGACCGACGCTGCTGCTGCCCAGTTCGACTACGGAGTTGACGACCCCTCCTACTTGCCAGAGCAACCAGGCAAGCCCCCCCCCCTTGATCACCAGATATCGCCTATTCTTCTCTATACTGCCTGCATTAGAGTAGTGTAGCATGTTACTGCTTTCCGATATCCTATCCTGATGCATAGCCTATCCTTGCTACTACTGTTGTTACCTTTACCTGCAATCCTACATGCTTAGTATAGGATGCTAGATTTCCATCAGTGGCCCTACATTCTTGTCCGTCTGCTGTGCTATACTATCGGGCCGTGATCACCTGGGCGGTGATCACGGGTATATACTATATACATGACACATGTGATGACTAAAGTCAGGTCGGCTCGTAGGAGTACCCGAAAGTGGATCTTTGTGGCGGAGCGACAGGGTAGGTTGAGACCACCCAGGTGAGAGGTGGGCCTGGCCCTGGTCGGCGTTCGTGGTTACTTAACACGCTTAACGAGATCTTGGTATTTGATCTGAGTCTGGCCATTTGGTCTATACGCACTAACCATCTACGCGGGAGTAGTTATGGGTATCCCGGCGTCATGGTATCAGCCGAAGCCTTCTTGACGTCAGCGACTGAGTGGCGCGTGCCGGATTGGACTGGAACGCCACTAGGCTAGGTCTGCTTCCGGCCGCGTACACAACGTGCAGGTGTGCATAGGGCGATGGGCCCAGACCCCTGCGCGCATTGGGTTAGACCGGCGTGCTGACCTCTCTATTGTGCTTAGGTGGGGCTGCGACGCGTTGATCTTACGAGGCCGGGCATGACCCAGGAAAGTGTGTCCGGCCAAATGGGATTGAGCGTGTTGGGTTATGTGGTGCACCCCTGCAGGGAAGTTTATCTATTCGAATAGCCGTGTCCCTCGGTAAAAGGACGACCCGGAGTTGTACCTTGACCTTACGACAACTAGAACTGGATACTAAATAAAATACACCCTTCCAAGTGCCAGATACAACCCGGTGATCGCTCTCTAACAGGGCGACGAGGAGGGGATCGCCGGGTAGGATTATGCTATGCGATACTACTTGGAGGACTTCAATCTACTCTCATCTACATGCTGCAAGATGGAGATGGCCAGAAGCGTAGTTTTCGACAGGACTAGCTATCCCCCTTTTATTCTGGCATTCTGCAGTTCAGTCCACTGATATGCCCCTTTACACATATACCCATGCATATGTAGTGTAGCTCCTTGCTTGCGAGTACTTTGGATGAGTACTCACGGTTGCTTCTCTCCCTCTTTTCCCCCTTTTCTTTTCTATCTGGTTGTCACAACCAGATGCTGGAGTCCAGGAGCCAGACGCCACCGTCGACGATGACACCTACGACACTGGAGGTGCCTACTACTACGTGCAGCCCGCTGACGACGACCAGGAGTAGTTAGGAGGATCCCAGGCAGGAGGCCTGCGCCTCGTTCGATCTGTATCCCAGTTTGTGCTAGCCTTCTTAATGCAAACTTGTTTAACTTATGTCTGTACTCAGATATTGTTGCTTCCGCTGACTCGTCTGCGATCGAGCACTTGTATTCGAGCCCTCGAGGCCCCTGGCTTGTATTATGACGCTTGTATGACTTATTTATGTTGTAGAGTTGTGTTGTGATATCTTCCCGTGAGTCCCTGACCTTGATCGTACACATTTGCGTGCATGATTAGTGTACGGTCAAATCGGGGGCATCACATTGGGACACCTGGGATTACCATCCTACCCCGACCCGCAGTAGGTCCGAAATTTAAGAGGGGTGCAAAGTTTGTACTTTCCCCAAATTTCAAACAAGCGCGTCCCATCTTCTGTTCAAAAAAGCCAAAAACAAGTGCGTCCCAGACCGAAACATGGTTCCCCCCCACCCGTCCGATTCCCCATTCGTACTCCGTGGGCGCCAAAACTACCTCTCCACCAGCCGCGACACCCCGGCGTCCTCCGTCCGCCACCCCATCCCACCCATCAACCGCTACCCTCCTCCATCACGCCGGAGCCGATACCCCGACGTCGTCGTCCACCGCAACGCCCTCCACGGCTAGTAGTTGAAGCCGAGGCCGAGCCGTCCGTACCCGAGCCAGTTCAACCACGCCGTCCTGCGCCTCACCGTTGCCGCTCCAACTTCGCCACCCTCCACCGCACCGGAGTTGTTCCTGCTACGCCGTCCTTCGCCGCCTCGGATCTGCTTCCCCTCCGCCGACATACGGCCACGGCAACACAGTCAACAATTTGGCCATGGGTTCGTCCAAGCCTGCACCCTCGAGAACATCGGTTTCCCCGGTAAAAAGAAGAAGATCGGCGCGACATGTGGAGGTGACCACACCGGCAACCGAAAAAGGTACTCCTCTTCCCTTATTCGTGCAAATATTATGTCTCTGCTTGCACGGTATTCATCCCACAGAAGACACTAGTTGACCGCTTCTTCTTGATACTAGATGTGCCTAGTAACTCGTGATGCACAAGGTTTCTCCTCATATACTATTTCACCTTAGCTAGAGTTCCGTCGCCCCCCTGAATTTCAATTTCTGGCCAGTTGATTCCCAATTAATGGAAGCATTCCCCGGCGTAACAGGCGCTAGTACGCCTATTACGCCGGGGAAGCAGCGCCTTGGTGTTTATCTTAGGGGCGTGTGCGGCCTAGAGCTACTGGCGCCCGATCTGGAGGTCGGCCGGGATTAAAGGGATGGCCTGGGGGCGCTGCCAAGCACGGCGGTGGTGTGAGGTCGATGGGAGGGCGGGGCGGCGGAGGCAGGGGTCTGGGCCGGTGGTCGCTGGCGGTTCGAGAAAGATCGCCAACAGTGACTGGCGGGAGGTTGACGAAGGCCATCTACCCGTTCCTTATAGACCGGACGGTTCATTAAAAAAATCGACTGACCTATTTATTTTCAGTCGACTGTTATCTTAGATATGACCACATGTGGTGGTGTGCTGGAGGAGTACCTGCATTTCCTGTGCTCATATATTACAAAATCATACGGAGTAGAATCTAATTTTGTTTGCCATGCAATGTTGTAGAGCTATCATATGTCTCCTGTGATTTATTTTTCAGCCACCTGCTATCTGCTACTTTTACAGTGCACTAGTTCTGCACACACTTCACCCTTACTCTCACTATTGTGTTTTTATGCAAGGGTATTTCAGACTCTGCTGCCATGAGAGAAGCCAAAAAGAAAAGAGAGAAGTCGCTCCAGCTTCGTGTGCGGTTAGGCAAGACACGTTACAGCGCTATAAAGGGTGCAGTGTCAGCAGATGGAGACGGTAAACGTAGCTTTGGAGTTGATGACCTCGCTCGCAACGAACCACCATCCCAGGTGCTTAGTTTAACTTCGCGGTGTCATATGTGGTTGCATGTTCCATATGGTGTCTAGCTTGTATTCGAAAGGCCGAAGTCAGTAAGATAAGGAAATATTTTTTTTTACATGAACCACCATCCCGTGAGCACCTGAAGACAAATAGCTAGTGAGGGCACTGGCCGAGCCAGTGACAAGCCCAGCAAAGATAGGCATCACCTGGAAGCCAACTAAAAAGCTGCGATGGTGGCGAAGCAGCCCGCCTCCCACCAGGCTCTCAGGTCCTAGATGATCATGCTCACCACTCCAGCCGTATGTCTAGCTTGTATTGCTTCCAATTTGGTTAAATTCCATCTGCTTAGCTTACACATTATACCTTTGAATATGACATGCCTTTCTGTTTTTGGTACATACTAGTACATCTGTGTATTAACCATGTTCTTACATCAAACTAATGTTCTTGTGTATCCCTCATCAATCACTTATGACGAGGCAGGCAGGCATGGGGACTACTCCTCATTTAAAGAATGCAGCGTTAGCCTCCCGACATGATTCTCAAGAAACAGAAATGCTAGATGAAGATAGTGAACGTAGCTCTGTAGTTGATTACAGCATTTCCCCTACACTAGCATCGCAGGTGCTTGCTCTAACTTGGCAGCGTGATATGTGGTTGCATGTTGCATATGGTGTCTAGATTGTAATTCTTCCAATCTGGTTAAACTGCATGTGCTAGTCTCCTTAGCTTATACATTATACCTGTTAATGTGACATGCCTTCCTGTATTTAGTACATAGTACATCTGTCTATTAAGCATGTCCTTACATAAAACTATTTTTTTTGTATCCCGCATCAATCAACATGACGAGACACCTTTAGTATATGCAGTGCGATATTAGTTGCATCTTTCATATGATTTATAGCATGCGCTGCTTCTAATTTGTTGAAATTCCATTTATGATGGGACGCTTTTAACTTGGCAGAGTCATATTGGTTGCATCTTTCATGTGGTGTCTAGCTTGCATTGCTTCTTATTTGCTGGAATGGTTTCTGTTTAGTTTACACAAACAGTTGTGAACATGCCATGCCATCCTGTTTTTCGTACATATTCCATCCTGGTATCATGTGTTTGCCTTACATCAAAGTAGTGATTGTCAGTATCATGCATGAATGAGTTCTGAAGAGAGAATTTTATTGCTTTTTCTTGTCGGTTTTACTTGACAATTCAAAATCAATAAAGCGGAAGGAAGTTAGCAAGGCAGCGGATAAAGGTGCTCCTTCCGAACGGAGGGCCTCTACAGTTTCAACTCCTCCACACCCCCAAGATGATTTCCAAGACAACACATGCATAGACACTCAACAAAGCTGTGTTTATGATGAGCACGTCTCCCCTAGTGCAGCATCACCGGTGCTCCCTCTAACTTGGCACTGTTATATGTGGTTGCATGTTATGTGTGATGTCTAGCTTGTATTGCTTCTAATTTTGTTGAATTCCATCTGCTTACTTTACACATTATACTTGAATAAGACACGTGTTCCTGTTTCTAGAACATACAATATCTGTCTATCACACCATGTTCTTACATCAAATTACTACTGTTGTGTAACCTGCAACAATCACTTATCATAAGACACGTTTGACTTCGGAGTGTGATATAGGTTACATCTCACATTCTTTTCTAGCTTGTACTACTAATTTGTTGAAATGGCACTTATGACGAGACAGTTTTAACTTGGTAGAGTGATATTCGTTGCATCTTTCATATGGTGTCTAGCTTTCATTGCTTCTAATTTGTTGAAATGCCTTCTCCTTAGTTTACACATCATAAGCTGTGAATATGCAATGCTGTGAATATGCAATGGCACTAATGACGAGAGACCTCTAACATGGTAGTGTGATGTTGTTTGCATCTTGCATATGATTTATTTCTTGTACTGCTTCACATTTGTTTAAACGCCATTTATGATGAGACACTGTTAACTTGGCAGAGCGATATTTGTAGCATCTTTCATATGGTGTCTACCTTCCATTGCATTGCTTCTAATTTGGTGAAATGTCTTCTTCTTAGTTTACACATCATAGTTCTGGTTATCTCTTCCGTCCTGTTTTTCATACATATTACATCCTCCTATCATGTGGTTGTCTAACATCAAAGTTCAGTTCGTCTGCATCACGCATCAATTTGTTCTGAAGAACTAAATTGTTATTCGTTTTTCTTGTCGGCTTGACTTAACATGGCACAGAGAAAGAGGAAGAAACACAGAATGGCAGGGAATGAGAAGCGGATGAATCCTGCAGATTCTGCTGGTACTGATGGTGCAATAGAAGGTCAAAGTCCAGCGGAAAATTCTACAAACACGGCATCCCATGCTACACGAGTTGCAAAAAAAGCCAAACAGAAACAAATAGCTGCCACCAAACAAGCAGAGACAGCCCTAGTTCTTGCAACACCTACCACAGTACTACCAGCTGCACGACTTACTCGTGCGTCAACTGAGCTAGCAGCACGTTCCCAAGCTCCCTTGCCACCTGACACTACTTCCCAAGCACTCTTGACACAAGACGAGTTGGCAATATCAGATGAACCTTGTGAGCTTCAACAGCAAGAAGGTAGTTGCTGGAGTCAAGTTACAGTTGCATGCTTCTTTATATGTAGTCTCACAGTTTGATGTACACTAACACTTCCTATGTTCGTTGTTGGACTAGCACCTAGGCGCAAGAGGAAACAAACATCAGGGATAATGCTCGATAGGTTAACTAAATCTAGAGGAGGAAGAATGGAGATCCGTTTTGAGGCAGGTTTAAAAAGGCCACGTGATGCTACAGAGTCAGCCAAGTTAGTATCAGAGGCAGCGGTTGCCGTTAGGTGTCATGTACGTATCCTCCCAACATGGATTCAGTACAGGAATGACAAAGACGAAACCCAGTTCAACACCTTCCTCGACCATTTATCTGTAAGTATGGTTATGTATGGAAACTAGTAATATCGTCTTGCTCTGTCCCATACTTTCTAGGTTGCTGATAATGAGACTCCCATAATTTTCAACAGATGAGGTTCAAGTTGGATAGCCAAGATGATGCAACCAGACAAGCTTGCACCCATGTTTTCAAGTCTGCTCTGCGACAGTATCGGTATAACTTGAGGAAAACTCACTTTGAAGGCAAGGCTAACAGTGAACTTTCCCAAACATCTCCAGTGGAAAATATATCGGATGAAGACTGGAGGGGCCTTGTTAAACACTGGTCTGATCCGAAGTATCAGGTACATTATATATATGTGATCAGATCACATGTTGAAGTCCTATTTACGCATGTGCCACACAAATCTATCTTCTTGTAGGTGAACTGTTCAAAGAACAAGGCCAACCGTACGAAAGTGAAATTCCAACAGACGACAGGATCTCGTAGCTATATTGCACACTGCGAGGCTCTTGTAATTAGCTGCTGTTTCACTCTTTTCGCTGTACCATATTATCAGATCTATATTGACTTGTTCGAAATGCAGAGGAAAGCCCGCAAGGACCAAAAAGTACCTGAACCAAATGCTGTGGAAATCTTCAAGGACTGTCACACCAGCAAGAAGAAGGGCATGACTACACCAGTCAAAGCCGCTGTTGTAAGTCCTTAATCCTCATGCCTTTTAACTACTACTTACTCTGACTTGTGCCTTGAACTGCATGGTTTGCAGCCAATGTCTATTACTCTTTTCAATTTTATACACAATTGTCTTAGCGTATCATTGCACCTTACAAGGTTTAAAAGAGAGGAGTGATGTTCCTTTGATCTTGACCCGTAATCTAGTTCCGTGCTGGACTTGCCCACACAACGTTACAATTGCCTGTTTGTCTGTTCTCAGTTGTTTTGTGATATGAATGATGTCATACTATGCTTACCGTATTATAAACTTCGTCTCTTTATCCTTAGCCCTCAATACAATGTGAAGAAATAGACAATACATTAGCGATGGTACATGGTCATATGTTTGGAACCTGGTTTTATTATGTACTTTGCAATAAAATACAACTAATATTTTACATGGGTTCACCAGAATAAGTTCTGTATATAGACCAAAGCTATTTTGTTTGGTTTTGCTGCCTCCTTAATATCTTCTGTTCTGGTACTACTAATGTAAAACCTCAACTTTTCAGCGAGCTATGGAAAAAATGGTGGAACCGCCACCTTCTGAAGGTGGCGAGGCAACTATAACCGCAATGTCAGCTCTTGCTGCAGTGGGTCAGTACCTGTCCACTAACAGTGCCAAAAGCACGTTCCTGCGTAATACTGGGTTGGTTGTTAAGGCAATATCGTCCAAACTGCCTCATGATCAAGATATGCAAGCTCAAAGCAATGTTGTATCTGCGCTCCAGACACAAGTCCATTCCCTAACAGAGACCCTTTGTGAAACAAGGAGAAACATTGCTCAATGTCGTCAAGATATGCATGGTTTTGAAACCAGACTATCAGACATTTGCTATGTTGTTCAGGAGCCTAGGGGAAATGAAGGCGAGGGTTATGGTGCTCCATCGGACAATACAGCATGAAAACGTAACAGTCAGGTCAAATGAACTGAGCTTCTGAACTTCTGGTGGTGCATTTATCTGCTAGACTGTTAAGTTTTATGCCAACCTTCCTTTTGTTATATAGTTGTAATTTGTTTTGGTGCGATACAAAATTTATTCTTAACGTGCAGCCACCGGCTGAAGAAAACAGCAAGCCATTTTGTATAGTGTAGGGTGTTCCCTATATTTGCACTGGTGGCGATCTTTGATGCCGAGTGGATGTAATCTGTGCAATCGCCTTAATAGCCTAGCATTAGTTTCGGCCTTATTTATTTCCTAGTCTTCTTTTTCCCTGGTTTGCTAGTGGCCGCAACTATCATGGGCCATATACGGGCCGTAGGATCCATGGGTCTCCTACGGGCCGTCGATAAATGGGCCTGTAATCGGTGGGCCTCGGGCCGTCGGATAAATGGGTCTACATGGGCCGTAATCGGGCGTAATTGGTATCGGCCCAGCACGGTAAAAGGCCGTTAACAGGCCGTAGGACAGCAAAGGCTTAATTCTGTCACAGGCATAATGGGTCGTTAATGGGCCAATATAGGACGGGCTGGAAACGGCGCAACGGGTTAACAGGCCAGGAATGGGCCGACTCTTGCCATGGGCCGAATTTGGCCCATTAGGGTAACAGGCCAGTAACGGGCCGACTCTTTCCATGGGCCGAATTTGGCCCATTAGGGGAATAGGCCAGTAACGGGCCGACTCTTGCCATGGGCCGAATTTGGACCATTAGGGGAACAGGCCAGTAACGGGCCGGAAGTAATCGAGGGCCGAAAAGGAGCCCAAGAACGTATGGGCCGTCAATAGGCCGAAAGCTAACACGGGCTGGAAACGGCCCATGTAAATCACGGGCCGTTAACGGGTATAAAGAAAATTACTGTTCATTATGGGCTAGAGTCACCGTGGGCCTGTAAAGGGCCGAAAGATACGAAGGCGTCATATGGGCCGAAAGACGTCATGGGCCATACATGGGCCGAAAGTGAAATGGGTTGGTGTTATATTCGACGGCCCACATGACGTTGTTGGGCCGATTTCCTTTAGGGCCTAACGGGCCGTGAGTTAACGGGCCGTAAAATGAGCTATTTGCGAAGAGACCGTTAACAGGCTTTTCATGGGCCAGCTCGTTAACTTTTGACCAAGTCAAACGGGCCGGCTTTGTAAGCTAAATGGGCCAGTGGTGGGCCGTGGCACGTGTCGACATATCATAGGCGCCTATCTGACCCACTGACGAGCTAACACGTGTTTCATCCGGCCAATAAACATTTTACACGTGGCAATTTCCCATTGGTCGGGGCTGTTAACGGGTTATCGGATCCAAAACCCGACCCGATAGCTTAACGGTGTTCCGTTACGGTGGATGCTACGTGTCGGTCACCCTTGACGAAAGCACTTCTGTGACGCGCGATTTATCGTCATGGAAGTGGACACTTCCGTGATGATAATTTTGGTAATGTCATGGAACACTTCTACGACAGCACAGGTATGACTATCTTGATTCTGTCATAAAATCGTCATGGATGTACATGCATGACAAAAAACGCGACCTACTGTGACAAACACATATCATCACGGAAGTGTATTTTTTTGTAGTGACGCGTCTTCCTTCTTCTTTTGCCCTTGTGTATTTCGGGCATAGCCGCATGTGACTTTTTTAATTATCTTCCTAATTATGTAAGACAATTATTACCCACTCTCGCCGTCCTTATATATATTCATCAGTCTTGCTATAAGTCGCAGTAGATGCTATGTAGGTCCGCCGGATCTTACATCAAGATCCGTGCAAAATTTTCTTTTCAGATTTTCTTTTTTCTCTATTAAATCTCAGTCGAGTGAGACATTGCCACGCCATTAAACAGAGGCTCGGGCGCCATTAATGGAGACCTTGGGAGAGAGGTGGATGGCAGATGGAGGCCAAAGGGCTCTCCTCCCGATAAGCACGCGCAGGGGTCTGATCGCACGCCTCCCGTAATCAAATAGCTACCCTGCACAGCGCCTCCTAGCTAATAAAAAAAGGGGACGCGTGGCGGCACGTAAATGGTAAATAGAACGCCCACGGTTTCAATAATACTTGTGTTTCTTATTGTAACATGACAACACTTGTAACAAATTGACTTTGTTGATTGTTAATGTGCGCGCCTTCGCAAATTGGACAGAAAAATTACCACAGCATGTTGGTGCCATGTCATGACACCAAGGCAAGTTTCATGATTTTCATGCGTGTTTCGGATTTACAGCAATTAAAAAACCAAGTTTCTCAATGTTTCCAGCCGAGCCATGACGCCCAGATGTTTGAATTTCATTCCCATTTCTGGCATGGGACCTAGAAATTTACCCGAGGACACACATGTGATTTTTCAACCAGTTTTGGTGCACTGCAGGATGTGCTTGTATTTAAAATTTGAATTATGCACATAAAGGTGACACGTTCCCTCTCAGAACCAAGAACCTTCTTGAGAGAAGCTCCGGTTTGCAAGAAACTTATACCAAAACTTGTTCCTATTCTGCAATTTTTTTACCATAGCATGGTAGTACCATGACATGACACCATGCCAAGTTTCATGATTTTCAGGCGTGTTTTGGATTTACAAGAATTTTAAAACCAAGCTTCTCAATGTTCTCGGCCGAACCACGATGCCCAGATGTTTGACTTTCATTCCCATTTCTTACATGGGACCTAGAAATTCACCTGAGGACACACATGTGATTTTTCAATCAACTTTGGTGCACGGGAGCATGTGCTTGTAGTTCAAATTTGCATTATGCACATTAAATGACCAGAAACTCAATTAATGTATAAAAAAGGCCAAACGAACCCGAAATAATTCCAAAATTTAACAGGGCACTCATATAGTTCTATGTTGCCTCTGTAAAGAAAATCTGTGGGGAGGCAGCGTATATTGTTTCGCACACAAAGGTATAAAGAAATAAAGAAATTAGCATAACTATTTAATTCTTGGGTTCTTATTATTTATGCCACTAGTTGTGTATCACTACTCAGTTTTGCCATTAGAAGTTACAACTACTCAAAAAATGCCATCGATCCATGAGATGCCTGCTCAAAAATGCAATTAGATATCTAAAAAAATGCCATCGTTAAGTTAGATGTTTGCTCAGAAATGCCATTAGTCATTGTTATTTTCACGTCAAACCCGTTGACCATGTTACATGACAAAAATAAGCCGATTCTCACAATGACAAGTTAATGGTGTCCAGCACAACACACCCCTCGAATAAAACTAAGCACCCTGGAGTTCTTTGACAAAACTAAGCACCCTGAATTTCTTTGACAACTAAACTGCTGGCTATATGATGTTGGCCATATATATTGTACGTATATAATGTGAAGAAACGAGTGGTAGTACTATACCAACTAAAAGATGAAATGTACGAAATATAACGATAAGAAACATAACATAGTTCTGCTGGGGGCTCAACACAAGACACCCCTCAAATTATACTAAGCACACATGAAATTAAACTATGCAACTAATTCGGTAGACACTACATTAGAACCACCATGAGCAATGACACTGCCACCTTACTCGGAGTCCTCGTCCACGTCCTCGACTTCATCCTTGTCCCTCTTCCTCTTGGCTGATACTTCTTTGCTTGAACCGCACACTTGGCTCTTGCTCTTCATCCAACCCTTGTAGATATTGAAACAAAGGTAGCCTTCCACTGCAGCATAGTGGATGTGGTCTATATCTAGTACATTCCACTGCCATGCATGACGATGAAACATGTACGGAGGTTTCTCTAGTTTACCGTACGAAGGATGAACCATGGCTCCTGCCTGGGTCAGCATTGAAGGCTGACCACGGGAGGGCAGCAGCCGATTCTTCTGGAGGTTGAAGGGCTTGCCTACAATGAGGCCTATCCGACCCAGGACTCTTTTGTCATTTGTAAAGTCTACAGTAATGAATTTGACTAGGCTGCCCTTGAGGAAGTTCTTAAATTCCTCGCACTCAACGTCGGCTTAGCATATGTGGTAAACCAAGCATAAGTCATGCACGCAAACCTGGATCACGGCGGGCTTCTTCTTCTCTTCCTCCTTTAGATCCTTCTCTTGTCCCAGGACTGTGGTGTACTCAACATCTAGCCCAGCTACCCACTCATCATTTGAGTTTTTGAACATGCGACTGAAGCGAGCAAGGCATCCTGTCACATCGCGGAAGAACGTGTGTAGATGACGTCGAACTCATCGCCGGTGATGGTTCTAACCTTGTACTCACCGCCGATCATGGAGATTTGGGACACCATGAATTTGGGAGGAGGGTTAGGATTAGTGGAACTGCCGTAATGTGAAAGGACAGGACGAGTAGGAGCGAACTGCCGTAATGTTAAAGGACATCCGGGGACGAGTAGGAGCGAACTGCCAGCGGTTTTTTGATTGTAAAAATGCTGAGTGGGGCGTGTGAACGGAAGGGTAGTGGCTTGCCTGCTGGATAAATGGATTCATGCATGCCCAATTAGATGTCATGTCTACTCGACGCCCAATTAAATGGCTTTCGATGTCATGTCAAGCGTCGGGAAAATTACAGGTGATACGAAGCTTTCCATTCTCCCATGATACGGGCTTCCGAGAGCCCTTGGATCTGAGATCAAATGGTTGCATGGCGTGATTCTAGACGTATGGGTGAATATCCTATCCTGGAGGGTTATTCCGCAAATTTTCAGCAACTTAGCATGCGACCGTTCGATCTCAGATCCAAGGGCTGCCAGCAGCCCGTATCATGGTCGCGCCGCCTACCACGACCATTGCCTCGCTCGCGCGGTCGCGCCCTTGGAGATTTAACACGGTGCGTTAGGCTATTTGATGTTGGCATGTCATACATAGTCACCACTTAGTCACTCGTACTACAACAAGGTTAGCTATAAGGCTGGCTATAAGAGTATTTTTTTACTTCTCTCTATCTCTTTCTTCGTAGTATTTATTGCATTTGCCAAGGAGTGACCTCTTTCAATGAAATGGTGCTTAGATGAGGTGCTAAGGGCATTAAATGGCTTAGCAATCAAGTCCCCAATGCATAGGTGCTTAGTTTTTTGTTGCTAAGTTTGCTTCATTTAATTAACTATAGACTCAAAATTGTATTTTCACCTAGGTACACGCGCTTAGCACCGTTTCTTCCTTGGCTCACCAAACTAGTCTCTCTCTTCTTAATTAACTTGCCACATCAGACTTTATGCCTATGTGGCAAGATTAGCACCTGTAGGAGCAAGTAAGTACTCCATCCATTCCAAAATAGATGACTCAACTTTGTACTAACTTAAGTACAATAGTGGGCTATAAGCCCGCTTTACATGGCATTTTTGCATATGTGGAGGAAAGAGGCAAGGAAAAAGTGGAGGAGTGGGCTCTCATGCAGGAGCCAGCCTCTACATGGTGGAGCATTGGGAGAGGTACCTATATGGAGGTGGTCAGGAATCGGGAGACTCACGCCGGTCGTAGCGTCGCAGTTAAAATGATAATGGCAAGTCAAATCACGGGGCCCCACCTATCCAGCAGTAACTCGCTGTCAAATCACACAGCCCTACGTTTGCGGCAGCCTACTCCCTCATCTTCTCGCGTCTCTGTCGAAACGACTAGCCGGAACTGCCCCGCCTATCGCGCAGGAAAGCCCCGCCCTTGACTTTTAAATAGTACCGTATACTAATTTTGTATCAATGGATTGCGCCATGGAGCAAAGCCTCAAGAAAATGGCGGTACACATGTATGGAGTATACAACAGGCCCGTCGCGTTCGCGTCGCACCCCAGACAGTCGGTCGGTCTGGCACGCCGCTCTCCGAATGGAACGCGCGTCATATTGCGTTTGCACACACATGTGGGACCGCAATTGAGAACCGACCATAGACACACTCCCCGGCCCCGCAAGTCGGGTGAGTTAATAGAAGAGAGAGACGAGCGATAGTACTACTAGAGAAGTGTCGTAGGAGTACATACGTTGGTACCTGGACGATCCCTGCAAGACACGGAAGATCAGTTCATCCATGCATGTGACCAGACTCCAGCAGACATGCCTGGATTGGCTATCGTCTACATATTGTGCAGGCTATGTTGTACAGGGCTGTAGTTCTGGTGAGAAATCTAAAAAAAGGTTTCTTGTCATCTCGCAAAATTAGGTGTCATGTGCTTCGGATCACTGCGAGGGTTAAACAGAGACAACTGAGTTGGGCTAGTCATTGGGGGCACATGCACGAAGACTACTCGGCTGCCATCTAGGTCAAGCCGGCTATGTTAATTAGGACATCTATCGACGGACCCCTTTTCTACGAGTTTATCTTTAATTTGAGCTTTCATCCTCGTCTAGTTTGTCCGTCGGGATTCATCTTGTCTCTTTTGGGCAGTTAGGTTATGATTTCTTGTCATGTGGCATTTTTTCGTGTTATATGTTATAATCCGGTGCTTCAGATCAAAATGAAGACAACTGCGCCTCCGGGGCACATGCATGAAGACTGCTCGACAGTCATTGCTGAGGTCAAGCCAGCTCCGGCCGGTAGACAAAATAAAACTAGTACTCCACTATATAGGCAGGAGCCTCCGCGCTTGCTTGCTAGTGTTGATCTCTTCACACTGTCTCGTCCTCTCCAGATCTAAACACGCAGCGGTGGCCACACACTCTCTCTCTGCTCACCACTGGTCACAGATCCAGCCGGATCCTCTCCGTCGGGGAAGGTGAGAAGGTGCAACGTTCACGCAGTCGTCCTCGGCGACGGCTCTTACCCACTGCCGGCGCATCCCGATCAGCATGCCTTGCCGTTCTCTCCCAAGCATCGCTGGCGAGGGAGGGCCTCCCACCCCTTCTTCCTCGCTGTCATAGTGTGGGCAGATCCGGCCTCCCGCCGCCCACCTAGCGACATCTCGGCGACCCTCAGGTATAACTTCCTTCGAAACCGCCCTTGCCCTACTTTTCGAGCTCCTGACGTCGCTGCATTTGTATCTTTTACTATTTCTCAGGCCCCCTCGTAGATAGGATCTATCGGTTGTTCGAAAACCACCTAATTTTTTACTGTTAAGAGGTAAAACCAGTTCATGCACTCGAATCTAGTACTACTTGGTTCAAACAAGGAAGAAATGGGGTGGGGGTGGGGGAAGATTTGTTACCTGAATCTAGGACTTTGTCGAAAGAGGAAATAATGGGGGCGAAAAGTAGCAGAGACTGGCTATCCAACTGGTCTCTAGGTCTAATAGGGAAATAAAGGGAACGCAGTACAAACTCAATATAAACCCGATCTATTGGTTGAAAAAGGAAAGAAAGTGGGGACTAGGGGACATGTCAACAGAGTAAGTCCAGCACTAGATTTGCTAGCCTCACACAGTATAAGGTGGCTATATACCGAACAAAAATGGGACCAACCCAGATATCCTCTTCTGATGTTTGTTGCCCCGAGCTGCTCTTATGTAATGCCACTAGTAAAATGTAGCAGTCGTACTGTTAAAAGTAAGGACACGTTAAACAAATGTTGTTTTCAATGTAATGCCTCCAGTAATATGAATCAATGGCACTTTCTTCATGTCCTGCTAAATTTCCCATTAAGATAAGTTGCTTCTTTTCATTAGAGATGCAACTGTCCGGGTCCGCCTACTCTCCCGTGCCCAAATACCGACTCTGTAGCAGCTGTTAATGTAATGTTGCTGGTAAAATGAAGCAATGGCACCATTAAAGTAATGTCGTATTTAACGGTTGTCATAGTTAATCCTAATGCCCACACTAATATCTAGCAATGCTGCTAGAAATTGCTACTGTCCTTGTACAATTGCCATTCAGATAAGGAACATGCTTTTTTCATTTGATGCATGTTTCATCACTTGTTAGTCACCCTCCTTTCCACCTTTTTTGTGCAAACAGAGATATACATTTCACGCTTGATCTTAGTTGAACTGCACAAATGATATCCAAATTATAGTTAAACATTTCAGGAGCTTCATGACCAACCTTGATGTTGCTCAATTTTATTGTAACTAATGAAGAAGAAGCTATGTGGGTTTCGTTTTCTGATGGAAATGGAACCGGGGCTGGAGCCCTTTTCTTAAAAAAAAGAAGCTGCTAGCTCTTGGGACATTGCTTCATTTTAGGTGAACTGCACCAAAAGGTCCCATGAATTGAATCATCCATGTTGGTGACTGGTGTCATCCCTTCTATGATGGCGTTGACTGCAGATATGGTTCCCATCACGAGGTATGTTCTTTTTTGGTCTGGCCGTTTGCCAAAGATCCTGCATGTTGATCCTGCTCTTGTGCTACTATTTTGGCACTGCCATGATAAAGCAGTAGTGTTATTATTTTGCACCTTAATCTAGTGGCACTATTAATTTGAGGCAATGTTTTGGCACCACTAGTTCCACTATTTTTTTATATATCGAAAGAGGGGGTTCCCTCCGATTTCATTAAAGAAACCCAACCATAGAGAACCATTATCCGACAACATCTCAGTGTAAACGGGCAGTTATGCAACTACTACTAGAACAGACTGAGTACTAGCAGGAGACAAGTTCTCCACATAAGCTAGGTAGGTAGGGGGACGCAGCACCAGCTCGACTAAGTTTGGATTACAACCCAAATGCTACCATAGAAACATCAGGGGGAAGATAGGGGCTGAAAGAGCCAGCTTCAGCATCCCAGTCTAAGCACCCCCGGCCTTCATCCTTGCGACGCACAGTACACCTTGTTTGCCACCTGCTCGACCCTAGTGTCACTGATAAATTGAAGTAATAATACAGTTAAAATAGAGCGAGTATCCTCTCTATCATTTCATTTCCAATGTAGATAATGAAAGTGCTTCTCTTTGTTAATGTATGTTTCATCAACTAGTCCCATTGTTAATGTTTAAGCGTTTCTGCAAACTGGGGTGCTTAATTTTAGTTGATCTGCACAAAAATAGATATTTGAATGTCTCAAGGCCCCTCCTTGTAATACCGCTGTACACTGATGTGTATCACTGGCAGAAGGTGTATTGGGGAGACTTGGGACGATTTCCAGTATGAGGCGTGGCGTACCGTATGAGGCGTCGCAGGGCCCATCTCGCCCTCGCAGCATGGCATACTATGATACTATCGCAATATTTTCTTCTATTCATTTTGCGTGTTTCATCAACTAGTGCCACTATAATGTAATCATGCTTTTTCATTATCTGTGCAAACAGGGTTATTCAGCTGCATTTTGGTGGAACTGCACAAATGTACGGATGGAACCGGCATATATGCAGAGTGCGAGGTGTGCCAAGTAAAAATTACCGACACCAACCATGCTCCATGCACACATTGGCATCCACCACCACCAGTGGGATGTGTGGCGCTCTCTGTGGACGGATCTTTCTCGGCAGCAAATCCTCTAACCAAATACTAGTAGCTTATATTGGCAGTTTTCTAGGGAGTACTCTTTTCTGAAAGAAGCACCAATCTATTTTTCTTTATTTGTACATAGTGTCACAACTTTGACCCAAAGGTCCAGAGCTATTTAAGGGTGATTGGCGTAGTACTCGGAGACTGGTTGTAACCATGATTTTCATTAGCTGTCACACTGATTGTAAGCATGAGTAGGTGGAAGATTAGGTTAGTGCGAAGCTTACCTTAAACCCTACCGCCGCCGTTGAAATGAGGCGAGCGTCGAGGGAACCGTGGAGAACGGCGGGGAAGCGACGTCGCGCCATCCGGCCTCCTCTTGTGGTGGGAGAACGAATACTCCTGTGCCTCCGGCTAGCTCTGCACCCTCACGAACGGCACACCGTACTAGATCGATTCGTTATCCTCTGGGTGCTCGACCTTTGACCTGTATGCCCACCACCTCCTCCTGACTTTCGCCTCGGGCGAATCTGTTTGCTCCATTGCCCAGAGGAGATACTCGATGAACTCGAAGGACTGCGACGTGACTGCCGCCGAGGAGTACATGTACATCGCCGCCCTCATCGCTGCCATCTCGCTCTTTTGCATACATTGCCACATGGCCCTCACCGTCCTCAAAATCTCCCACTCATTATCAAACCAAGTAAGGATCTCCTTCAACCTAGCTAACTTTGCCTGGTCACCACCGGCAATCTGCCTGATTCACTGCTGCATCCTCTCCCTAAATGTCCTTCTGAGTGGTCCGGTGCTAGCTTTGGAAGATGGGAGGAGAGACAGTGGTCTTGCAATAGAGAAGAGGGAGAGGCGAGACGGTGGTTTTGGAATGGAAATGATGGAGAGGAGAGGAGGTGGTTTTGCAATGGAGAAGAGGGGGTGGTTTTGCAATGGAGAAGAGGGAGAGGCGAGACGGTGGTTTTTGAATGGAGATGGTGGCGAGGATAGGAGGTGGTTTTGCAATGGAGAAGAGGGAGAGGAGCGTGCGGCGGTGATTTAGGATTGGACGAGAGGACCGGCGCGCTGTGACTGGATCAAAATCAAAATCAATTTACCCTTCAATTAAGAAAGCGACCCCACATTAACTAGTCTCCCTTTTATTCCGGGTCATAATTGACCATGATTTTCGCAAATAAAATATATGTTATACATTGCAAAAATAATATAATTTGAAAGTACATTTAGATACGAACCAAACGATACAATTTTTGGTGACATGCATTCACATTTTGCTTGTCAAATACTGTACGTGGTCAAACTGTGACCCAAAATACGCAAAACAAAAAAAATTACTTCAAAGACCAGCACCGCTCTTCCGCTCTTCGCCTCTTAAACCACCACCGCTCCTCTCCTGTTCCAATCTAAATCCAGCGCCGCTCCTCTCCTCTTTCATTTCAAAACCACCGCCCCTCCTCTCCTGTTCCAATCCAAAACCGGCGTCGCTCCTCTCCCGTTCTAATCCAAAACCAGCGTTGCTCCTCTCCTCTTCCATTTTAAAACCACCGCCGGTGAGTGAAGGTGCTGTGGAGAAGTAGATCGATGGAGGAGTACAACCGATACATGAGGATCGCAGACGGCGACCCTGTGAAGCTAGCTAGGATGTTGGAGATACAGTCTTGGTTTGACAACAAGGACAAACTAGCGGCGACGGCGACATCCATGGCCAAATATCTGCAACAGAGCGAAAAGACCGCGATACTCCTGGAGGGAGTCGCACGGGAGTACATAGAGCTGCTCCTTTGGGGCATGGAGCAAACAGATTCACTGAATCCGATCATGAGGGAGTGGTGGTGGGAGTATCGATCCCGGATGGAGCATCCACCAGAGATTGAAGGATCGAGCATCTACAGGGTGCCATTTGTGAGAGTGTCGTGCCAAAGCGAGCCGGTGGAGTCTTCGTCGACCGAACCCAACTACAAGAGGAGAAAAACAGTTGGCCCGACGACACTTCCCCACCATCCTCTCCCTCGCCGTTCACATCGTCTCACGGGGCGGCTGTCTGCCATCGAGGAATAGGAGGGACTGCCCCCCAGCCCAATAGTCGGGCAGGTTGTGAATTGTTAGGAGGAGCTTAGGGTTGTCACTATTTGCAGGTTGTGAATTGTGTTGTGTATTTTGAGAGTACTTTCAGATAATAATGTCTGTTGAATTTCAGATTTGCAGTATTGAGCATATGAAGTATTTTATGAATTCTAGAGATCTATTTTTAGCACTTAAAAAAATGTAGTTTCATAGGAGTATAAAAGTGCAGACAATGTGATTCTCAGAGAAGAAACTGCAAGTTTCAGTTTCAGATAAGAAACTCCAAGTTCAGTTTCAGATAAGAAACTGCAACTTTCAGAGGCAGAGCATTTATATTAACATGGCCTTTTCAAACAGTGTTAACATCTGTTGGAAGTTTTATTCATGGTCAAAACTGGAACTACCAGCCAGTTAACATCATGCTGATCAACATTCATGCATAGCACATCTTCATATGATGCACAGTCAAAAAGATATGCTATTTTCAAAATGCCCACACAATGTCGAGTGTGCGAAAAACAGAGAAAACGAGGGACGAAGTTTTGGCAAGTGTTGGACGTGGTGTGCATAGATGAAAATTGGGACCCACATGTCAATAAAGGCAGAGGCAAAAAATTTGGAGATATTTTCTTGGCACAGGTGGAATCGAACCCGGGCGGAACATCTGTCGGGCAGTGTCACTCGGCCACTAGGCTAGTTTAGTTGTTTCGTTACTATTAAGGCACTTCCTCAGGTGGTCGGATCTCCTCCTGCGCCTTTGTGCGCTCGCCACGACGCCGCTGTCTGCCGTTGTGAACATGCTGAACAAACGAGAGGAATCTGGAGAGGACTGTACGTGGAGAGGCGGACAGTCCGGACCCACCAGGTCTATGGCCGTACGCAAGCAAGTGCCTCATCGAAAAGATACTTCCTCCTAATGCTATACTAACGTTGGGGCCCACGGGTTTGTCAACATAGTTACATTTTTTAGGTGCTTCAACGTAGTTACTATAGGAGATAAATTCACAACGAAGCCAGGGAGCTGGCAGGTATCATTTATTATCACTGGGCCAGCAAGTATCAGTTGGGTTTTGGGCTGCCCCGTCTAGGCTTTCTTTTTTAACATGCGCAACCCACGACCTCGGATGGGAGGTCCATAGGCCTGTTTGTATTTTCTTGAGGGTCGTCATGTATCGACCGGCCTATGGACCTCCCATCTGAGGTTTTATTTTTCCTGAAACATCGGCAGCCCAATTTATGTATTTTTTGAAGAAAACGCAGAGGTCTGTTCTATTTTTCTATATAAGAATAGGAACGCGTGGTCCAACTTATGTTTCCCTTCTAACTATATTATATATATTTAAATTATTTTATATGTTATTATATATTATTGTTATTGTCATCATATATTTAACAGATACTTACATATGTAAGAAAACAATATCCCACATCTTATTAACTTATAAAAACAATTTCTTAACAATAAAATCCTGGATTTTTTTGGCAACGAAAATCCTGGTGATTGTGTACAAAAGCTTGGTAAGATTTAAGGACCAACGTAATAGTAAATCACTTATTATTTAAATATATATATATATATATAACAAAATGCTCAGCCCCTGTTTATTTTTTGATAACATTGCTGCGCCCACCCCAACATTATAATTAGAATCAGGCCAGCAAAATCATGTATTTCGAGAAAGCGCAAATGGCCTGTAATTTTTTAGAAAAAACATAAATGGGCCGCATGGATGCTACATTATTTGTTCACCCAGCCCAGCTAATGGACTGTAATTCAAAACAAGAGATCAAATTGATTGTAAATTCTACCCCGCAAAAAAAGACTGTAAATTCTGAAAAAATGGGTTGAATACGTGCCACATTTGAGGAGGCTGAAATGTGGTCCAATAGGTCGAAGCCAATGCAAGTCATTGTCAACTTAGCCAACAAATGATTCTGACATCGTTAGCCATTGGATTTACATCCAACGACCGGCATCCATCTTCAGTCTCTCGTCTTCTTCCTCCAGCTCCGCCGGGACCACCTGCTCCCGCCTCCTGCTGCTAGCAGCTCTGCTTAGCACGCTTCGCTGTCAAGCGCTACTCCAGCGTTGGCCAGGCCATCCCTCCACCCCTCCACACCTCCTGTTCTTCTCCACTGACTGCCGTACCGCACCGCACCAGAACCAGTTAACCCTCGTACACCTCTCCGTCTGCGACTCTACTCCCGCGTCTTCCCATCTCCGGCTCGTTGCTGTCCGGGGCCTCGCCGTTGTCCACCACCTTGGGTGCGCTCGGCGCGGAGTGGTCAACGTGGTCAATGAACGACACCATCGGAAGTAGTCTGTGCGTGGAGAGGCTGACAGCTGGGTCCACAGCCGCACGCAAGGAAATGCCTCCTTATTATGCACAAAATAATGATTCCTCCACCTGACAGCTGGGACCCACCAGAAGGGCCTCTGTATTTCGCGAAAAAAACGTTCCCGCCGTTGACAGGTCGGACCCACCAGTTATATCTTCGCACGCAAGGAAGTGCCTCCTTATTACGCACGAAAAAAATGAATACCCCCTGCTAGTTGGGACCCACAATAGTGGGAGGCTGACTTGTGGGCCAACTAAGTTGACGGGGATGGAGGGCTTTGTCAACTTAGTCAATATGAACGATTCTAGCTCCAGTGACCGTACGATGTCCATCCAACGGCCGTAGTGCTTCTTCAACCTCTGGTCTTCTTGCTCCAGCCGCCCAAACCAGCGTCGGTCGTGCCTCGTGCTCCTGCCTCCCATGGCCGGCTGCGATGCCGCGGAGGCCTCACCCCCTACTACTCCCACCGCTGGCCAGGCCATCCCTCTACTCACACACACCCCTGTTATTCTGCGGCGTCGGCAGCCTCACACCGCAGCGAACCAGTGAACCCTCATACTCCTCTACGCGTGGGCATCCACTGTCCCGTCTTCCCCGGCTCCGTGTTGTCCCCTTCCTAGGCCTCGCCGTCGTCCACCGCCCTGGTGCTCTCGGCGTGGCATGGTCAACATGGTCAAGGAGCGGCTTCCATCGGACGTGGACTGTACGTGGAGAGGCTGATAGCTGGGTCCACGGCCGCAGCAAGGAAGTGCCTCCTTATTATGCGGAAAATAATGATTCCTCCACCTGACAGCAGGGACCCACCGGACGGGCAACCGTATTTCGCGAAAAAAACGTTTCCCCCCTGACTGTTGGGACCTACCAGCTACATCTTCGCACGCAAGGAAGTGCGTCCGGGCAAAAAAAACGATTCGCCCCCCTGACTGCTGGGACCCACCAGCTACATCTTCGCACGCAAGGAAGTGCCTGACAGTCGGGACCCACCTGGTCAAAGCATACATAACGTTGTCATTCTGGTCGGGAACGTGTACGTACATACTGGTCAATGTAGAGGCGCGCACGTGTCATAGTAGAGGCGCGCACGTAGCATGTACACGTATGTATAGCGGCCAGTGTGCAAGAAAGAAAATACGGCTACGTACATACATACGGGCGGGGTCTCGAACGCCTACTCGCGCATACGTATGGCCAGGGCTCATGTACATGGCTGGGTGGAACGGAGAAACAGTGTCGTCGTCGCCCGCAAAAAACAACAACAGCGTCGTCGTCGTGTTCATGGGGAGGCAACGGAATTCGTCGTGTTCATCGGGAGGCAACGGAACCTGTGGGAGCCAACTGGCTTGGATGGAACAGCCGATGGAAACGAGGCCTGGCGTACCGCAGAACGAAGGAAACGGCCTTGTGTTCGACCGGTCCCGGTCGAAACGGGATCCTGTTCATCGGGAGGGGTCTCGCGTACCGCAAAACGGAGGAAACGGACCTCCTACGGTCAATATGGGGGTCCTGTTGATCGGGAGGGGTGTGGCGTACCGCAAAACGGAGGAAACGGACTTGTGTTGGAGCGCTACGGTCGAAATGGGGGTCCTATTCATCGGGAGGGGTGTGGCGTACCGCAAAACGGGACTCCACGGGATACTGTTCATCTCCACCGTCGACCCCTCCAGCCTCCATGTGCTACTGTTCATCCACCGTCGACCTCCTCCAGCCTCCACCTGCGACTGTTCATCCACGGGCTCCTGTTCATCCAGCCTCCACCACGCGCTACTCCACCAGCTACTGTTCAACCAGCCCTCTCCACGGGCTCCTGTTCAACCACCCCTCCACGGGCTACTGTTCATCCAGCCCTCCACCGTCTACTGTTCATCCAGCCCTCCACGGGGTGGTCCTGTTCATCCAACCCTCCACGGGTTCCGGTTCATTCAGCCCCAACTGGCTCAATCGATCGGGGTCCTGTTCATCTAGAGGCAACACCACGGGGCCCTGTCCATCCACCCCCACCGGGAACTGTTCATCCAAACGCCCCCATCAACGCTCACTGTTCATCCAAAGGCAGCATCGATCGGCTTCAGTTAGCAGCAGTAGCGAAGGAATCGCTCGATGGGGTTCCGTTAACAGCCATCGATCGATCGCTCGGGTTCAGTAACGCGTAGCCTGCAGTGCAATCGCTCGGGTTCAGTTATAGCCCAACGCCTCGCTCAGGTTCAGTTAGAGCCCAACGCGTCGCACACACACGCGTACGTGTACGAGAGAAACGCGCATCGCTCGGCCCCCGACCACCCACCGTAACCGGGAACTCCCCGAAATTTTCCTCGCCCTCGCTTCTACCACGGTTTTTTCCGTCATGGACGGCCCAAAGAATGTCATGCAGCTGCGTCTCCGGCCCGCCCAGGACGAAAAGCCCATTTTCTGTCATGATTTTTTGTCATAGAAGTAGGAGCCCACCACATCTATGATGATACCTGGTTTTGTCACAATTATCGTCATAGAAGTGTCATAAGTATGACATAATTTTTTTTCGTTCGGCCCAAAATGTCACTGATATGTCTCCAACGTATCTATAATTTTTTATTGTTCCATGCTATATTATATTCTGTTTTGGATGTTTAATGGGCTTTGTTATACACTTTTATATTATTTTTGGGACTAACCTATTAACCGGAGGCCCAACCCGAATTGCTGTTTTTTGCCTATTTCAGTGTTTCGAAGGAAAAGGATATCAAACGGAGTCCACACGGAATGAAACCTTCGGGAACGGAATGAGGACTTGGAGTGGACGTCAAGCAATCAACGAGGAGGCCACGAGGAAGGGGGCGCGTCTACCCCCCTGGGCGCGCCCTCCACCCTCGTGGGCCCCTCGTAGCTCTCTTGACCGACCTCCTTCGCCTATATATACTCATATACCCTGGAAACATCATATACGGAGCAAAAACAATATTTCTGCCGCCGCAACCTTCTGTACCCATGAGATCCCATCTTGGGGCCTTTTCCGATGCTCCGCCGGAGGGGGCATTGATCACGGAGGGCTTCTACATCAACACCATAGCCTCTCCGATGATGTGTGAGTAGTTTACCTCAGACCTTCGGGGTCCATAGTTATTAGCTAGATGGCTTCTTCTCACTCTTTGAATCTCAATACAAAGTTCTCCTCGATTCTCTTGGAGATCTATTTGATGTAACTCTTCTTTTGCGGCGTGTTTGTCGAGATCCGATGAATTGTGGGTTTATGATCAAGATTATCTATGAACAATATTTGAATCTCCTCTGAATTCTTTTATGTATGGTTGGTTATCTTTGCAAGTCTCTTTGAATTATCAGTTTGGTTTGGCCTACTAGATTGATCTTTCTTGCAATGGGAGAAGTGCTTAGCTTTGGGTTCAATCTTGTGGTGCTCGATCCCAGTGACAGTAGGGGAAATGACACGTATTGTATTGTTGCCATCGGGGATAAAAAGATGGGGTTTATATCATATTGCATGAGTTTATCCCTCTACATCATGTCATCTTGCTTAAAGCGTTACTCCGTTCTTATGAACTTAATACTCTAGATGCATGCTGGATAGCGGTCGATGTGTGGAGTAATAGTAGTAGATGCAGGTAGGAGTCGGTCTACTTGTCACGGACGTGATGCCTATATACATGATCATACCTAGAAATTCTCATAACTATGCTCAATTCTATCAATTGCTCGACAGTAATTTGTTTACCCACCATAATACTTATGCTATCTTGAGAGAAGCCACTAGTGAAACCTATGGCCCCCGGGTCTATTTTCCATCATATTAATCTTCCGTCAACAAGCTATTTCTATCTTTGTTTACTTTGCATTCTTTACTTTAAATCTTTATCATAAAAATACCAAAAATATTATCTTATCATCTCTATCAGATCTCACTCTCGTAAGTGACCGTGAAGGGATTGACATCCCCTTTATCGCGTTGGTTGCGAGGTTCTTATTTGTTTGTGTAGGTGCGAGGGACTTGAGCGTGGCCTCCTACTGGATTGATACCTTGGTTCTTAAAAACTGAGGGAAATACTTATGATACTTTGTTGCATCACCCTTTCCTCTTCAAGGGAATACCAACACAGTGCTCAAGAGGTAGCAAGAAGGATTTCTGGCGCCGTTGCCGGGGAGGCCTACACCAAGTCAAGTCAAGATTTGACTCCCAGCAACGAGCCATTTCTGGCGCCGTTGCCGGGGAGTCTATGCACAAGTCAAGACATACCAAGTACCCATCACAAACTCTTATCCCTCGCATTACATTATTTGCCATTTGCCTCTCGTTTTCCTCTTCCCCACTTCATCCTTGCCGTTTTATTCGCCCCCTTTTTCCGTTCTCCCTCTTTTCCGCTTGCCTTTCTTTGGCCATGTATGAATCTGGGGAGGTTATCGCTAATGAAGGCAATAATAGTAACATGGGAAACTTTGATGCCCTCGATGATCCTCTTGAGGAACCTACTATCTTGCATACTAAAAAGTTTCGAGTCGGTAGTGGTAATATTATTGGGAAATGAGTTATTCAAGATTTCTTTACTTGTGCCGGTGCTTTGCCCATCATGGGTGGCTCTATTCTTCACAGAACTAGTAGCCTTGCGGATGCGATATCCTTGCTCGTAGTTGAACTTGAAAGGCAATTTCTTCATATGCATCCTTGCATACAAAGAATTTTCCTAGAATTTTCTAATATTGAGTACTCTCCTGTTAAGCGTGACGGTACTATCTTTTTGGCCCATGAGTTCAGATTTATAATGAAAGAGGCTAAAGAAATTTTTGTGCATTATAGGGTGGATGCTGGTCATCCTCCCGTAGAAGCTATCCTTTTTAATCAAGAAGACATAATGCGTTTACAATCTTTGGATCATGTTGCCTATAATGAAAACCTTAGAAAAAAGGTTCCTACCGATGTTTTAGTTGATAGAATTTCTGAACTTAATGACGACTTTGCTATTCAGAATAATGGGTTAGGTTTTTCTCTTGAGCAAAGACTCGTGACTTTTTGTCAAAAGAACGCTTGTAACGATGAATTGGTTGTACAATATAAGGGGCCAAGGGAGGAACCCATACCTCCCGAGCTTGATCTTGGGGACTTTTTATCCTATTAAATTTAACCCCTTTGTTTACTTTTGCTTGCCACAAAGGAAACTTGCTGCTGAACGTAGAGAATACGAAAGGAGTTTTCATGATTTACCTTACCATTGTTCTGGTAATACCTAGATCTATCCTTGCTTTTATGCCTAGCTAGGGGCGTTAAACGATAGCGCTTGTTGGGAGGCAACCCAATTTTATTTTAGTTTTTTTTACTTTTTGTTCCTGGTTGGTAATAAATCTTTGATTTAGCCTCTGGTTAGATTTGTCTTTGTGTTTTAATTAGTGTTTGTGCCAAGTAAAACCTATAGGATCTTCTTGGATGATAGTTATTTGATCTTGCTGAAAATTCCAGAAACTTTCTGTTCACGAAAAAAATTGTTAAAAATCACCACAACGTGATAAAATACTGATTCCAATTGCAGCACATCAATAAACAAATTATTTAGGTCGTCCTATTTTGGTAGATTTTTCTGAGTTCCAGAAGTTTGCTTTAGTTACAGATTACTACAGACTGTTCTGTTTTTGACAGATTCTGTTTTTCGTGTGTTGTTTGCTTATTTTGATGAGTCTATGGTTAGTAAAATAGTTTATAAACCATAGAGAAGTTGGAATACAGTAGGTTTAACACCAATATATATAAATAATGAGTTCAATACAGTACCTTGAAGTGGTGTTTTGTTTTCTTTCGCTAACGCAGCTCACGAGATTTTCTGTTGAGTTTTGTGTTGTGAAGTTTTCAAGTTTTGGGTAAGGATTTCATGGATTATGGAACAAGGAGTGGCAAGATCCTAAGCTTGTGGATGCCCAAGGCACCCCAAGGTAAATCCAAGGACACCAAAAAGCCAAAGCTTGGGATGCCCCGGAAGGCATCCCCTCTTTCGTCTTCGTTCATCGGTAACTTTACTTGGAACTATATTTTTATTCACCACATGATATGTGTTTTGCTTGGAGCGTCTTGTATGATTTGAGTCTTTGTTTTTAGTTTACCACAATCTTCCTCGCTGGATACACTTTTGAGAGAGACATACATGATTCGGAATTTATTAGAATACTCTATGTGCTTTACTTATATCTTTTGAGCTATATAGTTTTTGCTCTAGTGCTTCACTTATATCTTTTAGAGCACGGTGGTGGTTTTGTTTTATAGAAACTATTGTTCTCTCATGCTTCACCAATATCATTTTGAGAGTCCTACAAAACAGCATGGTAATTTTCTTAAATTGTGAAATTAGTCCTAATATGATAGGCATCCAAGATTAGTACAAACTTTCTTATAAGTGCGTTGAATACTAAGAAAAGTTTGGTGCTTGATGATTGTTTTGAGATATGGAGGTAGTAATATTAAAGTTGTGCTGGTTGAGTAATTGTGAATTTGAAGAAATACTTGTGTTGAAGTTTGCAAGTCCTGTAGCATGCACGTATGGTAAACGTTGTGTAACAAATTTGAAACATGAGGTGTTCTTTGATTGTCCTCCTTATGAGTGGCGGTCGGGGACGAGCGGTGGTCTTTTCCTACGAATCTATCCCTTCTAGGAGCATGCACGTAGTGCTTGGTGTTTGATGACTTGTAGATTTTTGCAATAAGTATGTGAGTTCTTTATGACTAATATTGAGTCCATGGATTATATGCACTCTCACCCTTCCATCATTGCTAGCCTCTTCGGTACCGTGCATTGCCCTTTCTCACCTTGAGAGTTGGTGCAAAATTCGCCGGTGCATCCAAATCCTGTGATACGATACGCTCTATCACACATAAACCTCCTTATATCTTCCTCAAAACAGCCACCATACCTACCTATTATGGCATTTCCATAGCCATTCCGAGATATATTGCCATGCAACTTTCCACCGTTCCGTTTATCATGACACGTTTCATCATTGTCATATTGCCTTGCATGATCATGTAGTTGACATCGTATTTGTGGCAAAGCCACCATGCATATTATTTTATACATGTCACTCTTGATTCATTGCCCATCCCGGTACACCGCCGGAGGCATTCATATAGAGTCATACTTTGTTCTAGTATCGGGTTGTAATCATTGAGTTGTAAATAAATAGAAGTGTGATGATCATCATTCATAGGGCATTGTCCCAAAAAAAAGAGAAAGGACAAATAAAAAAAGGAAAGGCCCAAAAAAAAAAAAAAGAAGGGACAATGCTACTATCCTTTTTCCACACTTGTGCTTCAAAGTAGCACCACCATCTTTATGATAGAGAGTCTCTTGTTTTGTCACTTTCATATACTAGCGGGAATTTTTCATTATATGTAGCGACCAGACCTCAAATGGTCTGTGCTGCTGTGCACCAGTGTCATCCCTGGATCAATAATGCTGACACGCACAGTACAAATGGAGGATTTATAACAGAGTAGCAATCACACACTTATTACATCGAATATCTCCAAAGAGAATAAGTATGATAAACATGGCTTAAGGCCATCTAAAAACGATAACAGCGGAAGACTTGGAAGATAAGTGAGTCCATCAAATCCAGCGGCATCACTGAGTATAAGACCACGACCTAAGGCACCTTACTCGTCGTCTGAAAAGTCTGCAACATGAAACGTTGCAGCCCGAAAACGGGTCAGCACATAGAATATGCTGGCAAAGTAACACATAGAGAATAATGAACAATAATAAGGATATACTACATGCATATATGGCTGGTGGAAAGCTCTATGGTTACAATTTTGCGAAAAGCCAGTTTTATCCTACTTCAAAGGAATAAATTTTATTTAACTATCATGGTGGTTGTGAAACATTGAGATGGTTGACAGCATCTCAATCCCAATTAAGAAATCATCATTAACCCAACAAAATTAATTAAAAGTAACATAGTGACGAGATTCACATGATAATCCAAGAACTAGATACTCAAGTTGTCCATAACCGGGGACACGGCTAACCATGATTAGTTTGTACACTCTGCAGAGGTTTGTGCACTTTTCCCACAAGACTCGATCTCCTCCGTTGGATTACTCGCACTACATGGTGTTTGAGTAACGGATGACCGAGACACAGTCTTTCAGAAGTGTTTGCACCTTACGTATGGGTAGACAGTTACACCTACTTTCCCCTACATCTGCTAGTCTACCACTGTAAGAGTTCACACAACTTAGTCAACTATGCTAGAGCCCATAATAGCTTGCGGCTGCACACGGAAGTTTCTAGCATGAATAATCTCATGATCCCTTTGAGCCTGGGTGGCGGTCCAAAAGAAAAACATGCAATCCTGGAATACCCAGGTACCTCAATCCACCCAGATATAAGTTTCAGTTGCCACCTTAAGTAAACCATTAAATTAACAATCTCACATCTGTCATGGAAAATTCACTCAAACCCAATCCACGTCTACGAGCATAGCATAGCAATATAATAGCAAGCGTAGAAGTAACTCCCAAGGGTTTGATAATAAAACAGGTAATAGGTACTACCTCAACTACTTCCCAATACCCACAATTTAATTAGATCCTAATCATGCAATGTTTGAGGAATAGATCTAATGCAATAAAAACTGGGTATGGAAGGTATATGATCAAAGTGTTACTTGCCTTGCTGATGACCCGCAAAACCTAGCGATTCGAAGTAACAAGCGGCACACTCCGGGTAAAACTTGAATGAAAGATCCAACCAGAAAGTTCAACTTAAGAACTCCGGTTTGCAAAAAGAATCAACTCGAAAGAAACAACGAAAGTCAAACTGCGAAAGAAACAAGCTTCGTTTACTAATCTGGATCTAGTTTAAATTTTACAGTAGCAAAAACTTGTTTGAGTAGGTTAAACGGAAAGAGAATTTCGAGACGAAACTCTAGGCGCTTGAATCGCCTGATTCCGATAAACGAGCGAGAAGTTAAACAGAAACGAAGATTCGATCAGAAATCGAATCTGAGAAAATAGCGAAAAAATCCGACGAAAAAGAAAAACGGACGAACGGTTAAAGAACGGACGTTCGTTAGCAGTGAAAAACCGACGAACGCGTTCGTTAAAACGAACGATTCGGTGAACGCTCGCAAAATAATAAAACCGAAAGAAAACCGATCTAGGGTTTTTTTAAACGAACGGTTTTTTTAACAAAAAATCGGCAAACCGAACGGCATCGAGGTATACCTCGTCGGGGCGGCTCCGGCGGGGCTCCGGCGGGGGTGCGGGTGCGGCGGGGTGCGGGGGCTCGGGGGAGGGCGAGGGGCGCGAGGGGGCGGCGGCAAACGGCGGCGGCGGCGGCTCCCGTGCGGGCGGCGGAGGCGGGCAAGTGCGGCGGCGGCGGGATGCGGGGCAGGCGGCGGCGGGGGTGAGAGAGGGGGGGCGGCGCTATATATATGGGGGGGGGCTCCGCCGGCTTGGGGAAGGGGGCGGCCGGAGAGGCGTGGGCGAGCGGGACTCGGCGCGGCGGCGGCGTCGTGCGCGAGGAGGACGACGCGCGGGCGGGCCGGCGGCCTGGCGCGGCTGTGCTCGGCCCAGCGGGCGCGTGCGCTGTTTTTTTTAATACCTTCCGCGGAAAAATTCGTAGAAAAATAAATAAAAGTCCAAAAAATATATAATAAGTTTTCCCCGTCTAGTTAGAAAATCTAGAATAGGGTGAACATTTTTTAACACAAAATAAATATTTTGAAAACATGCAATATTTTTAATGCAATAAAAATTGCAAATAAAATCCGAATAAAATTCAATAAATGATTTTAACATTTTTCCTCCAATATTTCAATTGTTTTGGAGAAGTCATATTTTCTCCTCTCATTTATTTTGTTTAATGAAATATTTTTCCAGAAAATAATTAAAACCAAAATCCTCATCTTATTATTTGATGAAAATCAAATATGAAAGTTCGAGAAAATCCCCAACTCTCTCCGAGGGTCCTTGAGTTGCTTAGGATTTATCGAGGATTTGTCAAAATGCAATAAAATATGATATGCAATGATGATCTATGTATAACATACCAAATTGAAAATTTGGGATGTTACAAACCTACCCCCCTTAAGATGAATCTCGCCCTCGAGATTCGGGTTGGCTAGAAAACAGGTGGGAGTGGTCCTTCCGTAGATCTTCCTCTCGCTCCCAGGTGGCTTCATCTTCCGTGTGGTGACTCCACTGGACTTTGCAAAACTTGATAACCTTGCTGCGGGTAACTCGGCTGGCATACTCAAGAATCTTAACTGGTTTCTCCTAATAGGTCAAATCACTTTCCAGCTGAATCGCTTCCAGTGGCACAGTATCTCTCAGTGGTATCTCGGCCATCTCTGCGTGGCACTTCTTCAACTGGGAGACGTGAAATACATCATGAACTCCAGACAATCCTTCGGGCAATTCCAGCTTGTAGGCAACCTCTCCCATACGTTCCACAACTCTGTATGGTCCGATAAAACGGGGCGCTAACTTTCCCTTAACTCCAAAGCGCTTCGCTCCTCGAAGTGGTGATACTCGAAGATACACTCGGTCTCCGACTTCGTGAACTGTCTCCTTTCGTTTAGAATCAGCATAACTCTTCTGCCTGGACTGGGCTACCTTGAGCCTATCGCGAATCAACCTTACTTTCTGTTCAGACTCCTTAATCAAATCTGGTCCAAACAACTGACGGTCTCCAACTTCGTCCCATAACAACGGTGTTCTACACCTCCTTCCGTACAAGGCTTCGAAAGGGGCCATCTTCAAACTGGTTTGATAACTGTTGTTATAAGAAAACTCCGCATAAGGCAAATTGTCGTCCCAACTAGAGCCATAATCTAGTGCACAAGCTCTCAACATGTCCTCCAAAATCTGGTTGACTCTCTCGGTCTGTCCATCTGTCTGTGGGTGAAAAGCTGTACTAAATTCTAGCCTGGTTCCCAATGTTTCATGTAACTGCTTCCAAAACTTCGAGGTAAATTGGGTTCCTCTGTCTGATACAATGGTCCTCGGAACTCCATGCAAACATACGATCCTGGTCATGTATATCTTTGCCAACTTAGCACTGGTGTAAGTGGTCTTCACTGGAATGAAATGAGCCACTTTCGTCAAACGGTCGACTACAACCCATATTGAGTCATAGCCTGAACGAGTCCTGGGTAATCCTGTGATAAAATCCATGCCTATTTTATCCCACTTCCATTCGGGTATCGGCAATGGTTGTAGCAATCCTGCTGGCTTCTGATGCTCTGCCTTCACTCTCTGACATACATCACAAACTGCTACATACTCTGCAATATCCTTCTTCATTCCGGTCCACCAGAAAGTATTCTTCAGATCCAAATACATCTTGGTATTCCCTGGGTGAATCGAGTACGGTGAATCATGGGCTTCTTGCAAAATCAACTTCCTGATCTCCGGATCATTTGGCACATATACGCGGTCCTCAAACCATAAGGTATCGTGCTCATCCTCACGAAATCCCTTGGCTTTTCCTTTGCTCATCTTCTCCTTTATCTCTTCAATCTCCTTGTCTGTCTTCTGAGCTTCTCTGATCCTTTCCATCAAGGTAGACTGAATCTCCAATGTCGCTAAATAGCCTCTTGGGACTATCTCCAAACATAGCTCGCGAAGGTCCTCGGCTAACTCCTGAGGTAACTCTCCTGTCATGAGGGTGTTGACATGACTCTTGCGGCTCAACGCGTCTGCTACTACGTTAGCCTTTCCTGGGTGATAATGCAATCTCATATCATAGTCCTTAATGAGCTCCAACCATCTCCTCTGTCTGAGGTTTAACTCCTTCTGCGTGAAAATATACTTCAAACTCTTGTGATCCGTATACACCTCACAATGGTTTCCGATGAGAAAATGTCTCCATGTCTTCAATGCATGCACCACGGCTGCTAACTCCAAATCATGCGTAGCATAATTCTTCTCATGGGGTTTAAGTTGTCGTGAAGCATATGACACAACTCTTCCTTCCTGCATAAGCACTGCTCCAAGTCCTCGACGAGAAGCGTCGCAATAAACTTCATAATCCTTGCGTTGATCTGGCAGAATCAACACTGGTGATGTAACCAATCGTTTCTTCAACTCTTGGAAACTAGCTTCACATTCCTCAGTCCAATTGAATTTGGTGTCCTTCTTCAATAGCTCAGTCATGGGCTTAGCAATCTTCGAGAAATTCTCGATGAATCTCCGGTAGTATCCTGCAAGTCCAAGAAAACTCCGGATTTCTCCAACTGTCGTGGGTGATTCCCAACTTGTCACTGTGTCAACCTTGGCAGGGTCCACTGCTATTCCTTCTCCAGAAATAACATGTCCGAGGAATCCAACTTCCTTCAGCCAAAATTCACATTTGCTGAACTTGGCATATAACTGATGTTCTCTGAGCTTCTCAAGTACCAATCGTAAATGCTCCTCATGCTCTTCCTCATCCTTGGAAAAGATTAAAATATCATCAATGAACACCACGACGAACTTATCCAGAAATTCCATAAACACTTTGTTCATCAGGTTCATAAAATAGGCAGGTGCGTTAGTCAGACCAAATGACATAACGGTATACTCGTACAATCCATATCTGGTGGTAAATGCCGTCTTGGGTATATCCTGCTCTCAAATCTTTAACTGATGGTATCCTGATCGTAGATCGATCTTGGAGAATACTTTAGCTCCTTGTAGGCGGTCAAACAAATCATTGATCATCGGCAGTGGGTACTTGTTTTTGATGGTCACTTCATTCAATCCACGGTAATCAACAACCATCCTCAGCGATCCATCTTTCTTCTCCACTAGAAGTACTGGTGATCCCCAAGGTGACGAACTTGGGTGAATATAGCCTTTATCCAGTAACTCCTTGATCTGCTTCTTAATTTCCTCCAAATCTTTTGCGGGCATCCTGTACGGTCTCTTAGATATTGGCCCTCTGCCTGGCAAAAGTTCAATCAAGAACTCAATGTCTCTATCCGGTGGCATGCCTGGCAACTCTTCTGGAAATACATCCGGATAGTCCTTCACCACTGGTACTTCCTCCTGTACTACTCCTGATAAGGAATTTACTTGAGTCCTCTTCGGCATATGCCGAGATACATACTTGATCCTTTTTCCTTCTGGGGTGGTAAGCAAAATCGTCTTGCTGGCACAATCGATGTTTCCTCCATACAACGATAGCCAATCCATTCCCAAAATCACATCCAAACCTTGCGACTCCAAAACTATGAGGTCTGAGGGGAAAACATGCCTACCAATGGCCAATGGTATCTGAAAACATCCGTGGGTTGCCATATACTCTGCTCCTGGCGAGGTTACTAACATAGGGGTTCTGAGAACTTTGGTGGACAGCTTAAACTTATTCACAAATCCCCTTGATATGTATGAATGCGATGCACCAGTATCGAAAAGAACAGTTGCAGTAAATGACTTAACCAAAAACTTACCTATTACTGCATCAGGCTGAGCTTCAACCTCCTCCACGCTCACGTGGTTCACATGCCCTTTGTTGAACGGGTTCGGCTTCTTCCCAGAGCTTCCATTGCCATTTCCATTTTGGGCTTCAGGACATTCATTGGAATAATGTCCATTCTTCTGGCACTTAAAGCAAGTGACTTGGCTCAGGTCCCTCTTGGCTGGGGTAGATGGGTTGGTGCGGTTCTGTCCGTTGCTTCCTCCATTCCCATTACCATTTTTAGAGCCATTATGGTTGTGCGAACTACCTCCTCCATGGGTATGCTAAAACTGTCCTCCCGGCTTTGGGGCAAAACGAGGCTTCTGTTGAGCTCCTGAGTTATACTTCCCTTGTCCATACTTCCTCTTACGGTTTTCAATCTGTTGTTGCTTTCCTTCAATCATGAGAGCTCTATCTACCAGCTCCTGGTAGTTGTTGAAGGTTGCTACCATCAACTGCATACTCAGCTCATCATTCAGTCCATCCAAAAACTTCTCCTGCTTGGCTGCATCTGTAGCAACGTCATCTGGTGCATAACGTGCTAACTTACTGAAATCCTCCACATACTGGCCTACGGTGCGTCCTCCTTGGCGTAGGTTGCGAAATTCACGCTTCTTCATAGCCATAACTCCTGCTGAAACATGTGCTGTACGGAAAGCTTGCTGAAACTGATCCCACGTGACAGTGTCAATAGGATGCGTGGTTGTATAATTCTCCCACCATGATGCTGCGGGTCCATCAAGCTGATGTGCGGCAAAACGCACTCTTTCCGCATCTGTGCATCCTGCAATGGTCAACTCCCTTCCAACTTTGCGGAGCCAATCATCTGCTACAATCGGCTCGGTGCTACTGGAAAACACCGGCGGGTTTAGCCTTAAGAAACGGGCTAAGTGATCAACAGGTGGTGGTGGCGGTGGGTTGTTGTTTTTGTTGTTGTTGCCTTGGTTCTGCACTAACACTTGCATCAGGGCATTCTGTTGCTGAATCAACTGGGTGATCTCTGGTGGGAAAACAAATCCGGTGTCGCGTCTCGGAGGCATCTGATAGGTTTAGAAAAGATGAGAGTTAAGAATAGAATGAGGTCTAGAGAGAAAACACTACCCATATGCTCATGAGACAAATACAATCAATATCACTCAATCAATTCGAACAAAGAAAAACAATCGATCTAACTAGCGTTACAAAGTGCTTGAACTATACTAGTAAATGGGGGAAAACTACTACTGATGTGGTGGTCTACTAGAAATTCTGATCCGTTGAAGACTCCATGATGTCTGCTCCAGCTTCGTCAACAAAGTCGTCTTCACTTGGTTCCGAGTCAGTGTCGTCGATGATGATGTAGTTATCCGGACAAGTGCATTCGTCGGCTTCTGCTTTTGGCACTGGATTTCCCATGAATACTCCAATCTTCTTCTCCAGGTCGTCATTCTTCCCTACTAGTGCGATGATTTCCTCCATATAATCCTCGCGTGTAGCCTTGAGTTCTTCTTGGAGCTCCTTGATCTTCGTTAATGCCTTCTTCAGTTCTTCCTTGTCCGTGCACATCTGGTTCTCCTGGCGACGAATATGTTGGTTTTGCTCCTGGATGAAAGCTGCAATTGATCCATCCTTCTTGGTTCTGATCATCTCCCATTGCGCGTCTCGGCGTCCACAAATCTGATAAATTGTATCCTTAAGCTCCTGGTGGTAGACTTCTCCAATGCGTCCCATAGCGATGTGAGCGGCCATGCTCTTCCCTAAACTCCAGGTTGGTGCTTCGAAAACCAATCTTATGGTTCAGTAACTGGCACAAACGTCCTTCCTGGAATGTGAACTTGAATCTTCCAGCTCTCCTCTTCAGGTAATGTGGCGTTGTAGGTTCCGGTGATGCTTGGTATTCCTATGTTCAAGTACTTGGTGACTTCCTTCAAGTGTCGTCCAAACGGCGTGTCTTCATCTGGTTGCATGAACTTGCTCCTTGCATCCGCCATTCCTAAAAGAGTAGAAAGTGGAGAGGGGTCAGAAATGAGAAGAGAGAAGCTTTCTAGGGCTTTAAGCTTAGTGGTCGTGTCCTACAGTCAGCGTGTACTCTGATACCAACTTTGTAGCGACCAGACCTCAAATGGTCTGTGCTGCTGTGCACCAGTGTCATCCCTGGATCAGTAATGCTGACACGCACAGTACAAATGGAGGATTTATAACAGAGTAGCAATCACACACTTATTACATCGAATATCTCCAAAGAGAATAAGTATGATAAACATGGCTTAAGGCCATCTAAAAACGATAACAGCGGAAGACTTGGAAGATAAGTGAGTCCATCAACTCCAGCGGCATCACTGAGTATAAGACCACGACCTAAGGCACCTTACTCGTCGTCTGAAAAGTCTGCAACATGAAACGTTGCAGCCCGAAAAGGGGTCAGCACATAGAATATGCTGGCAAAGTAACACATAGAGAATAATGAACAATAATAATGCTATACTACATGCATATATGGCTGGTGGAAAGCTCTATGGTTACATTTTGCGAAAAGCCAATTTTACCCTACTTCAAAGGAATAAATTTTATTTAACTATCATGGTGGTTGTGAAACATTGAGATGGTTGACAGCATCTCAATCCCAATTAAGAAATCATCATTAACCCAACAAAATTAATTAAAAGTAACATAGTGACGAGATTCACATGATAATCCAAGAACTAGATACTCAAGTTGTCCATAACCGGGGACACGGCTAACCATGATTAGTTTGTACACTCTGCAGAGGTTTGTGCACTTTTCCCCACAAGACTCGATCTCCTCCGTTGGATTACTCGCACTACATGGTGTTTGAGTAACGGATGACCGAGACACAGTCTTTCAGAAGTGTTTGCACCTTACGTATGGGTAGACAGTTACACCTACTTTCCCCTACATCTGCTAGTCTACCACTGTAAGAGTTCACACAACTTAGTCAACTATGCTAGAGCCCATAATAGCTTGCGGCTGCACACGGAAGTTTCTAGCATGAATAATCTCATGATCCCTTTGAGCCTGGGTGGCGGTCCAAAAGAAAAACAGGCAATCCTGGAATACCCAGGTACCTCAATCCACCCATATGTGAGTTTTAGTTGCCACCTTAAGTAAACCATTAAATTAACAATCTCACATCTGTCATGGAAAATTCACTCAAACCCAATCCACGTCTACGAGCATAGCATAGCAATATAATAGCAAGCGTAGAAGTAACTCCCAAGGGTTTGATAATAAAACAGGTAATAGGTACTACCTCAACTACTTCCCAATACCCACAATTTAATTAGATCCTAATCATGCAATGTTTGAGGAATAGATCTAATGCAATAAAAACTGGGTATGGAACGTATATGATCAAAGTGTTACTTGCCTTGCTGATGATCCGCAAAACCTAGCGATTCGAAGTAACAAGCGGCACACTCCGGGTACTCTAACGCAAACAAACAAGCATACAATCAGTACTCATCTAATGCATAGGTAAAACTCGAATGAAAGATCCAACCAGAAAGTTCAACTTAAGAACTCCGGTTTGCAAAAAGAATCAACTCGAAAGAAACAACGAAAGTCAAACTGCGAAAGAAACAAGCTTCGTTTACTAATCTGGATCTAGGTCAAATTTTACAGTAGCAAAAACTTGTTTGAGTAGGTTAAACGGAAAGAGAATTTCGAGACGAAACTCTAGGCGCTTGAATCGCCTGATTCCGATAAACGAGCGAGAAGTTAAACAGAAACGAAGATACGATCAGAAATCGAATCTGAGAAAAAATAGCGGAAAAATCCGACGAAAAAGAAAAAGGACGAACGGTTAAAGAACGGACGTTCGTTAACAGTGAAAAACCGACGAACGCGTTCGTTAAAACGAACGGTTCGGTGAACGCTCGCAAAATAATAAAACCGAAAGAAAACCGATCTAGGGTTTTTTTAAACCAACGGTTTTTTTAACAAAAAACCGGCAAACCGAACGGCATTGAGGTATACCTCGTCGGGGCGGCTCCGGCGCGGCTCCGGCGGGGTGCGGGGGCTCGGGGGAGGGCGAGGGGCGCGAGGGGGCGGCGGCAAACGGCGGCGGCGGCGGCGGGCAAGTGCGGCGGCGGCGGGGTGCGGGGCAGGCGGCGGCGGGGGTGAGAGAGGGGACGGGGCGCTATATATATGGGGGGGGGGAGGGGGCGGCCTGAGAGGCGTGGGCGAGCGGGACTCGGCGCGGCGGCGGCATCGTGCGCGAGGAGGACGACGCGCGGGCGGGCTGGCGCGGCTGGGCTCGGCCCAGCGGGCGCTGTTTTTTTTTAATACGTTCCGCGGAAAAATTCGTAGAAAAATAAATAAAAGTCCAACAAATATAAAATAAATTTTCCCCGTCTAGGTAGAAAATCTAGAATAGGGTGAACATTGTTTTAACACAAAATAAATACTTTGAAAACATGCAATATTTTTAATGCAATAAAAATTGCAAATAAAATTCAATAAATGATTTTAACATTTTTCCTCCAATATTTCAATTGTTTTGGAGAAGTCATATTTTCTCCTCTCATTTATTTTGTTTAATGAAATATTTTTCCGGAGATAAAATAATTAAAACCAAAATCCTCGTCTTATTATTTGATGAAAATCAAATATGAAAATTCGAGAAAATCCCCAACTCTCTCCGAGGGTCCTTGAGTTGCTTAGGATTTATCGAGGATTTGTCAAAATGCAATAAAATATGATATGCAATGATGATCTATGTATAACATACCAAATTGAAAATTTGGGATGTTACATTATAGAACTTGGCTTCTATTTTCCAACAATGGGCTTCCTCAAATGTCCTAGGTCTTCGTGAGCAAGCAAGTTGGATGCACACCCACTTAGTTTCTTTTGTTGAGCTTTTATATATTTATAGCTCTAGTGCACCCGTTGCATGGCAATCCCTACTCCTTCCATTGACATCAATCAATGGGCATCTCCCTAGCTCGTTGATTAGTCGCGCCAATGTGAGACTTTCTCCTTTTTGGTCTTCTCCACATAACCCCCATCATCATATTCTATTCCACCCATAGTGCTATATCCATGGCTCACGACATATATTGCGTAAAAGTTAAAAAAAGTTTGAGATTACTAAAGTATGAAACAATTGCTTCGCTTGTCATCGGGGTTGTGCATGATGAGAGCATTCTTGTGTGACGAAAATGGAGTATGACCAAACTATATGATTTTGTAGGGATGAACTTTCTTTGGCCATGTTATTTTGAGAAGACATAATTGCTTAGTTAGTATGCTTGAAGTATTATTAATTTTATGTCAATATTAAAATTTTCTCTTGAATATTTCGGATCTGAATATTCATACCACAAATAAGAGAATTACATTGAAAATTATGCTAAGTAGCATTCAACATAAAAAATTCTGTTTTTATCATTTACCTACTCGAGGACGAGCAGGAATTAAGCATGGGGATGCTTGATACGTCTCCAAAATATCTATAATTTTTTATTGTTCCATGCTATATTATATTCTGTTTTGGATGTTTAATGTGCTTTATTATACACTTTTAAATTATTTTTGGGACTAACCTATTAACCGGAGGCCCAGCCCGAATTGCTGTTTTTTTGCCTATTTCAGTGTTTCGAAGGAAAAGGATATCAAACGGAGTCCAAACGGAATGAAACCTTCGGGAACGTGGTTTTCGGAACAAACGTGATCCAGGCGACTTGGAGTGGACGTCAAGCAATCAACGAGGAGGCCACGAGGCAGGGGGCGCGCCTACCCCCTGGGCGCGCCCTCCACCCTCGTGGGCCCCTCGTAGCTCTCCTGACCGACCTCCTTCACCTATATATACTCATATACCCTGGAAACATCATATACGGAGCAAAAACCCTATTTCCACCGCCGCAACCTTCTGTACCCGTGAGATCCCATCTTGGGGCCTTTTCCGGTGCTCCGCCGGAGGGGGCATTGATCACGGAGGGCTTCTACATCAACACCATAGCCTCTCCGATGATGTGTGAGTAGTTTACCTCAGACCTTCGGGTCCATAGTTATTAGCTAGTTGGCTTCTTCTCTCTCTTTGGATCTCAATACAAAGTTCTCCTCGATTCTCTTGGAGATCTATTTGATGTAACTCTTCTTTTGCGGTGTGTTTGTCGAGATCCGATGAATTATGGGTTTATGATCAAGATTATCTATGAACAATATTTGAATCTCCTCTGAATTCTTTTATGTATGATTGGTTGTATTTGCAAGTCTCTTCGAATTATCAGTTTGGTTTGGCCTACTAGATTGATCTTTCTTGCAATGGGAGAAGTGCTTAGCTTTGGGTTTAATCTTGCGGTGCTCGATCCCAGTGACAGTAGGGGAAACGTCACGTATTGTATTGTCGCCATCGAGGATAAAAAGATGGGGTTTATATCATATTGCATGAGTTTATCCCTCTACATCATGTCCTCTTGCTTAAAGCGTTACTCTGTTCTTATGAACTTAATACTCTAGATGCATGCTGGATAGCGGTCGATGTGTGGAGTAATAGTAGTAGATGTAGGCAGGAGTCGGTCTACTTGTCACGGACGTGATGCCTATATACATGATCATACCTAGATATTCTCAGAACTATGCTCAATTCTATCAATTGCTCGACAGTAATTTGTTTACCCACCGTAATACTTATGTTATCTTGAGAGAAGCCACTAGTGAAACCTATGGCCCCCTGGTCTATTTTCCATCATATTAATCTTACGTCAACAAGCTATTTCTATCTTTGTTTACTTTGCATCTTTACTTTAAATCTTTATCATAATAATACCAAAAATATTATCTTATCATCTCTATCAGATCTCACTCTCGTAAGTGACCGTGAAGGGATTGACAACCCCTTTATCGCGTTGGTTGCGAGGTTCTTATTTGTTTGTGTAGGTGCGAGGGACTTGAGCGTGGCCTCCTACTGGATTGATACCTTGGTTCTCAAAAACTGAGGGAAATACTTACGCTACTTTGCTGCATCACCCTTTCCTCTTCAAGGGAAAACCAACGCAGTGCTCAAGAGGTAGCAGTCACAGATGTGTCTTTTTTTGTAGTGATAGTGATGTTCACCATTGAAAACTTCTCCATCTTACATGATGATCGGACATGGTTTAGTTGATATGGATCACGTGATCATTTAGATGACTAGAGGGATGTCTATCTAAGTGGGAGTTCTTAAGTAATATGATTAATTGAACTTTAATTTATCATGAACTTAGTCTTGATAGTATTTGCATAACTATGTTGTAGATCAATAGCTCGCGATGTAGCTCCCCGTTTATTTTTGATATGTTCCTAGAGAAAAACTATGTTGAAAGATGATAGTATCAGTGATGCGGACTAGGTCCGTGATCCGAGGATTATCCTCATTGCTGCACAGAAGTATTATGTCCTTGATGCACCACTAGGTGACGAACCTGTTGCAGGAGCAGATGTAGACGTTATGAATGTTTTGCAAGCTTGGTATGATGACTACTTGATAGTTTAGTGCACCATACTTTACGGCTTAGAACCGGGACTTCAAAAATGTTTTGAACACCACGTAGCATATAAGATGTTCCAAGCTCTGAAATTGGTATTTCAGACTCATGCCCGAGTCGAGAGGTATGGGACCTCTGAGAAGAACTTTGCCTACAAGATGGAGGAGAATAGCTCAACCAGTGAGCATGTGCTCAGAATGTCTGAGTACTACAATCGCTTGAATCAAGTGGGAGTTAATCTTCCAGATAAGATAGTGATTGACAGAGTTCTCTAGACACTATCACCAAGTTACTGGAACTTCGTGATGAACTATAATATGCAAGGGATGACGAAAAGAATTCCCCGAGCTCTTCGGAATGCTAAAATCGGCGAAGGTAGAAATCAAGAAAAGCATCAAGTGTTGATGGTTGACAAGACCACTAGTTTCAAGTAAAAGGGCAAGGGAAAGATAGGGAACTTCAAGAAGAATGGCAAGCAAGTTGCTCCTCCCATGAAGAAGCCCAAAGCTAGATCCAAGCCTGAAACCGAGTGCTTATACTACAAAGAAAATGGTCACTGGAAGCGGAACTGCTCCAAATACTTGGCGGTTAAGAAGGATGGCAAAGTAAAAGTATATATGATATACATGTTATTGATGTGTACTTTATTAGTGTTCATAGTAGCCCCTGGGTATTTGATACTGGTTCAGTTGCTAAGATGAGTAACTCGAAACAGGAGTTACAAAATGAACAAAGACTAGTTGAGGGCAAGGTGATGATGTGTGTTGAAAGTGATTCCAAGGTTGATAAGATCACCATCGCACACTCCCTTTACCTTCCGGGATTAGTGTTGAACCTAAAATAAATGTTATCTGGTGTTGCGTTGAGCATAATATGATTGGATCATGTTTATTGCAATACGGTTATTCATTTAAGTCAAAGAATAATTGTTATTTTGTTTACATGAATAAAACCTTCTGTGGTCATACACCCAAGGTGAATGTTTTATTGAATCTCGATCGTAGTGATACACATATTCATAATATTGATGCCAAAAGATGCAAAGTTGATAATGATAGTGCAATATATTTGTGGCACTGCCGTTTAGGTCATATTGGTGTAAAGCGCATGAAGAAACTCCGTGCTGATGGGCTTTTGGAATCACTTGATGCTTACGAACCATGCCTCATGGGCAAGATGACTAAGACTCCATTCTCCGGAACAATGGAGTGAGCAACTGACTTATTGGAAATAATACATACTGATGTAGGCGATCCGATGAGTGTTGAGGCTTGCGGCGGGTATCGTTATTTTCTAACCTTCACATATGATTTGAGCAGATATGGGTATATCTACTTGATGAAACATAAGTCTGAAACATTTGAAAAGTTCAAAGGATTTCAGAGTGAAGTTGAAAATCATCATAACAAGAAAAATAAAGTTTCTACGATCTGATCGCGGAGACGAATATTTGAGTTACGAGTTTGGTCTTCATTTGAAATGATGTGGAATAGTTTCACAACTCACGCCACCTGGTACACCACAACATAATGGTGTGTCCGAACGTCATAACCGTACTTTATTAGATATGGTGCGATCTATGATGTCTCTTACCGATTTACCACTATCGTTTTGGGGTTATGCATTAGAGACAGCTGCATTCACGTTAAATAGGGCACCATCTAAATCCGTTGAGACAACACCATATGAACCGTGGTTTAGCAAGAAACCTAAGCTGTCGTTTCTTAAATTTTGGGGCTGCGATGCTTATGTGAAAAAGCTTCAACCTGATACGCTCGAACCCAAATCGGAGAAATGTGTCTTCGTAGGATACCCGAAGAAAACTGTTGGGTACACCTTCTATCACAGATCCGAAGGCAAGATATTCGTTGCTAAGAATGGATTATTTCTAGAGAAGGAGTTTCTCTCGAAAGAAGTGAGTAGGAGGAAAGTAGAACTTGATGAGGTAATTGTACCTTCTCCCGAATTGGAAAGTAGTTAATCACAGAAATCAGTTCCAGTGATTCCTACACCAATTAGTGAGGAAGCTAATGATGATGATCATGAAACTTCAGATCAAGTTACTACCAAACCTCGTAGGTCAATCAGAGTACGTCCCGCGCCAGAGTGGTATGGTAATCCTGTTCTGGAAGTCATGTTACTAGACCATGACGAACCTACGAACTATGTAGAAGCGATGATGAGCCCAGATTCCGCAAAATGGCTTGAGGCCATGAAATCTGAGATGGGATCCATGTATGAGAACAAAGTGTGGACTTTGGTTGACTTGCCCGATGATCGGCAAGCCATTGAGAATAAATGGATCTTCAGGAGGAAGACGGACGCTGATAGTAGTGTTACTATCTACAAAGCTCGAATTGTCGCAAAAAGTTTTCGACAAGTTCAAGGTGTTGACTACGATGAGATTTTCTCACTCGTAGCGATGCTTAAGTCTGTCCGAATCATCTTAGCAATTGCCATATTTTATGAAATCTGGCAAATGGATGTCAAAACAATATTCCTTAATGTTTTCTTAAAGAAGAGTTGTATATGATGCAACCAGAAGGTTTTGTCAATCCTAAAGGTGCTAACAAAGTGTGCAAGCTCCAACGATCCATCTATGGACTAGTGTAAGCATCTCAGAGTTGGAACATACGCTTTGATAAAGTGATCAAAGCATATGGTTTTATACAGATTTACGGTGAAGCCTATATTTACAAGAAAGTGAGTGGGAGTACTACAGCATTTCTGATAAGTATATGTGAATGACATATTGTTGATCGTAAATAATGTAGACTTTTCTGGAAAGCATAAAGGAGTATTTGAAAGGAGTTTTTTCAAAGAAAGACCTCAGTGAAGCTGCTTACATATTGAGCATCAAGATCTATAAAAATAGATCTAGACGCTTGATAAATTTTTTCAATGAGTACATACCTTGACATGTTTTTGAAGTAGTTCAGACAGTCAAAGAAGGAGTTCTTGCCTGTGTTAGAAGGTGTGAAGTTGAGTAAAGACTCAAACCCGACGACAGCAGAAAATAGAATGAGAATGAGAAGTCATTCCCTATGCCTCAGTCATAGGTTCTATAAAGTATGCTATGCTGTGTACCAGACCTATTGTGTACCTCACCATGAGTTTGGCAAGAGGGTACAATAGTGATCCAGGAGTGGATCACTGGACAACGGTCAAAATTATCCTTAGTGGAATAAGGAAATGTTTCTCGGTTATGGGGGTGACAAAGAGTTCGTCGTAAAGAGTTACGTCGATGCAAGCTTTGACACTGATCTGGATGACTCTGAGTCTCGATCTAGATACATATTAAAAGTGGGAGCAATTAGCTAGAGTAGCTCCGTGCAGAGCATTGTAGACATAGAAATTTGCAAAATACATACGGATCTAAATGTGGCAGACCCATTGACTAAACCTCTCTCACAAGCAAAACATGATCACTACTTAGTACTCTTTGGGTGTTAATCATATGGCGATGTGAACTAGATTATTGACTCTAGTAAACCTTTTGGGTATTGGTCACATGGCGATGTGAAACTATAAAGTGTTAAATCACATGACGATGTGAACTATTGGTGTTAAATCATATGGCGATGTGCCCTAGATTACTGATTCTAGTGCAAGTGGGAGACTGAAGGAAATATGCCCTAGAGGCAATAATAAAGATGTTATTTATATTTCCTTACATCATGATAAATGTTTATTATTCATGCTAGAATTGTATTAACCGGAAACTTGATACATGTGTGAATACATAGACAAAACAAAGTGTCCCTAGTATGCCTCTACTTGACTAGCTCGTTAATCAAAGATTGTTAAGTTTCCTAACCATAGACATGTGTTGTCATTTGATGAACGGGATCACATCATTAGGAGAATGATGTGATGGACAAGACCCATCCGTTAGCTTAGCATTATGATCATTGAGTTTCATTGCTATTGCTTTCTTCATCACTTATACATGTTCCTCTGACTATGAGATCATGCAACTCCCGAATACCAGAGGAACACCTTGTGTGCTATCAAATGTCACAACCTCACTGGGTGATTATAAAGATGCTCTACAGGTGTCTCCGAAGGTGTTTATTGGGTTGGCATAGATTGAGATTAGGATTTGTCACTATGATTATCGGAGAGCTCTGGGCCCTCTCGGTAATGCACATCACTATAAGCCTTGCAAGCAATGTGACTAATGAGTTAGTTGCGAGATGATGCATTATAGAACGAGTAAAGAGACTTGCCGGTAACGAGATTGAACTAGGTATGGTGATACCGACGATCGAATCTCGGGCAAGTAACATACTGATGACAAAGGGAACAATGTATGTTGTTATGCGGTTTGACCGATAAAGATCTTCGTCGAATATGTAGGAGCCAATATGAGCATCCAGGTTCCGCTACTGGTTATTGACCGGAGATGTGTCTCCGTCATGTCTACATAGTTCTCGAACCCGTAGGGTCCGCACGCTTAACGTTCGATGACGATTCGTATTATGAGTTTATGTGATTTGATGTACGGAAGGTTGTTTGGAGTCCCGGATGAGACCACGGACATGACAAGGAGTCTCGAAATGGTCGAGACATAAAGATTGATATATTGGACCATGTTATTCGGACACTGGAAGTGTGCCGGAGGGGTTACCGGAACCCCCCGGGGGAACTAATGGGCCACCATGGGCCCTATTGGAGAGAGAGGAGGGCAGCTAGGGCAGGCCGCCCCCCCTTGGAGTCCGAATAGGACAAGGGAAGGGGGGCGGCGCCCCCCTTTCCTACTCCCTCTCCCTCTCCTTCCTTCCCCCTCTCTCCCTCTTGGTTGAATCCTACTAGGACTTGGAGTCCTAGTAGGAATCCCCTCCTTGGGCGCGCCCCTAGGGCCGGCCAGCCTCCTCCCTCCCTCCTTTATATACGGGGGAGGGGGCACCCCATTGACACACAAGTTGATCTTTTAGCCGTGTGCGGTGCCCCCCTCCACAGAAACACACCTCAGTTATATCGTCGTAGTGCTTAGACGAAGCCCTGTGCCGGTAACTTCATCATCACCGTCACCACGCCGTCGTGCTGACGAAACTCTCCCTCGGCCTCAACTGGATCAAGAGTTCGAGGGACATCACCGAGCTGAACATGTGCAGATCGCGGAGGTGCCGTACGTTCAGTACTTGGACCGGTTGGATCGCGAAGACGTTCGACTACATCAACCGCGTTACTAAACGCTTCCTCTTTCGCTCTATGAGGGTACGTGGACACACTCTCCCCTCTCGTTGCTATGCATCTCCTAAATAGATCTTGCGTGATCGTAGGAAAATTTTGAAATTACTGCGTTCCCCAACACCCACATCTCCCACTGACCACAATCGGTAAGTCTAGTGCTAGAGTTTAGCTAGTCAGTTGGTTAGTCAGTTAGAGACTTGCATGGGATGTATACACTATATAAACCGAATCACTGATTAATAGAGAATTCAGTTTGAACCACAGTGTGTGTATGCATTTCTACCTGGTATCAGATTAACCGTGTTCTTGGCGATCCCTTTCTCTTAGCTTCCTCTCCCCTCATGGATCTCTCTGACCTCTCCCCTCTGCCTCAAGCAGCAATTCGTTCGTCGATGCCAACCCCTCTTTCTCCTCCATGCTGTCAGTGCCTCTCGCAAACATACTCACCATGAACATACCCTCCCAAGTGCCTGTGGTTCTCGAGCTCTCGCCACCCAACTACACCACCTGGCTCTCGTTCTTCCATGCCCTGTTCATGTCGTTCAACATCTAGGACCACATCGACGACTTTGTGGATGCCCGGACTTGCCTCACCGACTCCGTTTGGGCGCAACTGGATTGGTGTATCATCCGCTGGCTCCTCGGCATTGTCAACTATCAGAACCCCACCGCCCATTCTCTATGGATGGCCATCCAACGCCTCTTCCTCCAAAACCGCAATCAGCTGGGCATCTTGGCGTTGGAGGACTTCCATGGGCTCTTTTAGAATGAACTCTCCGTCAATGAGTACTGCAACTGCCTCTAGACTCTCGCTGACACTCTCTTCGACTGCGGCATGCCGGTGAATGATCGCGGCCTCGTCTCCAACATGATCCACGGTCTCTCCAATAAGTTCGCGCACGCCATCTCAACGATGAAATACTATGTAACACCCAATATGCGATTATATCCCACACGTGTTGAGGCACGACTTAGGGGCATAAGCGCATATTAGCCCATCGCAAGGATGGTTATATCTTCGCACAATCCATGTAATGAACAGAGGAGAATACTAGATAAACGCTGACACTTGCCACATGTTTACATCATAATATTCAATCATTCATACATTCATCCAAAGAGAAGAGTAGGGTCCGACTACGGACGAAATCAAATGAGAAAAGACATAACCGCCCATGCTACAATCCCGATCGATCCGACTAGAAGTGACTACTGCTCATCCAGAAACGAAACATACATACGACCACGATCCTCGTCATACTCCCACTTGAGCTCTACCATCACCTGTATCTGAATCGGTACCTGCAACAGTTGTAGTAGTAATCTGTGAGCCACGATGTGACGCCCCCGATTCGATCGTACACTAATTATACACACAAATGTGTACGATCAAGATCAGGGACTCACGGGAAGATAACACAACACAACTCTAGACACAAATCAAAATAATACAAGCTTCATATTACAAGCCAAGGGCCTCGAGGGCTCGAATACGGAACCTCGAATACACAAGAGTCAGCGGAAGCAACAATATCTGAGTACAGACATAAGTTAAATAAGGATGCCTTAAGAAGGCTAGCACAAACATCAATGATCAAAGAGGCAAGGCCTCCTGCCTGGGACCTCCTAACTACTCCTGGTCGTCGGCGGTCTCCAAGTAGCAGTATCCGTCGGCGGTGGCATCTGGCTCCAGGGATCCACCAACTGGTTGCAATAACCGGAAAGAAGGAAGAAGGGGGAAAGGGGTAGCAAAGCAACCGTGAGTACTCATCCAAAGTACTCGCAAGCATCAGGTCTAAACTAAGTATGCATTAGTATCAAATGGAAGGGTTGTATGTGTGGACTAAACTGCACAATGCCAGAATAGAGGGGGAAGGCCTAGCCTATCACAGACTAGCATCTTCAAGCAGCTCAAAGCATCTTGTAGCATGTAGAAGAGTGAAGAATAGCATTTTAATTTAACAAGCATGTTGTAACATTAACGCCAGAGATCCTTCCTCGACTCCCTACGAGAAAGCAATCCCGGAGCCACATATCCATCACATACCTCAATTAACCAGTTCTAGTTGTAATAGATCAGGATACAAGTCTGAATGTCCATTACCATGGACATGTTATTCGAATATATATCTTCCCTGCAAGGGTGCACCATGTTACCCAACACGCTCGCTCACTCTGGCCGGACACATCTTTCTGGGGTCAATGCCCGACCTCGGAAGATCAACACGTCGTAGCCCTACCGAGGCTCAGTAGAGAGGTCCCCGCCGGTCTACATCCTAAGTGCCCTGGGGTCTTGGGCCCATCGCCCATTGCACTCTGGGTCGTTGTGTGCAGGGTGAATACCAGCGCCGCCACGGATGGCCAGCACGATCCGACCATGCCACAATGATGAACTGGATGTCTGACAAAGCTTCGGCTGATACCACGACGTCGAGGCCCATATCTATTCTTGCGTGGTGGTTAGTGCACAAAGGCCAAAGGCCAACTCATAACAAATACCCAAACCTGTTAGTGCATTGGGGGCTCGCGGAGACGAGCAGACACTCACGATAATGTTACCCCGTCGCCCCGTCTCATGGACTTACGGCAAGGGCCCAGAATGCCCGGCCGTGCCACGTAGAAAACTCGCGGGTGCTCAACGGGCCCGCCCGACTTCCACATCAAGTCGCGGGTACCCCTCAGGGCCGACCTGACCTCAACCATGGTCTCAAGTAAAGTCAAGGTAACTGTGTGTCCAAACATCAAGGGGAAAACCCGAGGAATCAAACTCGGAGAATTCCACTCGATGTAATCATCAAGGTGAACATAAGAGGAACCACCCTCGAGGTTCACACTTGAGGGGTTGCACGACAGAGTCGTATCGGGAGTGGTGAAGGAGGAACAACCCTCGTTGACCACGACCGAATAGCTACACTATAGAGTTGTCATCAGGAGTGCGTATGAGGTTCCACCCTCGGCACTCGATGGTAACCCTGCAGAGTCGAGCAACAAAAATGGGCGTGATGTGATGTGAGGTGTCGGGCTCTGGTCGTCAATCACGTTGATGGAGTCATCGATGATGAAGCAGGGGCAACACGGACAAGGTGGGGGTCACTGATGGATCACTAACCAACCTATACTAAGCAGTTAGGATAAGCAGGTAAGGTACAACAACAGGTTACAAAAACAGGCTATGCATCAGAATAGGAGCAATCAATAACAATAGAAAAATCTAATGCAAGCATGAGAGAATGGAATGGGCGATATCGGGATGATCAAAGGGGGGCTTGCCTGGAAGCTCCGCTGAAAGGGAAGAAGGGGTCGTCGTCGATGTAGTCGATCACAGGGGCAGCATCAGTATCGGGGTCTACCGGAGAGAAGAGGGGGAAGAAACAGTAAATACAAAGCACACCGATGCATGACATGACAATAAGCGGTGCTAGGAGTGTTCTAACGCAGTGCTACACGATACCGACGAAGGGGGATAACATCCGGAAAAGTTTTCCCGACCTTTGGCATTTTCGGTCCAATGAAATGGAGGGGGACAGTTGCATGTTCGCTATGATAGGAACGTGTGGCGGACGAACGGAGAGCGTATCCAGATTCGTCTCGTCGTTCTGAGAAACTTTCATGTTCAAAGTATTTTCATCGGAGTTACAGATTAATTTCTATGATTTTTTTCAAAGTTTTAACAATATTCTTGACTTATTATTAACTAAAAAGTTAATACTGCATCAGCATGACATCATCCTGACATCAGCAGTCAACCAGCCAGCTGACTGGTCAAACTGATGCTAGGGACCCACCTGTCATTGACCTAACTAAACTAATAGGGTTGAATTAACAAAATTAGTTGATTAGACTAATTAAGCAACGTTAATTAAGTTAATTAATTACCTATTTAATTAATATTTTTTATTATTTATTTATTTTAAAATCTTTTTTTAACTAGGGACATGGGGGCCCGCTGGTAGTGGCACCAGGCCAGCGGGGCGGGGCGCGTTAACGGGGTGGGTGTGGGCGCTGGCGCCCGCACGCGAGGCCACCAGAGGCGAGGACAGAGGGCGCGGCCGGGGCCTCGGCTTTGGCTGGTGTGGACGACGGGGCGAGCTGCAAGCGGCGGTGACCAGTGGCCGCGGGCGAGGTCAGGGGAGGCAGGGCACGACTCGGGTTGGGGCTGCGCGCGGCGATGCAGCGAGGCACGCGGGGCCGATGCCGGATGTGGCAGGCGTGTGTGGGGAGCAGGGCGGGGCATGCGCGCCGGCGAGGTGAGCTGCGGCGGTCAAAGCAAGAAGCGGCAACGTCGAAAGCAGGGGGCGGCGACAGGGGAGGGAGGCTGCAGCATGGGGCGACGGTAGCGGAGCAACAACAAGTCAGCAGCAAGCAGGGGCGGGCTCGCGGCAGCAGCAACACCAATAGAAGCAGCTCGTGCAGCGGCACAGCGGACGGTGCCGGCAGAAGTAGCAGGGCAGAGCCGGCGAGTGAGCGTGAATGGGGGGGCAAGGCGATCAGGGGCGCGACGCGAGGGCATGCAAGGGCGCGGGCGCGCGATGGCGGCGAGCTACTGCGGGCAGTGGCCGGAGTTGGAGCCCGAAGGAATCGAGCTCATGCGCCCTGGTTCTACGAACCAGTGGCCCAGGCAAGTTCTACGCAAGGCCACAAGCACGGTGGCGTGCTCGACATGCTCTGGAACAAACGGCATCGACGGGGGCGAGCCCATCGGCAGCGACAAGGGCTCGGCGACAGCGGTAGCTTAACCGAGGCATGGGATTGAGCTAGGGGAAGAGGGGAAAGACGTAGGGGCTCACCGGGAGCCTGTAGGTGTGCAAAAAGCGGCTTGGGGGAGGCTCGCTGGCCCCGGAACCATCGCTGAAGTGCGCTGGAGCCGAGGAAGAAGACAAGGCGTGGCGGCGATGCAGTGATCCCCGACTCGGACTCGTGGTCGAGGACGGCGTAGCGGACGCGGGCGGAGCTCGTGGACTCGACAGAGAGGCGGGAGGAGGCCGGCGGCTACGCTGACGACAATGGTGCAGCCATGGCAGCGCTTGGGCGCCGGTCCAGATCGAGAAAGGGAGCCAGGGGAGAGGAGAGGGGGAATTGGGGATCTAGGGTTCGTCGAGGAGGCCGGGGCGGTCTTATACGCGCGGGGGAACGACGGAGAGGCGCGGGATGGCCCCCACGGGACCAGGGCGCCATGGCATGGCCACCACGATGCCCCCTACTTCTGTAGTGTGAGGAGGGAGAGGAGTGGGGTGTGGGCTGGGCTTGTTTCTGTTGCTAGCTGGGCCAAGGCCCAGTGGGACAGGGGGTGTGATGTAGGTTTAGGTCCATCGGGAAAAGATGGTGGGGATTTTCTCCTTTTCTTTTGTTTTCTCCTTAAACTTTTGTGTTTTAGTTTTTAGCCCATGTTTTGCATTTAGTTGTTCCACCAACAACCTTTTGTAAAATGTGAAACATGTCATATAAATACTAGACATTCTTAGATGGCACAAAAAGTTTGGGCTCAAAATGAGTTGTCTAACCATTTTTAGAAATTGAAAAGGCCAATTTAATTGCTGTTGGACCAAAAATTAATTCCCAGGGGCATTTTGGGAATTCAAAAGAGGTTGGTTCCAACATGACAAATATCCAGGGATTATTTTCCACCCTTTGAACATTTTAGTTTGCAGGTTTGAGAAATTTGAATTTTAGACTTCAGTTTGAGCTTGAATTTGGATTGCGATTTGGATCAACCGAGGATTAGCAACAGTAAGAATGGTGATGTGGCACCATTAACTTGGGAGTACTGTAGCTTAATTACCCGGGCGTCACAATTCTCCTCCAGTACAAGAAATCTCGTCTCGAGATTTAAGGGGTGGACTAAGAAAGAAAGACTCGGGAAGGACGGAGCTCAACAGAAGATAGGTACCTGGGGGCTATCTCAGTGAACGTGGCCTGGAGGCACCTCTCAAGTTGAAATTCAAGAAAGTCATCGAGAGAAAGGTAAGGAGGTGCAATAAGAAGCTTCAAGCGGGTAGGCAATCGTTCGTTGCCTAAAACAGAGGGTGAAAGGGGGTTCAGAGCAATGGAATAAGTATTTCATCTGATACGAGAATAGATCACTAGGAAGGTGGCTCGTGATTTACATACGAAGCCAAGTGCAAAGAATATTTCGGAGTCAAGGTTGTACAGGAGAGTCAGGTTTCGATCCTGTGGAACTATGGGTTATGGGCCCACCATGTGGGTTAAAAGCGGGAAGGCACTAATATTTGCACGGTCATGATAGCAAGGCAGGTCATAGGATAGCCTGGCAATTATGTTGGCAACAACGTTGGTACCAAGGGCGAGGGATGAAGAGAACCATTTTCCTCCTTGTTAAGATGAGGCAGACCAATAGGCAAAGTTCTCGTCCATCGTTGGCTACCGAAATATCATCCACAATAGTAACAAGGTCTTACTGACAGAGTTTGTACACCGAGGTGTTAACATAAGCAGGGAATTATCACTGCTCAGTTATGTCAGGTTACAAGAAAGGTTTAACAAAACAATGGAAAGGAAAGCGTAGACTCGAATTAGTTATCTGTGTTCTCGAGTGTCCAACAACTCAGAACCCGTGGAAACTTGGAACGGCGAGAAATAACAGTTGATGAAGAACTCATAAGAAGTTATGTAGTTCCGTGATATTCTCGAAATACCAGAGGGTAATACTCGAAGGTAGAACAGGATAGAGGTTGGACAGGTGAAAAGATCTGTAGAAGACAAGTAATTTAACTTGTTCGAGAAATGGAATCAAAGGAGAACAATATGGTCAAAACCACGGTTGCAAAGGACCAAAGATAGATACAAGATGTACTTATCACAAGGGGATTATTATTATAACAAGAAGCTTCCATGATAAGTTCCACATCGGGTCCATGGGCATGAACACAAAGGTTCAAGGTCGACAACCACTTCATGAGTGCATAACCTTCCATTTACTGCTCGTCTTCGACGACGTTGAAGAGGTCAAAATTTATTCGAAGAAACGCTAGTAGATATAACTCGCATAATCTTCGGCTTCACACAGATTAGGGAAGGCGTAGGTTCAAAACACTGGGGCATCTTATGAACATTGACCACAAACTTCAGGAGTAAATAACTCAAGCTCAGAAGTAGAGTATGGTTGAGGAAACAGAAGATGCAATTTACCAAGGCATTATGTATCCGAGGGAAGGCTCAAAAGGTTATTGAATATGAAGGAAGCTGTCGGATAAAACTCAACAAAGGATCTGGTGGTTCACAAGGGATCTGATGTGAGCATCGGTACTCAACCAGAAGAAGAAAGAATGCAAGGATATCAGATTATAGAAACAACTGACTAATTCAAAGCTCGAATGCAAAGGGAATTATGATTTCCAAAATGGGGGATCAGAAGAATAGGCTCTGATCAAGACAAGTAAGTAGAATAGACATAGATCGACAATCAATCAAGGTTGATTTGTCGAACACCAGCTAATGTCCGGGGTGACGTCTGAACCAAGGGAAGAATTTTAAATAGGACCGATGATCGCGAGCATTCACACACAAATCGAATCAAATGCTCAAAATTACGATGACAAAGGATGCTAACGAACATTACTAGACATATGGAAGTAACCATAATGTAAGCACGTAAGGAGGAACAAGAGTAATAGTATACTGAGGATTTTCGGAAGATCGGATAGTACTTAAAAGTATCTTGTGAATCACTTGATCAACTAGGAATGAACAAATCCTCGATAAGTGTGAGGAATTATTCATAGGGGTATTCATGCGGCAAGGAACTGCAGGGCAGTAAGCTTAAAGTTTTCTTGGAACATCGGAGAGTAGTTCAAGACATCTTGTAATAACAAGAGCAACTGGGGATGAAGGTATGAACGATAATGTAGGTAGTTACCCATAAGGATTTATCGGTGGTAGGGATCGCAACGACGAAGGGCGCAAGGGTCTCGAGAGAACATCGGAGAGTATCTTCAGAATCTTCTGGTGCACCAAGCAATCATCTGGAGTGAGGGGTTCTCCGGGAGAAAGTATTTACGAGAGCCTAGAGTTAGAGTTAACAAAATCATTTAACCCGAATAGAAGATAGGTCAGAGTCCTAGAGTATAGACGAGGAATAAAAGATCCTAATACCACCCAATGGCGACATGGGCCCATAAGCCACACAGCCATGTTAGTAAAACAATTTTTCAAAGACTAGACTCAACTTCGGCAAGGAGTTGGAAAGGGGGTTCCTACTGGCAGTCGGCTCTGATACCAACTTGTGACGCCCCCGATTCGACCGTACACTAATCATACACGCAAATGTGTACGATCAAGATCAGGGACTCACGAGAAGATATCACAACACAATTCTAGACACAAATCAAAATAATACAAGCTTCATATTACAAGACAAGGGCCTCGAGGGCTCGAATACAGAAGCTCGAGTACACAAGATGCCTTAAGAAGGCTAGCACAAACATCAACGATTGAAGAGGCAAGGCCTCCTGCTTGGGACCTCCTAACTACTCCTGTTCGTCGGCGGTCTCCAAGTAGCAGTATCCGTCGGCGGTGCCATCTGGCTCCAGGGATCCACCAACTGGTTGCAACAACCGGAAAGAAGGAAGAAGGGGGAAAAGGGGTAGCAAAGCAACCGTGAGTACTCATCCAAAGTATTCGAAAGCATCAGATCTAAACTAAGTATGCATTGGTATCAAATGGAAGGGTTGTATCTGTGGACTGAACTGTAGAATGCCAGAATAGAGGGGGAAGGCCTAGCCTATCGAAGACTAGCATCTTCAAGCAGCTCCAAGCATCTTGCAGCATGTAGAAGAGTAAAGAATAGCATTTTAATTTAACAAGCATGTTGTAACATTAACACCCAGAGATCCTTCCTGGACTCCCTACGAGAAAGCAATCCCGGTGCCACATATCCGTTCACATACCTCAAGTAACCAGTTCTAGTTGTAATAGATCTGGATACAAGTCTGAACGTCCATTACCATGGACACGGTATTCAAATATATATCTTCCCTGCAGGGGTGCACCATGTTACCCAACACGCTCGATTACTCTGGCCGGACACACCTTTCTGGGGTCAATGCCCGGCCTCGGAAGATCAACACGTCGTAGCCCTACCTAGGCTTAGCAGAGTGCCCCGGGGCTTGGGCCCATCGCCCGTTGCACTCTGGGTCGTTTTGTGCAGGGTGAATACCAGCGCCGCCTCGAATGGCCAGCACGATCCGACCGTGCCACAATGCTGAACTGGACGTCTAACAAAGCTTCGGCTGATACCACGACGTCGAGGCCCATATCTATTCTCGCATGGTGGTTAGTGCGTAAAGGCCAATGGCCAACTCAGAACAAATACCCAAACCTGTTAGTGCATTGGGGGCTCGCGGAGACAAGCTGAGACTCATGATAATGTGACCCCGTCACCCACCTCATGGACTTAAGGCAAGGGCCCAGAATGCCCGGCCGTGCCACGTAGAAAACTCGCGGGTGCTCAACGGGCCCGCCCGACTTTCACATCAACTCACGGGTACCCATCAGGGCCGACCTGAATTCAACCATGGTCTCAAGTAAAGTCAAGGTAACCGTGTGTCCAAACATTAATGGGAAAACCCGAGGAATCACCCTCGGAGAATTCCACTTGATGTAATCATCAAGGTGAACGTAAGAGGAACCACCCTCGAGGTTCACACTTGAGGGGTTGCACGACAGAGTCGTATCGGGAGTGGTGAAGGAGGAACCACCCTCGTTGACCACGACCGAATAGCTACACTACAGAGTTGTCATCAGGAGTGCGTATGAGGTTCCACCCTCGGCACTCGATGGTAACCCTGCAGAGTCGAGCAACAAAAAGGGGCGTGATGTGATGTGAGGTGTCGGGCTCTGGTCGTGAATCACGTTGATCGAGTCGCTGATGATGAAGCAGGGGCAACAAGGACAAGGTGGGGGTCACTGATGGACCACTAACAAACCTATACTAAGCAGTTAGGATAAGCAGGTAAGGTACAACAACAGGTTACAAAAGCAGGCTATGCATCAGAATAGAAGCAATCAATAACAATAGCAAAATCTAACGCAAGCATGAGATAATGGAATGGGCGGTATCAGGATGATCAAAGGGGGGCTTGCCTGGAAGCTCCACTGAAAGGGAAGAAGGGGTCGTCGTCGACGTAGTCGATCACAAGGGAAGCATCAGTCTCAGGGTCTACCGGAGAGAAGAGGGGGAAGAAACAGTAAATACAAAGCACACAGATGCATGACATGACAATAAGCGCTGCTAGGGGTGTTTTAACACAGTGCTACACGATACCGACGAAGGGGGATAACATCCGGGAAAGTTTTCCCGAAGTTTGGCATTTTCGGTCAGATGAAATGGAGGGGAAAAGTTGCATGTTCGCTATGATAGGAACTTGTGGCGGACGAACGGAGAGCGTATCCGGATTCGTCTCGTCGTTCTGAGCAACTTTCATGTGCAAAGTATTTTCATTAGAGTTACAGATTAATTTCTATGATTTTTTTTCAAAGTTTTAACAATATTCTAGACTTATTATTAACTAAAAAGATAATACTGCATCATCATGACATCATCCTGACATCAGCAGTCAACCAGCCAGCTGACTGGTCAAATTGATGCCAGGGACCCATGTGTCATTAACCTAACTAAACTAACAGGGTTGAATTAACTAAATTAGTTGATTAGACTAATTAAACAAGGTTAATTAAGTTTATTAATTACCTATTTAATTATTTAATTAATAGTTTTTATTATTTGTTTATTTTAAAATCTTTTTAACTAGGGACGTGGGGGCCCGCTGGTAGTGGCACCAGGCCAGCGGGGCGGGGCGCATTAACGGGGCGGGTGTGGGCGCTGGCGCCCGCACGCAAGGCCACCAGAGACGAGGCCAGAGGGCGCGACCGGGGCCTCGGCTTCGGACGGAGTGGCGCCGGAGCGGACGGCGGGGCGAGCTGCGAGCAGCGGTGACCAGTGGCCGCGGGCGAGGTCAGGGGAGGCGGGGCACGACGCGGGGTAGGGCTGCGCGCGCGGCGATGCAGCGAGGCACGCGAGGCCGATGCGGGATGTGGCAGGCGTGTGGGGGGGAGCAGGGCGGGGTACGCGCGCCGGCGAGGTGAGCTGCGACGGTCGGAGCAAGAAGCGGCGGCAGCGAAAGCAGGGGGCGGCGACAGGGGAGGAAGGCTGCAGCACGGGAGGAGGGGCCGTGCGTGGGGCGACGGCAGCGGAGCAGCAGCGAGCAGGGGCGGGCTCGCGGCAGCAGCAGCAGCAACAGAAGCAGCTCGTGCAGCGGCACAGCGGACGGTGCCGACAGAAGCAGCTGGGCGGAGCCGGTGAGTGAGCGCGGATGGGGGGGGCAAGGCGACTAGGGGCGCGACCTGAGGGCATGTAAGGGCGCGGGCGTGCGATGGCGGCGAGCGACTGCGGGCAGTGGCCGGAGTTGGAGCCCGAAGGAATCGAGCTCATGCGCCCAGCTTCTATGAACCAGTGGCCCAGGCAAGTTCTACACAAGGCCACAAGCACGGTGGCGTGCTCGACATGCTCTGGAACAAACGATATCGACGGGGGCGAGCCCATCGGCAGCGACACGGGCTCGGCCACAGCGGCAGCTTAACCGAGGCACGGGATCGAGCTAGGGGAAGAGGGGAAAGACGTATGTTCTCACCGGGAGCCTGTAGGTGTGCAAAAGGCGGCTTGGGGGAGGCTCACTGGCGCCGGAACCATCGCCGAAGTGCGTTGGAGCCGAGGAAGAAGACGAGGCGTGGCGGCGATGCAGTGATCCCCGACTCGGACTCGTGGTCGAGGCCGGCGTAGCGGAAGCGGGAGGAGCTCATGGACTCGACGAAGAGGCGGGAGGAGGCCGGCGGCTACGTAGACAACGACGGCGCAGCCATGGCAGCGCTCAGGCGCCAGTCCAGATCAAGAAAGGGAGCGAGGGGAGAGGAGAGGGGGAACTGGGGATCTAGGGTTCGTCGAGGAGGCCGGGGCGGTCTTATACGCGCGAGGGAACGACGGAGAGGTGCGGGATGGCCGCCAAGGGAACAGGGGCGCCATGGGATGGCCACCACGATGCCCCCTGCTTCTGTAGCGTGAGGAGGGAGAGGACTGGGGTGTGGGCTAGGCTTGTTTTTGTTGCTAGCTGGGCCAAGGCCCAGTGGGACAGGGGGTGTGCTGTAGGTTTAGGTCCATAGGGAAAAGATGGTGGGGCTTTTCTCCTTTTCTTTTGTTTTCTCGTTAAACTTTTCTGTTTTAGTTTTTAGCCCATGTTTTGCATTTAGTTGTTCCACCAACAACCTTCTGTAAAATGTGAAACATGTCATATAAATACTAGACAATATACTTAGATGGCACAAAAAGTTTGGGCTCAAAATGAGTTGTCTAACCATTTTTAGAAATTGAAAAGGCCAATTTAATTGCTGTTGGACCAAAAATTAATTCCCAGGGGGATTTTGGGAATTCAAAAGAGGTTGGTTCCAACATGACAAATATCGAGGGATTATTTTCCACCCTTTGAACATTTTAGTTTGCAGGTTTGAGAAATTTGAATTTTGGACTTTAGTTTGAGCTTGAATTTGGATTGCGATTTGGATCAACCGAGGATTAGCAACAGTAAGAATGGTGACGTGGCACCATTAACTTGGTATTACTGTAGCTTAATTATCCGGGCGTCACACACGAGGACTCAGCAATCTCATTCCATGACATCAAGACTAACAAAGCTTGGCAAGGTTAATTGGCAAGTTTGCAACAAGCACTAAGCATGTTTAAGTGGCTAATTTACAAGTACAAGAATAATATGAGTGACTACGCATATCGGTCACAAATTAATATGATCAAGAAGTGATCCGGAATGCTACTTATGGTTCAATCATAACCCCACCGTGTTATCTTCCCGAACTTCACTAAAAAGAGACGATCACGGTTAATTACAAACGCGGTTGGTGTATTTTAGTTAAATTTGGTGTCAAGTTCTCTACAACCGGATATCATAAATTTCCAAGTCGCCCATAACCGCGAGCATGACTCTCGAAAAGATTAAACGCTGCCGGGGTGTCCCAACTTAGTCCATCGTAAACTCCCACGATCCACGGAGGAAAAACCTCCATGTCGGGATAACCCGATCAAGCTCGGAATCCCGGTGCAGAAGACATTTCGACAATGGTAAAACAAAACCAGCAAGACCTCCCAACATGCTGACACCTCGATAGGAGCTGCGCGTATCTCGTCTCAGGCCACGACCGGATAGGTCAAGCTACGATTAAAACCAATCCTCGAGTTTCCCCGTGGTGGCCCCGTAGGTTGCCCGGTTTGGACCAACACTCATGAGGAGCATTGGCCTGGTTTTTTGATTAAGAATTCCCAGGGTTAATTACTCCTGATGCAAATTTTAGTTGTTATTAGGCAAATGTTAAAACCAAAGTTTGTCCTTGCTTGAATAGTTTTAATCAAAGCGAACTATCAAGGGGGGCCATAAACCCCGACTATGTAAGGAACGCAAATCAAGGAACATAACACCGGTATGATAGAAACTAAGACGACCCGAGTGGAACAAAACACCAGGCAAAAGGTCGAGCCTTCCACCCATTACCAAGTATATAGATGCATTAATTAAATAAGAGATAGTGTGATATCCCATGATATCCATGTCCCAACATGGAACAACCCGCACCGCACCTGTAGCTAGCAGCGCTATAAGAGGGGCCGAGCAAATCGGTAAGATACCAAACAACGGTTTGCTAGGAAGGTGGTGTTAGAGGTTGTTTCCTTACAATTTGTGAGGCTGACACACAAGTAGTAGGTAGTGCGACATAGCGATAGCAACGAGATATCTAGCAAAGCAAAAATAGTGGTGATATCAAGGAATGATCATCTTGCCTAATTATTCCTCGGTGAGATCGAAACCTTGCTCCTCGTTAACGTACTCAACAGGGTCCCGGTATTACCCAAAGAAGAATAAGCATCCAATAAACAACCATGGCATGGAAATGAACATGTTCTACATGCAATTCTATCATGAATGCATATGCAGAATGTTACGAATGGGGCTACGGTTCTACCGAACGAAGGTTACGATGTCGGGAAGGAAATGGCGAAGACAAGATGGATATGGCAAATTCTTGGTAATCCAAGTGTGCCACTACCAAGAATGGAAGATTTGAGATGAATAGGATATGAAGATCACCGGAAGCGGATGCACGGATCTCAAATAGTGAGTAAAATAATATGCAATGCAAAAACTGACAATAAAATAATCATGGCATTTTGCAAGCAACATAGCCACAAGCTACAATAGTTCTACATGACAACAAAAGACATGGAATGAGAGTACTGGTAACATAGAACAAATCATGATTACTTAGCATGGTCAGAATAGTTTTAGATTAGTGGGAACCATCAAAACAATATGGCAAGTTTTATAACTGGCAATTTCAGACTTAGTAGATTTCAACAAGTAGACAACAGCAATATTATCTTAGCATGTTAACAAGCTTGTGGTAGTCACTTCAGGGCATATAATCGCATTCTATAAATTCTAGCAGTAATATGGCATGATAATGATCCACTTCATGTCCAAAGACTACTCACATGATGTTTGCATTAATTCACACAAAAATAACAAAATGGCAAATTATGTAAACATTACATGCAACAAAACTTGCTCAAATGACAAACCTAATGCCACAGTTGGATTAGTTGGATTTTCTACCCCAATTTCATATATAGTATGCATATTTTCCGATATGAAAGTGCTCACAAATGGCACAAGTCAAGTCCCGAAATGGAATGTCCAGATTTGGAAACCGGGAAGATTCCTGAAATGGAATTCGCTGGGTTTAGGAAAAAATAAAAGGAGGGGTTTGTCTGTATGACACTGTCCCCGTGTGTGTATGCCTGTTGGGGCCCATGTGTCTTAAGAGAGAAAATAAAAAAATGGAGAGTGTTTAGCTGCTGCTGTCGGGAATCGAACCCAGGTCGCCTGGGAGAGGAGGAGGGCTCAAACCAGTCGGGCTAGGCGAGCGGTTGGGCTCGGTTCCTTTGAGAGAGCCACAAGTGGTGCTAGCTCATATGTTCTTAACAGAGAAGACGATAGTGACGATGGCACCGGCGAGGGCACAACGGGGCGGGGCGAGCAGCGGCGGACGTGCAGAACAGGGCCGCGATGTGGTTGTATGGGCGTGGGAGGCTAGGGAGAGAAGGCCAGAAAGGGCGCTCGAGTTCGAGCTTGCGCTCAACTTGGGACCATGGCGAGGCACGCAGACGCGAGGTGAAGCAGAGGTGCAGCCAGGCTCTGGGGTGTGCGCGAGTAGTAACGAGGCACTGCGGGTGCGTGGTTGTGCGTGTAGACAGACGTGGACATGAGGAGGCGCGGCGAGCATTGCCAGATCCTAACTACGATACACATAAAAAGAAACGTAGCATCCTGGAGCACCAGGAGCACAATGATGACATGGAAGGCACGGCGTATACGGAGCGGAGTCAACGGCGAGATGGCACAGGAAGAGGTATGGGTATACCTAGTAGACCTAGGACATGGTTAAATGGCCCGCGACGCAGTAGATCAACGGCAGGGAGGCGAAGAAATCCGGCGGACTTGCTGTCCGTGAAGAAGACGACATAATGGAAGAAGATGTCGACGGACTTGGCGATACTTGGCCGCGGCTTGACTCCAGGATATATCCGGGGCAGCGTGGCGGTGCTCGGGCCGTGAGATCCGTGAGGCACGGCCGTGACTCTCGCGAAAGCACAACCGTGCCTCTCGCGGAAGCAAAACCGTGACTCTCGCGAAAGAAAAAAATAGAAAACACGTTTTTTTCGTTTCTGAGAGGCACGACCATGACTCTCGCGAAAGCACAACCGTGCCTCTCGTGAAAGGACTCTCGCGAAAGGAAAAAACAGAAAATGCATTTTTTTCGTTTCTGAGAGGCACGCCGTGACTCGCGAAAAAAACAAAACGCGTTTTTTTGCACAAAATTTGGTTTTTCGAATTTTTTTGATCGAAAAGCTAGGGAAGACCAGTGGAACGAAAACGTCGAAAAACCCGTTTAAAAAGCCGAAAACGCGTGCGGAAAAATAAAAAACAAAATCCGGAGGGAACGCTTAGAGCGCGACACGTGGTGAATGGCTGACAGCGCGCCAAGTGGCACTGATCGTTGGGAGGCTCCCGAAGGAGTGCTCGTTAATTAGTTGCTCTCGGAGGAGGACAGAGGGGAACAGAGTAAGTGACCGTGAGCAGTACTGGGCCGACCTAGAGGGAGGGGAGGCCCAGCTGGGCTGTGGTGGCTGCTGCCGTTGGGCTGCTCTTCCTCTCTCTCATTTTCTTTTCTCAAGTCCTTCAGATAGAATAACAAGAGCAGAAATGCACAAAGAGATGGGAGAAGGGTAAGAGATATACCAGAATATCCCTCGGATCCATGATTTTTGCTCTATTTGAATAAAATGATTCATACATTTTTGGAGATAGAAAAATAAAATAAGTAAACTCAAAATTGATGCATTTTTAACCCAACCAAATAAAGTCCAAAAGAGATAAAAATTTACAGAGAGGTATAAGGCATGGGCAAGATTTATAGGAAAAAATGAACATTTTTCTGGATATGAAAATTTTCACTCTAATAAATGGCTATAAAATTGAAAGAAAGATGACGGGCAAGGGGGTTTGCATGGAGAGGGGTTTATCTTGGGATGGAGGAGATGCCGAAACATAGGCAGAAATGTTGATGGGGTTACACACAAGAACAAGAACAAGCACAAATCAAATGCAATCTACAACAATGATGATCATAGCAACAACATGGGTGACTCAATGCAATAATATGCTGCAAGATAAAACAATCCACTCATATGGTAATGGCATGCAACAAATGAAACAACAAAACAATAAGATGAAGCCAATATGATGTAACCCACATGGAATTAGATCATAACCAAGGTTGGATATATTACAAAATGGGACCCATCACTCTTTGGGTGTTACAACTCTCCTCCACTACAAGAGAATCTCATTCCGAGATCTAGGAACAAAAGAAATCGAGATATTCAAAACAGAGATGATCCTCACGTTCCCAAGTTGCTTCTCGGTCGGAATGATGTGACCACTTAACTTTGAGGAACTTGATAGACTTGTTGCGAGTTTTGTGCTTGGTTTCTTCAAGAATGGCAACGGGATTCTCACGATTGGATAAGTCTTCTTGAAGATCAATCTCTTCGAAGTCAATAGTGCGCTCGGGCGTCTTGAAGCACTTGCGAAGTTGTGACACATGAAACACATCGTGCACATTTGAGAAGTTGGAAGGGAGCTCGAGTTGGTAGGCAAGGTCACCTCTTTTGCCAACAATTTTGAAAGGACCAACATATCTTGGGGCAAGCTTCCCTTTGATACCGAAATGTTGAGTGCCCTTCATGGGAGAGACTCGGAGATGGACATGGTCTCCAATCTCGAAAGCCAAGTCACGGTGCTTGCTTTCGTAGTAGCTTTTCTGGCGCGATAGCGTAGCTTTGAGGTTCTCATGGATGACTCTACACATATCTTCAACTTTTGTGATCAATTTATTGCCAAGAAGTTGGCGTTCAACGGTTTTTGACTAGTTGAGAGGAGTACGACACTTCATTCCATATAGAATTTTGAAAGGGGTCTTGCCCGAACTTGCTTGGAAGATGTTGTTGTAGGAGAACTCGACAAAAGGTAGGCAATCTTCCCAGTTCATGCTGAAAGAGATGACGCACACTCTCAGCATGTCTTCAAGGATTTGATTGACTCTCTCAACTTGGCCACTTGTTTGAGGGCGAAAGGCAATGCTGAAACGAATGTTGGTGCCCATGGCCTTCTGGAAGGAGTCTCAAAACTTGGAAGTGAAGATACTTCCATGGTCTGAGGAGATCAACTAAGGAATCCCATGCAACGACACTATTTTGGAGGTGTATAGCTCTGCCAACTGAGCCGCGGTGATATATTCTTTGACTGGAAGGAAATGAGCCACTTTTGTGAGTTTGTCAATGACAACAAAGATAACATCATTCCCTCTCTTAGACTTGGGGAAGCCGGTGACAATGTCCATTTCGATATGATCGAATTTCCTCTCGGGAATAGGTAGGTGTTGGAGAAGTCCTGCTAGACATTGATGTTCTGCTTTCACTCTGCGACAAACATCACACTCATTCACAAATTTGGCAATCTCCCGCTTCATGCGAGTCCATCGGTACGACAGCTTGAGGTCGTGGTACATCTTGGAACTGCTTGGATGTACCAAGAGGAGGGAATTATGAGCTTCATTCATTATGACCTTCCTGAGATCACGTTTTGGAACCACAATCCGGTCCTCAAAGAACAATGTGTCTCTGTCATTGATACGTCTCCAACGTATCTATAATTTTTGATTCTTCCATGCTATTATATTATCTGTTTTGGATGTTTTATATGCATTATTATGCTATTTTTATATTATTTTTGGGGCTAACCTATTAACCTAGAGCCTAGTGCCAGTTCCTGTTTTTCCTTGTTTTTGAGTTTCGTAGAAAAGGAATACCAAACAGAGTCCAAACGGAATAAATCTTTCGCGATGATTTTTCTTGGAACAGAAGACACCCAGGGGACTTGGAGTGCAAGTAAGGGAAGCCATGAGGCGGCCACAAGGACGGAGGGCGCGCCCAGGGGCGTAGGGCGCGCCCCCACCCTTGTGGGCCCCTCGTGTACCCCCTGAACTAGTTTCTTAGCCTATATATTCTCATATATCCTCAAACCAACAGAGAGAGCCACAAAAACACTTTTCCACCGCCGCAACATTCTGTACCCGTGAGATCCCATCTAGGGGGCTTTTCCGGCGCTCTGCCGGATGGGGATTCGATCATGGAGGGCTTCTACATCAACACCATTGCCCTTCCGATGAAGCGTGAGTAGTTTAACACAGACCTATGAGTCCATAGCTAGTAGCTAGATGGCTTCTTCTCTCTCTTTGATTCTCAATACCATGTTCTCCTCGATGTTCTTGGAGATCTATTTGATGTAATACTTTTTTGTGGTGTGTTTGCCAAGATCCAATGAATTGTGGATTTATGATCAGCTTATCTATGAATATTATTTGAATCTCTGAATTCTTTTATGCATGATTGATACATCTCCAACGTATCTATAATTTATGAAGTATTCATGCTATTATATTATCTGTTTTGGATGTTTATGGGATTTACTAAACACTTTTATATTATTTTTGGGACTAACCTATTAACCGGAGGCCCAACCCAAATTGTTGTTTTCTTGCCTATTTCAGTGTTTCGAAGAAAATGAATATCAAATGGAGTCCAAACGGAATGAAACCTTAGGGAGAGTTATTTTTGGAACGGAAGCACCAGGAGACTTGGAGTAGACGTCAGGGAAGCTTCGAGGAAGCCACGATGCAGGGAGGCGCGCCCTACCCCCCTGGGCGCGCCCCCACCCTCGTGGGCCCCTCGTGGCTCCCCTGACCGACTTCTTTCGCCTATATATGTCCATGTACCCTAAAAACATCGAGGAACAGAATAGATCGGGAGTTCCGCCGCCGCAAGCCTTTGTAGCCACCAAAAACCAATTGGGACACTGTTCCGGCACCCTGCCGGAGGGGGGGGTCCCTCACCGCTGGCCTTCTTCATCATCCCTACGCTCTCCATGACGAGGAGGGAGTAGTTCACCCTCGGGGCTGAGGGTATGTACCAGTAGCTATGTGTTTGATCTCTCTCTCTCGTGTTCTTGATATGGCACGATCTTGATGTATCGCGAGCTTTGCAATTATAGTTGGATCTTATGATGTTTCTCCCCCTCTACTCTCTTGTAATGGATTGAGTTTTCCCATTGAAGTTATCTTATCGGATTGAGTCTTTAAGGATTTGAGAACACTTGATGTATGTCTTGTGTGGGATACCCGTGGTGACAATGGGGTATTCTATTGATTCACTTGATGTATGTTTTGGTGATCAACTTGCGGGTTCCGTGACCTTGTGAACTTATGCATAGGGGTTGGCACACGTTTTCGTCTTGACTCTCCGGTAGAAACTTTGGGGCACTCTTTGAAGTTCTTTGTGTTGGTTGAATAGATGAATCTGAGATTGTGTGATGCATATCGTATCATCATACCCACGCATACTCGAGGTGACATTGGAGTATCTAGGTGACATCAGGGTTTTGGTTGATTTGTGTCTTAAGGTGTTATTCTAGTACGAACTCTTGAATAGATTGATCCGAAAGAATAACTTTGAGGTGGTTTCATACCCTACAATAATCTCTTCATTTGTTCTCCTCTATTAGTGACTTTGGAGTGACTCTTTGTTGCATGTTGAGGGATATTTATATGACCCAATTATGTTATTATTGTTGAGAGAACTTGCACTAGTGAAAGTATGAACCCTAGGCCTTGTTTCCTAGCATTGCAATACCGTTTGTGCTCACTTTTATCATTAGTTACCTTGCTGTTTTTATATTTTCAGATTACAAAAACCTATATCTACCATCCATATTGCAATCACCATCTCTTCGTCGAACTAGTGCACCTATACAATTACCATTGTATTGGGTGTGTTGGGGACACAAGAGACTCTTTGCTATTTGGTTGCAGGGTTGCTCAAGAGAGACCATCTTCAACCTACGCCTCCCACGGATTGATAAACCTTAGGTCATCCACTTGAGGGAAATTTTCTACTGTCCTACAAACCTCTGCACTTGGAGGCCCAACAACGTCTACAAGAAGAAGGTTGCATAGTAGACATCAAGCTTTTTTCTGGCGCCGTTGCCGGGGAGGTGAGTGCTTGAAGGTATATCTTTAGATCCTGCAATCGAATCTTTTAGTTTCTTGTTTTGTCACTAGTTTAGTTTATAAAAGAAAACTACAAAAAAATGGAATTGAGTTTACCTCATACGCTTCATCTTTTAATATCTTTCGTGAGAATGATGGAAAGGAAAATTGTGCTCAAGTGCTAGAAGAAGAAGTCTATAAAATGTTTGGCACTAAATCTTTGAATGATGGGCATGTTTGCAATGTTGTTAGTATGAATTCTTTGAATACCCATGATGCTAATGATATGCAAAGCCACAAGCTTGGGGATGCTATGTTTCAGGAAGATGATATGTTTAGTCCTCCAAGTTTTGATGAGAATATTTATTATGATGAAAGCATGCCTCCTATTTATGATGATTATATTGATGAAAGTGGGTTTGGAAGAATGTCAACTTTAGGAAGTAATGATCCCACTATTTTGGAGGATGTTGAATATTATTGTGATAATTATGAAAGTGGATTTGGAGAGGTCATGACTTTATTTAGTGGTGAATCCACTATTTCGGAAGAGGTTCCAATTGATTATGAGAACAAAGTTGCTATCTATGATGATTATAGTGATGACTTGTATGCTATTAAGAATAGTGATAACCATGAAACTTGTCATCATGATTTTAGTTTTCAATTGGATTATGCCTCACATGATAATTATTTTGTTGAGTTTGCTCCCACTATTATTCGTGAGAAGAAATTTGCTTATGTGGAGAGTAATAAAAATTCTATGCTTGTAGATCATGAAAAGAATGCTTTAGGTGCTGGTTATATTGTTGAATTCATTCATGATGCTACTGAAAATTATTATGAGGGAGGAATATATGCTTGTAGGAATTGCAATAATATCAAGTTTCCTCTCTATGTGTTTAAAGTTTTGAAGTTATGCTTGTTTTGCCTTCCTATGCTAGTTGATTATTGTTCCCATAAGTTGTTTGCTCACAGAATCCCTATGCATAGGAAGTAGGTTAGACTTAAATGTGCTAGTCATATTCTTCATGATGCTCCCGTTATGTTTCAATCCTTATCTTTTATGTGAGCATCATTGAATCATCATGCCTAGCTAGGGGCGTTAAACGTTAGCGCTTGTTGGGAGACGACCCAATTTTATTTTTGTTCCTTGCTTTTTGCTCCTGTTTAGTAATAAATAATTTATCTAGCCTCTGTTTAGATGTGTTTTTCTGTTTTAATTAGTGTTTGTGCCAAGTAGAACCTTTGGGAATACTTGGGTGAAGTCTTTATGATCATGCTGTAAAAAACAGAAACTTTAGCGCTCACGAGATGTGCTGCCATTTTTTACTGAAGAGTTATTTTAGGTTGATTCTTTTTGAAGATGATTAATAGACAAATTCCCCAGGTCCAGCAATTTATTTTAGAATTTTTGGAGTTCCAGAAGTATACGTTTGATACAGATTATTACAGACTGTTCTGTTTTTGACAGATTCTGTTTTCTATGTGTTGTTTGCTTATTTTGATGAATCTATGAGTAGTATCGGAGGGTATGAACCATAGAGAAGTTGGAATAAAGTAGATCTTACACCAATATGAATTTAGAATGAGTTCACAACAGTACCTAAGTGGTGATTTATTTTCTTATACTAACGGAGCTTACGAGTTTCCTGTTAAGTTTTGTGTTGTGAAGTTTTCAAGTTTTGGGTAAAGATTCGATGGACTATGGAATAAGGAGTGGCAAGAGCCTAAGCTTGGGGATGCCCAAGGCATCCCAAGGTAATATTCAGGGACAACCAAGAGCCTAAGCTTGGGGATGCCTCGGAAGGCATCCCCTCTTTCGTCTTCGTTCATCGGTAAATTTACTTGGAGCTATATTTTTATTCACCACATGATATGTGTTTTGCTTGGAGCGTCAATTTATTTTGTTAGAATTTGCTTGCTGTTATTTAGAACAATGTTTTGCATCTTTTATTTCAATAAAAGTGGCATTGATAGCCTTTACTATGCCTATTTTACAAGTCTACATGTTGCTGTTTGAAAACAGAAAGTTTACTGCTGTTGCAAAAATTCCCTAGAAAAGTCAGAATGTGCTAAAATGTTGAAACCTTTTTCATAATAAGATCTGATAAATTTACTACAGTGGGAATTTTCTTTGATAATTTTTGGAGCTAGGTAAGTATGGATCTTGCTGCATTCTTTACAGACTGTCCTGTTTAGGCAGATTGCTGTTATGTTTGCATATGTTTGCTTCTTTAATGATCCTATTAGAGGATAGGACTATTAAATATGAAGAGGTATTTAGTATGCAATGTTGAATAATAATTTTAGTGATTTTCTACAGTAGAGTATGATAAGGTTTTTGCATTGGTTTATACTAACTTATCTCACGAGTCCTTGTTGAGTTTTGTGTGGATGAAGCTTTTGAGATTTAGGGCGACCGTGATATGAGAGGAATTAAGGAGACACAAATTCTCAAGCTTGGGGATGCCCAAGGCATCCCAAGATAATATTTCAAGAAGTCTCAAGCGTCTAAGCTTGGGGATGCCCCGGTTGGCATCCCACCTTTCTTCTTCGACAACTATCAGTTAGTATCGGTTGATCATAAGTTTTTGCTTCTTCACGTGATGTTTGCTATTCTTAGAATGTCATTTTATTTTGTTTTGCTTGCTGTTTGAATAAAGTATCAAGATCTGAAATTATTAAATGGGAGAGTCTTCACATAGCTAAATAATTATTTAACTACTCATCGATCTTCACTTATATCGTTTTGGAGTAGTTTGTCATTTACTCGTGTGCTTCACTTATATCCTATGAGTAAATAGTTGAACGTTTGAATATCATAAATCTGAAATTATTTTTTATATGCTTATCCCATGGGGAGTAATGGCTTCACATATAAGAAGTAGAGGTGGTAACTTTATTGAAGGTTAGCAAACATTGTATTGGCCACTTGAACAATTCATGAAAAAATATTGAGGGAAGAGAGATTTCACATATAAATATATTATCTTGGACATCTTTTGTAATTGTGAGCACTCATTAAAATATGACATTCTAAAAGGTTGATGTTGGACAAGGAAGACAATGTAATGGGTTATGTTTTCTTATATCCGAAATAAAGTATATTGTCATGGATCATCCAACATGTTGAGCTTGCCTTTCCCCCTCATGCTAGCCAAATTCTTTGCACCAAGTAGAGATACTACTTGTGCTTCCAAACATCCCTTAAACCAGTATTGCCATGAGAGTCCACCATACCTACCTATGGATTGAGTAAGATCCTTCAAGTAAGTTGTCATCAGTGCATGCAATAAAGATTGCTCTCTAAATATGTATGATCTATTAGTGTGGAGAAAATAAGCTTTATACGATCTTGTGATGTGGAAGCAATAAAAGTGACGGACCGCATAATAAAGGTCCCTATCACAAGTGGTAATATAAAGTGACGTTCTTTCGCATTAAGATTTTGTGCATCCAACTATAAAAGCGCATGACAAGCTCTGCTTCCCTCTGTGAAGGGCCTATCTTTTATTCTTGTCTTATACCTTATGCAAGAGTCATGGTGATCTTCACCTTTCCTTTTTACATTTTATCCTTTGGGAAGCACATTATGTTGGAAAGATTCTGATATATATATCCAATTGGATGTGAGGCATCATGAACTATTATTGTTAACATTACCCTTGAGGTAAAAGGTTGGGAGGCGAATCTATAAGCCCCTATCTTTCTCTGTGTCTGATTAAAACTTTGAACCCGTAAATATCACGTGAGTGTTAGCAATTGTGAAAGATTAAATGATAGTTGAGTATGTGAAGTTTGCTGAATCAAAGCTCTAACATAGACCCTTCCTGAAAATAAGATGAATTGTAATTGTTTGATGACTAATAACACGGTTTGTTAGTTTTCAAGAAAGTTTCTGATCTATACTTTAACATGTGAATAGTTTGTTACTTGATCATGAAAAGTCTTATGAGTTGAGCTACTGTTATGATATATAAAGATGCTAGAAAAGTTGATTGAAATTATCATTGATCAAACTTGTGCACCTGCTAGCATTCACACTTCATAAATTATTTCTTTTATCATTTACCTACTCGAGGACGAGCAAGAATTAAGCTTGGGGATGCTGATACGTCTCCAACGTATCTATAATTTCATGCTATTATATTATCTATTTTGGATGTTTATGGGCTTTACTAAACACTTTTATATTATTTTTGGGACTAACCTATTAACCGGAGGCCCAGCCCAAATTGTTGTTTTCTTGCCTATTTCAGTGTTTCGAAGAAAAGGAATATCAAACGGAGTCCAAACGGAATGAAACCTTCGGGAGAGTTATTTTTGGAACGGAAGAAATCCAGGAGACTTGGAGTAGACCTCGCGGAAGCTTCGAGGAAGCCACGAGGCAGGGAGGCGCGCCCTCCCCCTGGGCGCGCCCCCCACCCTCGTGGGCCCCTCGTGGCTCCCCTGACTGACTTCTTTTGCCTATATATGTCCATATACCCTAAAAACATCGAGGAACAGAATAGATCGAGAGTTCCGCCGTCGCAAACCCTGTAGCCACCAGAAACCAATCGGGGCCCTGTTCCGGCACCCTACCGGAGGGGGGGTCCCTCACCGGTGGCCTTCTTCATCATCCCGGCGGTCTCCATGACGAGGAGGGAGTCGTTCACCCTCGGGGCTGAGGGTATGTACCAATAGCTATGTGTTTGATCTCTCTCTCTCTCTTGTGTTCTTGAGATGGCACGATCTTGATGTATCGCGAGCTTTGCTATTATAGTTGGATCTTATGATGTTTCTCCCCCTCCACTCTCTTGTAATGGATTGAGTTTTCCCTTTGAAGTTATCTTATCGGATTGAGTCTTTAAGGATTTGAGAACACTTGATGTATGTCTTGCGTGGGATACCCGTGGTGACAATGGGGTATTCTATTGATTCACTTAATGTATGTTTTGGTGATCAACTTGCGGGTTCCGTGACCTTGTGAACTTATGCATAGGGGTTGGCACACATTTTCGTCTTGACTCTCCGGTAGAAACTTTGGGGCACTCTTTGAAGTTCTTTGCGTTGGTTGAATAGATGAATCTGAGATTGTGTGATGCATATTGTATAATCATACCCACGGATACTCGAGGTGACATTGGAGTATCTAGGTGACATTAGGGTTTTGGTTGATTTGTTTCTTAAGGTGTTATTCTAGTACGAACTCTTGAATAGATTGATCCGAAAGAATAACTTTGAGGTGGTTTCGTACCCTACAATAATCTCTTCATTTGTTCTCCTCTATTAGTGACTTTGGAGTGACTCTTTGTTGCATGTTGAGGAATATTTATATGATCCAATTATGTTATTATTGTTGAGAGAACCTGCACTAGTGAAAGTATGAACCCTAGGCCTTGTTTCCTAGCATTTCAATACCGTTTGTGCTCACTTTTATCATTAGTTACCTTGCTGTTTTTATATTTTCAGATTACAAAAACCTATATCTACCATCCATATTGCACTTGTATCACCATCTCTTCGCTGAACTAGTGCACCTATACAATTTACCATTGTATTGGGTGTGTTGGGGACACAAGAGACTCTTTGCTATTTGGTTGGAGAGTTGCTTGAGAGAGACCATCTTCAACCTACGCCTCCCACGGATTGATAAACCTTAGGTCATCCACTTGAGGGAAATTTGCTACTGTCCTACAAACCTCTGCACTTGCAGGCCCAACAATGTCTACAAGAAGAAGGTTGCGTAGTAGACATCAATGATTTGTTATCTTTGTAATTCTCTTTGAACTATCGATTTGGTTTGGCCAACTAGATTGGTTTTTCTTGCAATGGGAGAAGTGCTTAGCTTTGGGTTCAATCTTGCGGTGTCCTTTCCCAGTGACAGTAGGGGCAGCAAGGCACGTATTGTATTGTTGGCATCGAGGATAAAAATATGGGGTTTTCATCATATTGCTTGAGTTAATTCCTCTACATCAGGTCATCTTGCTTAATGCGTTACTCCATTCTTGATGAACTTAATACTCTAGATGCATGCTGGATAGCGGTCAATGTGTGGAGTGATAGTAGTAGATGCAGAATCGTTTCGGTCTACTTGACACGGACGTGATGCCTATATTCATGATCATTGCCTTAGATATCGTCATAACTTTGCGCTTTTCTATCAATTGCTCGGCAGTAATTGGTCACCCACCGTAATATTTACTATCTTGAGGGAAGCCTCTAGTGAAACCTATGGCCCCCGGGTCTATTTTCCATCATATAAGTTTCCTATTAGTTTCCGATTTACTCGTTTTGCAATCTTTTACTTTCTGATCTATAAACCAAAAATACCAAAAATATTTACTTTACCGTTTATCTATCTCTATCAGATCTCACTTTTGCAAGTAATCGTGAAGGGATTGACAACCCCTTTATCGCATTGGGTGCAAGTTGTTTGATTGTTTGTGCAGGTATTCAATGACTTGAGTGTTGTATCCTACTGGATTGATACCTTGGTTCTCAAACTGAGGGAAATACTTACTCTACTTTGCTGCATCACCCTTTCCTCTTCAAGGGAAAAAACAACGCAAGCTCAAGAAGTAGCAGGAAGAATTTGTGGCACCGTTGCCGGAGAGATCTATGCCAAGTCAAGACATATGAAGTACCCATCATAAACTCTCATCTCTTGGATAACATGATTCACCATTCCCCTCTCGTTTTCCTCTCCCCCACTTCTAAAACGATTTTCGAAAAGATTTGCGTTTTCTTTGCCCCTCTTCCCTTCGTCTTCTTTGCTTGCTTCTTGTGAGCTCGTGTGTTGGATTGCTTGCTTTGTGACGATGGCTCAAGAGAATACCAAATTGTGTGACTTTTCCAACACCAATAATAATGATTTTATTAGTACTCCAATTGCTCCCGCTACTAATGCGGAATCTTGTGAAATTATTGCCGCTTTGTTGAATCTTGTTATGAAGATCAATTTTTCGGCCTTCCTAGTGAAGATGACGCATCCCATCTAAACAGTTTCGTTGATTTGTGTGATATGCAAAAGAAAAAAAATATGTGTATAATGATATTGTTAAATTAAATCTATTTCCGTTCTCGCTTCGAGATCGTGCAAAAACTTGGTTTTCATCTTTGCCTAAAAATAGTATTGATTCGTGGAATAAGTGTAAAGATGCTTTTATTTCCAAGTATTTTCCTCCTGCTAAGATCATCTCCCTTAGGAACGATATTATGAATTTTAAGCAACTTGATCTTGAACATGTTGTGCAATCTTGGGAGAGGATGAAATTGATGATATGAAATTGCCCTACTCATGGTTTGAATTTGTGGATGATTATACAATTTTTTTATGCCGGATTGAATTTTGCTTCTAGAAATCTTTTAGAATCGGCCGCGGGAGGTACTTTTATTGAAATTACTTGAGGATAAGCTACTAAACTCCTAGATAATATTATGGTTAATTATTCTCAATGGCATACCAAAAGATCTTCCACTAGTAAAAAAGTGCATGCGATTGAAGAGATTAATGTTTTGAGTGGAAAGATGGATGAGCTTATGAAATTATTTGCTAGCAAGAGTGCTTCTATTGATCCTAATGATATGCCTTTGTCTACTTTGATTATGAATAATAATGAATCTATGGATGTGAATTTTGTTGGTAGGAACAATTTTGGTAATAACGAGTATAGAGGTAATTTTAATCCTAGGTCGTTCCTAGTAAGTCCTCTAATAATTATGGTAATTCCTACAACAATTCTTATGGAAATTATAATAAGATGCCTTCTGAGTTAAAGAATTTATGAGTCCGCAAAAGAATTTCAATGCTTTGATTGAAGAAAAATTGCTTAAGATTGATGATTTGGCTAGGAACATGGATAGAATTTCTCTTGATGTTGATTCTTGGAAACTTAGATCTATTCCACCCAAGCATGATATAAATGAGTCTCTCAAAGCTATGAGAATTTCCATTGATGAGTGCAAAGAAAGAACCGCTAAGATGCGTGCTAAAAAAGATTGGTTTGTAAAAACATGTTCTTTTCCGTGAAAATAATGATGAAGATCTTAAAGTGATTGATGTGACTCCTATTGAATCTTTGTTTTCCAATATAAATCTTGATAAAGATGTGACTGGATATGAGTCAACTTTACCTAAAAGGCGTCCCAATGATTCAGAGTTTTTAGATCTTGATGCAAAGATTGATAAACGTGGGATTGGAGAGGTCAAAACTTTAAGTAGGAATGAACCCACTCTTTTGGATTTCATGAAATTTAATTATGATTATTTTTCTTTAATAGATTGTATTTCCTTGTTGCAATCCATGTTGAATTCTCCTCATGCTTATAATCAAAATAAACTTTTACTAAACATATCATTGATGTTATGATGCAATCTTTTGAATAAAAGCTTGAATTGGAAGTTTCTATCCCTAGAAAACTTTATGATGAGTGGGAACCTACTATTAAGATTAAGATTAAAGATTATGAGTGCCATGCTTTGTGTGATTTGGGTGCTAGCGTTTCCACGATTCCAAAAACTTTATGGGATGTCTTAGGTTTCCGTGAATTTGACGATTGTTTTTTAAATTTGCATCTTGCGGATTCCACTATTAAGAAAGCTATGGGAAGGATTAATGATGTTCTTATTGTTGCAAATAGGAATTATGTGCCCTTAGATTTCATTGTTCTTGATATAGATTGCAATCCTACATGTCCTATTATTCTTGGTAGACCTTTCGTTAGAACGATTTGTGCAATTATTAATATGAAAGAAGGAAACATTAGATTTCAATTTCCGTTAAGGAAGGGCATGGAACACTTTCCTAGAAAGAAAATTAAATTTCCTTATGAATCTATTATGAGAGCCACTAATGGATTGCATGCCAAAGATGACAATACCTAGATCTATTCGTGTTTTATACCTATCTAAGGGCGTTAAACAATAGCTTACAGTGATAGTTGATTTGATCTTGCTGAAAAACAGAAACTTTTGCGCTCAGGAAAACAATTCTCATTTTTAACAGAAGCGTGATAAAATATTGATTCTTTTTGCAGAATATTAATAAACAAATTTCTTAGGTTGTCCTAAGTTTTTAGAATTCTTGGACTTACATAAGTACTCGAAATATCCAGATTGTTACAGATTGTTCTGTTTTTGACAGATTCTGTTTTCTATGTGTTATTTACTTATTTTGATGAATATATGGCTAGTATCGGGGGGTATGAACCATGAAAAAGTTGGAATACAGTAGATATTACACCAATATAAATGAAGAATGAGTTCACAACAGTACCAAAAGTGGTGATTTATTTTCTTATACTAAAGGAGCTTAAAAGATTTTCTGTTGAGTTTTGTGTTGTGAAGTTTTCAAGTTTTGGGTAAGGATTTGATGGACTATGGAATAAGGAGTGGCAAGAGCCTAAGCTTGGGGATTCCCAAGGCACCCCAAGGTAATATTCAAGGACAACCAAGAGCCTAAGCTTGGGGATGCCCCGGAAGGCATCCCCTCTTTCGTCTTCGTCTATCGGTAACTTTACTTGAGGCAATATTTTTATTCACCACATGATATGTGTTTTGCTTGGAGCGTCTTGTATGATTTGAATATTTGATTTTTAGTTGCCACAATCATCCTTGCTGTACGCACATTTTGAGAGAGACACGCATGAATCGTGATTTATTAGAATACTCTATGTGCTTCACTTATATCTTTTGAGCGAGGCAATTTTGCTCTAGTGCTTCACTTATATCTTTTTAGAGCACGGCGGTGGCTTTATTTTATAGAAACTTATGAACGCTCATGCTTCACTTATATTATTTTGAGAGTCTTTAAACAGCATGGCAATTTTCTTTGGTTATAAATTTAGTCCTAATATTATAGGCATTCAAGAGGGATATAATAAAAACTTTTCATATAAAGTGCATTGAATACTATGAGAAGTTTGATTCCTTATGATTGTTTTGAGATATAAAGATGGTGATATTAGATTCATGCTAGTAAGTAATTTTGAATTTGAGAAATACTTGTGTTAAAGTTTGTGATTCCCGTAGCATGCACGTATGGTGAACGGTTATGTGATGAAGTCGGAGCATGATTTATTTGTTGAATTCTTCCTTATGAGTGGCGGTCGAGGACAAGCGATGGTCTTTTCCTACCAATCTATCCCCCTAGGATCATGCACGTACTACTTCGTTTCGATAACTAATAGATTTTTGCAATAAGTATGTGAGTTCTTTATGACTAATGTTGATTTCATGGATTACACGCTCTCTCACCCTTCCACCATTGCTAGCCTCTCTAGTACCGCGCAACTTTCGCCGGTACCACAAACCCACCTTATACCTTCCTCAAAATAGCCACCATACCTACCTATTATGGCATTTCCATAGCCATTCCGAGATATATTGCCATGCAACTTCCCACCGTTCCGTTTATTATGACACACTCCATCATTGTCATATTGCTTTGCATGATCATGTAGTTGACATCGTATTTGTGGCAAAGCCACCGTTCATAATTCTTTCATACATGTCACACTTGATTCATTGCCCATCCCGGTACACCGCCGAGGCATTCACATAGAGTCATATTTTGTTCTAAGTATCGAGTTGTAATTCTTGAGTTGTAAGTAAATAAAAGTGTGATGATATTCATTATTAGAACATTGTCCCATGTGAGGAAAGGATGATGGAGACTATGATTCCCCCACAAGTCGGGATGAGACTCCGGACGAAAAAAAAGAGGACCAAAAAATGAGAGAAGGCCCAAATAAAAAATGAGAGAAAAGAGAGATGGGGCAATGCTACTTTCCTTTTACCACACTTGTGCTTCAAAGTAGCACCATGATCTTCATGATAGAGAGTCTCCTATATTGTCACTTTCCTATACTAGTGGGAATTTTCATGATAGAACTTGGCTTGTATATTCCAATGATGGGCTTCCTCAAATTGCCCTAGGTCTTCGTGAGCGAGCAAGTTGGATGCACACCCACTTAGTTTCTTTTTGAGCTTTCATAAGCTTATAGCTGTAGTGCATCCGTTGCATGGCAATCCCTACTCACTCACATTGATATATATTGATGGGCATCTCCATAGCCGTTGATACTCCTAGTTGATGTGATACTATGTCCTTCCTTTTGTCTTCTCCACAACCACCGTCTATTCCACCTATAGTGCTATGTCCATGGCTCATGCTCATGTATTGCGTGAAAGTTGAAAAAGTTTGAGAACATCAAAAGTATGAAACAATTTCTTGGCTTGTCATCAGGGTTGTGCATGATTTAAATATTTTGTGCGATGAAGATGGAGTATAGCCAGATTATATGATTTTGTAGGGATAAGCTCTGTTTGGCGATGTTATTTTGAGAAGACATAATTGCCTTGTTATAATGCTTGAAGTATTACTATTTTCATGTCAATATTAAACTTTAGTTTTGAATCATACGGATCTGAACATTCATGCCACAATAAAGATATTACACGGATAAATATGTTAGGTAGCATTCCAAATCAGAAATTCTAATTTTATCATTTACCTACTCGAGGACGAGCAGGAATTAAGCTTGGGGATGCTTAATACGTCTCCAACGTATCTATAATTTTTTATTGTTCCATGCTATTATATTATCTATTTTGGATGTTTTATATGCATTATTATGCTATTTTATATTACTTTTGGGACTAACATATTAACCTAGAGCCTAGTGCCAGTTCTTGTTTTTTCCTTGTTTTTGAGTTCGCAGAAAAGGAATACCAAACAGAGTCCAACCGGAATAAAACTTTCGCGATGATTTTTCTTGGACCAGAAGACACCCAGGGGACTTGGAGTGCAAGTCAGGGAAGCCACGAGGTGGCCACAAGGATGGAGGGCGCGCCCCCACCCTTGTGGGCCCCTTGTGTACCCCCTGACCTAGTTTCTTCACCTATATATTCTCATATATCCCCAAACCAACAGAGAGAGCCACAAAAACACTTTTCCACCGCCGCAACCTTTTGTACCCGTGAGATCCCATCTAGGGTCTTTTCCGGCGTCCTTCCGGAGGGGGATTCGATCATGGATGGCTTCTACATCAACACCATTGCCCTTCCAATGAAGTGTGAGTAGTTTACCACAGACCTACGGGTCCATAGCTAGTAGCTAGATGGCTTCTTCTCTCTCTTTGATTCGCAATACCATGTTCTCCTCGATGTTCTTGGAGATCTATTCGATGTAATACTTTTTTGCGGTGTGTTTGCCGAGATCTGATGAATTGTGGATTTATGATCAGCTTATCTATGAATATTATTTGAATCTCCTCTGAATTCTTTTATGCATGATTTGATATCTTTGTAATTCTCTTTGAACTATCAATCTGGTTTGGCCAACTAGATCAGTTTTTCTTGCAATGGGAGAAGTGCTTAGCTTTGGGTTCAATCTTGCGGTGTCCTTTCCCAGTGACAGTAGGGGCAGCAAGGCACGTATTGTATTGTTGCCATCGAGGATAAAAAGATGGGGTTTTCATCATAGTGCTTGAGTTAATTTCTCTACAGCATGTCATCTAGCTTAATGTGTTACTCCGTTCTTTATGAACTTTATATTCTAGATGCATGCTGGATAGCAATCGATGTGTGGAGTAATAGTAGTAGATGCAGAATCATTTCGGTCTACTTGACACAGACGTGATGCCTATATTCTTGATCATTGCCTTAGATATCATCATAACTTGCGCTTTTCTACCAATTGCTCGGCAGTAATTTGTTCACCCACCGTAATATTTACTATGTTGAGAGAAGCCTCTAGTGAAACCTATGGCCCCCGGGTCTATTTTCCATCATATAAGTTTTCGATCTATAATATTAGTTTCCGATTTACTCTTTTTGCAATATTTTACTTTCCGATCTATAAACCAAAAATACCAAAAATATTTACTTCACCGTTTATCTATCTCTATCAGATCTCACTTTTGCAAGTAACCGTGAAGGGATTGACAACCCCTTTATCGCATTGGGTGCAAGTTGTTTGATTGTTTGTGCAGGTATTCGGTGACTTGAGCGTTCTCTCCTACTGGATTGATACCTTGGTTCTCAAACTGAGGGAAATATTTACTCTACTTTGCTGCATCACCCTTTCCTCTTCAAGGGAAAAACCAACACAAGCTCAAAAAGTAGCAGTCATGAATGTGATAGCACTGTATTTGGACATGCCCTTGGCAACACCATATTTCACCTTCTTCACCATAGTATCAAGGAGTTGTGCTTCAGGAATATGATCCTCCAAAGTTGGAGTGATTTGAAGGTTGGCAAGAAAGCCACGAAGAACAACTTGAAGGTTGAGCTTCTGGAATGCTTCACAAAGATCAGGCTAGAATGGCTTGAGAATTAAGTTGTTGCAATATGCCTTTCTGCACAAAGCATCTGCAATGACATTGGCTTTGCCTGGAGTGTACTCAATGCTTGGGTCGTACTATTGAATCATCTCGACCAAATGAGTTTGCCTGAGATTGAGGTTGGGCTGAGTGAAGATATATTTCAAGCTCTTGTGATCGGTATAGACTTCAACTTGTCTGCCCAAAAATAGATGTCTCTAGGTGATCAAAGCATGGACAACTGCCGCCAACTCAAGATCATGAGTGGGGTAGTTCTTCTCATTTGGCTTCAACTGCCAAGAAGTGTAAGCCACAATTTTCTTGTCTTGCCTAAGAACATCACAAAGACCTTGCAATGAGGCATCACAGAATACTTGGAAGGGTTTGGATTCATCGGGGGGAGTAAGGACTGGTGCCGAGACATGCTTCTCTTTGAGTGTCTTCAAAGCAACATCACACTTAGGAGTCCAAAAATATTTGACATTCTTCTGGAGGAGATTAGACAGAGGCTTGCCAATTTTGGAGAAGTTCTGCATGAATCTTCTACAATAGCTTGCAAGCCCGAGGAAGCTTCGAAGCTGCTTGACGTTCTGAGGAGGCTATGGAAATTGGAATCTAATATTCCCTTCCTTCATATCAATAATTGCACCAATCGTTCTAAGGAAAGGTCTACCAAGAATAATAGGACATGAAGGATTGCAATCTATATCAAGAACAATAAAATCTACGGGCACATAGTTCCTATTTGCAACAATAAGAACATCATTAATTCTTCCCATAGGTTTCTTAATGGTGGAATCTGCAAGGTGCAAATTTAAAGAGCAATCATCAAAATCACGGAAACCTAACAAATCGCACAAAGTTTTGGGAATAGTGGAAACACTAGCACCCAAATCACAGAAAGCATAGCATTCATGATCTTTAATCTTAATTTTAATAGTAGGTTCCCACTCATCATTTAGTTTTCTAGGGATAGAAACTTCCAACTCAAGCTTTTCTTCAGGAGATTGCATCAAAGCATCAACGATATGTTTGGTAAAAGCTTTATTTTGACTATAAGCACGAGGAGAATTTAGCACGGATTGCAACAAGGAAATACAATCTATCAAAGAGCAATTATCATAATTAAATTCCTTGAAATCCAAAATAGTGGGTTTATTAATATCTAGGGTTTTGTTCTCTTCAATCCCACTTTTATCAATTTTAGCATCAAGATCTAAAAACTCCGAATATTTGGAACGCCTTCTAGGTAAAGGTGGATCATATTCAGTCCCATCATTATCAAGATTCGTATTGCAAAACAAAGATTTAATAGGGGACACATCAATAACTTTTAGATCTTCATCTTTGTTTTCATAAAAATTAGAAGAACACGCTTTCAAAAAGCAATCTTTCTTAGCACGCATCCTAGCGGTTCTTTCTTTGCACTCATCAATGGAAATCTCATGGATTTGAGAGACTCATTGATATCATGCTTAGGAGGAATAGATGTAAGTTTTGAACAATCAACATCAAGAGAAATTCTATCAACGTTCCTAGCCAATTCATCAACTTTAAGCAATTTCTCTTCAAGCAAAGCATTGAAATTCTTTTGTGAATTCATAAACTCTTTAAAACTAGTCTCAAATTCAGAGGGCATCTTATTAAAATTTCCATAATAATTGTTGTAGGAATTACCATAATTATTAGAGGAATTGCTAGGATAAGGACTATGATTAAAGTTTCCTCTATACGCGTTGTTACCAAAATTATTCCTACCAACAAAATTTACATCCATAGATTCATTATTATTCTCAATCAAATTAGACAAAAGGCATATCATTAGGATCAGAAGAAACACTCTTAGTAGCAAATAATTTCATAAGTTCATCCATCTTTCCACTCAAAACATTAATTTCTTCTATCGCATGCACTTTTTTATTAGTAGATCTTTCAGTGTGCCATTGAGAATAATTAACCATAATATTATCTAGGAGTTTACTAGCTTCTCCTAAAGTGATTTCCATAAAAGTGCGTCCCGCGGCCGAATCTAAAAGATTTCCAGAAGCAAAATTCAATCCGGCATAAAAATTTTGTATTATCATCCACAAATTCAAACCATGAGTAGGGAAATTACGTATCATTAATTTCATCCTCTCCCAAGCTTGTGCAACATGTTCATGATCAAGTTGCTTGAAACTCATAATATCGTTTCTAAGAGAGATGACCTTAGCGGGAGGAAAATACTTAGAGATAAAAGCATCTTTGCACTTATTTCAAGAATCAATACTACTTTTAGGCAAAGACGAAAACCAAGCTTTAGCACGATCTCTAAGCGAAAAAGGAAATAGCTTCAACTTAACAATATCATTGTCCACATCTTTCTTCTTTTGCATATCACACAAGTCAACGAAGCTATTTAGATGAGTAGCGGCATCTTCACTAGGAAGGCCGGCGAATTGATCTTTCATGACAAGATTCAACAAAGCACCATTGATTTCACAAGATTCAGTATCGGTAAGAGGAGCAATCGGAGTGCTAAGGAAATCATTATTGTTGGTATTGGTAAAGTCACATAATTTGGTATTATCTTGAGCCATCGTGACAAACAAGCAATCCAACACACGAGCAAACAAAAAGCAAGCGAAAAAAAAGGCAAACGAAAAAGAGAGGGAGAATAAAACGGCAAGGGTGAAGTGGGGGAGAGGAAAACGAGAGGCAAATGGCAAATAATGTAATGCGGAAGATAAGGGTTTGCGATGGGTACTTGGTATGTTGACTTTTGCGTAGACCTCCCCGGCAACGGCGCCAGAAATCCTTCTTGCTACCTCTTGAGCACTGCGTTGGTTTTCCCTTGAAGAGGAAAGGGTGATGCAGCAAAGTAGCATAAGTATTTCCCTCAGTTTTTGAGAACCAAGGTATCAATCCAGTAGGAGGCTACACGCAAGTCCCTCGCACCTACACAAACAAATAAATCCTCGCAACCAACGCGATAAGGGGTTGTCAATCCCTACACGGTCACTTACGAGAGTGAGATCTGATAGATATGATAGGATAATATTTTTGGTATTTTTATGATAAAGATGCAAAGTAAAATAAAAGCAAAGTAAAAAGCAATGGAAATAACTAAGTGTTGGAAGATTAATATGATGAAGATAGACCCGGGGGCCATAGGTTTCACTAGTGGCTTATCTCAAGAGCATAAGTATTTTACGGTGGGTGAACGAATTACTGTTGAGCAATTGACAGAATTGAGCATAGTTATGAGAATATCTAGGTATGTTCATGTATATAGGCATCACGTCCGAGACAAGTAGACCGGCTCCTGCCTGCATCTACTACTATTACTCCACACATCGACCGCTATCCAGCATGCATCTAGAGTATTAAGTTCATAAGAACAGAGTAACGCCTTAAGCAAGATGACATGATGTAGAGGGATAAATTCATGCAATATGATAAAAACCCCATCTTGTTATCCTCGATGGCAACAATACAATACGTGCCTTGCTGCCCCTACTGTCACTGGGAAAGGACACCGCAAGATTGAACCCAAAGCTAAGCACTTCTCCCATTGCAAGAAAGATCAATCTAGTAGGCCAAACCAAACTGATAATTCGAAGAGACTTGCAAAGATAACCAATCATACATAAAAGTATTCGGAGAAGATTCAAATATTGTTCATAGATAAACTTGATCATAAACCCACAATTCATCGATCTCAACAAACACACCGCAAAAGAACATTACATCGAATAGATCTCCACGAGAGAGGGGGAGAACATTGTATTGGGATCCAAAAAGAGAGAAGAAGCCATCTAGCTAATAACTATGGACCCGAAGGTCTAAGGTAAACTACTCACACTTCATCGGAGAGGCTATGGTGTTGATGTAGAAGCCCTCCGTGATCGATGCCCCCTCCGGCGGAGCTCTGGAACAGGCCCCAAGATGGGATCTCGTGGGTACAGAAGGTTGCGGCGGTGGAATTAGGTTTTTGGCTCCGTATCTGATCGTTTGGGGGTACGTAGGTATATATAGGAGGAAGGAGTACGTCGGTGGAGCAACGTGGGGCCCATGAGGGTGGAGGGCGCGCCTGGGGGGTAGGCGCGCCCCCCTACCTCGTGGCTTCCTGGAAGCTTCCTTGACTTAGGGTCCAAGTCTCCTGGATCATGTTCGTTCCAAAAATCACGTTCCCGAAGGTTTCATTCCGTTTGGACTCCGTTTGATATTCTTTTTCTGCGAAACTCTGAAATAGGCAAAAAACAGCAATTCTGGGCTGGGCCTCCGGTTAATAGGTTAGTCCCAAAAATAATATAAAAGTGAATAATAAAGCCCACTAATGTCCAAAACAGAAGATAATATAGCATGGAGCAATCAAAAATTATAGATACGTTGGAGACGTATCAGGCGACGTGCAGCGTGGGCGCGAGGCGCAGTGCGGACATTGGCAGCGACCGCATATGCCCATCATCAAACGTGAGCTCCTCGAGCTGATCTAGGGCGGGGGATCACAACCAGTCGTCAAGCTTGGCTCGGTCCTTGCCGTTGGAACGGAACTTGCCCATTCTAAGGCCTCTGGTTGGGCCAAGGTGACTGCCGAGGATCTTGGAGAATGCATCCAAGCTTTTGCGATAGCCATGGCAGAGCTCGTGGGTGTCGATGAGGTCGAGAGGGCTGGAGTTCCATAGGGGGTGCCACCGCCGGGAAAGGACGGTTGTCCATGCCCCATATTTGATTGGGAGGAGGGAGATGATGACTGTCAACATATCATCGGGGAGGCTGCTGATGAAGTCTAGGCCTGCTGGAGTCGCTTGCGGTTCTAGCTCGCCCCGCCTCCGCTTGTTGCCAGCCCCGTTCTCCACCTCTGGAGTGTCCTTGTCAGCGGCACTTTCTGATAGAAATGGGAGTACAGGGAATATTTAGTTAAAACAGGGCAATAGAAAAGTGTATTGGTAACTAAAAGTTATTAGGTAGGAATATAGTAAGAAAAGGGAATAACAATTGGTTGGTTAAATACTACACAATTAATTTGACATTGCTGGGTAAGTCAACGTGCAGTTAGCTGAAAAGAAAACTTACTTCGAACAAAGTCTGGACGGATGATTTTGTCAGGGAAGTTAGCATATATCTCATGACCAGGCCCTTTTATGTGCAGTGCAATTTTAGTGCCAGCTTTCAGTACATAAAACTTAGAAATTTCTTTCCAAAAGCCAGTGCCAAAATAGGAGTCACCACGTTCATCAAGTCTTACAGTAGCAACAATTGTAAATCCATGGTTTGTGTGCAGTATGACATCCATGCAGTCTTGATCTATGTAAAGGGAAAGATTGTGCACTACATAATCTGTTGCATAGCAAGGGATGCGCAGCAGAAAATGGTAGGATTGTCAAAGAAAATATGGTAACATGCAAATATGGGCCCAAATTGAAAGAACTATACAACAATTGAAATCGAAGGACAAAATTCTATAATTAAACATATAGGGTAAACATGATGTCATGCAAATATGAGAGTAATCGAAAGAACAATACATCATTAATTTGGCTAATGTAGAAAGAAGAGGGGAAAAATCCCCTTTGACGTATATGGTGCATGTGGCACCTTTTATCCAAATGTAGCAATATTTAGAATATGTTCAGGAAAGTACGCTATGCCAACCGGTTCAGGGTGAGATTGAACATACCGCGGGCATCCTCAAGTGATCTGGTACGGTGAGGTGGAATCTCTGGTGGAGGTCACAATGTCCTGATGTGTCGGCGCACTGTACATTCTATGAATGAAAGAAAACCTTCAAATTAGCTTGAATAAAAATGATATCACGGTGATTCCTGCCGGGTTATTAAAGGAGGCAGATGAACTGGGATAAGAGATGAGATAATATCTCATTAAATCAGTTACCTTGCCGTCCATGAGAAAGAATCCTCAGTACGGCAGATTCCCCAACCGAGCGGAGCTGGGTCGACCACGAGCAGCGTTGAGAAAGTTGATGGGGATAGGCGGTGGCAAGCAGAAGTGGCGAAATGCGGTGGGCTTTCCCGGCAGCCTGGTGGCGGCGGCAGGCGTCGAGCTAAGTGTTTACTGCTACGATAGGCGGTGCCATGGCATAGACGCGGAGGAGCTTTTACAGGTGTGAATGGGCACCGGAGGGGGTGGCGGGCGAGCTAAGGGTTTTTGTGACGTGGGGATGGTGAGGGTTTTCTTTTTTGAATTGGGTGGTGACGGTTTTCTGTCCCACAAAGAATTTTGGAGGCGACGGTTTGCTAGAGCGAACCTTGTGTGATTGACTCAACACGCAAAGAAAGACATTGCACACGGTTCCAATTTTGGGAACCGTGTGTGATTGACGTACTACCTCCGTCCTGGTTTATTGGTCCCCCTTTGTAATTTTTACCAAATTTTTAACTAAGAAATGTTTATGCATGTCACCAAAAATTATATCATTGAACACTATGCTCAAATACCCATCCAACGATATAATTTTTGCTGACCTGCACTAACATTTTGTTAGTTAAACCTTTGGTGAAAATTTAACAGATTACAAAGGGGATCAATAAACCAAGACGGAGGTAGATTCCATCAACCAAACTGGTTGCATCCATATCCCACGGTTAGACATAAGTAAACATAGATTAAACATACTCAGACATAGATAATAAGCGTACACTACATAAGCATAGTTCAACCGTCATTATGCATACTCAAGCGTACATAGTTCGATCCATCTCACATCTCATCTGACATGCCGGCACGATCCTGAAGCTTCTCCAGGTACTGGGCATACGCGCCGTGCGCCACCCTGCGAGAATGCTTAGATACACTTAGATACGTGTCATAAACACAGTCGTCTATGTACAGACCAATCTTGAAGAAAATAATGGCACAAACATATGTAGGTCATTCAAAATCAATTTTCAAGCCCTGGCTAGGAATTATTAGCACGAACACTAACCCTAGTCGGATTACTAGTAGAAATCATTTGCACAGATTAAACAACTAATCACTTATCACTTGTACCATTCAAACAATCAATACACTACATGGATCTAACGAAACTTACTTAGATTTCATTGATTGGGAGAACATAACCATATGATTTCTATTCCAAAAGGGGGAGGCAGGAGTAACCAGAGAAACCCTATGATCTATTTGACACATAAATGGGTATAGATGACTAACCAGCTGTCCGTCATTCTCGGATTCGTCGCCGGAGTGGTGTTCGGAGTCGTCGCCGGGGTTGTCACCAGAGTCGGTGTGGAACTCCGCCTCCGGCTGTGGAAGCTCGACGCCGTCGACGACGTTAGGGTGCAGCGATAACTCGACGGCGGTGACGGCAACCTCTGCCTCCATCTCCACGCCGTGCTGCGGTGCTTTAGCAGCCTCGACGTTGCCACTCCCTTCGATTGGGTGCTTCGGCGGCATCCTCATACACTGACGGCTTTGAGGACAAAGAGTGGCGTCGGGGATGCAAGAGGAGAGAGAGGATTGTGTGTGTGTGTGGCGTGGATGGGGGGTGCGGCCGCTCGGGCGCACCATTAATATGGAGTAGTGGGAGTTGTGGGAGAGAGGAGGGCGGCGGTCAAACCGATGGCTCGCCTCCTGGTGAGCCTGCGCACTGGACTGCTGGCATGCCTACCAAAGGTTCACACAGCTACTCGCACGCCCCCCGATGACACTACACAGCGAGCACGCCTCCGTCAATTCACACACCTGCACGCATGCCTCCCCGTCTGCCGGCGCGGCGGACTGCTCGCATGCGTCCCGTCAACTCACGCCTGCCCGCACGGGACACGGGTCGCGGCGGCACGTATATTGTTTTTCTATTTGGATGATTAATGCTGCCTCTTTATTGCTTAACCGAAGCATGGCACGTATCCATTGGTGGTCTAATGCTCACGGTTCGAATAAATAATCCATTTGGGATATTGGTTCCCAATTATTAATAATCTCCCGTTTGTAATTAGATAAAGATTACATCAAAATTGGTCTCAAATTTGACAAAAAAGTACAATGCCACTTTGTATTGGTGTCCATATGACAACACGATAAGTTGCATGAACTTCAAATAAGTTTTGGATGTACTAGAATTTAAAAATCAAGATTCTCAATGTTCGAAATTTGTTGCACGGCGAGTAAACATGCACCCAGTGAGACACATGTGTTTTTGCAATCAATTTAGGTGCACTGTCATGTGTGCATGTAGCTCAAATTTGATTTTTGCACATTATACCCATAGAATATCAATCAATTAATGTACTAAAACGTCTTAATGATCTCTGTGATTTTTTCAAAATTAAAACATCCCTCCTTTGGTAACATATGTTCACCGCGGGATAATTAATTTAACATGCATCGTAGTTGCGGTGGATTCGTGGTGTGTGTGTGGGGGGGTGTGTGCGTCTGGGGGTGGCGGGTGGCTCGCAGTACACTATGAGTTGTGAGCCACCGTGTGGGTTGGCCGTTTTGTTAGGCAGGCCGGTGCCACATCAGAGTCGTGAAATAGTTATTTAAAACATTACACAACCCTTTCATACATACATGTTTTGGCCACATGCAGTCGATGGTTGTCCTACACGACACTCGATACTCACGTGTGACGCTTTCTGTGGGCCTGCGAGGTCGTCATCCATCACTTTGACGAACAGCCGGCAGTGAGGTTAATTTGACCAGCAAGGTAGAATCTTTTTTGTTCGTGTTTTGGTGGTATATAGTACACGTCGAAGAGGTGGGAGGGGACTAGCATATATACTATACGTACGCGTCCGTGAACAAGTACACCTCACTTAGTGTCGGGACTTTTTGGTTACCGAGGCACGTGCCACATTAAACTTGTGAAATTGGTTATTCAAACATCACACAACACCTTTTTGGGCCACATGCATATCCTAGCTAGGACACTCACGTGTGACGCTTCCATCTGTGGGCCCACAAGGCCATCGTTGATGCATGCATGCATCACTTTCACCTACATTGGGAGAGGTTAATTAATTTCACCATTGAGGATTCTTTTGGGCTGTACATATATTACGGCAGGAGCATATAGTATGCGGTGAAGAGGGGGGAAGGGGACCATCATATGTAGTACGCTTGATATGAACCTCACTCTGTGTGGGTGCATGGTTTACGGTTTTTGAGGCATGTGGCACATCAAAGTTGTGCATTTTGGGTATTCAACATATATATGTTTGGCCCACATGCAAAGCGGTGATGGTTGTCCTCTCGCACCCACTTAAGCGGTTATCAGCGATATCGATGCTTTCCATCTGTGGGCCCACTTGGTCCATCACTACTTTTTGCCTGACAATAAGAGAGGTTAATTTGACTTAGGAGGGGATTATTATTTTTGCTTGTAATACGGTATATATATATAGGTCATGCTCTGGGATGACATGCATGATACAGTTTGAGCACACACACACATGCATGTGTACGCATGAATCCCTCCATCGAGTCGAAGTGGCTAGTACAACGACACATCATGAACTGATCTCGCTCTGTGTGGGGAGCTAGTGTACGATTTTTGACGCACGCGCCACATCAATGTTGTGAAATGGTATTCAAACATGCATGCACGCATCACCTCCATACATATGCATGTAGTGGTTGCCTTCGAACGGTACACTCCCTCGCGTGGTTATCGGCGACAAGCCTATATATTCGTGGGCCTGCGTGGACATGCATGATCACCTTGACCAACAACAAGATAGGTTACCATGGCGGATTCTTCATTTGGTTCGTGTGATCGTAGTATAGGTCATGGTGAGATTCAGACCTTAAGTTTGAGCGCATATACTATGCACGCATGAATCCCCGTCGTTGGCTTGAAGTGTGGTGTAACATACATATGCATCGTCAACCTGACCCTCACTCAGTGTGGGGATTTCTAGTTCGAAATCATGGTGCCACATCAAAGTTATTCCATTGTTACTCAAAAACACACCTCTCCATACATATGTTTGGGCCACACGCATGCAGTGGTTGTCTTCGGGGACTAGCTACTTGCGTCATTATTGGCAAGCTAGCCCATCTCCGGGGTCGCATGGACGGCCATCACTTTGACCAACAACAAGAGAGAGATTGTACGACCAAGGTGGCTTATTCTTGGTCCGTTTTACGATCCATCTTGGTGAGATATGCCTCTCTGGCCCGCCGACTGAAAGTGTGTGTGGGGGGGGGGGAGCGGGGTTGCTACTTCGCACCTTGCTAGGTGAACCTCGGTTGGGGGGGGCATGCATTCATAGCTTAGGATTCCCTTCATGGCGACACGAGGGGGGGCTGCTAGCTACTTCGCACTTTGCTAGGTGAGCCTCGGTTGGGGGGGGCATGCATTCATAGCTTAGGATTCCCTTCGTGCCGACACGAGGGAGGGGCGGCTGCTAGCTACTTCACACTTTGCTAGGTGAACCTCGGTTGGGGGGGGCATGCATTCATACCTTAGGATTCCGTTCGTGTCGACACGAGGGAGGGGGGCTGCTAGCTACTTCGCACTTTGCTAGGTGAACCTCGGTTGGGGGGGCATGCATTCATAGCTTAGGATTCCCTTCGTGCCGACACGAGGGAGGGGGGGCTGTCAGCTACTTTGCACTTTGCTAGGGTGAACCTCGGTTGCGGGGGCATGCATTCATAGCTTAGGATTCCCTTCGTGCCGACACAAGGGAGGGGGGGCTGCTAGCTACTTCGCACTTTGCTAGGTGAACCTTGGTTGGGGGGCATGCATTCATAGCTTAGGATTCCCTTCGTGCCGACACGAGGGAGGAGGGGGACTGCTAGCTACTTTGCACTTTGCTAGGTGAACCTCGGTTGGGGGGAGGGGGCATGCATTCATAGCTTAGGATTCCCTTCGTGCAGACACGGGGGTGGGGGGTGGGGGGTAAGCAATACCATGCGCTTTGCGAGATAGGTGCCACATCGAAGTTGCATTTGGTATTTGAAAATCAAACCACCCTTTTCATACATAAATTTGGTCCACATGCAAGTGTTTTCGTGTTCTGACCCTCTCCCGTGTCATTTTTTGCCAAATTTATGAACATTAGACAAGTCAGATGACGCAACAGAGATGGTTCACTCAAACTAACCGTGTGCCATGCCGGTGTCCCTGTCACGCACACATCCGCATAGTACATTGGGCTCCACGAGGCTCCCCCTCTCAAAAATATCTGCCTGCCTCGAGAGTTTTTCTGTTTCATAAGACACGGTTGTTATCTCTGGACCGTGTGCGATGTTTCTTGTTCCCAATCCCGCCCGCATCCCTAGAAAATATCTACCCGCCTCGAGGGTTTTTCTGTTTCATAACACACGGTTGTTATCTCCGGACCGTGTGCGATGTTTCTTGTTCCCAATCCCGCCTGCATCCCTAGAAAATATCTACCCACCTCGAGGGTTTTTCTGTTTCATAACACACGGTTGTTATATCTAGACCGTGTGCGATGTTTCTTGTTCCCAATCCCGCCTGCATCCCTAGAAAATATCTGCCCGCCTCAAGGGTTTTTCTGTTTCATAACACATGGTTGTTATCCCCGGACCGTGTGCGATGCACTATCATCAAAATTTTCAATAGCCCCGGCATTTCACTCCCACGTAGTAAAATTTTCAGTACCCGTGTCATTTCCTCAAACACCCCCACCCCCCTCCACACACACACACACACACACAAACACAGACACACACACACACACACACCAAAACCTCATCGGGCGTGCGCGCACACACACCCTCCCTCGCTCGAAACCCTAGCAAGGTCCCACCCGCCGCCGCCGCCACCGCAAGGCCTCCATATTCAACATCTGTCGGTTTGCCCGTGCAGCTTACCCACCGATCTCCATACCCAGGCCGCCCTGAGTTTCTTAGATGACGCCTGCCAAACACGCCCTTTCCCACAGATCCCCATCCCCCACTCCAGAGCATCGCAGCCTAAGCCCGGCTACGCTTCCCGTGGAGCTCGAGGATCGACTGGCCCAAAAGAGGTGTATCGCGGTCTCTTTGCCCGACCTCGCCGAGGAAGCTGACGACCATTACTGGCGGCAGGCACTCCAGCAGCGGGCTAGAGTATGCGGGCATGTCTCGGCTGCCGGCTACGGCATTGAGGTCATCGACAGTGACGGCCTGAGGCGGGCTATGTCACAGGTTAAGTGGCCCACCCCAACCCTTGGGTTCAACCGCCGTCGATCTCATCCATGGCCCGCCGCTATTCCTCTGGCTCACTGTCAACAATTTGCCATCCTACATCACCATTGAGCCCCTTTTGTCATTTCTGAAGGACACGTTCTGCGACGCTGGCTTGGGATCCATAGCTTCCAAGTCAGACCTCATCGACAGCAACCACGAGGAGGGCACCCTCTCCAGCTCTTCCAGGGGGAAAGAGCCCATCTGCTCTTCCAAGGGGAAAGTGCCATCTGCGACATTAGGGAGGGCACCCTACAGTCGTGCTCTTCCAAGGGGAAGGAGCCCATCTGTGACAACATGGAGCGCATCCAGGGTCCGTGATCTTCCCACAAGAACGAGCCCATCTGTGACAAGTGAGAAACCCATGATTTGTTTTGCCGTGCCTCTTCATAGGGGGAAACCCATGATTTGTTTTGTCGAGTCCCTTTTGTAGTGTAGTGAGAATATGTCCAGTTTTAATTGCTATATCTGGTTGTTTGCAGTATGCCTTGTTTATTTCAGTTGTTCACAATGTGATGCTCTATATGTGGAATTATTTACTATGCAGTACATTTCATCAATCCAGTTTTAAACATACCGATAGGAATGCATATATTTGCTTGTTGTTAAGCCTGTTATAGCTAGCATATGCCTCTTTTAAAGTTTTTTGATTGTTTAGTGGTTTGTAGTTTGCATATGTCCAGTTTCAAATGCTATCTTTGGTTTTTCGTGGTATGTCTTGTTTATTCCAGTTATTCACAACGTGATGTTCTATATGTGCAAGTATGACCTGTGCAGTTCAATTTCATCAGTACCAGTTTCAACAATACCACTATGAATTACTACATTTGGTTGCTGCATCTTGTAGTTAACACGAGTTTCCATTTTTATTTAACACTAACCAGTGTACTTAGACCGACACAATACTAGTTTGAATGACTATGTTGGCTTATTATTAAATGTTAAGCCTATTACAGTTAACACACCTTTCCACTTGTTTTGCTTTACTAGCGTGCTTAAACCTGCACACTTAAGCTATCTTTTGGAGATTATTTTGTCTGCCATGGATAATTTTGGTTGATGTTTAGCCTGTTGTGCTTAACATGCTTCTCGATGTACCTACACGGGACAATTTTGGGAACGACTGCTATTTTCCATCGAGGTTAGTTTCATCCCATGGCTTATATCTGCTCACTGTTCAGGATATTGGTAGCTGGTACCATATAGGCCGGGGGCTGATAAGGGACTAATCGGTGAATCGGACTTTTAACTGAATATATCTGGAACCCATTTATCATTAGGTTAACTAGGGCCATATGTAATATATATATAAGGCTACATAGCAACATGCACTGTACTTAATGTCTAAATATGCAATCCTAGGCTACATAGCAACAAGCAAGAGTGTTACATTATTGTTCTAATGATGTCTAGATATACGTAGAAGAGCAGCAGCAGCAACAACAACACAGACCTGTTTGAATACTCAACTTAGCTAGAGGTTAGAGTTAGTTTCTAGCTCATGACTAACCCTGAACTAACTCCATCCAAAGAGTTGTTTGGATTGCAGGGTTAGATTGACAATAAATGCACTAGGAGAACTAGCTCCAATTAGCACCTCTTGGGTTGGATAGTTTTTTTGGGTGGGTTATGGATGCAACTAGCTCAAACTAGCCCTCATGTTTAGATATACTTTAGGGCTATTTGAGCCTGAACTAGCTCAAAGTAACTGTAACCCATGGATACAGCAGCAGTTAATCAGCCGATAATTTGTAAGAATGCACTAAACTCCTTCCGGCCCATAAATATATCATTTAATATGTGAGTATATTGGATGTTATAAGATACTCCCTCCGTTCCTAAATATTTGTGTTTTTAGAGATTTCAAATGGACTACCACATACGGATGTATATGGACATATTTGAGAGTGTAGATTCACTCATTTCGCTCCGTATGTAGTCACTTGTTAAAATCGCTAGAAAGACAAATATTTAGGAACAGAGGGAGTATTATAAAAGAGTGTTGTACTACATCAGTGTGCAACTGATGTTTAGCTTCTAATATTAACTTGGTGCTTTTAGGTACATATGTCATTGGTAAAGATCCGCACTTCGACCCTTTCTGCGTATGGGGCAATGAGATATCGATGAACCAGCATCAAGTGAGGAAGCTGATAAAGATTGTTAGTAAAATGGGTCCAAAGATGGCAATTAAACTATTTTTTACACTTTATCCAAGACAACAGCAAACTGCATGATGGTAGTAAGAACTCTGTAGCCTTCTTTTTACTGCCCATAATGAGTTGTGTTAGATGACAATGTCTGAATCTTGTTCCTTTGCAGTGGTTGCCAAAGCAGTTTACTCAAGATTACCTCTCAAACTACATGATTGGTGGGCATGCAAAGGTTAAAGTATTTCTACCAGAACACGATGATTATCTAGATGTTTTCATGAAGACCGTGAAGGATGGGCGATTGGCCATCACAAGGGGTTGGACTAGAGTCGTGCGTGCGTTCTGCATGGAGGAGGGCACAATATGGGCATTCCGCTTCACCTTGTTCAGCAACCAGAATGTATTTCTCCTCTTTCTTTACCATCTTTAATAGTACAAGTATACAACTGTGGTTCATCATTCTTTATTTGGTTCTTGTGTAATTCTTGAACATATGTACCTATGAATCGAATAATGCATTGGTTGTTTGAACCTGATGGATATGAATAAAGCTGTAGCATACATTCAAATTCCAATTCAAATCCGGTACAATTTGAAAAGGCAGCAATTAAATTATGGTGAAATTACACTCTCCAGGTTGTTACGGCACACACGGTTGGTAAAACACAAACGTTTGCGATATACACCATAATCCGAGACGGTTCACAGAGAGGAAATGTGTGCAAGCATGCACACAGTTGCCGTTTGCAAAGCGTGTGCAACGTTAGACAATATCGCAAACGGTGCGGGCAAACTAAACGTTTGTGTTAGTTGCCATATCGTACACGATTCGCAACCATGAACTGTTTCTGATGAAGTATGCATCGTAAATGTTGCACCACAGAATAGCGTGTGTGATAGTTATCGTGTACGACGATGTTACGACGGTCCGATGTTTCGTAATCCTGTCCGACACTCGTACGACGATTAGCTAATCTTCTTAATTTGTTATCGCATAGGGTTGGGAAAAGCGAATGTGTGTGATTGTATGCTTATCATACATGTTCTATAATAGTGAGCTGTTTGTGATGGGCCGCGCATCATAAACGTAGCACCACAGAATACCGACTGCAATGGCAATGCAAGCACAAATGAGTAGGAGTACTGTAGGGTCCCTATCCCCGATGGTTTCTGGGTCGTGTGGGAAGGACCCCCTTATCATCGTCACTCACTAGGCGACAGTTCCAAATGCCGTCGCTGAAAGGGGTTAAAAACCTTTTGTATAGCACCGACGCGTACTAGTGACCACACGCTCCACCGCCGCTGCCCGTCGGCAGCTGTTGCCCGCCGCCGTTGCCACCACACCACCGTCAAAAGCCAGGGCCATCGCCCGCTCTGCCGCCACGGCTCAAAGGCGGGAGGTGGCCGTCGTGGCCACCACCCCACTGCCGGCCATCACCCGCTCCGCCACCGCGGCCCGAAGGCAGGAGGTGGTGGTCGTGGCCGCCACCCCATCGTCGGCCGCCAGCCCACTGTCGATCGCCGGGGTCATCACCCGCTCCGCCAGCGGCGCCCGAAGGCGGGAGGCGGAGGTGGAGGCTCGCACTTGCGCCAGTGACCTTGCGCGCTACACCGAGTTCCTGCGGGAGGAGGAGGAGCGCCTCGTGGAGCACACAAAGAGCCTTACCGCCGCCGTAGCCGCGGCTTACGCCGCCTCGGAGGCGAGGGATCAGGAGATCTACGAGGAGAACCACCGCTTCGAGAGGGGTCGTCTGGTGCGGCAGAGGTCGTTCGAGGTGAGCGCCGCTGAAGCTGCAGCAACGGCATGCACCGTATTGCAGTTGTGCAGCTCGTTGGTAGGCTCCTCCTCCTCTGCCTCTTACTGAGCGCGCTTGGCAGAGGAGAGGCTGCCGGAAGTAGTACAAAGCCCCTCCGTAGTAGTAGTACTATTTAGGGGCTATTTTGTTCAATTCATCTGACTATAATTGTGGTGGAACTGTACAACGTACTTAAAATTAGCTAGTATATATAGTTGATTTTTAGCTGCATATTTTGACAAATCGCAGTGTTACAAGGATTGACAAATGGCAATGTTACTAGATCAACAAATGTCAATCTTTCCATTTTGACAAATGGCAACACACACAATATGACCGATTCAAATCTTACCAAATTGTGTGTACATGGTTGCACACGGGTCATCCGAAACAACCGTTTGCGTTGAAGGGATGCACAAATCCTGCGCTGTGAATTTTCCCTTGACTTAAGGGGGAAGACCATAGCTCTCACTTTGCATACGGGTGTTCTATCTAAAACGTTTGCGATCAAGAGCTGCAGAAATCCTACTTGGCACATTTTCCCTTGGCTTCCTGGGGAAGCTGTCGGTTTGCATACACGTGTTCTAACTAAAACGTTTGCGATGAGTGTTTTATATTTAAAAACCATTGACGTTTTATTTCAAAAGAAAATTGTTTGATAAGTCTGTACATTAAGAGAGAAAAACGCAAGTTCGTTCAAACCATATCTTTCATTCAGTCACACTGCAAATTTATATTCATATGATCGAGAATTCGAGAGACAGTATTAAACCCCAAAAAACTATTTCTGGTGGCGGGGGAGGCGGCGTGCCACGCCGTCGATCGTCCTCCGGGACGCCGTTGTTGAATTCTTCAAGGCAGCACAGAATGTTCTTCACTTGCAAATCAAACATCATGTTGTCGCGCGATCGACGAGCGGGGAGTGGGAGGACGGCAACCGGCGGCGCTGAGAGGTAGCGGTCGACGGAGGCGTCCCATGCCGCTGAGGGGGCTCGTGCACGAGCACGGGCGCGGCGGGTGCAGCCAAACGCATGGGGACCGGCGCTGTGGTGGGTGGAGGGGCGTGCATGGGCACGGGCACGGGCGTGGTGGGTGTAGTCAAACGCACGGGGACCGGCGCCACGGTGGGTCGAGGCACTACAAAGAAAAGACACATCCGTGACATTTTGGGCCGAACGAAAAAAATTTATGTCATACATATGACACTTCTATGACGATAATTGTGACAAAACCCGGTATCATCATAGATGTGGAGGGCTCCTACTTCTATGACAAAAAATCATGACAGAAAATGGGCTTTTCGTCCTGGGCGGGCCGGAGACGCAGCTGCATGACATTCTTTGGGCCGTCCATGACGGAAAAAACCATGGTAGAAGCGAGGGCGAGGAAAATTTCGGGTAGTTCTCGGTTACGGTGGGAGGTCGGGGGCCGAGCGATGCGCGTTTCTCTCGTACATGTACACGCGTGTGTGCGAGGCGTTGGCTCTAACTGAACCCGAGCGAGGCGTTGGGCTCTAACTGAACCCGAGCGATTGCACTGCGGGCTACGCGTTACTGAACCCGAGCGATCGATCGATGGCTGTTAACTGAACCCGATCGAGCGAGTCCTTCGCTACTGCTGCTAACTGAAGCCGATCGATGCTGCCTCTGGGATGAACAGTGAGCGTTGCAGGGGGGGGTTTGGATGAACAGTGAGTGGTGGCGTTGCCTCTGGATGAACAGGACCCCGTGGTGTGCTGGAGGGCTAGATGAACAGTAGACGGTGGAGGGGTGCCCGTGGAGGGGTGGTTGAACAGGACCCCGTGGTGTGGAGGGCTGGATGAACAGTAGACGGTGGAGGGGTGCCCGTGGAGGGGTGGTTGAACAGTAGCTGGTGGAGTAGTGCGCCATGGAGGCTGGATGAACAGTAGCCCGTGGAGGCTGGAGGAGGTCGACGGTGGAGATGAACAGTATCCCGTGGAGTCCCGTTTTGCGGTACGCCACACCCCTCCCGATGAACAGGACCCCCGTTTCAACCGTAGGAGGTCCGTTTCGTCCGTTTTGCGGTACACCACACCCCTCCCGATCAACAGGACCCCCGTTTCAACCGTAGGAGGTCCGTTTCGTCTGTTTTGCGGTACGCCACACCCCTCCCGATCAACAGGACCCCTGTTTCGACCGTAGGAGGTCTGTTTCCTCCGTTTTGCGGTACGCCACACCCCTCCCGATCAACAGGACCCCGTTCCGAACGTAGGCGGTCCGTTTCCTCCGTTGTGCGGTAAGCCAGACCTCGTTTCCATCGCCTGTTCCGTCCAAGCCCTCCCGATGAACACGACCACGCATTTCGTTCGGACCCAGCCAATTGGCTCCCACGCGTTCCGTTGCCTCCCGATGAACACGACGCATTCAGTTGCCTCCCCATGAACACGACGCATTCCGTTGCCTCCCCATGAACACGACGACGACGCTGTTTCTCCGTTCCGACCCAGCCATGTCAACGAGCCCTCGCCGTACGTATGCGCGAGTCGGCGTTCGAGACCCCGCCCGTATGTACACATACGTGGCCGTATTTTCTTTCTTGCACCCTGGCCGCTGTATGTACGTGTACATGCTACGTGCGCGCCTCTACTACGACACGTGCGCGCCTCTACATCCACCAGTATATATGTACGTACACGTTCGCGACAAAAATGACAACGCTACGTACGCTTCGACCAGGTGGGTCCCGACTGTCAGGCACTTCCTTGCGTGAGAAGATGTAGCTGGTGGGTCCCAGCAGTCAGGGGGGCGCATCCTTTTGTTTCTTTTTGCCCGGACGCACTTCCTTGCGTGCGAAGGTGTAGCTGGTGGGTCCCAGCAGTCAGGGGGGAAACGTTTTTTTCGCGAAATACGGTGGCCCGTCCGGTGGGTCCCCGCTGTCAGGTGGAGGAATAATTATTTTGCGCGTAATAAGGAGGCACTTCCTCGCTGCGGCCGTGGACCCAGCTGTCAGCGACTCCACGCACAGTACTCTTCCGATGGAAGTCGGTCGTTGACCACATTGACCACGCCGCGCCGAGAGCACCACGGCGGTGGACGACGGCGAGGCCTAGGAAGGGGACGACACGGAGGCAGGGAAGACTCGGCAGTTGTTTCCCACGCGGAGGGGAGTATGACTGTACGAGGGTTTACTGGTTCGTCTGCCGTCGCCGGAGAATAACAGCAGGTGTGGGTGAGTAGAGGGATGGCTAGGCCAGCGATGGGAGTATGGTGAGGCCTGCGTGGTAGCATAGCCAGCCGCGGGGAGGAGGGAGCAGGCAGTCCCACCGGCGCTTGTTTGAGCGGCTGGAGCAGGAAGAGCAGAGATTGAAGAAGCATGACGGCCGTTGGATGGACATCCAACAGTCAGTGCTTGTGCGTCAACCTTTTTTTTGGGAAAGCCTCAAATCTGTGGAAAACAGCATACATCCCATCTGCCATTATTTCTAATAATTTACAGCCCATTTGCTAATTCTTAAGTTTTTTTTGGAGCCCATATTCTTTTTGTTAGCATTACAGCCCATATTGTGGCCACGGTTAAAAAATTATACGAAATTTTGCATATTTCGGTGCGGTCCGAACTGTTTTTAATCCCGAAATTTCGCCTCACATTCAAACTGATTTTAAAAATAAATGTATATCAATATAAAATCCAACAAATTCTCCACGCATAAAAATTAATGTAATTTAAAATCTCGTCTTGAAAGATTTGTAGCCCAACAGGCCTGACAAAGCGACTTACTTGGCAAATCACAAAAAAAGTGGGATGTGGTCGTGGACCCAGCTGTCAGCCTCTCCACGTGCAGTACTCTTCCGATGGAAGTCGTTCCTTGACCACGTTGACCACGCCGCGCGTTGAGCACCATGGCGGTGGACGACGGCGAGGCCTAGGAAGGGGACGACGCGGAGCTGGGGAAGACGCGGCAGTGGAAGCCCGCGCGGAGAGGAGTACGAGGGTTCACTGGTTCGGCTACGGTGTGAGGCTGCCGTCGCCGCAGGGCCTGGCCAGCGGTGGGAATAGTAGGGGGTGTTGAGGCCTCTGCGGCAGCACAGCCGGCCACGGGAGGCAGGAGCATGCGGCACGACCGGCGCTGCTTTGGGCGGCTGGAGCAAGAAGACCAGAGGTTGAAGAAGCACTACGACCGTTGGATGGACATCGTACGGTGACTGGAGCTAGAATCGTTCATATTGACTAAGTTGACAAAGCTCTTCATCCCCGTCAACTTAGTAGGCCCACAAGTCAGCCTCCCACCAAGGTGGGTCCTAGCTAGCCGGGGGAGTATTCATTTTTTGTGCGTAATAAGGAGGCACTTCCGGTGGGTCCGAGCTGACAGCGGGGGGAACGTTTTTTTCGCGAAATACGGTGGCCCGTCCGATGGGTCCCAGCAGTCAGGGGGAAACGATTTTTTCGCAAAATACTGGTGGCCCGTCCGGTGGGTCCCCGCTGTCAGGTGGAGGAATAATTATTTTCCGCGTAATAAGGAGGCACATCCTTGCGGCTGCCGTGGACCCAGCTGTCAGCCTCTCCACCTACAGTACTCTTCCGATGGAAGTCGGTCGTTGACCACATTCACCACGCCGTGCCGAGAGCACCATGGCGGTGGACGACGGCGAGGCCTAGGAACGGGACGACGTGGAGCCGGGCAAGACGCGGTAGTGGATGCTCACGCGGAGAGGAGTACGAGCGTTCACTGGTTCGGCTGTGGTGTGAGGCTGCCGTCGTCGCAGAATAACAGGGGGTGTGGGTGAGTGGAGGGATGGCCTGGCCAGCGGTGGGAGTAGTAGGGGGCGGTGAGGCCTCCGCGGGAGGCAGGAGCAGGCGGCACGACCGGCGCTGCTTTGGGTGGCTGGAGCAAGAAGACCAGAGTTTGAAGAAGCACGACGGCCGTTGGATGGACATCGTATGGTCACTGCAGCTAGAATCGTTTATATTGACTAAGTTGACAAAGCCCTTGGTACGTCAACTTTTTTTTTGAATGCATGCAGATCAGCTTAGTAGGCCCACAGGTCAGCTTCCGAAACGGTGCGCCCCAGATGTCAGGGGGAGGAATCATTTTTTGGGCGGGTGAAGCTAGAATATCCGAGATTGAAGAAGAAGCACGGCATCCGTTGGATGGACATCCAACGGCCACTGCTACTAGAACCGTGTGTTGACTATAAGTTGACAAAGCCTTGCATATGCGTCAACTCTGTTTTTTTAGGGTACGCGTCAACTTAGTAAGGCCAGAAGTGTGTGGCAGAGAACTTATAGCCCATTTGAGATTTGTAAGAATGTGTAGCCCATTTTTGAATTCTAATGGAATTTACTACAGCCCATTTACAGTTTGTTAAAAGTACAGCCCATTTCAACCAACCGTTCAAAACAGAATTCAATAAAATTTCCCACATTTTGATGTGATCCAAAATATTTTTATCCTGAAATTTCTAGTCAGATTAAATACAATTTCAATATAAATTTATATTACGTAAAAATCCAACGAAACATTGCGCTCGCAACAATTAATGAAATTAAAATTTTCAATATCCAAAAATAATATTTTATAAAGTAATCACGTGTTTGGTGCATTTTTTTATAGTTACTGCCCAGTTTTTATAATTACATCCCATTTATTATTTCTTGAAGCCCATTTTCTTGTTAAGCCTAATGCATCCCTCCTAGGAAAGATTTGCAGCCCAGTGGGGCGGAGAATAACAATTTGACCTTGCCTCGGGTTCGATATATTCATGAACATTTTGTGCAGTTCCCATTGAAATCAAGCTAAGCACCCCTGTTTGCACAAATACAAAAAAGTGATTAGTATAAAGCAAACTGTACTATGAATTGACAGTTTCAACAGGCACATACATGGTCCATGTAGAGCACACTTTTAGAAAAATGGAACTCACCAGAAAGAATCCTAGAACAACATTGTACTCGCGCATCACAGCAAAAAAATGGAGATTTGTCAGTCCTTCTGGGCTGAAGTTAGTTTGGTCTTGTGGGGAGTAATGTAACCATCCTTCAATTGCTCCTTGTGAAATATCCTTATCTTACCTCAATGGGATATTACGGTGCACATACAGATTGGAAGTCTTGTCTCCATTTGTGGAGTTCACTAAAATCAAGCAACATTATCGTACAAGTAGCACAACATATGAAAGCACATTGCATAATCATGTGAAAGAAGGCTAGTACTGACCTCTCATGATGCGGAATTCAAACAACTCACAAGAAGAAGATCTGAACCAAATTCGCCTTAACGGATAGGAAGTAAGATCTCCTCTTGTGCAGTTCCACTAAGATCAAGCAATCAAGCAACATTCTCGGTGTGACATTTTGGTTGAACTGCACAAAACACTCTTAAAACAAAAGTGTTTTGTGAAGTGCAACAAAAGGTCACAATGGCAACAAGGTGAAGTAGATAACCCTGTTTACACAGAGGTGCAAAGGAAACAATTAGTGGTCAATAACGCTGGATGACACAGAAGCCAACAAAAAGAAGCATCTACCTTATCTAAATGGGAAAGAAAGCAAGACAGTAGCGTTTCTCAAATGGTGGCATTGATTAATATTAACATAGAGATTATATTAACAATAAAATTTGTTAAACATGTAATTTGCTTTTAACTGTGGCATTGCATCAATTTTCCAGCGGCATTATTAGAGGGTGTTTGTTTATAGGGACATTTTGATGTAGGGACGAAAAAAACTCCATGTCAGTCCCATCTAAACCAAACAGGAGGGACTTTTAGGGACTAAAAGTGGGCATTTGGGACTAAAGAAAGAAGACCCCGAGGGAGTCTTTTTGGGACTTTTTCCAACAGTTGCCCCTGCCACGCATCGCACCTTGTCTCTATTAGTTCATTACTAGGGGTAACATGGTCTTTTAGCATGTCATTTAATAACCTCTAGTCCATGTTTAGTCCATGGAACCAAGCAGGTAGGGACTAGGGAGTTTTTAACCAAACAGGGCCTTAGATTAGCAACAGCTAATGAGTTGCACGGGACAGTGGACGCACCAGCACCATGTGCATCTACCGATGTACTGTGGTCATGCACAGTCTGTTGCAACAAAGAACAAACAACCAAGGAGCATATTTGTGTTGGTCCCAGTTTTGTTATCTTTAGACACCTTTCCCTATGTGAGCACAGCAAATCTAGTCCTGCTCAAACTCTACACCCTTGTCCCTTCCTTTCCTTTTTGAACTAGTACTTTCGCCCCTTCCTTTCCTCTTTGAACCACGTCCTAGATTTATGCGATACAACTTTCCCCACAACTTTCCCCCATTCCTTTCCTCTTTGAACCACGTCCTAGATTCATGCTATACAACTTTCCCCCTTCATTTCCTCTTTGAACCATGTCCTAGATTCATGCTATATACAACTTTTCCCACTACTTTTCTCCACTCCTTTCCTCTTTGAACCACGTCCTAGATTCATGGTATACATACAGCTAGAGCAATGCATGTGGAGTAAGTAAATTATACCTTAAGGTACTTGGGGCGTGGTTCGGTGGGCGACGGGACGGCGACGAAGAAGAAGGGGTCGGAGGCCCTCCCGCGCCGCCGCTGGGTGGAAAGTGAACAGCTGCGCCGGTAGTCCCTCGCCGACGGTGACAGCGTTAAGCCTCCTTCCCTTCCCGGCGAACGGATCCTGCCGGCTCTTTGAGCAGCAGTGAGGGGAGAGAGAGGCCAACGAAGTATTGTTTAGATCTGGAGAGGGCGAGAGAGTGTGAAGAGAGCAACTACAAGCGCTGAGGCTCCAGCGGGAGAGGGCGAGAGAGTGTGAAGAGAGCAACTACAAGCTGAGGCTCCAGCGTGTATATATATACTGGAGAGAGAGTGTGAAGCGTGCAAACCCTAGAAAACATTTTGACCAGTCAAAGAATCCTCCTGGCACAAATTATGGTCAAGTGTAGTTATCGAACCCGAGACCTCAAGTTTGATGAGCGAACAGGCTAACAAGCGACACAACCCTCCCGTTATGTTCAACGAGAGGGAAATAACCTTTTATACATTCCTGCATTCGTGTGACAAGCATGCCGTGTTTTTGTGTGTGTGTGTGGGAGTCATTGGGATTTCAATCATAATCGTGTCATGTGGCTTTGGTTGTAAGACTATCCACAGTGGTGCAGAAATAATGCAGCCTTAGTCACCTTACCTCTCTCCACGTAGTACGTTGGGTCCCACCAGTCAGAGGGTGAAACAAACAAATTAATAAGAAAAATTAAAAGCGCCAGTGGTGTATCTTACCTCACACATGTCGCTACTGCTCGGGAACACTGTCCAATTGATCCCTCTGTTCGCTCACGTACTATTTTAGGTGAATCCTTATTATAACATGCACACAAAATTTGGGCACTTGTATTCGACTTAAGTTAGTGTGCCACCGTATCTCGTATACTTACTACTCCCTCCGTCTAGGTGTAATAAGTCACGTTAGTAGGTGCAACGGGACCAAGGTGCGTGCGTGTGCGTGTGTGTGTGTGTGTGTGTTTAACAGCATGTGTGTGTTAGAGAGAGCGACAGATCGACCTACTCCTATAGAGAGATGTTGTGTAGTGTACGATTTTAGCCGCGAGAATCGGTGCATCCTCTCGTTTCCGGGCGTGTCCGGTAGGGACATGCGGACAGCTGCCACGCCCGCTCCTGACCAGCCTGGCCCACCCAAAGCCCCTCCATCGCCCGTGCGCGCTTCCCGCCCGAAACGGTCAGCGCCGCTCCAAAGAATCGGTGCCGCATTCATGCCCGGGCAGAGCGGACGCGACCTCTCACTGGCGCAAGAGTGATGGTTTCTTTGTCCGTCCAACTTACTGCTGGGTCTCTGTGATTTGACGGCTCATTGGTCTTTATTACTGAGGTGGTAGGATTGCTGGATGTCCCACGCTTTCGGCGAAAAGGAGGTACTACTACTAGATTGCAATTTTCTCCATTCTTACAGCGGAGGCGTGCAAGAGCGTGAAAACACGCAGGCTCAGTGATTACATGGCCCACCTCACACTATCACTGTGCGACACCTAACTCTTTACATAGTACTCCCTTCGTTCCTAAATATTACTAGATGAGTCCCCGCGCGTTGCCGCGGAACAGCGGTATATCTCTCTGCGCAAAATTATCGATTTCATAGAACTAAAAAAACTCTATAACCGCATGACAAATGTGGTAGCCAAACTAAATAAACTCCCATCATCATTTAGATAATCCCACGTAAGGAAAAAGATCAGCCAACTCCTACTGCATAATGGGATTATATTTTTCTTTTTGACATGTTAATGGGACTTAAAAGCTCACTTACATGCATGCTACCGGTGCATGCTTGCATGCAGACATGTTGATGTGATTTAAAACCCACTCACATGCATGTGCCACGATATTTCTGCATGCTTGCATGTGGCTTAGTGCGGAGCCTCTCAACGTCTAGATCAGACGGCTATTATGGACTGATTTACTTCATCTAACGGCTACATCAATTTTGATGATGTGGCTCAAGGAGAGGATAGAGAATTCCTAGTAGTGGGGGCTAGCTATTACTAGTAGATAAGTGTTTGTAGAGATTCCACTACGTACGGATTAAAATGAATGAATCTACACTTAAAATGCATCTATATACATCCGCATGTGGTTCATGGTGAAATCTCTACAAAGACTTATATTTAGGAACAGAGGAAGTACTAGTATAGTACGTACTGTAATTTATCAGCGAGATAAATTTGTACAATGCTATGAAGCTTCCAGCTTCTGTTACATGTATCTTGCGTCCAAGGTTGCCCGTTGCAACATTTCATCAAATACAAAGGAGACTAACATGCATGCTATTGCATCTCAATGATTGACAGATCATAGCAAATATGTACTCCCTCCGTTCCCAAATAAGTGTCTCAACTTTGTGCAAACTTTAGTACAAAGTTGTACTACTACTAAAGTTGACACTTATTTTGGAACAGAGCCAGCTAAAGAAAAAAAACGATCCATGCAGTCCCTAGCCCTTGAACCGTGAACCCTGACCAGGCTTCAATTTGCTGGCAACGTTCGAGCTTCCTAATAAATGAAGTTTGCAACTCTTTGACCATCGGATCATTTTGTGCAGTTTCACCTAAATCGAGATGAGCATCCCTGTGGCAAAGAAATTGAAGAAGCGTGATTAGAATAAGATTACAGGGACTAGTTGATGAGACATAAACTCATCACAAATACAGTACGTAGAAGCCAGTAGAGGTATGTGCGGGGCAAAGAAGTAGAGAAATATCCACAGGGAGTGATGTGGGCAGCTAGAGCAGTGGTGCAAGCCGGCTGTAAAGGGAGTTGTACCTGAGGGACGTAGCACAACCTTGAGGAGGGCGGCGGGAGGCGGCAACTGCCCACGTCGCGGCAGTGAGCAAGGGACGAAGGCAACCTCACCGGCTTTGTGAGAGAGAACGGTGGGGACCCCTGATCGGGACGTGCCGATAGTGGGTTTTCACCGTCAGTGACGGCCACCGCATCTACACTAAGCATCCACCCCTTCCCCAAGCGGACGTGATCCGTCGGGATGTTAGAGATGTGGCCACAGTCGTTTTGTGCGAGAGAGTGTGAAGAGAGCAACCCCAGCAAGCAACCGTGTAGGCTGGCCCGTCCTGACTATGTATATACTGGAGCGGTTTCCTTTTCTCTCCATATGAACCTATCATATTGCGTACGTGCCACTGAAGAAAAAAAAACTTTATTTATAAATGACGCGGCACCTACTACTCGTTCTCCTATAACCTTGCGCTTGGCATCTCCAAAATATTAACCTTGCGATTGGCTCTTCGCCTCTTCGGGAAGTCGAGCAATAATGGTAGTGCAGTATATATCGTTCTGGCTATATGAGACCGAATGAATTGCTGCACGTCCACCACGTGGGCGAGGGTCGAGGGGCGAGGGAGAGTGCTACATACGGAGCAAATGAGTGAATCTACACTCTAAAATACGTCTATATACATCAGTGTTTGGAGTATGTACTAGTAGTTCATATTGAAATATACTAAAGGACATATATATTCCAAACAATATGATATAATATCTATAACCAAGGTAGTAGGGACGAGGAGTAAACGGAGGGAGTAGTAAATTTTTCTCCTCGTCCTGCGAGCCACCGCGCGCATGGGCGAGGGAGCAGGCGTAAGGCGAGCAAGCTTCACCTCATCCTGCGAGCCACCGCACCCATGGGCGGGGGAGACTGCGTACTAAGCAAGCTTCTCCTCGTTCTGCGAGTTGATGGGACACATCAAAAGTACTCCAGTGTATAGAGCCTTGCCTCTAAGTTAGGCCCCACATGGTTTGCCTCTTTTTTTAACATAACCCGGCAAGTCGCAATTTGTTTGTTCACCCGTGGTAGACGATCATCCCTCCACCAAGTGGACAACCAGTACACGTGCCAAATTACCACGTGGGCTGCCTTTTTCATACAGAAATGAGCTCCACCGTGTACCGCGCGGGTGTGGTTGGGAAAGAGACGGGAGTACGTGCGCCGTGCATGCACCTCTTCTCTTCGTGCACGTCCCCCACCTACGTGAGTGTGTGTGAGAGATACAAACCGCGTTCATGAGTGTTTTTTGTTTTGGGGTGGGGGTGGGGTGGGGGGTTGATTTCGTGAATTATTTGTGGGAATATGTGTCGATGACATCTCAAACAAAATTTTGCATGCAATGTGTGTGAAATGGAGGCCTATCCATATCATACATAGAGGGTCGGGCAATCCACGAGAAGAGAGGGAGGGGTCATAGCTATCGATAGAGTCGAAGAGCGGATCAAGTGGGTGGGTGCGAGATTGATGAAGAGAGCCATCAAAATTGTGTGTGTGTGCAAGTCAAAGATATAGGGCGACTGGCCTACCGGAACGTTAGAGGGCACATGTCAAGTTTGTGTGTGGCAGGGAGACATGACTAGAGCGCTCGATGTATCGGTGTGTGTGGGGGGAGGGGGTGGGGGGAGGGGTAGGCAGAGGCCTAACTATAGAGGTAGAAGACTCGTATATGTGTTGAGAAGGAGAGACCCAGCTATGTCTTGAGGGAGATCGGTCGACATCCATACATAACTGAAGGACGGGAAATATGATGGGACAGAGAGAGAGAGGAGAGAGAGGGAGGGAGAGGGAGGGAGAGGGTAGAGTGCTGGATGGGTGATGGGGTTGCGTCTCGAAGATGGTGGGAGAGGCCTACTAGACAAACTGAGGGAGGAACTGCAATGTTATCAATAAGAGTGGGGATGTGTTTCTATGTGTGCCTGTGCGTGATAGATCTGTCGGGACGCATTCATGGATGATGAAGGGGAACCATGTGTTTGGTAAGAAAACCTAACTAGATCGATAGATCAATTGTTGTTTGTCGGAGGAAGGGAGAACACAACTAATTAGGTAGATCGATTGACGTGTGGATAAAAACGAGTTATAAGGACCTAGCTAGCTATATGTGTAGCGAGAGATCGGTCGGTGTACGTCCATTTGTTAGAGGCAAATAAGGCCCAGCGAGATGGATAGACAGAGAGAATGGAGCTAGGAGGTGGTGCGAGAGGTCCAACTACTAGCTAGATAGGGGGAGGAGTGTGCGGTTGTGAGATCGATGAAAAGAGGGGCGAGAGTTTACACGTGTGTCTGACTGTATGAGAGACACGAGGCAAGGACACATAAAGGAGGAGATTGAAGGTGTGTGTGTATGTTGTAGGCAGGCATCGCTGGAGAGGTTTATCGATCGGTGTGTGTCGGAAAGGAGTTGTGGAGACTCTGGGAGAACGACCTAAAGAAAAAAATGAATGTGCCCGGTGGATAGAATGCCGAGGGAGGAGGAGGGCGAGGACGGCGTGTGCATGCACGAGAGACAGTTAGTGGTAGCTACAAAGGTTAGAGGATTGTGTGGGTGTAAGAGACTAACAAAGATCATAATTTGATATGAAAGCGGATTCATATATTTGAATAGGAGACCATAGTGTTTTAAACATTGCATGCATGAATATAGCGGTGATACACGTCCTGTGCACATGTTATACCATAATGTGATAATGCATGGCGTTTGCAACTCACAGCTAAATGCCGAACAATCTAAACCATAATATACATCAAACAATCTCACATTTTATTTGAATTTGTGATAATGTGTGGCATTTGCAGCTTACAACTAAATATCGAACAATCTAAACAATACTATATATCGAACATTCTCACATTTTATTCGAGTTTGTGGTAATGTGTGGTGTTTTCAACTCACATCTAAATACTTGTAGGCGTAGGGGGCGGGGCACCATACATAATGTGATAAACACATTATACATATGAGACATGGTTTAGATTATGAAGATCTAGCTAGAGCTAGAAATGTAATGTGATTTGAAATCGAAATAAAGTGGATTCAAAAAATCTAGTTCGAGTTCATATAGTACACATAGTTCGTATGTAACTCGAGACTAATCATGTGTGTGCTGTGAAGATAATACACAAACGATGGTTTAACTTGACAATAATTATGATTGTAGATCTTATTAAAACAGAGAAACGAATTCAAATGCTTTGACTTCACAACAATCATTACTGTAGATCTTATTCAAATAGAGAAACGAATTCAAATTTAGTTCATATTGAAGCGGTAGTATATACGTTTGGAATGCACTAAAACGTTCATTTGAGTAGTAGGTTGCATGCATTATACACGTAGCGAAATATTTTAATTGAACATCACATGAATTCAAAGTTTTGAATGACATTTGTAGTGCGCATTGATTTGGTACAGTACACGTTAGGCTTGTCCGGAAATTTCAACCCGCGCCTTGTTAGCCCGAAATATTTAAGATATATCTTTGTCTCGTTGTGCTCCGACAACTCCCTCCATCTCAACTCGCGCCTTGCTATTCCGAAATTACAACGCGCGCGAAAACTCCCACCTCCTGTGAAATCCCGACAAACGAAATGCCCGTGCTACCCCTGAACCGAAAGAACCGCCTCAAATCGGTGGGGTACTTTCGTAACTTACCCCACATTTCGAACAAGCGCGTCCTAAGCCATGGTTCCCCACTGCCATCCCATCCGCCCACCCATTCGTACACTGTAACATCCCAAATTTTCAATTTGGAATGTTATACATTAGATCATCATGCATATCATATTTTATTGCATTTTGATTTGTGATCCTAGAAATTTCAGGCAACTCAAGGACCCACGGAGAGAGTTGGGGATTTCGTTATTTTCATATTTGGGTTTTCTCAAATTTTGAAAATAGGATCATTTGTTTTAATTATTTTTCTCTCCGAAAATATTTCATATCAAAATATATGAGAGGGGATAAAATGACTTCTCCACAAATAATGAAATATTGGAGGAAATATATTAAAAACAAATATTTGATTTTATTTGGATTTTATTCGAATTAGGAAAAATACGCGTTTTTCAATATTGCATTTTAGGCCCAAATAAATGTTCATCTTGTCCGGCTTATTTTTAGAGGACGGGGAAAATCTATTTTGGGATTTTTGGAGTCCGTTTATTATTTCTTTTCTTACTTTTTCTGCACGTCCAAATTTTTTTTTAAAGAGTCAACCGCCTTACGGGCCGTGTCCGACCCGGACACCTCAACCCGGCCGGCCTTGAAAGCCGCGAACCTAGCCGCCGCCGCCGTCCCGTGCCGCTGCCGCCCCGCCGCCCGACCCGCCACCCGCCGGAGCCCCGCCGCCGTCCGCCGCCGCCCGCCGGAGCCCCGCCGCCTCTCGCCCGACGCCACCACCCACCGGAGCCGCTCGCCGCCGCCGCCGTCACGCGAACTGAGGTAGCCGCCGGTTTTTCTCGAAAAACCGTTCGGTTTTATTTCGAAACAGAGATGCATTTTTTTATATTAGATCGGTTTATTTTTTTCCGGTTTAGTTAAATAGCAAACGCCCGTTCGTTCGTTCGTTTTAACGAACGGTTTTCATTTTTTTTACAGACAGCGAACGTTCGATCGTTAGCCTGTTCGTCAGTTTTTCTTTTTCTCGGATTTTCCGCGATTATTCCTGATCGCGATTTCCGATCTGTTTTTCGTTGTAGTATAACTTTTCGCTCGTTTATCGGAATCAGGCGATTCAAGCGCCTAGAGTTTCATCTTGAAATTCTCTTTCCATTTAACCAACTCAAACAAGTTTTTGTTATTGTAAAATTTGACTTAGATCCAGATTAGTAAACGAAGCTTGTTTTTTTTCGCCGTTTGACCTTCGTTGCTTCGTTTGAATTGATTCTTTTTGCAAACCGGAGTTCTTAAGTTGAACTTTCTGGTTAGATCTCTTATTTTGAGTTTTATTTCGTGCACCCTTGCTTGATTGCTTATGTATGTATTGTTTGTTTGCGATAGAGTACCCGGAGTGCGAAGCATGCTACTACGAGTCTCTAGGTTTCACGGATCATTAGCAAGGCAAGTAACACTTTGATCATACTTTTCATCACCCAGTTTTATTGCATTAGATCAATCTTCAAACAGTTGCATGATTAGGATCTCATTAATATGTGGGTTTTGGGAAGTAGATGAGGTAGTACCTATTGTCCTGTTTACTATCAAACCTTTGGGAGTTACTTCTACGTTTGCTTATATTGCTATGCTATGCTCGTAGACGTGGATTGGGTTTGAGTGAATTCTTCATGACAGATGTGAGATTATTAATTTATGGTTCAACTTAAGGTGGCTACTTTAATTTACATCTGGGTGGATTGAGGCACCTGGAGAAACCAGTGTTGCCTGTATTTTTGGATATCCCGGAGTACCCGTGTGATCATCCTATGGACCGCCACCCAGACTCAAAGGGATCATGAGATTATTCATGCTAGAAACTTCTGTGTGCAGCCACAAGCTATTATGGGCTCTAGCATAGTTGAGTAGGTTACATGACCTCTTGAAGAAGTGGGCTAGCAGATGTAGGGGAAAGTAGGTGTAACTGTCCACCCGGAGTAAAGAGTAGTGTTTCTGAAAGACTGTGTCTCGGTCATCCATTTCTCAAACACCATGTAGTGCGAGAAATCAAGCGGAGGCGATCGAGTCTTGTGGGGAAAAGTGCACAAACCTCTGCAGAGTGTACAAACTAATAATGACTAGCCGTGTCCCCAGTTATGGACATCTTGAGTATCTAGTTCTTGGATTATCATGTGAATCTCATCATCATGTTACTTAATTTAATTTGATTGGGTTAATCACGTTCTTAATTGGGATTGAGTTGGAGGTACCTTCTCAATGTTTAACAACCACCATGATAGTTAAATATAATTTATTCCTTTGTGGTAGGGGAAAATTGGCTTTTTGCAAAATTGTAATCATAGAGCTTTCCACCAGCCAAATATGCATGTAGTGATAGCATTATTCTGTTCATTACTCTCTATGTGTTACTTTGCCAGCATATTCCATGTGCTGACCCGTTTTCGGGCTGCAACGTATCATGTTGCAGACTTTTCAGACGACGAGTAAGGAGCCTTAGGTCATGGTCTTATACTCAGTGATGCCGTTGGAGTTGATGGACTCACTTTATCTTCCAAGCCTTCCGCTGTTATCGTATTTTAGATGGCCTTAAGCCATATTTATTGTATTGAGTTCTCTTGAACTATTCGATGTAATAAGTGTGTGATTGCTACTCTGTTATAAATCCTTCAAAGTACTGTGCGTGTCAGCATTACCGATCCAGGGATGACACTGATGCACAGAGACTAGACTGTTTGAGGTCTGGTCGCTACAGAGATGGTATCAGAGCACACGCTGACTGTAGGACACGACCACTAAGCTAAAGCCCTAGATCACTACTCTCTTCTCATTTCTGACTCCTCTCCTTTCTTCCACTCTTTTAGGATGGCGGATGCAAGGAACAAGTTCGCGCAACCAGATGAGGATACACCTTTTGGACGACACTTGAAGTTACTAAGTACCTGAACATCGGAATACCAAGCTTCACCGGAACCTACAACGCCACACTACCAGAAGAGGAGCGCTGGATGATTCAAGTTCAAGTTCCAGGAAGGACGTTCACGCCAATCACTGAGCCCATAGAGTTTTCCTTTGATGCACCAACCTGGAGTCTAGGAGAGAGCATGGCAGCCCACCTCACCATGGGACGCATTGGAGAAGTGTACCACAATGATCTCAAGGTTACTATCTATCAGATTTGTGGGCGCCGAGACGAGCAATGGGAGATGATCAGTACCAGGAAGGATAGATCTATTGCAGCTTTCATCCAGGAGTTAAACCAGCACATTCGTCGCCAGGAGAACTAGATGTGCGCAGACATGATAGAATTGAAGAAGGCAAAGACTAGGATCATCGAACTGGAGGAAGAACTCAAGGCTACACGCGGGGATTATATGGAGGAAATCGTCGCACTAGTGGAGAAGAATGACGACCTTACAAAGAAGCTAGGAGTTTTCATGGGAGACCCAGCACCAGGAGGAGATGATGACGATTCTACTTGCCCGGAGAATTACATCATCATTGACGACACCGACTCGGACCCCAGTGAGGATGATTTGGAGGATGAAGCCGGAGCAGATATCATGGAGTCTTCGACTGAGCAATTTTTCTAGTAGACCACCAAATTAGTAGTAGTATTCCACCATGTATATATTATAGTCCAAGCACTTTGTAACGATAGTTAGATCGATTGTATGCCTTGTTTGAATTGATTGGAGTGATATGATTGTGTTTGTCTCATGTGCATATGGGTAGTGTTTTCCCTCTAGACCTCACTCTATTCTATTTTCTCATCTTTTCTAAACCATCAGATGCCTCCGAGACGCGACACCGGATTTGTTTTCCCACCGGAGATCACTCAGTTGATTCAGCAGCAGAATGCCCTAATGCAAGTGCTAGTTCAAAACCAAGGCAACAACAACAACCCACCACCACCACCACCACCACCTGTTGATCACTTAGCCCGATTTCTTAGGCTGAATCCGCCGGTGTTTTCCAGTAGCACCGAGCCGATTGTGGCAGATGATTGGCTCCGCAAGGTTGGAAGGGAGCTGACCACTGCAGGATGCACAGATGCGGAGAGAGTGCATTTTGCTGCACATCAGCTTGATGGACCCGCAGCATTATGGTGGGAGAATTACACAGCCACTCACCCCATTGACACTGTCACATGGGACCAGTTTCAGCAAGCTTTCCGTACTGCCCATGTTTCAGCAGGTGCTATGGCCATGAAGACAACTTACGCCAAGGAGGACGTACCGTTGGCCAGTACGTGGAGGATTTTAGTAAGTTAGCACGTTATGCCCCAGATGACGTTGCTACGGATGCAACTAAGCAGGAGAAGTTTCTGGAAGGACTGAATGATGAGCTGAGCATGCAGTTGATGGTGGCAACTTTTAACAACTACCAGGAGTGGGTAGATAGAGCTCTCATGATTGAAGGGAAGCAGCAGCAGATTGAGAGTCGTAAGAGGAAGTATGGACAAGGAAAGTACAGTACAGGAGCTCACCAGAAGCCTCGTTTTACCCCGAACTCGGGAGGACACCTTCAGCATAACCATGGAGGTCACAATCACAATGGAGGAAGTTTGCACAATCATAGTGGCCCCAAGAATGGCAATGGGAACGGAGGAAGCAACGGACAGAACCGTACCAACCCATCAACCCCAGCCAAGAGGGATCTAAGCCACGTTACCTGTTTCAAGTGCCAGAAGACTGGACATTATGCCACTAATTGTCCAGAAGCAAAGAATGGAAATGGCAATGGAAGCTCGGGGAAGAAGCCGAACCCTTTCAACAGGGGACAGGTGAACCACGTTAATGTGGAGGAGGTTGAAGCATAGCCTGATGCAGTAATAGGTAAGTTCTTGGTTAAGTCATTTACTGCAATCGTTTTTTATACTGGTGCATCACATTCATACATATCAAGGGGATTTGTGGATAAGTTTAAGTTGCCCACCAAAGTTCTTAGAACACCTATGTTAGTAACCTCGCCAGGAGCAGAGTATATGGCAAGCCAAGGATGTTTTCAGTTGCCATTTGCCATAGGTAGGCATGTTTTCCCCTCAAACCTAATAGTTTTGGAGTCACAAGGTTTGGATGTGATTTTGGGAATGGATTGGCTATCGATGTATGGAGGAAACATCGATTGCGCCAGTAAGACGATTTTGCTTACTACCCCAGAAGGAAGAAGGATTAAGTATGTATCCCGACATGTGCCGAAGAGGACTCAAGTGAATTCCTTATCAGGAGTTGTACAGGAGGAAGTACCAATGGTGAAGGAATTCCCTGACGTATTTCCAGAGGAGTTGCCAGGCATGCCACCGGATAGAGACATCGAGTTTTTGATTGAGCTTTTGCCAGGCACTGGGCCAATATCTAAGAGACCGTATAGGATGCCCGCTAAGGATTTGGAAGAAATTAAGAAGCAGATTAAGGAGTTACTGGATAAAGGATATATTCGCCCTAGTTCGTCACCTTGGGGTTCACCCGTACTTCTAGTGGAGAAGAAAGATGGATCGTTGAGGATGGTTGTTGATTATCGTGGATTGAATGAAGTAACAATCAAGAACAAGTACCCACCACCGATGATCAATGATCTGTTTGACCGACTACAAGGAGCTAAAGCATTTTCTAAGATTGATTTGCTATCAGGATACCACCAGTTGAAGATTCGAGAGCAGGATATACCCAAGACAGCTTTTACCACAAGGTATGGGCTATATGAGTACACCGTTATGTCATTTGGCCTGACTAACGCACCTGCCTATTTCATGAACCTGATGAACAAAGTGTTTATGGAGTTTTTGGATAAGTTCGTCGTAGTGTTCATTGATGATATTCTGGTCTATTCGAAGAATGAAGAAGAGCATAAGGAGCATTTGCGTTTGGTACTTGGAAGGCTCAGAGAACATCAGTTATATGCCAAGTTCAGCAAGTGCGAGTTTTGGTTAAAGGAAGTTGGATTCCTTGGACATGTTATATCCGGAGAAGGAATAGCAGTAGATCCCACCAAGGTTAACACTGTGACAAATTGGGAAGCACCCACGATAGTTGGAGAAATCCGGAGTTTTCTTGGACTCGCAGGATATCACCGGAGATTCATCGAGAATTTCTCGAAGATTGCAAAGCCTATGACGGAGTTGTTGAAGAAGGACACCAAATTCATTTGGACTGAGGAATGTGAGGCTAGTTTCCAGGAATTGAAGAAACGTTTGGTTACAGCGCCAGTGTTGATTCTGCCAGATCAACGCAAGGATTATGAAGTATATTGCGACGCTTCTCGTCGAGGACTTGGAGCAGTGCTAATGCAGGAGGGAAGAGTTGTTTCATATGCCTCACGACAGCTTAAACCCCATGAGTTGAATTATGCTACACATGATTTGGAGTTAGCAGCCTTAGTGCATGCGTTGAAGACATGGAGAAATTTTCTCATCGGAAACCATTGTGGGGTGTACACGGATCACAAGAGTTTGAAGTACATTTTCACGCAGAAGGAGTTGAATCTCAGGCAAAGGAGATGGTTGGAGCTCATTAAGGATTATGATATGAGATTGCATTATCACCCAGGGAAGGCTAACGTAGTAGCCGATGCGTTGAGCCGCAAGAGCCAAGTCAACACGCTCATGACCGGAGAGTTACCCAAGAAGTTAGCAGAGGATCTTCATGAACTATGTTTGGAAATAGTTCCAAGAGGTTTTGTAGCAGCATTGGAGATTCAGTATACTTTGATGGATAAGATCAGAGAAGCTCAGAAAACAGACAAGGAAATTGCTGAGATAAAGGAAAGGATGAGTAAAGGAAAAGCCAAGGGATTTCGTGAGGATGAACACGATACCTTATGGTTTGAGGACCGCGTTTATGTGCCCAATGATCCGGAGATCAAGAAGTTGATTCTGCAAGAGGCCCATGATTCACCATATTCGATTCACCCAGGAAATACCAAGGTGTATTTGGATTTGAAGGATACTTTCTGGTGGACCGGAATGAAGAAGGATATTGCGGAGTATGTAGCAGTTTGTGATGTATGTCAGAGAGTAAAGGCAGAGCATCAGAAGCTAGCAGGATTGCTACAACCATTGCCGATACCCGAATGGAAGTGGGATAAGCTAGGCATGGATTTTATCACAGGATTGCCCAGGACTCGTTCAGGCTATGACTCGATATGGGTTGTTGTCGATCGTTTGACGAAGGTAGCTCATTTCATCCCAGTAAAGACCACTTATACAAGTGCTAATTTGGCAAAGATATACATGCCCTGGATCGTATGTCTGCATGGAGTTCCGAGGACCATTATATCAGATAGAGGAACCCAGTTTACTTCAAAGTTTTAGAATCAGTTGCACGAGACTTTGGGTACCAGGCTAGAGTTCAGTACAGCCTTTCATCCACAGACAGACGGACAGACCGAGAGAGTCAATCAGATTTTTGAGGACATGCTGAGAGCTTGTGCGCTAGATTATGGATCTAGTTGGGACGACAATTTGCCATATGCAGAGTTCTCTTACAACAACAGTTATCGATCCAGTTTGAAGATGACCCCTTTCAAAGCTCTTTACGGAAGGAGGTGCAGGACACCGTTGTTGTGGGACGAAGTTGGAGACCGCCGGTTGTTTGGACCAGATTTGATTAAAAAGTCTAAACAGAAAGTGAAGTTGATTCGTGATAGGCTCAAGGTAGCCCAGTCCAGGCAGAAGAGTTATGCGGATTCTAAACGCAAGGAGACAGTTTACGAAGTCGGAGACAGAGTTTATCTTCGAGTATCACCACTTCGAGGAGTAAAGCGCTTTGGAGTTAAGGGAAAGTTAGCGCCACGTTTTGTAGGACCATACAAAGTTTTGGAGCGTATCGGGGAAGTTGCTTACAAGTTGGAATTGCCCGAAGGATTGTCGGGAGTTCACGATGTGTTCCATGTTTCTCAGCTAAAGAAGTGCCACGCAGAGATGGCTGAGATACCATTGAGAGATACAGTGCCATTGGAAGCGATTCAGCTGGATAGTGACTTGACCTATGAGAAACCAGTTAAGATTCTTGAGTATGCCAGCCGAGTCACCCGCAGCAAGGTTATCAAGTTTTGCAAAGTTCAGTGGAGTCACCATACCGAGGATGAAGCCACCTAGGAGCGAGAGGAAGATCTACGGAAGGATCACTGTCACCTATTTTCTAGCCAACCCGAATCTCGAGGGCGAGATTCATCTTAAGGGGGGTATGTTTGTAACATCCCAAATTTTCAATTTGGGATGTTATACATTAGATCATCATGCATATCATATTTTATTGCATTTTGATTTGCGATCCTAGAAATTTCACGCAACTCAAGGACCCACGGAGAGAGTTGGGGATTTCGTTATTTTCATATTTCGGTTTTCTCAAATTTTGAAAATAGGATCATTTGTTTTAATTATTTTTCTCTCCGAAAATATTTCATATCAAAATATATGAGAGGGGATAAAATGACTTCTCCACAAATAATGAAATATTGGAGGAAAAATATTAAAAACAAATATTTGATTTTATTTGGATTTTATTTGTTTTTATTCGAATTAGGAAAAATACGCGTTTTTCAAAATTACATTTTAGGCCCAAATAAATGTTCATCTTGTCCGGCTTATTTTTGGAGGACGGGGAAAATTTATTTCGGGATTTTTGGAGTCCGTTTAGTATTTCTTTTCTTACTTTTTCTGCACGTCCGAATTAATTTTTTGTTAAAATTCAACCGCCTTTACGGGCCGTGTCTGACCCGGACACCTCAGCCCGGCCGGCCTTTAAAGCCGCGACCCTAGCGGCCGCCGCCGCCCGCGCTGCCGCCGCCGCCCGACCCGCCACCCGCCAGAGCCCCGCCGCCACCCGCCGGAGCCGCTCGCCGCCGCCGCCGTCACGCGAACGGGGTAGCCGCCGGTTTTTCTCGAAAAACCGTTCGGTTTTATTTCGAAACTGAGATGCCTTTTTTTATATTAGATCGGTTTTTTTCCGGTTTAGTTAAATAGCGAACACCCGTTCGTTAGTTCGTTTTAACGAACGGTTTTCGTTTTTTTACAAACAGCGAACGTTCGATCGTTAGCCCGTTCGTCAGTTTTTCTTTTTCTCGGATTTTCCGCGATTATTCCTGATCGCGATTTGTGATCTGTTTTTCGTTTTAGTATAACTTTTCGCTCGTTTATCGGAATCAGGCGATTCAAGCGCCTAGAGTTTCGTCTCAAAATTCTCTTTCCGTTTAACCAACTCAAACAAGTTTTTGCTATTGTAAAATTTGACTTAGATCCAGATTAGTAAACGAAGCTTGTTTTTTTCGCCGTTTGACCTTCGTTGCTTCGTTTGAATTGATTCTTTTTGCAAACCAGAGTTCTTAAGTTGAACTTTCTAGTTAGATCTCTTATTTTGAGTTTTATTTCGTGCACCCTTGCTTGATTGCTTATGTATGTATTGTTCGTTTGCGATAGAGTACCCGGAGTGCGAAGCGTGCTACTACGAGTCTCTAGGTTTCACGGATCATCAGCAAGGCAAATAACACTTTGATCATACTTTTCATCACCTGGTTTTATTGGATTAGATCAATCCTCAAACAGTTGCATGATTAGGATCTGATTAATATGTGGGTTTTGGGAAGTAGATGAGGTAGTACCTATTGTCCTGTTTACTTCAAACCTTTGGGAGTTACTTCTACGTTTGTTTATATTGCTATGCTATGCTCGTAGATGTGGATTGGGTTTGAGTGAATTCTTCATGAAAGATGTGAGATTATTAATTTACGGTTCAACGTAAGGTGGCTACTTTAATTTACATCTGGGTGGATTGAGGCACCTGGAGAAACCAGTGTTGCCTGTATTTTTGGATATCCCGGAGTACCCGTGTGATCATCCTATGGACCGCCACCCAGACTCAAAGGGGTCATGAGATTATTCATGCTAGAAACTTCCATGTGCAGCCACAAGCTATTATGGGATCTAGCATAGTTGAGTAGGTTACATGACCTCTTGAAGAGGTGGGCTAGCAGATGTAGGGGAAAGTAGGTGTAACTGTCCACCCGGAGTAAAGAGTAGTGTTTCTGGAAGACTGTCTCTCGGTCATCCGTTTCTCAAACACCATGTAGTGCGAGAAAGCAAGCGAAGGCGATCGAGTCTTGTGGGGAAAAGTGCACAAACCTCTGCAGAGTGTACAAACTAATCATGATTAGCCGTGTCCCCGGTTATGGACATCTTGAGTATCTAGTTCTTGGATTATCATGTGAATCTCATCATCATGTTACTTAATTTAATTTGATTGGGTTAATCACGTTCTTAATTGGGATTGAGTTGGAGGTACCTTCTCAATGTTTAACAACCACCATGATAGTTAAATAAAATTTATTCCTTTGTGGTAGGGAAAAATTGGCTTTTCGCAAAATTGTAACCATAGAGCTTTCCACCAGCCAAATGTGCATGTAGTGATAGCATTATTCTGTTCATTACTCTCTATGTGTTACTTTGCCAGCATATTCCATGTGCTGACCCGTTTTCGGGCTGCAACGTATCATGTTGCAGACTTTTCAGACGACGAGTAAGGAGCATTAGGTCGTGGTCTTATACTCAGTGATGCCGTTGGAGTTGATGGACTCACTTTATCTTCCAAGCCTTCCGCCGTTATCGTATTTTAGATGGCCTTAAGCCATATTTATTGTATTGAGTTCTCTTGAACTATTCGATGTAATAAGTGTGTGATTGCTACTCTGTTATAAATCCTTCAAAGTACTGTGCGTGTCAGCATTACCGATCCAGGGATGACACTGATGCACAGAGACTAGACTGTTTGAGGTCTGGTCGCTACATACACCGAGGCCGCGAAAACCCGCGATGAAGCCCCACACCCTGCTCCGTCCGGCACCCAGCCGGAGCCTCTTCCCCGACGACGTCGTCCACAGCAACACCTCGACGTCCCTCATCCACCGTATCGGATGAGGATCCGTCGTTGATCTCATCGTCCCGCCGGTTCAGCCACCCCGTCCTCCACCTCCAAGGAGCTGCCCCGACGTTCCCCTCGTCTTTCGCGCCACCTCCATTCCCACACCGCCGTCTTCACCTGCACCACCGGAAGAGCATCATCATCACCGTTTCCTCGGATGAAGCTGCGCCTAATCGGCGCCACCAAAGAGGTTGTACACTAATCGCCGCATTTTCTTCTTGATTCGATCTCACGGTGCTGCCGGCGCTCGGTCCCGAGCCGACATGGCGCGGCTCCATCCACGGTGGCATCGCCGGCCACTTCCTCCACGGCGTCGCTCCCTCGGCGGTGACGTCCACATCAGTAGGAGCTGCTGCTGCTTTAGCTCTCGCTCGCGCTGCTGCTCTGCTCTTGCTCTCGGTCCCCTGCCTGGTCTGCTCTTGCTATTGCTCTTGCTCGCGCTGCTGCTCTCGCTCTTGCTCTTGCTTGCGATGCTGCTCCGATTTAGCTACACTTCAGTCGACTGAATCGACTTTTGGGTCAGTCGATTTTCAGGGGGTGGGGGGGGGCTCGCCGGGGTGAAGGAAGAACCAGCCGCAGCGGGGAGGGGGGCTCGCCGGAGAGGTACCCCACTATCTATCTTAGGGTTCAGGATGGGGGTGGTGGTCGCCGGCGGTGGCGGGGCGTTGGCGGGGCGGTGGCGTGGGGATCGTCGGAGAAAAAGCTCGGCACAGGGGGGGCCTAGAGGGATGGCCGGGGCGGCGGCGGACCGGCGGTGGGGAGTGTTTTTGGGGCGGGCGGGGCGGCGCACCGCCGGCCGCAAGCGGCGGGGGGCTGCTGTTTGGCCGATGGTGGCTGGCGGCTCAGGGGGGTGGTGGTTGAAGATGAACCGCAGGCCCTTGATTTCGTATCCAACAGCTGCAAAATCGACTGACCAGAGATGAAAAAGTCAGTCGACCGACGTGTAGCCTCACCTTGCTAGTGCGTTCAGTTTCGACAGCAAAATTCAGTTTCGACAGTTAAGTTCAGTTTCGACAGTTAAGTTCAGAGATGAGCGGCTGATGTATTTTACATCTAGCACTTTGTGGTTATGTATTTTACGTCATGTATTGGAGATTCTATTAGAATTCCACTCAGGTTAACATTGCTTGTCCTGCTTCAGCCTCGGTGTCGTACAACTCACCAGAGCTGCTCCAACGACGAAACCCTCCATCACAGCGGAGGAGTACCTCGGGCTCCATCTCCAGATGCCTAAGATCTTCTTCCCCTCCTCCGACAGCAAAGTCAGCCGGAGCATCCTCACCGGCCAACCCAATCACGCTGAGATCGACATGGCTTCGCCAAAGAGGTTGTACACTTGTTGCATCTCTTTTTTACTCTACATGTTATATATATTGTCCACTGAGCACACGGATTTGTTCCTTTAGTGTCTCCTTGAAAGAAAAAACGTAGGAATTTTAATTTTCACTTGTCCTCCTTTTCAAATTCCTATTCATGAAGCACAAGACTAAGAGATAGTAGCATAATAGCATTATAACCGTACATTTTCTTGTGGTTTGACTTCATCTCACCATGCTTCTTTGCATCCTGTGATCTTCCAATTGTTGTGAATCAAACACCCAGATTGGCAGAAATCCTGTGTTTTTAAATTCTCTGTTTTGCACGTGCATTCCTATCCTATTCCTGTCTATTTCCTATCCCTGCATTGTTGGAATCCTCCAATTCAAATGAGCCCTTACAGAATTACTTCTCTTACAGATAGTTGTCAAAGAAAACCTTGCATGGTTTGTCCCGCTCCTGCTGCGCCGTCGTCCACCCCAGCTCAGCTGCTCCAACGACAGAAGGGTCCAGCACAGTAGCGATCCGGCCTCCAGACTGTCTTTCGCCGCCTCAGATCTTCTTCCCCGCCACTGGCAGCCATGAAAACTGCATTACCATCATCAACCGAGCAGATGACCTCGAGGACTACACGGGTCCGCAAGAGAGGTCGCACTCTTTCGTGTCTGCTTACGTTATGCATCGCTTAATATTACATGCTACTTTATCGTCCTGTTCACCGATTAGACTCTGAGTCAGCTCCAAACTAATGGTCAAACTTGAGTTTTTAAATGGTTGTGGGGTACATATCGGGGCCGCTATCAATAGTATCTATCTACTATCTGGTTAATCTCCGGTGTCTACTATGAGTTTCATCTTGGGTGGGAAACAAACAGTAAAGAAGCCATTATCTGTATTTTTTAACTGAAGCCATTATCTGCCTGCTATTATTGGTTTTGGGTCTATCCACAGGTTGCTACCATCACTCTGGATTTCTGCATGCACTCCTTACATAATCTCACTATGTTTTATTCCTATGCATGACAGTTATTGTAAACAATGGAACTGAACATGTAGAGCAAAAGAGACGAGCCTTGCGTGGCAATAAAATTTCATGCAGACGTCGCTCCATGGTAGGCGCAAAGGCAGCCCCCATCCATGCATTTCAGATTGTAATCGAGAGGAAGATATCTGTTCTGAGGGGGATTCAGAAGGAGAAGACAACTCCTATTTACCCCCTGAGGTCTTCGCTCTAACTTGGCATGCTGATGTTGGTTATATCATGCATATGGTGTCTTGCATTGCTTACTTTATACATCAAATATGTCATCTGCTTAGTTTAGACATCCTTTGTGCGAATGCCATCTGCTTAGTTTATTCATCGTTTATGTGAATTATGCAACGCCATCTTGTTTAGCTAGGCATCATATATGTGAATTTTGCAATGCCATCCTGCTTAGCTAGTCATCTTATATGTAAATTATATCAGGCCATCCTTTTTTTCGTTACATATTACATTTGTCAACAATGTTAGTACATTCAACTGCTCTTCGTGCGCATCAGCCATTTGACACGGTGATGGCAAATTCTGGAGTGAAAACAAGGTCTTCAGAGCAGACTATGCTATCTGACGAAGCGCATATCTCCCTGGTTACGGATAGCTCCTCAGAGGAGGATTCAGAGACAGATGACCAGTCCTATTCCCCCCCGAGGTGTATGCTCTAACTTGGCAGGGTTATGTTGCTCATATCGTGCGTATGGTTTCTCGCATTGCTATGTCATTTGATTAGTTTAGACATGCTTTGTGTGAATGCCACCTGTTCAGTGTCGAATTACCATATATGTGAATTATGCATTGCCATCTTGTTGCAAGACATTATATATGTGAATTATACAATGCTATCTTGTTGCAAAGGCATTATATATGTGAATTATGCAATGCCGTGCTGTTTAGCCAATCATCATGTATGTGAATTATATCATGCTATCATTTTTTTGTATCACGTGTTCCATTTGTCGACAACGTTTGTATATTCAACTACTCTTCCTGTGCATCAGCCACTTGAAGCGGTGATGGAAGTATCTGGAGTGAAAACAAGGTATTCAGAGCATACAATGCTACCTGCTGAAGCAGACATCTTGCTGGTTACAGAGAGATCCTCAGAGGAGGATTCAGAGACTGATGACCAGTCCTATTTCCCCCCTGAGGTCTATGCTCAAACTTGGCAGGGTTATATTACCCATGTCATGCATGTTGTCTTGCATTGCTTAGTTTTTACATCATATATGGATTGCCTTCTTCTTACTTGCTTACTATATAAATCATATATTTGAATTATCTCATGCCATCATGTTTACATAGTACATACACATCATCTATCTGAATTATGGCATGGCAACCCATTTAATAAAGACATCATATAGTTATTATCATCTCATCCTGTTTAGTGTTTACAGTCATCATATTTTGAATTATGGCATTCTATCCATGAATGTATGTGAATTATGGCATGCCAACCTATTTAATAAACACATTATATAGTTACGTCATGTCATCATGTTTACATAGTCTCATATTTTGAACTATGTCTTTCCATCTTTTTTAGTTAGCCATCATAATGTCAAAGTGTGTCATGCTATCCTGTTTAGTTAGACATCATATATGTGAAATTGTTTCATGCTATCCTGTTTGGTTAGACAACATAAATATGAATTATTTCATGCCCTCTTTTATTCCCCACTATCCATTGCACCTGTCTATCATACAATGTCTATACTTTCAATTACTTTTCTTTTTTATCAGCCATTTGAATTGGAGAGCGTGATGGCAGTATCTAAGGGAGTAACAACACGGTCTTCAGAAAAGATAGTGCTACCAGTTGATGCAGATAGAACCACGGTTGTACTTGCCCAAGGACCAGATCCACCACACATAACCTAGACTCTCGCAGATTGTACCCCTACCCAGTTGGACAGTGAACCAGCTACACCCCTTCTAACCCCAACCCTGGCAAATAGTAACCCAGTTCCAGTTGACACAACACCGTCTCCACCACAGAGCACCCAAACACGAGCAGTTAGTAAGGGAACTGCAGTGCCCAAAGCACGAGGACCACCACTCCGAATCCCAACTCAACGCTTAAAGGAGAAGAAGATTTGTTCTCAGGTCAGGTTCTGTAGCTATGGTTCATACTCCTTTGCTCTTGCATTACTGTATTTACTCATACCAACTATTTTCAATTTTGAAGGATGGAATTGAAACTCCAATGGCGCAACAGGTATGTTTTAAACCTGTTTCTTTAACTGGTTTGCTGTTGTAACTTGCTCTATGTTGATTTCAGTTTCAATTGAATAAACAGTTATGTTCTCATGTCATGCACATTACAAGTGTTGTTATTGCTCTATAGTTACCCACACTTATATTCTGTCTATTCTGCTTTGTCTTGAACAAATATTATTTGAACTGTGTCTCTATCTTGATTTTGGCAACAAAAACTAGAATGATATAGACCATAAAGTGACCATGGTACATAGATATATGTTTGTTTCATGCTGTTATCCTGTCCACTTTACTACTGAACTGATTTACCAAAATGAGTTTCGTATACAACATGGTAAACATGTGATGTGTCTGCTTGTTTCTCTTTTAGAATGCGGACAAAATATTGGAGAACAGTACCGCGTTATCCAATGGTAAACAAAGTAATGCATATAAGGTTCAAGATAGTGAGACATCCCTCTTGGTCTCCAATAAAGCTGATAAAAACTATCTTGACGACAGTGAGGGAACCCAAAAGTCATGTCTTGATGTAGTGTTCGAGTTACTGGCCACTACTGCTGGCACAAGCTCTTCGAACTCGCTGCCTGAATCAGTTCGTCTTCTTGAGTCTCAACTTCAAGTTGAAAGACATCGATCAGATGTGCTGCGACAGGAAGCTGAAGGACTGAGGAAGTCCCTGCAGAATTCAGATGCATATTTTCTGGTGCAACAACAAGCGCTGGAGGATTTAAGCGCCAAACAAGAGAAAGTTAATAAGCTTGCTAAGCATCTTGCCAGCACTATGGGTACCTAGGATATTGTTTCTTGAGATCTTCTGAAGTGGTTTCAGTTCTGGATTTGTTTTGCTGCGGCGTTTATTTGCGCTGGTCGCCAACTTTGACAACCAGTGTATATGATATGCTGCTTTGTTCCCAATATTTGCACTGGTGGCGAACTTTGATGCCCAGTGGATGTAATATGTGTAATAGCCGTGATAGCCTAGCGTTAGTTGCTTGCTTATTTATTTCCTTGTTGTCTTGTTTATTTGTTTGCTTGTAGTCATTGCAGTTCTTTTTCCGCGGTTAGCTAGTGGCTGCAATAACCTATTTTCTAAAACTAGGCCACAATAACCATGGGCTAATATTTACTGTAGTGACACTGGGCCTCCTACTAGCCGTAGAAACAGTGGGCCTTCTACGGGCCGTAGAAACAATGGGCCTTCTACGGGCGTAGAAACAATGGGCCTTCTGCGGGCCGTATCATCAATGGGCCTTATACGGGTCGTATGATCGATTGGCCAAACATGGGCCAAACAGACCGCATTATGGTCGTAAACGGGCTAGAGTTGGAATCGTCCATTCATGGGCCGACCATAACGGGCCATCGTTAATAGGCCGTATTTTATGACGCTATGAAAACGGCCCAACATATTAATGGACCACAAACGGGCCGACTGTAACCACGGCCTGAATTTGGCCCACAAGCAGAAAATGACAGTAACGGGCCGTAAGTAAACGAATGCTGGAAATGAGCCCAATAATAAATGGGCTCTGAGAAGGCCGAAAGATAACATGGGCTGGAAACAGCCCAACGGAATAACGGGCCGTTAATGGGTATAAAGTGATACACTGTTCATTACGGGCCAGTTTCACCACGGGCCGTTAATGGGTGTAAGGTGATACACTGTTCATTACGGGCCAGTTTCACCACGGGCCGTTAATAGGCCAAGAGTTACATAGGGCCTCATATGGGCCGAAAGACGGCATGGGCCATACATGCGCCAGAAGTGAAAACGGGCTGGAATCATATTGGATGGCCTAGATGACGCTACTCGGCCTAATTCGGATAGGGCATAACGGGCCTTGGGTTAGCGGGCTGTAAATGGGCTATATGCGAACATGCCGTTAACAGGCTTTCCATGGGCCGGCCTGCCACCTTTTGACCAAGTCAAACGGGCCGGCCTTTTCACAGGAATGGGCCTTTGTTGGGTCGTGCCATGTGTCGACGTATCATAGGCGCCTTCCATCCAATGAGTGGATGACATCTGTCCCAACGATGAGCCGACACGTGTTTCCTCCAGCCAATGATGATTTTACATGTGGAAAATCCCCATTGGTCGGGGCTGTTAACAGGTTATCGGATCCAAAACCCGACCCGATAGCTTAACGGCGTTCCGTTACTGTGGATGCCACATGTCGGTCACCCTTGACGAAAGCACTTCTGTGACGCGCGATTTATCGTCGTGGAAGTGGACACTTCCGTAATGATAATTTTGGCAATTTCATGGAACACTTCTACGACAGCACAGGTATGACTATCTTGATTCTGTCATAAATTTGTCATGGATGTACATGCATGACAGAAAACGCGACCTACTGTGACAAACACGTATCATCACGGAAGTGTATTTTTTTGTAGTGAGGGGCGCGCACGGGAACAGGCACGGGCGCTGGCGCTGGCATGTACACGAGCTCGCGCGGTTCTGCGAAGACCTCGCTGACGCCCGCAGCTTCTAGCTCTGCGATAGTGCTCGGCGACCAGCCCGTCAATGCTACGGGGATAGTCGTTGGCCCGGGTGTGGAGATGGGAGCTGGGACGGGAGCGGGGGCCGCAACCGCCGTGACCAGCTCCTTCAGGGCCATGTCCATGATGCCCCATTCCTCCTTATTTTCTATCTCCTCTGGCTCGGAGTCGACTTCACCAAACTTGAATACTAGTGGCAGATGATCATTCTGCGCCATGGCATTGGTGGAGATCTGCGGGAGGGAGGGGAATGGGAGGCGAACAGTAAGGCCACCCATATTAAACAGCGGCCCGGGCGCCATTAATGGAGAGGCACGCGGCCGGCCATGGAATTCAAAGGGCTCGCTTCCCAATGAGCCTGCGCAGCGTACAGCTCGCACGCTTCATGGTGAGCCTACGCATTAGAGGACAGCTTGCACGCCTCTTGGTCAACCTGCGCACTGGACTCCGCTCGCATGCCTCCCGTTCAGTCAAGCAGCTATCCACATGGCACCTCCTATAGCCATTAAAACCAAGACACATGGCGTCATGTGAATGGTTAACAGAACACACACGATTTGAATTATACAAACGTTTGAGATATTAAAGTGGCAGCTATATTTTTCAAAATGCCTTTGTTGGCTGTTATTCGAGTGCACCTTCTCTCAAAATGGACACAAAAAATACCACAGCATGTCGGGTGCCATTCCACGATAGCATGCCAAGTTTCATGAATTTCAGACGAGTTTTGGATTTACTAGAATATAAAAACAAAGTATCTCAACATTTTGCCAGCAATCAACAATGCCCTGGTGTTTGAAATTCATTCCCATTTCTTGCATGGGACCTAAGCATGCACCCAAGGACACATATTTGATTTTTCAACCAATGTATATGCACTAGAGCATGTGCATGTAGTTCAAATTTGAATTATGCACATAAAATGCCTAGAAAACCCAGTTAATTTATAAAAATGTCCAAACAAACCCTGAAAAATTTCAAAATTTAACACAACACTCTTGTTGACACTAGAATTTTTTTGAAAGAAATAAGAGGCAACAGATATCGCTTTGTCCCCAAAGGTGGCACGTTCCCTACCGAAACCAGCATGCTTGTTGTGAGAAGCTCTGGTTTGTGAGAAGCTTATTCCCAAACATGCCCCAAATGGGACAAAAAATTTACCACGGCATGTTGATGCTGCTCCATGATAGCATGCCAAGTTTCATGAATTTCAGACGAGTTTCGGATTTACTAGAATTTAAAAACCAGGTATCTCAATGTTTGGGCCGAGTGACGGTGGCAGGGTGTTTGAAATTCATTCCCGTTTCTTGCATGGGACCTAAGCATGCACCCAAGGACACAGATTTGATTTTCAACCAATTTATATGCACTGGAGCATGTTCATGTAGTTCAAATTTGAATTATGCACATAAAATGCCTAGAAAACCTAGTTAATGTATAAAAATGTCCAAATGAACCCCGAAAATTTCCATAATTTAACACAACAGTCCTGTTGTTCTATGTTGACACTAGAATTTTTTTGAAAGCAATAAGAGGCAATGAATGTCGGTTCGTCCCCAAAGGTGGCACATTCCCTACCGAAACCATCAGGCTTGTTGTGAGAAGCTCTGGTTTGTGAGAAGCTTATGCCCAAACCTGCCCCAAACGGGACAAAATTTTTACCACAACATGTTGATGCCACTCCATGATAGCATGCCAAGTTTCATGAATTTCAGATGAGTTTTGGATTTACTAGAATTTAAAAACCAGGTATCTCAATGTTTGCGGCCGAGTGACGGTGGTAGGGTGTTTGAAATTCATTCTCGTTTCTTGCATGGGACCTAAGCATGAACCCAAGGACACAGATTTGTTTTTTCAACCAATTTATATGCACCGGAGCATGTGCATTTAGTTCAAATATGAATTATGCACAGAAAATGCCTAGAAAACCCAGTTAATGTATAAAAATGTCCAAACGAACCCTGAAAAATTCCATAATTTAACACAACACTCATGTTGTTCTATGTTGACACTAGAAAAAAATTGAAAGCAATAAGAGGCAACGGATATCGTTTCATCCCCAAAGGTGGCACGTTCCCTACCGAAACCATCAGTCTTGTTGTGAGAAGCTTATGTCCAAACCTGCCCCAAATGGGACAAAAAATTTACCACGACATGTTGATGCCGCTCCATGATAGCATGCCAAGTTTCATGAATTTCAAACGAGTTTTAGATTTACTAGAATTTAAATACCAGGTATCTCAATATTTGCGGCCGAGTGACGGTGGCAGGGTGTTTCAAATTCATTCCCATTTCTTGCATGGGACCTAAGCATAAACCAATGGACACATATATGATTTTTCAACCAATTTATATGCATTGGAGCATCTGCATGTAGTTAAAATTTGAATTATGCACATAAAATGCCTAGAAAACCTAGTTAATGTATAAAAATGTCCAAATGAACCCTGAAATATTCCAAAATTTAACACAACATTCCTGTTGTTCTATGTTGACACTAGAAATTTTTTGAAAGCAATAAGAGGCAACAGATATCGTTTTGTCCCCAAAGGTGGCACATTCCATACCAAACCATCAGGCTTGTTGTGAGAAACTCTGGTTTCGTAGAAGCTTATACCCAAAACTGCCCAAAATGGGATAATTTTTTTACTACGGCATGTTTATGCCGCTCCATGATAGGATGCCAAGTTTCATGAATTTTAGACGAGTTGTGGATTTACTAGAATTACAAAAGCAGGTACCTCAATGTTTGCCGGAGAGCCATGGTGTCGTTGTGTTCAAAATTCATCCCCTTTCTTGCACGGGACATTAGCATAAACCCATGGACACATATACGATTTTACAACCCATGTTGGTGCACAGGAGCATGTGCATGTAGTTTAATTTTGAATTGTGCACCTGAAATGGCTAGAAAACCAATTTAATGTATAAAATGTCCAAACAAACCCTGAAAAAATCCAATTTTTACGACACACATATAGTTGCATGTTCACTGCAGATAAAAGTTCTAGCAATTCAAACACCATCCATTGCCGCTGTGACCCCATCATGTAACTCAAATCAAGATGAAAAATCAAGTAGGTCCCACACAGTTTATTATCACCAACCGTGTGAGATGCAGTACAAAATATCCTGGAGCATCGTTGGTGTATTGTACGCCTATGGCTTACGCGAGAAGGTGCGTCGGCTACAGTCCACAGCCGGCGTGTCAAGCACACTAGCTCGCTCCCCAAATATCATTTCACTATTCAATCATCGCCGGTGAAAGATGGGGACGTGGACCCGCATCATGAGGGCAACTTCGACAGCCCACCCCGGTGAGAGCGCGGTCGTAGCCGCCATGCGTGTGTTAACAAGGTGCATGAGCGCGGCCGCAATCTGCGACCGGGCGGCCAGGGCAGCCCAAACGACCACTGTTCCTTCTCAGGTGGCGGCAACAACATCTGCCTCGGGGATAGGAACTGGCGAGAGCGGCATAGTAGCTGTCCATTCTGCATCGGCGGCCTTAGCCCTGATGGAGGCCGCCCACGACCATGTCGAGGCCGCCCACGCCCAGCTTGTGGCGGTCATGGCACAAATCGAACGAAGCTTCTCCAACAATGGTCGACAACCCACGGCCGAAGAGTTGGCAATCGCCGAGAGCGTTCGAGCAGTCGTCCATTCCTCCGCCGCATACCTTGCCACGATGGAGCCCATCCAAGCCCAAATCGCGGCCGCCCACGCCCAGCTCATGGCGGCCTTTTCCAAAGAGATGGCGTACGCGGATGGCGAGATGCTTGCCGAGTATGGTGCGATGGATGCCATGGAGCCCCTTCCCGAGGAGACCGTTGGGCGCGAGCTGGACATGGAGGCGGCGGCGGAGATCGACGAGCACCAGCCGTAGTAGTACTCTTTGTTTTGTTTAATTAAGAGCGTCGGTCTTTAATTTGTTAGAGTAATGTTTAGGTCAGCTAGCTTTGTTTAATTGCTGAACTTGCTCGATTAAGAAGTGTGGGTGTGCTGTAGTCTCCTTTGTCTACCCAAATTATGCAATGACGTGGATGACCACTGTAACCAGGGAAATTCGAACCAAAAATTTTGGCGTTCAAACTCATCACACACGGGTTAAGCTATCTGAATCGTTTGTGATGTTCACATATCGTACACTGTTCTGAATAAGGGACCATGTCTGATGACACTTTGCGCGGCAGTTTTTTCGCTGAAGCGATTCCAAATTTTCGGCTTCCGCGGAAATATCTACCTCCCCGCCCCTCCCCCTTACCAAAAGCCACATTTCCCCTGTTTCCACCTTCGTTTCAAAATTGAAACCTTCACTCCATTCTTGCAGCGCCACCTCCTCGTGGGCGACCCTCCTTCACGCTGCTCGGCCTCGTCTATCCAGGCAGGTAATCCACACCCGACCCCCATCCTCCTCCTCCTTCCACATCCCACATGCCCCGACCGCCCGCGTGACACGTTCCACCCAAATCACCGACCCTCCACCAAATAAGCGCCGCCCTAAGCCAGGGTGCACGCAGTATAGCCAGGATCTCAAGGAGCATTTGGCAGCGGAGAAGCAAATCGCGGCTGCACGCATGGATGAGGTCGCGATGGCTGCCATTCGTGCCGGCCCCCAGATCTTGGAGGAGCACCTTTCCATTTGCTAGCTATGCCGGTTAAGCATGCTCGGTTTACCCGTTGCGTGTGCTGCTCCTGCCTTTTCTTAACAAATTCTAGTGCATTGTGCTATCTAATTTTACCATGCAATCTGTTACTCTAGTATATATGTTCTATATGTCGTGCAGTGTGGTGCTCACTTATTAACTGTTTGGTTAATTAGTTGTCGTCTTCAGTTAACTGTTTGGTTCAATTCTACAAATGTGATGTTCAATTCTTTAGGCTGCAATTTTTTATTGTCTTCCATGTGAGAAATAAATCGAATTTATCTTTACAAAATACATGAGAAACGAATACAATTGCTATATTTCCAAGTTGTCAAGCATGCTTGGTTTGGTTATACATTGTGCAATGTGGTGCTCAGTTAACGTTTGGTTCATTTGTTGTGATGTTTAGTTAACAGTTTGGTTCAATTCTGCAATGCGATGTTCAATAGTTGTGGTTGCATTTTGTTATTGTATACCATGTGAGAAGTAAATTGAATTTGGCTGTACTAAATACATGAGAAACAAATACAATTGCTATATTTCCAAGTTGTTAAGCATGCTTGGTTTGGTTAAATGTCTGATCTTCTATTAGGAGTATGTTATATTGTGCAATGTGGTGCTTAGTTAACGTTTGGTTCATTTGTTGTGGTGTTTAGTTAACTGTTTGGTTCAATTCTGCAATGCGATGTTCAATTATTGTGGGTGCATTCTGTTATTGTATACCATGTGAGGAATAAATTGAATTTGGCTGTACTAAATACATGAGAAACAAATACAATTGCTATATTTCCAAGTTGTTAAGCATGCTTGGTTTGGTTAACTGTCTAATCTTCTATTAGGAGTATGTTGTATTGTGCAATGTGGTGCTCAGTGAATGTTTGGTTCATTTGTTGTGGTGTTTAGTTAACTGCTTGGTTCAATTCTACAATGCGATGTCCAATTGTCGTGGGTAGAATTTTGTATTGTTGTGGCATGTGAGGAATAAATCGAATTTGGCTGCACTTAATACATGAGAAACATATACACCAGTGCATATATTTCCCTAGTTCTTACATCATGCTTGGTTTGGATAAATCGGGTTTTCCATGTGGCTTGAATTAATGTGATGAATCTGCAATGTGCTTATTTCATCATATTTTATGATACATCGAACCCGTACTTACTAGACTAACATTAATGTGTTGCAGGAAACAATGGAAGTAGTTTACATCGAGGTTAGCACGTGCTGGCGTGTCTAATAGCTTATGTGTATGGGACCTTTAATATTTAGGTTTTTAAAATTGGTCTTGCAACCGCTGTAGTTTTGACACGTTGTCGCTTTTGCAGGAAAGATTGTCCATGACAATCGTCAGAACTAAAAAGATTGTTGGATAAAGAAATAGCACAAAAAACAACAGGATTTTTTCTACACAATGAAGAAGACATCAGTTCACTACAAGATTTTACTAACTATTATACCTTGCCTTTTTATTCCTTTTCCCCATTTCCAATATAGAGAAGATATTTATGCACACGCTTGTTTTCAGGCCTTTCCAAAGCAGTTCACTGATGATTCCTCTCAAACCACCTCTATGGTCAGGAGGCGAGGAAGGTTGTCATACAACACCCACGGTTCAATATTGAAGTGTTCCTGAAGAGGACAAAGGATGGACGGTCAATCATCCACAGGCACTGGCCTAAAGTTGCAAAAACCTTCAACATGAATGAAGGCTCAATATTCGCCTTCTGCTTCAGCAGTTTTCCATATGAGATGCATCTTTCTATGTACCATCTATGATGCTAATTTCGAAAGGTTCTAGATGTTGCATGTGAAACTTGGTGCTGGTGTAGTTGTGTAATGGGATAGCTGAGTGCTGAAGCTATATCACGTTGTACTCTGATGTATTTCAATTATGAAATCCTGCTTCCTCAATATGGAAATGAAATATATTATGTCTTAATATGAATGTAAATTAGATTAATAAATGGATTCTTAATAATAGGGCAATTACCCCGCTAATGGCCAATTAGCCTGCAAATTGGGTTTTTCTATTGCAAACGGTTATTCAGAAAACACCGTGGGCGATGACCTCAGACAACGCACACAATTTCTAGGAATGAACCGTGTTGGATCAATGAACAATCACACACGACATTCTCTTCAAAACTGTTTACATTAGGCCACCTTGCGCAAACGTTTACCACATAAAAACTGTGTGTGATGGACAGCCTTTGCCACACAGTTTCTTCTACGCACAGTGTGTGATGCATTTAATAACACGAAAGATAAAATTGTTAATATCGTGTGCAATGGCAACGCTATCACAACGATTTAACGGGATAAATTGTGTGTGATGTACCTGCGAACGGAAATGTTTTCCTTGGAGCGACTGTGTGGGATGTTTATATGAACGGGAACGTTTAGGGGGACTGTCGGTGGGAAACGACACCTATGGGATCACAAGAATCCCTACTACGGTTGTCGGGGCGCGGGGTTGTGAGAAGAGGAAGATTAGCAGTCAACACGAGGATCGTTTACCCAGGTTCGGGCCGCGAGGATGCGTAATACCCTAGTCCTGCTTTGGTGTGTATTTGAGAGAGTTCTTGAGCTGTCGAACTAGCTATGGTGGTTGCGTCGTTCAAAAGAGCCGAATCCCTCTCCAGTATGCCAAGGGCTTCCTTTTATAGTCGAAAGGGGCTGCCACAGTGGCACACAGGAGGTGGAAAGGCCTACAGTGCTGCGAGCTTATCGCTCGTGTTACAGGACAAGACACATTTAATGCGTAGCTTAGGTGTCCCTTAGCTTTATTGGTGACGGGAACGAGGCCCGTCCCGTCCGCCGCCGCCTCGCCTTGCTTCAACACGCGCCTAGGCCAGCAGTGCATGCGGCGCCATGTAGGCAGGCAGGCAGCTGAGGTGGCGCGGTGGTAGGGCCTTCACGAAGATATGCATGCCACCACGCAGGTGCTTGCTGAGTTGGCGTAGAGGCCGCTCGTCGCCACGCAGGTGCCTGCCCAACTGGTTGAGCTAGCAGCTGCTTGGGGACGGTGGTGCAGTCTTGGTTGACGCGGGCCTGGCTGTGGCTCCGCTGACGCCCTCGGCAAGGGCCTTGCCGGGGGCCCGGCAAGGGTCTTACCGTGGCATTGCAGTCGTCCCCGGCAAGGCGCTTGCCAGGGGTCTTGTGGATCTCCTCGACAAGGATCCCACCGAGGGTCGCCGTCTTCTGGTTCTCATCTGATCTCATATATCTATGGTCTTGACAAAGATTTGAATGCTACCACGGAGGTGCCTCCTGAGCCCTAGTTCCAATGTGGTTGGTTGAGTTGGAACCCGTGGGCTCAAGGGTGGCTCGCTCCGCTGGTGTGGGCGAGCTGCCCCGGCAAGGGTCTTGCCGGGGGAACCTGCTTCATCCCTCTGCTTCTTTGTGTTCTTGGACTTGGCGTTGTCTTGGGCTTCGGCTTCTCTCCAGCTTCCCTCCTTTGCCCTGCTATGTGTGGTCGTGGCGCGCGGCTCCGACTGCTTGTGCACAAGTAAAGGGGTACAAAGGTGTGCCCCTACTTTTGTACACCGACAGGACCCCCCGGGCCTGGGCCACACATAAGCGCGACACATTGTTGGGCCAGGCCCAGAACGGTGCGCGGGCAGGAGGGGCGGATTTTACCGCGGTAACTCTTCGCCCGCTGTGCTTCCCCACGACCCGCGTTGAACGCGCGTCGTGGAGGATCGTGCGTGACGTGGGGGGCATGCGTGGGTCGGTTTCCGCATGCATGCGTCACATCGTGGTAAAGAGGCGGCTCGCGCCTTCCCCATAAGAAGAGGGAGGCGTGGAGGCGCGGCTCATTTACTGGATGGACTCGGGTTGCAATCTTCAAGGCGCCCACGCCCCCCGATCACGGGGCGGGGAACGGTCGCCTCACCCGTCCTTTTGACCCTGCACGTTCGCCACGCGTCCTTCATGGAAGTGGCGGGCTATGGAGGCAGGAAACCGGGTCGTCGCTGATTGGGGCAGCGGGTTGGTCCTGATTCCTGCGCCTCCACCGGCTGGATTGGCTGAGTGGGGCGGCCGAGTCTCGACCCCGCCCGTTTATAAAGAGGGGGAGGGAGGGCGCCGCCCCACATTCTTCAGTATCCATCCTCCTACATCTTTGCTTCTTTCTTCCACCTGCCATGGCGAGAGGAGGCGCTCGGCCTTCGACGATGGCGGCGAGGGTTGCTACTCGTCAGCGTGTCCCTCCTTCCCACGAGCCCGTGGCGGTGGAGCCAGCCACAAGAGGAAGGGGGAGGGGGCGTGGCCGAGGTCGCCGCGGCGGTCGAGGGAGAGGGGGACGAAATGGCGTCGCGGCCGTGCCTCCGCCAGCGGTGCCTCCCGCGATGGAGGGTCACGTCGGGGACCGGCCCCGTGAGTTTTTCATCAGGATGTGCCGGCCACCGCGTCGTCGACTCTGTCTCCCCACCCCCTTCGCAGAGGAGATGGAGCTCGATCCGCCCCAGACCCTCAGCATGCACATGAGGGGCTGCGGGACCGGCGGCACGCGGGTCGACATCGAATTCCCCGCTCCTCACGTCATGTATCTCCGTCGTGGATGGAAGACATTTGGCCTCATCTATAGCCTGACGGTGGGGCTCGTCCCCTACTTCAAGTTAATGGAGGGCGGCCTGCTGTCCGTCAAGGTCTTTGGAGATCTTGGCACTCGCCTGAAGTGCTGCGTGGAGAGCTCCTCCGACGATGAAGATTCCTCCTCAAGCGGGAGTGACGAGGAGGACAGCGACAGCGGCGACGAGGGAGTCGAGCGGCAGGATGCCGACTCCGACTGACCGCGCCGCCCTCCCTCGGCCACGCGCCCTACCGAGGGCCATCCTCGCTAACCTCTCCATCGAGGTGCTCTCTGTTGTCTCCTTGGGCGACTGGCGTAGGAGGGCCAGAGAAGGCGAAGAAGGCGGGTGGCGGCCGTCAACTCGGAGTACGCGGGCACCGATGCCTTCGTCGCGTATTGCCGGCCCGCTGCCTCGTCTTCCAGCTCCTTTCCCGGCACCAAGCTGTTCTCTTGGTGCCTTCTGCTCCTCGCACCTAGCCTAGGCGCCCCTTTTGGCCTCTGCTATCTTGCTCCATCTTCTGAGGAGAGAGACAAGAAAGGGATTATGGGCATTTTATCTCTTTTTAGTTTTTGAGCCTGTGGGCACTCGTTAGATTTAAAGCTTGTAATCCCCTTGCTCATGTTTTTCTTTCCGTATGAATTGTACCTGTATGGGATGTTTTTAATGAAAAAGGGTGCCTGCCGGGCTTTTTGTGCGTGAGCGAGGCCCATGCCAAGGAACGAGTCCTTGTTATTTTTAAGATAAACATTGTTGCCCGGCAATAGGCCTTGCCGTCCCCCCACTTCGGTCGACCATTCTCGTGCTCTTGGCGGAGGCAGGGGCGAAGTAGAGTTAGGCCCCTCGTTTATCTCCTCGTCACCGCGACTACTACCAAAGTTCCGACCCAGGGGATAGCTCTTGGGTACGGGAAAAGGGGAGCACGGTGGTTTTAAGAATATAAACGAGGTTTCATATGTCCCAGTTCTATACGGAAGTGCATAAAAGGGGATAAAAGACTTATCTGAATCCGCAGCCCCCGACAACCTTGGCTTGCCGTGGTTGGATCCTTGTGTCTTCAGCCCCCGGCGATCCTGGCTTGCCGGGGCCGGAGCGCCGGTCCATCCTCTTTCTCCCAAGCGGCTCAGGAGATATGTCCACATGCCCTGCGAACCAAAGAGGACAGAAAGACGCACACTCGACCTCTAGGCTAGGGGTTAGTCGCCGCTAAGCACTATCAACCCTAACCGAGGAAGAGACTTAACCTAGCATGCATGCTATAACTTAGGGCGCCAGCGCTTCATTTATTTATGCTCAAGGTCTGCGCCTGGCTTTGTACACAGGGTTTCATGCCTTGCCGGCAAAGCTTGTACAAAAGGTGGCTTGCCGGGGGGCCCGGCAAGCCGCGCCTTATGGGTAAAACTTGCGAAGATGGTCGATGTTCCAGGAGTTGCTCACTGGGACAACATCTACGGTCTCCAGGCGGACTGTCGGGCCTGGTGACTCGTATTACCCGATAAGGGCCTTCCCACTTTGGCGTCAACTTGTTGGTATTCTTGGCCGACTGAACGCGCCGAAGAACAAGGTCGCCTTCCTCAAAGCTTCGGGCATGAAGCTTGCGGCTATGGTAGCAACGCAAGGCTTGCTGGTAGCGTGCTGCTCTCACAGCCGCCCGAAGAGGATCTTCCTCAAGGAGTGTTGCGTCATCTTGTCGCAATTGCTCTTGCTCAAGCTCGTCGTAAGCGAGCACTCGAGGTGACCCGTATGTGAGTTCTGTGGGGAGAACTGCTTCTGCCCCGTATACTAGGGCAAAGGGTGTCTGGCCGGTGGCTCGATTTGGCGTCGTCCTGATCGACCAAAGAACCGCCGGCAACTCATCGATCCAGCGCTTTCCACTCTTGTGCAGCTTGTCAAAAGTCTTTGTCCTCAGGCCTCGCAACACTTCAGCATTTGCCCTCTCCGCTTGGCCGTTACTCCATGGGTGTGCCACGGAGGCAAAACAGACCTTACTGCCAAGGTCTTGGATGTATTGCATGAAGGTGTGGCTTGTGAACTGCGTGCCATTGTCGGTGATGACTCTGTTTGGCACACCAAAATGGCAGACTAGTCCCTTGAAGAACTTGACGGCTGACTGTGCTGTCACCTTCCTCACTGCTTCCACCTCCGGCCACTTTGTGAACTTGTCGATTGCAACGTACAAGTACTCAAAGCCCCCGACAGCACGGGGGAAGGGGCCCAGTATGTCGAGCCCCCAGACCAAAAATGGCCATGAGAGAGGGATTGTTTGAAGGGCTTGAGCTGGTTGATGAAGCTTCTTTGAATGGAAATGACATGCTTCACACTTGGTTACTAGTGTCGTTGCATCCTGGAGGGCAGTGGGCCAGAAGAAACCCAGCCGGAACGCCTTGCCGGCAAGGGGCCTCGACCCTATGTGGGAGCCACATATGCCTCCGTGTATCTCCGCCAACAGCTCCAGTCCTTCCTCCCGGGGAATACACTTCAATTTCACACCGTTCGGTCTCTTTCTGTACAGGACGTCATCGATGAACTGATACATAGCAGACCGACGGGCTACTTTCTCCTCTTCTTCCTGCTCCTGAGGAAGCTCCCCTATTTGGAGGAATCGGGCGGTATGTTGTGCCCATGTCGGAGCCTGGGGCTCGACGGCAAGGACCAAAGGCATTTCTTCTGCCATGGGAGCGGCCGTCTCTACGGCCAGGGCTTGACGGCCTGCCGGAGTCGGTCGCTCCTTGGCAGGCTCAGGGCCCACGGCAACACCCTTGCCGGTGGCCCCTGGGGGCTCGGCGGGAAAGTACTTGCCGGGGCCGGATTTCCTCTGCTTGTTCTGCTCCGTTGATGGTTCGACGGATGGTTGAGTCAACCGAAGCAAAAAGGTACCTGGTTCCACAGGTAGCTTGAATGCAGCGCGCTTTGACAGGTAGTCAGCTATGTCGTTCTCCGCTCGGGGAACGTGCTCCGCTTGTATACCGTCAAAGCACTCTTCCAGCTTCCTCACCTCATCTACGTAGGCCTCCATCAACGGGCTCTGATAATCCTTGTTGACTTGTCTGACGACAAGCTGTGAATCACCCCGGACGATGAGCTTTTTTACTCCGAGGTCTGCCGCGATCCTGAGACCGGCAAGCAATCCCTTGTATTCAGCAGTGTTGTTGGTGGACATCTCCCTGGGAAAGTGCATCTGGATTACATACTTGAGGTGCTCTCCGGTGGGTGCGACGAGCAGCACACCAGCACCGGCGCCTTGCAGCGAGAAAGCTCCGTCAAAGTACATAATCCAGTCGCGAGTGGTTTCCTTGCCGGGGAGAGTGGTCTCCTGGATCTCTTCGTCAGGCGTTGAGGTCCATTCTGCAATGAACTCCGCCAGGACTCTGCTCTGGATGGTTGAAGTACTTTCAAACTTCAACAAAGCTTGACAATTCCAAGGCCCACTCCACAATCCTTCCGGTTGCGTCTGGGTTGTGCAGTATCCGTTGCAACGGGAGGCGGGTGACGACGGTGATCTCGTGGGCTTGGAAGTAATGACACAGCTTCCTCGAGGCCATAAGGAGGCCGAAGAGCAATTTCTGCACACCGGAGTACCTTGACCTAGCCCCCTGCAAGAGGGAGCTGACAAAGTAAACCGGGTGCTGCATCATCTTCTTCTTCTGCACCACCTCATTTGGCCACGCGGGCCCGACCTGACGGCGCTAGTCTCTGCCGGGAGCCTTGCCTTGCCGGCACCAGGCCCTACCGGGGGAGTCTCTGACTTGCCATCCGCCGGTCCTAGCGTTGCCACTGCCTCTTCGTCAATCTCCCTCTGCGCCACTAGCGCGGCACTGACCACTTGGTTCGTCGCCGCCAGATACAGCAGCAACAGTTCTTGTGGTTTTGGCGCAACTAGTAACGGCGTAGAGGAAAGGTATCTCTTCAGGTCTTGCAACGCCGCGTCGGCCTCTGGGGTCCACTCCATTGGGCCTGCCTTCTTCAGGATCTTGAAAAAAGGAAGGGCGCGCTCGGCAGACTTGGAGATGAATCGGCTCATGGCGGCAACGCAGCCAGTGAGCCGACGCACATCCTTGATCCGCTTGGGCGCCTCAATCTGCTCGATAGCCTTGATCTTGTCTGGGTTTGCCTCGATCCCACGCTGCGACATGAAGAACCCGAGAAGTTTGCCGGACGGAATGCCGAAGACACACTTCTCAGGGTTCAGCTTGAGGTCGATCTTGCGTAGGTTGGCAAACGTCTCTTCTAAGTCTTATACAAGAGTTGCCCTGTCCTTGGTTTTGACCACTATGTCATCCATATAGGCTTCCATATTTCTATGTAGCTGGGGTTCAAAACCAATTTGGACTGCCCTTGCAAACGTTGAGCCAGCACTCTTCAACCTGAAAGGCATCCGTAAAAAGCAGTACATACCACATGGGGTGATGAATGTTGTCTTCTCTTCGTCTTCTCTTGTCATGAAGATCTGGTGGTAGCCCGAGTAGGCATCGAGGGATGATAACAGATCACACCCGGCCATGGAGTCAACAATCTGGTCGATGCGTGGCAACGGGAAGGGGTCCTTAGGACAAGCCTTATTGATATCTGTGTAATCAATACACAGCCTCCACTTCCCGTTTGCCTTGCGCACCACTACCGGATTGGCCAACCATGTCGGATGGAGCACTCCCCTCACCAAGCCCGCTGCTTCCAACTTCCTGATCTCTTCTGTGATGAACTCCTACCGTTCCAAAGCTTGCTTCCTGACCTTCTACTTGACGGGTCGCGCATGGGGACAGACAGCAAGATGGTGCTCAATCACTTCCCTGGGAACGCCGGGGATGTCAGATGCTTGCCATGCAAACACATCGACATTCGCCCGCAGGAAAGTGACGAGCGCGCTTTCCTATTTGCTGTCGAGGGTGGAGCTTATGGTGAAAGCCCCTCCCGTGCCATCCTCCCTGACGGACACCTTCTTGGTCTCTGGTGGCGTAGCTCTGGATTTCTTGCTCTTGCCGGTGGAGCTCTCTGGCACGTCCTCGACGGTAGCACAACACTCCGAAGAGGTGCGCTTGCCGGAGTGGGTGCGAGAGGTCTTGCCGGTCTTCTTCTTCCCTCCCGGGGCTTCAGCGGCAGGAGCAAGTGCCTTGGCGGCAGCTGCTGCAACTGCTTCCCGGTAGAGTAGGTCGGCGCAGATCAGCGCGTCCTTCTTGTCGGAGGGGACGGTGATGATGTTCATCGGCCCAGGCATCTTCAGCGTGTTGTAGGCGTAGTGCGACGCCGCCATGAACTTGGCCAGTGCCGGGCGGCCGAGGATCCCGTTGTAGGGCAAGGGGATCTCGGCTACGTCGAAGACAATCCTCTCCGTCCTGTAGTTCAGCTCGCCTCCAAACGTCACGGGCAACGTGACCTTCCCCTTTGGCTGGCTCCTCCCCGGGTTGACCCCTTGAAACGTGCCCGTTTCCTCGAGGTCTCCATCAGGAATTTGCAGCCTTTTGATCACAACGGGTGAGATCAAGTTCAGACCGGCCCCGCCGTCAACCAGCATCTTGTTCACCTTGAGGTTGCGTATCGTTGGTGAAACCAACAACGGCAAACACCCGACCGCAGTTGTGCGGTCAGGGTGATCCTCGGCGTCAAAGATGAGGGGCGTGCTGGACCACTTCAGCGGCTTCTGAGCGTCGAACGAGGGCTCCGCCGCTGTAATCTCACGCGCCCACTGTTTGAGCTGGCGGTGAGAAGTATGCAGCGAGGCGCCACCGTCGACGCACATGGCCTCTGTAGCCTTCTGGAACTCTTGCTCGCCGGACTCGTCGTCCTCGTCATGATCATCATCTTCTTGCTTCTTGTCGCGGCCCCGAGCGGGCCTCTCTTGTTGGTTATCCTTGCCGCGGCGGCCTCCTTGGCCGCCACGCTTCTTGCCGGATCCCTCGGCACCATCCTGGCCCTTCTCCTTGTCTCGCCTCTCGTACTCAGCTTTTTGCTTCTCAGCAAGCAGCTCGACTTGTCGGCAGTTCTGGAGGTCGTGGCCCTTGGTGCGGTGGATCTTGCAGTACTGCTTGTCGGAGCTTCCTGGCTTGTCGGCAGCCGCCAAGGCCCGGCAGGCGGCGCACCCGGCAATCTCCTTGCCGGGGTCGTCTGCCTTGGCCTTCTTGGCAGCGCCGGTGCTGTCGGATCCCTCGACGGCAAGCACGGTCTTGCCCTTGCGTTTCCTGTTGCGACACCGGCCCTTCTTCGTCGGGGTGGCGGTGTCTTCATGAGTAGAGTCGGTTTCCGCGTCGGCATCCTCGCCGGGGTACTTCCTTCCCTCTTCAGCCCGGGCGCACCTATCGGCCAGAACATAAAGTTCGTCCACATCCTTAACCTTGTTCATCGCCAGCTCTTCGCGCATCTTGCGGTTGCGGACGTTCTGATGGAACGCGCTGATCACGGTGGCGGGATGAACATCGGGGATGTTGTACTGCACCCGGCTGAACCTCTGGATGTACTTGCACAGGGTTTCCCCTTCCTTCTGGGGAATGATATGCAGATCACTGGCCTAGCCATGAGCTTGGTGGCCCCGGTGAAGGCACCAACGAACTCATGGCACAGATCCGACCAAGAAGAGATGGAATCTGCCGACAAGTGCATCAACCAAGACATGACGTTGGGCTTTAGTGCCAATGGGAAGTAATTGGCAAGCACCTTGTCTTCGCGAGCTCCGGCAGCTTGCATCGCGATGGTGTAGATGCTGACGAACTCTGACGGATGGGTCTTGCCATTGTACTTCTCGCCAGCGTCGGTCTTGAACGTGCGGTGGGACGGCCACTAGAACTGCCGCAACTCACGGGTAAAACCTGGGCAACCCACCTCGTAAGGTAGGCCACCAGAGCTCCCCGGCGCTGGGTGGTTCATAGCGGGTCCCGCCCGCTTGTCTGACTGGTGGCGCGTTTTGCGCCGACGCTTGATAGTGGTTCGAGCATCTTCGTGGGCTCGTTCTCGAAGAACTTGGCGTTGGTCGCGATGGGTCCGTGGGTCGGACGACGCTATGGAAATATTATCACAAGCGTCATCGCAATGGACCGACACCCATGGTGGCTGGCGTGGAGGAGGAGAGTGCACCGTGGCCGCAGCACCCCCGCCCCCTCCACCGCTGCCATGCGGTGGTTCGACGGAGCACCGGCCCGAAGGCCCCGCCGGTCGCGGATCATCTTTATTAGCGACGGCGACGAGGCTCCGGATGGTGGCTCTCCACTCGTCGAGCTTCTCCGCAGCAGGAGGGAAGTCGAGGAGCAGCTGCGCGCGTGCCAATGCTTCTGCTGGCATGGGTGGTGGTGACAGCTGCATGGACCGTGGCACGCTTCGACTTCTAACTACGTTAGAAGGAGCTCTACCACGGCCCAGCGGTTGCGTGCCATTTTCGCCAGTGCTTCGGCGAGCATGCTGGACTCCATCGTCCCGCGGACGATGCACATGGCTCTTCCCACGGCGGTGTCCGGGGTCTCGAGCATGGTGGCGCTACTCGTCACGCGCACCCTGGGAAGAGCGCGCTGTGGATACCGGCGTGGGCGTCTTGGACGTTGCTGCACCGCCCGTGGGTGGCACAACGACACTCCTAGAGGGCCCCGCGCCGCCTCCGGGGGGGCCAGCTCCGTCTTTGGATTTCGCGGCGTGCGGTCCGTCGCCTGGCGCACGATGCCGCTCGCCAGGCTCTGACTGTGAGAGCGACGCTGGTGCTCGCGGACTGCGGCCCGGGTCCTGTCTGCGACCGGCCCGCTGCTCGCCCGCACTGGCACGGGCCGCTTGGCTCCCGACGAGCCGATCGCTGTGACCGTCTTCTTCTTGGGAGCCATGGCGATGAAGAACTGCTAGGCTAACTACTAGACGAGATTCTCACAATTGTGCCGCCCCTACCTGGCGCGCCAAAGATGTCGGTGGGAAACGACACCTATGGGATCACAAGGATCCCTACTACGGTTGCCGGGTCGCGGGGTTGTGAGAGGAGCAGGATTAGCAGTCAACACGAGGATCGTTTACCCAGGTTCGGGCTGCAAGGATGCGTAATACCCTAGTCCTGCTTTGGTGTGTATTTGAGAGAGTTCTTGAGCTCTCGAACTAGCTACGGTGGCTGCGTCGTTCAAAAGAGCCGAATCCCTCTCCAGTATACCAAGGGCCTCCTTTTATAGTCGAAAGGGGCTGCCACAGTGGCATACAGGAGGTGGAAAGGCCTACAATGCTGCGAGCTTATCGCTCGTGTTACAGGACAAGACGCATTTAATGCGTAGCTTAGGTGTCCCTTAGCTTTATTGGGGACGGGAACGAGGCCCGTCCCGTCCGTTGCCGCCTCGCCTTGCTTCGACACGCGCCTAGGCCAGCGGTGCATGCGGCGCCATGTAGGCAGGCAGGCAGCTGAGGTGGCGCGGTGGTAGGGTCTTCACGAAGATCTGCATGCCACCACGCAAGTGCTTGCTGAGTTGGCGTAGAGACCGCCCGTCGCCACGCAGGTGCCTGCCCAACTGGTTGAGCTAGCAGCTGCTTGGGGACGGCGGTGGAGTCTTGGTCGACGCGGGCCTGGCTGTGGCCCCGCTGATGCCCTCGGCAAGGGCCTTGCCGGGGGCCCGACAAGGGTCTTGCCGTGGCATTGCAGTCGTCCCCGGCAAGGCGCTTGCCCGGGGTCTTGTGGATCTCCTCGACAAGGATCCAACCGAGGGTCTCCGTCTTCTGGTTCTCATCTGATCTCATATCTCTATGGTCTTGACAAAGATTTGCATGCTACCACGGAGGTGCCTCCTGAGCCCTAGTTCCAATGTGGTTGGTTGAGTTGGAACCCGTGGGCTCAAGGGTGGCTCCCTCCGCTGGTGTGGGCGAGCTGCCCCGGCAAGGGTCTTGCCGGGGGAACCTGCTTCATCCCTCTGCTTCTTTGTGTTCTTGGCCTTGGCGTTGTCTTGGGCTTCAGCTTCTCTCCGGCTTCCCTCCTTTGCCCTGCTATGTGCGGTCGTGGCGCGCGGCTCCGACTGCCCGTGCACAAGTAAAGGGGTACAAAGGTGTGCCCCTACTTTTGTACACCGACAGGGACTGACTGTGTGGGATGTACTTACGACCGAAAACAATTTCGCCTGTATAATTGTATTTTTTAACACTACTATACGTATAACCATATTTGATCGCTCGCCGATCGCACACGACCTCATTTTGCCGAGCGTGTGTGCCAGGAGGGCATATCCCCGACGGTTTCTGGGTCGTGTGGGAAGGACCCCGCCTATCGCCCACACTCACTTGGCGACGGTTCCAAATGCCATCGCGGATAGGGGTTAGAAACCGTTTGTATAGCACCTTGTTGTACCAATGTAAGATAAGTAAAGGTGATATGATACCGGGACACCTCCCCCAAGCCAAGGGGAGTGCCCATACCCGATACTCAAGTTTCCTTTGGTGATGGAGAAGGAGGTGGTGGTGATGAGGTAGAGGGTTTGTCCTTCTCTTTCTCCAGCTTACGTCGGAGAGTAAAGTTATCTATCCTCAACTCATCATTCTCCATCTCAAGCTTTATTATCCTCTTGCATAACGTCAGCATGCTTTCGTTCTTGAAACGAAGGGGAACTGGTTCATCTTCATCCTCTTCATCGGAAAACCATATGTAGGGATAGGTGTCCTTGAAGATGTTTTTGTCTAAAGGCTGATAAGAAACTGGGCACTCTTCCTCGGAATCTTGAGATGACAAACTTTCAGATCTGTGAGGAAATAACAAGGAAAAGAAAACAGAAGATTTCTCCGTGATACAGTGGTCAATAGGTTCGGGGGGTATATAAAGATTTTTTATCTTCGGAAACAAGCAAACGGAAGAAAAACGGAGTCCGGAAGGCACAACCCACCTGGGCGCGCCTGGCTAGTGTCTTGCGCTCACCAGGGTTACCTTCCTGGTTGTTTCTTATTTTCCTAATTTTTCATATATTCCAAAACTGACAAAAAATATGTTTGCGGATTTTTTGGAGTCTGTTTACTTACCAGATCACGTACCTCCTCTTTTTTCACGGTTCTGGAGTGTTCTGAAAGGTTTCCTTTATGTGTTCTTCAGGTGTTATAGTTTGGATAATATTGCTTTCAACATTAATGGGCGTACCCGAGATATAATGTTTTGTTCTTTTCCCATTGACAACCTTCGGGTTAGTACCTTCGGCATTATTTATTTTGATGGCTCCAGACCGATAAACCTCCTCGATAACATAGGGTCCTTCCCATTTGGAGAGGAGTTTTCCTGCAAAGAATCTGAAATGAGAGTTGTGCAAAAGAACATATTCTCCAATTTTGAACTCACGCTTTTGGATTCTTTTTTCATGTCATCTTTTAAGTTTTTCTTTAAATAACTTGGCATTTTCATAAGCTTGGGTTCTCCATTCATCCAGTGAGCTGATATCAAATAACCTCTTTTCACCAGCAAGTTTGAAATCATAGTTGAGTTCTTTAATTGCCCAATATGCTTTATGTTCTAACTCAAGAGGCAAATGACAAGCTTTTCCATAAACCATTTTATAAGGAGACATACCCATAGGATTTTTATGTTGTTCTATAAGCCCAAAGTGCATCATCTAATTTCTTAGACCAATTCTTTTGGGACCTATTGACAGTTTTTTGTAAAATTAATTTTATTTCTCTATTGCTAAGTTCAGCTTGACCACTGGACTGAGGATGATAAGGTGATGCAATTCTAGGGTTAACATCGTACTTAGCAAGCATTTTATGCAAAGCACCATGAATAAAGTGTGAACCACCATCATTCATTAAATATCTAGGGACTCCAAACCTTGCGAAAATAACTTCCTTCAGAATTTTAATAGAGGTGTTGTGATCAGCACTACTAGTTGGAATAGCTTCTACCCACTTAGTAACATAATCAACAACAACCAAAATATGAGTATACCCATTAGAGGAAGGAAAAGGTCCCATGTAATCAAAACCCCAAATATCAAATGGTTCAACAGCAAGTGAATAATTCATAGGAACTTCTTGATGCTTACCAATATTACCAATTCTTTGACATTCATCACAAGATAAAACAAACTTGCGGGCATCTTTGAAGAGGGTAGGCCAATAAAACCCAGATTGCAATACCTTGTGAGCAGTTCTGTCTCCTGCATGATGCCCTCCATAAGCTTCAGAGTGACATTTCCGTAGGATTTGTCCCTATTCATGCTCAGGTACACAACGTCTTATAATACCATCTACTCCTTCTTTATAAAGATGTGGGTCATCACAAAAGTAATGTCTCAAATCATAGAAGAATTTTTTTTCTTTTGTTGGTATGTGAAGCTAGGTGGTATATATTCAGCAACCATGTAATTAGCATAGTCTATAGCATAGCAAGGAGTGTTATGAGAAACATTTATTGCAGCTAATTTCTCATTAGGAAAACTATCGTTAGTAGGTTGTGGGTCATCAAGAATATTTTCTAACCTAGACAAGTTATCAGCTACGGGGTTCTCAGCTCCCTTTCTATCAGTGATATATAAGTCAAATTCTTGCAGCAAGAGAACCCACCTAATGAGTCTAGGTTTAGCATCTTTCTTTTCCATAAGATATTTTATAGCAGCATGATCAGTGTGAACAATCACTTTAGAATCAACAATGTAAGATCTGAATTTATCATAAGCAAACACCACTGATAAAAATTCTTTTTCAGTAGTAGCATAATATCTTTGGGCATTGTCTATAGTTTTACTAGCATAATGAATAACATTTACTTTCTTATCAACTCTCTGTCCTAGAACAACACTAACAGCATAATCACTAGCATCACACATAATTTCAAAAGGCAAGTTCCAATCAGGTGGTTGAACAATAGGTGCAGAAATTAAGGCTTTCTTAAGTGTTTCAAAGGCTTCTACACAATCATCATAAAAAGAGATGGAACATCCTTTTGTAAAAGATTTGTAAGAGGCCTAGAAATTTCAGAGAAGTCTTTAATAAACCTCCTATAGAAACCAGCATGACTGAGGAAACTACGAATACCTTTGATATCTTTAGGACATGACATTTTCTCAATTGCATCAACTTTAGCTTTATCCACCTCAATACCTTATTCAGAAATTTTATGTCCCAAGACAATACCTTCATTAACCATAAAGTGGCACTTCTCCCAATTCAAGACAAGATTAGTTTGCTCACATCTCTGCAAAACTCGATCAAGGTTGCTGAAGCAATCATCAGCAATCATCAAAAGAAGTTTCGTAAATAGAAAAATCATCCATGAAAACCTCAACAATCTTTTCACAAAAGTTAGAGAATATAGCAGTCATACATCTTTGGAAGGTAGCAGGTGCATTGCATAAACCAAAAGGCACACGTCTATAAGCATAAGTTCCAAAAGGACAAGTAAAAGTGGTTTTCTCTTGATCAGGTTGTGAAACAGGTATTTGAGAAAAAACAGAATATCCGTCTAGGAAACAAAAGTGTGTGTGCTTAGATAGTCTTTCTAGCATTTGATCAATAAATGGTAGAGGGTAATGATCTTTTCTAGTAGCTTTATTTAATTTTCTAAAATTAATTACTATTCTATAACCAGTGACAATTCTTTGTGGAGTAAGTTCATTTTTATCATTAGGAACAATAGTAATACCTCCCTTCTTAGGGACACAACGAACAAAACTTACCCATCTACTATCAGGTAGGGATAGATTATACCTGCTTCCAGAAGCTTCAATATTTCAGTTCTTACCACTTCTTTCATTTTAGGATTTAAACGTCTTTGGTGATCAACAACAAGTTTAGCATCAGGTTCCATATTAATCTTGAGCTAAAAGAGAGTGGGACTAATGCCCTTAAAATCATCAAGAGTATATCCAATAGCAGCTCGGTGCTTCTTCAGAACCTTCAATAATCGTTCTTCTTCATGTTCTGAAAGGTTAACACTAATAATAACAGGATATATCTTTTTCTCATCAAGATAAGCATATTTCGAAGTGTCTGGCAATTGTTTTAATTCAAACACAGGGTCACCCTTAGGAGGGGGAGGACCTCCTAGAGTTTCAATAGGCAAATTGTGTTTAAGCAGAGGTCGTTGTTTAAAGAAAATTTTATCTATCTCATTTATTTCATACATATGCATATCATTTTCATGGTCTAGCAAATATTGTTCTAGTGGATCAATAGGAGGAACGACAATAGAAGCAAGGCCAATTATTTCATCCTTACTAGGCAATTCTTTCTTATGATGCTTTCTACTAAACTTGGAAAAATTAAACTCACGAGACGCATCACCAAAACTAACACCGATAGTTTGTTTCTCACAATCTATTTTAGCATTAACGGTGTTCAAGAAAGGTCTACCAAAGATAATGGGACAAAAGTCATCTTGTGGGGAACCAATAACAAGAAAATCAGTAGGATATTTTATTTTCCCACACAAGACTTCAACATCTCTAACAATCCCAAGTGGTGTGATGGTGTCTCTATTAGCAAGTTTAATAGTAACATCTATGTCTTCTATTTCAACGGGTGATATATCATTCATAATTTCTTGAAATAAGGTAAAAGGAATAGAACTCACACTAGCACCTAAATCACATAAACCATGATAACAGTGATCTCCTATTTTGACCGAGACAACAGGCATGCCAATAACAGGTCTATGTTTATCTTTTTCATCGGGTTTGGCAATTCTAGTAGCACTGGTACATGTCGGTGCTATACAAACGGTTTTTAACCCCTTTTCGCGACGGCGTTCGGAACCGTCACCTAGTGAGTGACTGCGATAGGGGGGTCCTTCCCACACGACCCAGAAACCGTCGGGGATATGCCATCCTGGCACACACGCTCGGCAAAATGAGGTCGTGTGCGACCGGCGGGCGACCAAATACGGTTATACGTACATCAGTGCTAAGAAAATACAATTATACAGGCGAAATCGTTTCCGTTCGTAAGTACATCCCACACAGTCAGTCCCTGCTTAACGTTTACGTTCGTATATACATCCCACACAGTCACTCCAAGGAAAACGTTTGCGCAAGGTGGCGTAATGCAAACAGTTTTCAAGAGAATGTCGTGTGTGATTGTTCATTGATCCAACACGGTTTATTCCTAGAAACTGTGTCCGTTGCTTCAGCTTATCACCCACAGTGTTTTCGCAATAACCGTTTGCAATAGGAAAACCCAATTAGCAGGCTAATTGCCCTATTAATAATCATCCATTTACTAATCTAATTGGCATTCATATTAAGCACATCATATATTTCATTTCCATTAAGGAAGCAGGATTTCATAATTGAAATACATCCGAGTACAACATGATATGGCTTCAGCACTCAGCTACCCCATTACACAACTGCACCAGCACCAAGTTTCACATGCAACATCTGGAACCTTTCAAAATTAGCATCATAGACGGTACATAGATAGATGCATCTCATCTGGAAAACTACTGAAGCGGAAGGTGAATATTGAGCCTTCATTCATGTTGAAGGTCTTTGCAACTTTAGGCTAGTGCCTGTGGATGATTGACCGTCCATCCTTCGACCTCTTCAGGAACACTTCAATATTGAACTGTGGGTGTTGTATGAAAACTTTCCTCGCCTCCTGACCATAGAGGTGGTTTGAGAGGTAATCATCAGTGAACCCTGAAAACAAGGATGTGCATAAATATCTTCTCTATATTGGAAATGGGGCAAAGGAATAAAATAAAGCAAGGTATAATAGTTAGTACCGTCTTGTAAATCTCAGTGCTTCCCATTGTTTCCCTGCAACACATATAAGGTAGTTAGTCATCAGGTTAAGTAAGGGTTCGCATGCTATCAGTAAAATATGTTGATGTTAAATAAGCACATTGCAGATTCATCAGATTAATTCAAGCCACATGGAAAACCCATTTATCCAAACCAAGCATGATTAAGAACTAGGAAATATAGCACTTGTATATGTTTCTCATGTATTAAGTGCAGCCAACTTTGATTTATTCCTCACATGGTATAGAATAATAGAATGCAGCCACAACAATTGAAAATCGCATTGCAGAATTGAAACAAACAGTTAACTAAACACCATAAAAAATGAACCAAATGTTAACTGAGCACCACATTGCACAATATAACATAGTCCTAATAGAAGATCAGATAGTTAACCAAACCAAGCATGCTTAACAACTTGGAAATATATCAATTGTATTTGTTTCTCATGTATTTAGTACAACCAAAGTCAATTTATTTCTCACATGGTATACAATAACAGAATGCACCCACAACAATTGAACATTGCATTGCAGAATTGAGCCAACCAGTTAACTAAACACCTCAACAAATGAACCAAACTTTAACTGAGCACCACATTGCACGATATAACATACTCCTAATAGAAGATCAGACAGTTAACCAAACCAAGCATGCTTAACAACATGGAAATATAGCAATTGTATTTGTTTCTAATGTATTTAGTACAGCCAAATTCGATTTATTTCTCACATGGTATACAATAACAGAATGCAGTGACAACAATTGAACATCGCATTGCAGAATTGAACCAAGCAGTTAACTAAACACCACAACAAATGAACCAAACATTAACTGAGCACCACATTGCACAATATAACATACTCCTAATAGAATATCGGACAGTTAACCAAACCAAGCATGCTTGACAACTTGGAAAATTGCACCCTGAAGAATTGAACATCACATTTGCAGAATTGAACGAAACAGTTAACTGAACACCACATTGCACGACATATAAAACATATACTCTAGAGCAGAAGATTGCATGGTAAAAGTAGATAGCACAATCCACTAGAATTTGTTAAGGAAAGGCAGTAGCTAGCAAACTGAACATGGGTCCTTATAGTGAGCTAATAAGACAAGCTACTCCTCATTGTCGGAGATATCAATGACGATTGGCTCCTTGGACATGGAAGAGGGCGAGGCCTCCGCATCGTGGGTGCCCTCGTCGTAGTGGTGAGTTGCCTGAGCCGCTCCAGGCACCAACCTGCTTGCTCTCGAGATGAGGTAAGCGCGTGCACGCTGAGAAAACACCTCGTAGTCTTCATCGAAGGCACCGACGGTGGCCTCGAGAAAACCCATGAACTGTCGTTTAAAGCAGCCAACCGCATCGCAGTGTCGGCGTGCGAGGCGTCGATGGTGGCTTCGACGGCGAGGTGCTCCTCCAAGATCTGGGGGTCGGCACGAATGGCTGCCATCACGACCTTATCCACGTGTGCGGCCGCGATTTGCTTCTCCGCTGCCGAATGCTCCTTGAGATCCTGGCTATACTTCGTGCACCATGGCTTAGGGCGGCGCTTATTTGGTGGATGGGTCGGTGATTTGGGTGGAAGGTGTCGCGCTCGCGCCAGCGATCGGGGCATGTGGGATGTGGGAGGAGGAGGAGGAGGATGGGGGTCGGGTGTGGATTACCTGCCTAGATAGGCGAGGCCGAGCAGCATGAAGGAGGGTCACCAGCGAGGAGGCGGCACTGCAAGCAAGGAGTGAAGGTTTGAACTTGGAAAGGAAGGCGGAAATAAGGGAAATGTGGCTTTGGGTAAGGGGGAGGGGGCGGGGAGGCAGATATTTCCGCGGAAGCCAAAAATTTGGAATCGCTTCAGCGAAAAAACTGGCGCGCAAAGTGTCATCAGACACGGTCCCTTCTTCAGAGCGGGCTGTGGACTGTAGCCGTTGCACCTTCTCGAATAAGCCGTATGCGTACTATACTCTGACGATGCTCCAAGACAATTTGTGTTGCATCTCACACGGTTGGTTATAATAAACTGTGTGGGCTCTACTTGATTTTTCTTCTTGATTTGAATTACATAATGGGGTCATTGCTAGACCTTTTATCTGCAGTGAACATGCAACTATATGTGTGTCGTAAAAGAATTGGAATTTTTGGGGTTCGTTTGGACATTGTTATGCATTAACTGAGTTTTCAATGCATTTATGTGCATAATTCAAATTTGAACTACATGCACATGCTCCAGTGCATATAAATTGGTTGAAAAATCAAATCTTTGTCCTTGGGTGCATGCTTAGGTCCCATGCATGAAATGGGAATGAATGTCAAACACCCTGCCACCGTCACTCGGCCGCAAACATTGAGATAACTGGTTTTTAAATTCTAGTAAATCCAAAACTCGTCTAAAATACATGAAACTTGGCATGCTATCATGGAGCGGCATCAACATGCCGTGGTAAATTTTTTGTCCCATTTGGGGCATGTTTGTGTATATGCTTCTCACAAACCAGAGCTTCTCACAACAAGCATGATGGTTTCGGTAAGGAACGTCCCACCTTTGGGAACGAAACAATATCCATTGCCTCTTATTGCATTAAAAAAAATCTCGTGTCAACATAGAACAACAGGAGTGTTGTGTCATTTTTTGTGATTTTTCGGGGTTCGTTTGGAAATTTTTTATGCATTAACTGAGTTTTCAATGCATTTATGTGCATAATTCAAATTTGAACTACATGCACATGCTACAGTGCATATAAATTGGTTGAAAAAACAAATCTTTGTCCTTGGGTGCATGATTAGGTCCCATGCAAGAAATGGGAATGAATGTCAAACACCCTGCCATCGTCACTCGGCCGCAAACATTGAGATACCTGGTTTTCAAATTCTAGCAAATCCAAAACTAAGCTGAAATTCATGAAACTTGGCATGGTATCATGGAGCGGCATCAACATGCCGTGGTAAAAAATTTGTCCCATTGGAGCAGGTTTGGGTATAAGCTTCTCACAACAAGCCTGATGGTTTCGGTATGGAATGTGCCACCTTTGGGGACGAAATGATATCTGTTGCCTCTTATTGCTTTCAAAAAATTTCTAGTGCCAACGTTGAACAACAGGAGTGTTGTGTTAAGTTTTGGAATTTTTCGGGGTTCACTTGGACATTTTTATACATTAACTGGGTTTTCTAGGCATTTTATGTGCATAATTCAAATTTGAAATACATGCACATGCTCTAGTGCATATAAATTGGTTGAAATATCAAATCTGTGTCCTTGGGTGCATGCTTAGGTCCCATGCAAGAAGCGAATGAATTTCAAACACCAGGGCACTTTTGATTGCCGGCAAAACGTTAAGATACCTGGTTTTTAAATTCTAGTAAATCCAAAAATCGTCTGAAATTCATGAAACTTGGCATGGTATCATGGAGCGGCATCAACATGCCGTGGTCAGAATTTTGTCCCATTTGGGGCAGGTTTGGGTATAAGGTTCTCACAAACCAGAGCTTCTCACAACAAGCTTGATGGTTTCGGTACGGAACGTGCCACCTTTGGGGACGAAACGATATCCGTTGCCTCTTATTGCTTTCAAAAATTTTCTAGTGCCAACATAGAACAACAGGAGTGTTGTGTTAAGTTTTGGAATTTTTCAGGGTTCGTTTGGACATTTTTATACATTAACTGGGTTTTCTAGGCATTTTATGTGCATAATTCAAATTTGAAATACATGCACATGCTCTAGTGCATATAAATTGGTTGAAAAATCAAATTTGTGTCCTTGGGCGCATGTTAGGTCCCATGCAAGAAATGGGAATGAATTTCAAACACCAGGGGACTGTTGATTGCCAGCAAAACGTTGAGATACCTGGCTTTTAAATTTTAGTAAATCCAAAACTCGTCTGAAATTCATGAAAGTTGGCATGCTATCATGGATTGGCACCCGACATGCTGTGGTATTTTTCGTGTCCATTTTGAGAGAAGGCACACTCGAATAACAGCCAACAAAGGCATTTTGAAAAAATAGCTGCCACTTTAATATCTCAAACGTTTGTATAATTCAAACTGTGTGCGTTCTGTTAACCATTCACGTGACCCCACGTGTCTTGCTTTTAATGGCTATAGGAGGTGCCGTGCGGACAGCTGCTTGACTGAACGGGAGGCGTGCATGCGCAGTCCGGTTTGCAGCCTCACCGGGAAGCATGCAAGCTGTTCAACGCAGGATCTATGCATCTCTCCAACGCAAACGGTTCAGATTACGGTATGCAAATTAAAGCCAGACTTCGGCGCTAAGCCAAGAGACACTGCGATTTTTGAAAATATGCAGCTAAATATCAATAGCACTATCTATTTTTTGCAACTAAAATTCAGTAATGAAGCATATATTTCATTCATAGAGATTAAGCAGTCGTTCTCTCTGGGAAGCGAGACAGCCTTGGACCGCCGCCCGCCTCGCTCCCACTGGTCTGTATTAATGGCCTTACTGGAGATTACACTCGCCAGGTTCTTTCTTGCCAGAGCAAGGGTGTTGAGGGTACTGAGGTTGAACATGCATTTAATTAGGAAAGATGGATGGTATGTTGATCAGAGCCGGCAGGTACTGCAGAATGGAAGAGGCTCCAAAAAAGCTAAACTTCGTATTGGAACAGCATATGACAGAGTAATTGGAAGTCATTGTGTCAAACCCATACATGACTTGTCAGCGGCTGATCCCTTTGCATAAATGACAAAGTATGCAATGTGTGAATTTGGGCATTGTAATCTTTGAATTTGAACCTTGCAATATTTATGGTATTTGTTATATTGAACCGTTTTTGTTCTCTTGTCTCAACGCAAACAGTTCATCCGAGTGAACCGCATGTCGTATATCGCACACACCTTGATCTGGCTGACCGTTTCTTTTGTGTTGCCTAATCACAAACAGTTCATCCGAGTGAACCGTATGCTGTACATCGCACACACCTTGATCTGGCTGACCATTTCTTTTGTGTTGCCTAATCACAAATAGTTCATCCAAGTGAACCATATGTTGTACATCGCACACACCTTCATCTGGCTGCCCATTTCTTTTGTTCCTCCTCATTGTAAACGATTAATTGAACTAAACCGTATGCCTTGCACATCGCACACACAACTAAAATCTGAACTGTGTTTGATGCATCCTCCATTGCAAACGTTATTGCACCTTTTTTGATGGTTTTTTACACCACTGTTTGCGATTATTGCATCGCACACAGTTTCGTCGAAGGGTCTCTGATCGTAGTGTCGCGTTAGTAGCATCCTGCAGTAGTGTAGCTTCATCACAGAAGTAAATAACATGCCCATCTATATTTTCTACCAAGAGATCTTTAACCATAGCAACACTAGGTTCTACTTTGATTTGTTCAACAGATTTAGGTGCTCTTATATAACTTTTATTTACCACAATTGAAACTTTAGCATGTTCCTTTATCCTAACAGGGAAAGGTGGTTTTTCAATATAAGCAGTAGGAACAACTTGATCAACATTATAAATAATAGTTTCATCTTTAGCTATTACCGGTTCTTTAATTTCTTCTTTAATAGGTGGGTGTATTTAAACCACTTCTCCTTAGGGAGATCAACATGAGTAGCAAATGATTCACAAAAGGAGGTTACTATCTTAGAGTCAAGTCCATCACTACTGCAGGATGCTGCTAACGCGACACTACGATCAGAGACCCTTTGAGGAAACTGTGTGCGATGCATTAATCGCAAACGGTGATGTAAAAAAACTGTCAAAACAATCCAAAACATTTGCGATGAAGGATACATCAAACACGGTTCAGATTTTAGTTGGGTGTGCGATGAGGGGCATACGGTTCAGTTCAATTAACTGTTTGTGATGTGGCAGAACAAAAGAAATGGGCAGCCAGATGAAGGCGTGTGCGATATACGACTTACAGTTCACTCGGATGAACTATTTGTGATTAGGCAACACAAAAGAAACGGTCAGCCAGATCAAGGTGTGTTCGATATACAGCATACGGTTCAGTCGGATGAACTGTTTTCGATTAGGCAACACAACAGAAATGGTTCAACCGGATCAAGGTGTGTGCAATGGTGGGCATACAGTTCATTCTGATAAACTGTTTGTGTTGAGCCAAGAGAACAGAAACGTTTCACATAAACAAGATGTGTGTAATACGCGGCAAACATCCAATTACATAGGTGGCTAGTACACACATGAGATTTCCGCACACCAAAGTAAACTATTACATGCATAATTAACTAGGATAAATGATCATCTGATCATAATCTACTTCTTGTGCTAGCTCGATGTTTCTTCTATGCAAAGTTTCCATTAATTGAAGGCATTTTATGAACACGCCACCGTTTCCCACCATTTCCTCACCGGTTTCCCGCCACCCAGCGATATTGTGCATAAACCTAGGCGGCGCGCGACGCACGGAGGCAACAAGCACAGCTTGTAGCACATCCACCTTTTCCAAGCATGCCAACCCACCAAAGCGCCGCCTCTGCCATCAATCTCATCGATGAGGTAAACGAGCAGGCGCCACGGCCCGTCGAGGCAGAGGCGCTCCCCGGCAACGTGATGGACGACGTCATGATGCGCGCCATCGCCAGAGTTGAGCAGACCCTTGGCGCATGGCGCTTGAGCGCCGTGGATCAAGACCGTTGGAGCGCTGCAGAGCAAGTGGCGCAACACGCCGCATAGCAAGAGCAGATCCATCAAGGCTTGCCTGCTGTCGACAGGGCATCAAAGCTGGGTACACGTCTCGTCAGTACCCCCATTCCTTGCCAGCAGTGGGCAGAGGCCCTCTGGGTCGTACTTGCACAAGAGGTCGGTCGCGCCGTACTTGCACCGGACGCTCGCTGCGCCGTTCGCCTTGTCCGCGGCCCGCTCGATGCCAACGCGCTGGTCGGTAGGCTCGACCGCCTCCTTGGCCCAGGTGTCCACCTGGGCGCAGTAGAGGAACATGGTCGTCGCATCCTCGAGCTGGTGATCTCCGATGAAATAGCCAACTTGAAGCTCGAGATCGCGCTCCAGATGTACCGCGAGCGTGTCGACCGCTTGGACGAACACCTGCACGAGTTCAGGCAAAGCCAAGAGCTACCGTTTCCAAGGTCTCCTGGTCATAGTCTCATGGACGCGTTTTATTTTGTTGAGTCGTTTCGATGTGGATAGCTATGTATTCACAACAATCATAATATTTCTCTGTTTATTGCTCTGTTTCAATGTGTGTACTCTATTTTTCGTTCTTATATGTTCTGTTTCAATGTGTGTATATACGCTTTCCATTCTGTATACGTGGATGATAATAGCTAGATTTAAATTAGTATACAAAAACCGATAGAAAATGGAATTCATAATATATATATATATATATATATTAATTGTTCATTAGTTCATCACAGAATATATATAATATTAACTACTAGGTACAATGCATAAATTGAAAACGAACAATACTAAAACTAATAATCCCTCCTGGGGGCAATATTCCGGCAGCCCCTCGCCAGCAACTCCCTCGTGCGCGGCGTCTTCCCAACGCGGAGGCAGTACTCTGCCTCCTCCGCCTCGCAGTGCTTGACTGTGACGCCCGGATAATTAACCTACATTAATTCCAACCTAATGATGCCATGTCACCATGTTTGCCAAGCTTAGTTGCCCTGGATGAAAATCAAACCTAAATTCAAATACAAATTGCAAGTCAAATTATTAATTCTTCAAACAGTAAAACAAAAATGTTGTATTATTCTATAAATTACCCGGATCAATTTTCATGTTGAAACAAACTTCATTTGGCTAACAACTAAATTCCTAGTAAATTAACAAATGGTCCAACAACAAATAAAATGGCCTTTTCGAAATAAACAATTATTTATTTAACTCCGATTGCCTTCAAACTTTGTGGGCATGCTCAAAATAATGCCTAGTATTTATGTGTCAAATACCATATTTAAGAAAAGTCAATGTGCAGCAAATGTTAATACAAAATAGTGGAGATAGGATAAAACAGAAAGAAAACAAAATTAAAAAAAGGGCCCAGCTAGTGCTGTAGTAGTGGGCTCTATGTGCAACAGTGCTATGGCCCAGCCCAATGGGGTTCATCCCCTTCCTCTGTACAGGACAGTGGCGCGTGGCGGCCATCCACCGGCGCCATAGCCGGAGGGGTGCACGCGTCGGCCATCCACTGCCTCCCCACCGTCTATAAGACCCCCTCGACGCCCCTGCGAACCCTAACTCTCTCGTTCTCCCCTCTCCTGTTCACCTTTCTCGATTTGGTCCACGACCGAACCACTGCCGCAACGCACGTCGTCGATCTTGTGCTCCGGAGCCGTCCCGCGCCACACCAAATTTTCCAAGAGCCCCGACATCGACGTCTCCTTCGCCTACGCGCTTCGAATAGAGCAGGGACGCCTTGCACGTGTCACCATCTTCATCATCTTCTCCCACGGCCGCCGCATCTCATCGCTGGTTGCTGCTGTTCCGGGCCGCCCCGACCTCCTGACTACGTCCACGAGCTTCGCGGTGAGCTCCTTAGGCGATTCCCCTCATTTTTCCCCTTTGATCTGTAGCCGTAGCCTTCGCCTTGTGCTCGTCATAGTCCCAACTGTAGTTCTGCATCCGCGTACGCACGCCGCAGCCACGACCGTTCGCTACTGCTACTCCTCCTCGCTGCTACTCCTGTCGCTGCTTACTTGGTGCTGCTACTCCTGCTCGGCCGCCGCCGCTGCCTGCGCTGACTGCTGCTTCTGCCACCACGCCCCGCAGCCGCCCATACCTGTACCTGCTGACTTGGCCGCCCGCGTTCTCTCGCTACCCGCTACTAGCGCCGTTGCAGCCGCCTGCTCGTCCACCGCCCCAGGACCGCGCGGTCGATGCTCCGGCCGTCCGCGCCGTTGCCATGACCGAAGCGCTGTCCGTGCGTGTACAGCCGGCCACGTGTGCCGCTCCTGTGCGCCCCGACGCCTGCGCGCAGCCACCAGCTCGCGCCGCGCTTGCCCACGCTCGCGCGCGAGCCCACGTGCCTTTCAGCTCCTCCCGCAAACGAATCCTGGCGAGCCTTTGTGCTCGGCCATGGTGCTTGTGCGCCCCATGCGTGCACAGCCACTACTGTCCAGTGAGCCGGCCCATCTAATTAGGATAATTAGTGGTTAATTGTCATGGTGGCCCAACGACATGTAAGCCCCTGCATTAGTTAGTTTAGTTATTGGGTCAATTAACCTTGAGTCAATTACATGTGGGCCACACCTCTATCCAGTTGACCAGTCAACCTGCTGACTGGGCTAGTCCCAGTCTATGGCAGGTGGGCCCCATGTTAACCTGTTGACTAGTCAACCGGTCAACAGTTGTCCTGCTGACTCAGCAGGCTGGCCCCACCTGTCAGCCTCTAAAGCCCACTGATGTGTACACTTCTCTGTGTACACTTAGCAATTAAATATTAATTTATTTTCGAATTTAATTAATTATAATAATTAGAAAATCATTTAAAACTTTGAAAAAAATATAATATAATTTGTAAGTTAGATGAAAATACTTTGTACATAAAAGTTTCTCAGAACGACGAGACGAATCCAAATACGCAGTCCGTTCGTCCGCCACACATCCCTAGCATAGCGATCACGCAACTTTCCCCCTCCGGTTCATCTACCCGAAAACGTGAAATATCGGGGATACTTTCCCGGATGTTTCCCCCCTTCGCTGGTATCACATATCCCTGCGTTACGTCACCCCTAGCACAACGTATTGCCGCGTCTTGCTTTGTGTTACATTTGATTGCTCTGTTATTTATTGTGTTCCTCCTCCGTTACTTCTTTTCGGTAGGCTCCGAGACCGTTGCCGATACCCTTGTGATCGGCTACATCGACGACAACCCCTTCTTCTTGCCAGAGCAACCAGGCAAGCCCCCCCTGATCACCAGATATCGCCTATTCTTCTCTATACCGCTTGCATTAGAGTAGTGTAGCATGTTACTGCTTTTTGTTAATCCTATTCTGCTACATAGCCTGTCATTGTTGCTACAGTTGTTACCCTTACCTGCAATCCTAAATGCTTAGTATAGGATGCTAGTATTCCATCAGTAGCCCTACACTCTTGTCCGTCTGCCATGCAATACTACTGGCCGTGATCACTTCGGGAGGTGATCACGGTCATATGATATATACTTTGTACTGTTACATTACGTATGATACTGTTCGGAGATGGGGCTGAAGGGGCAGGTGGTTCCATCCCGGTAGAGGTGGGCCTGGGTTCCCGACGGCCCCCGACTGTTACTTTGTGGTGGAGCGACAGGGCAGGTTGAGACCACCTAGGCGAGAGGTGGGCCTGGCCCTGGTCGGCGTTCGCGGTTACTTCATAATAACACACTTAACGAGATCTTGGTATTTGATCTAAGTCTGGCCACTGGCCTATACGCACTAACCAACTACGCGGGAACAGTTATGGGCACTCGACGTCGTGGTATCAGCTGAAGCCTTTGTGACGTCAGCGACTGAGCGGCGCGCGCCGGATTCGAACGTAAGCCTGCTCTTGTATTAAGGGGGCTAGTTCTGCTTCCGGCCGCCCTCGCAACGCGCAGGTGTGCAATGGGCGATGGGCCCAGACCCCTGCGCCATAGGATTTAGACCGGCGTGCTGACCTCTCTGTTGTGCCTAGGTAGGGCTGCGACGTGTTGACCTCCCGAGGCCGGGCATGACCCAGGAAAGTGTGTCCAGCCAAATGGGATCGAGCGTGTTGGGTTATGTGGTGCACTCCTGCAGGGAAGTTTATCTATTAGAAATAGCCGTGATCTTCGGTAACAGGACGACTTGGAGTTGTACCTTGACCTTATGACAACTAGAATCGAATACTTAGTAAAACACACCTTTCCATGCGCCAGATATAACCCGGTGATCGCTCTCTAATAGGGCGACAAGGAGGGGATCGCCGGGTAGGTTTATGCTATGCGATGCTACTTGGTGAACTTACCATCTACTCTCTTCTACATGCTGCAAGATGGAGGCTGCCAGAAGCGTACTCTTTGACAGGACTAGCTATCCCCCTCTTATTCTGGCATTCTGCAGTTCAGTCCACCGATATTGCCTCTTTACACATATACCAATGCATATGTAGTGTAGATCCTTGCTTGCGAGTACTTTGGATAAGTACTCACGGTTGCTTTCTCCCTCTTTTCCCCCTCTCCTTTCTACCTGGTTGTCGTAACCAGATGCTGGAGCCCAGTAGCCAGACGCCACCGTCGACGACGACTCCTACTACACCGGAGATGCCTACTACTACGTGCAGGCTACTGACGACGCCCAGGAGTAGTTTAGGAGGATCCCAGGCAGGAGGCCTGCGCCTCTTTCGATCTGTATCCCAGTTTGTGCTAGCCTTCTTAAGGCAAACTTGTTTAACTTATGTCTGTACTCAGATATTGTTCCTTCCGCTGACTCGTCTATGATCGAGCACTTGTATTCGAGCCCTCGAGGCCCCTGGCTTGTATTATGATGCTTGTATGACTTATTTATGTTTTTAGAGTTGTGTTGTGATATCTTCCCGTGAGTCACTGATCTTGATCGTACACGTTTGCATGCATGATTAGTGTACGATTGAATCGGGGGCGTCACATTGACGTACCGATGTGCCTCTTGCTAGCCGACGAGCGCGAACGATCTTGCCATTTTGTTGGGCGCCCACCAGAGCTCCTCGTCTGTGGCACGCTGGAGCTTATCGGCCCACCTCCACGCTGCGATGAGGCGCCTAGCGCCTTTGACCTTCCTCGCAAAGTACCCATCTTCGTACACCTCTTCCGCACGACGACGCGTCCGCCCCCAAAGCTCCACCGCCTTCTTTTTCCAGGCGACATCACGGGCTTCACAGGCCACCTGATACCTGGCTTCCTCCTCTGCCATCTCCTTCTTGAACGCCACTTGCCTGGCTTTCTCAGCCGGCGGCAGCAACTTCCACACACAAAGATTGTACTGGCCCCAAAACCAATCCAAAGTTGGGGGTCCGGCGCAACCTCGTCCGGCGACGCGTAGGGGTCCTCATCGCTGCTCTTCGAGTGAGCGTACACAGGGGACGGCGATTCCTCGTCGGCGCGTGGGCAGACCAGCGGCGCCATGGCAGTGATTTGAGAGAGAGAGATAGATAGATAGATAGATAGATAGATAGAGAGAGAGAGGGCGGGCAAGGGGAGGATGTATATGAGAATGCAGGCGGGACGACATGAGCAAGGTAGTATTTATTAGGGACCAGAATCTAGATCGACGGGAACAGTACACACACCGGTCGCCGGAATTTACGAGTACTGTAGTTTGAATTACACACGATTCCCGCAGCAAAATCCGTGTGAACTTATTAGCTGATGGTTTCCAATACAGAACCATGTCTGATTAATAACCCCGACACTCACCTACCAAACCTCAAGCCGCGAAATAGAGTGCCAATCATGTGGGGCCGGTTGTCTTGCCAGATCTTTACACTTTCTTTTTTGAACACCAGATATTTACATCGTCTGATTATTTTTTAACTCTCACACAAGTACACAAAAATGTGATTTTTCAAACCATTATGGTTAGCCATTGCATGTAGATGTAGTTCAAATTTGAATTACTGTCATTAAATGGCTAGAAAATCACTTAAATGTCTTGAAAAGGTCAAATGACCCCCATAATCTTCCAACTTTTCACATGATAGTTGTAGTAGTGCACATTAAACGTATAAAAAATTTGAAGGCCGTAAGAGGAAGCTATCTCCTGTCCGTCATAGAACATTTATTGTTCCCTCTCGGAACCCCTAGTGAGTTGCTCCGGTTTGTGAGGGGTGGGTGTCTAAACTTTCGTCAAACAGGCCAATTTTTTTACCACATCATCTTGGTGGCATGACATTACATCAAGCAAGGTTTCATGTTTTTCTAATCATTTTTAATTTTTTGGAATTAAAATGCCATGGCACTCCATGCATGTGTCCATGCCATGAGACCAATATGTTTGAAAATTCCTTCTAATTTATTACACATGGAATTATCTCGCACACAAGTACATAAATATGATTTTTCAAACCGTTATGGTTAGCCGTTGCATGTAGATGTAGTTCAAATTTGAATTACGGTCATTAAATGGCTAGAAAATCACTTAAATGTCTTTAAAAGGTCAAATGACCCCTGAAATTGTCCATATTTTCACATGACAGTTGTATTAGCGCACGTTAAACATAGAAAAAATTTGAAGGCCATAAAAGGAAGCTATCTCCAGTTCATCATCAAACATGCATTGTTCCCTCTCGGAACCACCAGCTTTCTAATGAGTTGGTCCAGATTCTGAGGGTGTGTGTGTCCAAACTTTCGTCAAACATGCCAATTTTTTTACCACATCATCTTTGTGGCATGACATTACATCAAGCAAGGTTTCATGTTTTTCTGATCATTTTTTAATTTTTTGGAATTAAAATGCGATGGCACTCCATGCATGTGTCCATGCCATGGGACCAATATGTTTGAAATTCCTTTTAATTTACTGCACATGGAATTAACTCGCACACAAGTACACAAAAATATGATTTTTCAAACTGTTATGGTTAGCCGTTGCATGTAGATGTAGTTCAAATTGGAATTACGGTCATTAAATGGCTAGAAAATCAATTGAATGTCTTTAAAAGGTCAAATGACCCCTGAAATTTTCCAAATTTTCACATGACAGTTGTATTAGTGCATGTTAAATGTAGAAAACAATTGAAGGTCGTAAGAGGAAGCTATCTCCCGTTCATCATCAAACATGCATTGTTTCCTCTCGAAACCACGAGCCTTTTAGTGAGTTGCTCCGGTTTGTGAGGGCTGTGTGTCCAAACTTTCGTCAAACAGGCCTATTTTTTACCACATCATCTTGGTGGCATGACATTACATCAAGCAAGGTTTCATGTTTTTCTGATCATTTTTTTAATTTTTGGAATTAAAATGCCATGACACTCCATGCGACATGTCCATGCCGTGAGACCAATATGTTTGAAAATTTCTTCTAATTTACTGCACACGGAATTAACTCGCCCACAAGTACACAAAAATATGATTTTTCAAATCGTTATGGTTAGCCGTTGCATGTAGATGTAGTTCAAATTTGAATTGCGGTCATTAAATGGCTAGAAAATCATTTAAATGTCTTTAAAAGGTCAAATGACCCTTGAAATTTTCCAAATTTTCACATGACAGCTGTATTAGTGCATGTTAAATGTAGAAAAAATTTGAAGGCCGTAAGAGTTAGCTATCGCCCATTCATCATCAAACATGCATTGTTACCTCTCGGAACCACGAGCCTTCTAGTGAGTTGCTCTGGTTTGTGAGGGGTGTGTGTCCACACTTTCGTCAAACAGGCCAAATTTTTTACCACATCATCTTGGTGGCATGACATTACATCAAGCAAGGCTTCATGTTTTTTGATCATTTTTTAATTTTTTGGAATTAAAATGCCATGGCACTCCATGCATGTGTCCATGCCGTGAGACCAATATGTTTAAAAATTCCTTCTAATTTACTGCCCATGGAATTAACTCGCACACAAGTACACAAAAATATGATTTTTCAAACCGTTATGGTTAGCCGTTGCATGTAGATGTAGTTCAAATTTGTATTACGGTCATTAAATGGCTAGAAAGCCACTTAAATGTCTTTAAAAGGTCAAATGACCCTTGAAATTTTCCAAATTTTCACATGACAGTTGTATTAGTGCACGTTAAACATAGAAAAATTGAAGGCCGTAAGAGGAAGCTATCTCCCGTTCGTCATCAAACATGCATTGTTCCCTCTCAGAACCACGAGCTTTCTAGCGAGTTCCTCCGGTTTGTGAGGGGTGTGTGTCTAAACTTTCTTCAAACATGCCAATTTTTTACCACATCATCTTGGTGGCATGACATTACATCAAGCAAGGTTTCATGTTTTTCTAATCATTTTTAATTTTTTGGAATTAAAATGCCATAGCACTCCATGCATGTGTCCATGCCGTGAGACCATTATGCTTGAAAATTCCTTCCAATTTACTGCACATGGAATTAACTCGCACACAAGTACACAAATATGATTTTTTTGAACCGTTATGGCTAGCTGTTGCATGTAGATGTAGTTCAAATTTGTATTACAGTCATTAAATGGCTAGAAAATCACTTAAATGTCTTTAAAAGGTCAATTGACCCCTGAATTTTTCCAAATTTTCACATGACAGTTGTATTAGTGCACGTTAACGATGGAAACAATTTGAAAGCCGCAAGAGAAAGCTATCTCCTGTTCGTCATCAAACATGCATTGTTCCCTCTTGGAACCACGAGCCTTCTAGTGAGTTGCTCCGGTATGTGAGGGGTGTGTGTCCAAAATTTTGTCAAATACGCCAATTTTTTTACCACATCATCTTTGTGGCATGACATTACTTCAAGCAAGGTTTCATGTGTTTCTGATCATTTTTTATTTTTTTTGGAATTAAAATGCCATGGCACTCCATGCATGTCACTACCGCAGGATACTGCTAACGCGACACTACGATTAGAGACCCTTTGCCGAAACTGAGTGCGATGCAATAATCGCAAACGGTGGTGTAAAAACCCATCAAAAAGGTGCAAAACGTTTGCGATGGCGGAGCCATCAAACACGGTTCAGATTTTAGTTGTGTGTGCGATGCAGGGCACACGGTTAATCCATTCAAACTATCTGCGATGAGGCAGAACAACAGAAACGGGCAACCATATCAATGTGTGTGCGATGCAGGACACAAGGTTAATCCTCTGTTTGCGATGAGGTAGAACAACAGAAACGGGCAGCCATATCTATGTGTGTGCGATATACGGCATACGGTTCACTCGGACGAACTGTTTTCGATTAGGGAACACAACATAAATGGTTCAACTTAACAAGATGTGTGTGATATGCGGCATACAGTTCACATGGATGAACTATTTGCGATGAGCCAAAAGAACACAAACGAGTCGTGTAAACAAGATGTGTGTGAGACGTGGCAAACAGCCGACTCGGATGAATTGTTTGCGATGAGAAACTACAACATAGACGGTCAATACAGTTACTTCGTGTGCGATTCTGTGTGTACAAAAAACTTTGAAAAATGCAAACTAGTTGCTTGCGGTGGCTACGAGTATCGCACACAATACGTCTACGAGTACTTGTGTGCGATGATTAGCATGTTACACGTACGTTTCCTTATTTTAACATGTGTGTGAATTTATAATATGGACAGTTAATATGCAAATGCCTTCTGGACATCGGTCACACGCTTAAACTCAATGAACTATGTACGATACTAATACTTTCCATGAAAATTTATGAACTTGGGTAACAACATTTGAGTAACATATATATAGTGGTTACACAATTTGACAAAAGGAGGATCTTCGTAACACGGTTTTGACAACCATATGGTCCATAGCTACATACTTAACATAGTAACAACTATCACATTTTAAGAGGCTAAGGGCCAACAACCATATGGTCCATATCTACATACTTAACGTATATAGTAACAACTAGCACATTTTAAGAGGCTGAGGGCCAACAACCACAACTATCCACTAGAAGCAACTTGATCACGGCGACTCGGCATCTCGTCAATGAAAAGGAAGAGCCCTCCTGTGCCTTGGTAGAGCAAGTAGAACAATGTCTCCAATTTTCCAATATGGATGCATTGCCACGAGAAGCGAGAACTTGTTAATTTGAATGGTTCCATTTCTGCGGGAAATGCAGTACCTTGCAATCACTTTGGCATTATTAGCAGGCACAAGTGTAATTCGAGCACGCCAGGAAATCGATCCAGGAACTGCTACAGGGGGCAATTTCTGTTGACATGTAGAATACAAAACAATTGTAACATATCGTTGAAGATATATACAGTTTATGAGCATCAACATTAAAATAAGACTTTTTGCCAGCGTTTTGTGCACACAATTGGTCTTGCTTAGTGTGTGCACCATAGGTCTAATTAATCCCATCCAAAATCCAGCGTTCATACGATGTGCTATCTCTGTCAGATTATCAACAAAGTTTATGACCTGCTTCAAGTCCTTCCAGTGAAATTTGGTACGCTTAGTAACATACAGATCGTTCACTATGCATCCAACATATCCTGCTTAAAAGGTGGAAATGTATTATTTATTCAGAACATGGCAGAAGAATATATAGTGCGCATAAATTGGTAAATAGAATTTGTTACTGCCTAGGAACGGAGTCAGAATATGATATCACAATTGGTTGCTTAAATAGTGATCAATTGGTTGCTTAAATAGTAATATGACAGCATGGAGAAAGTTGAAAGGACACTAACCTCGATCAGACTTTGATCGGCTGATGACGTTGGGGAACTAAACATCCATGTTAATTAGACCAGGTTGTGGTGCACGCACTAGAATTTTATTGCCAGCTTTCAATTCATAACAGTTAGACATTTTTCTCCAAAGGTCCGCATTAAAATAAGAGTGACCATCTTTATCAAGTTTTACGCTAACCGTCATTGTAAATCCATGTTGCATTGTCAATATGACATCCTGGGAGTCATCAGCAAAGTAAAGCCCAAGATTTCCTTCTACTCCTGTTCTTGCAAAGCAAGGGATGTACTACTTGAAATGAAAATTAAGATCGTAAATTAGATATATTGAAATAACAGAGCAAGATGCAAATATGGGAGTAACTGATAGAACAAATCAATATATAGATGAAAGCAAAGTACAAAAATATAGAATTAAAAATAGATAATGTAACAAAGATTTGATGCAAGTATATAGATAATGTAGCAACAGACGGTATATGTTCACAAATTTAGGCCATGCCGACCGTGGTAGGTTGAGATTGAACATACCAAGCGCTCCCTTGATACGTCCATTTTGCATCATGTTTTCTTACTCTTATTTATAATGTTCTTATCCATAATAATGCTTTTTTGAGTAATTCTAATGCCTTTTCTCTCATAATTTGTAAGGTACACACCAAGAGGGAGAATTCTGGCAGCTGGAAATCTGGACCTGAAAAAGCTATGTCACGCCACGTATTCTACACAACTCCAAATGAGCTGAAACTTCACGGAGATTTTTTTGGATTATTTAAAAAATATTGGAGCCAATAATCACCAGAGGGGGGCCACCAGGTGGGCATAACCCACCTGGGTGCACCAGGCCACCCAGGCGCGCCCTAGTGGGTTGTGGCCTCCTCGGCCCACCTCCGATGCCCATCTTTTCGTATATAAGTCATTTTAACCTAGAAAAAATAAAGAGAAGTATTTCAGGATGGAGCGCCGCCGTCTCGAGGCAGAACTTGGGCAGGGGCACTTTTGCCCTCCGGTGGAGCGATTCTGCCGCGGGAACTTCCCTCCCGGAGGGGGAAATCATCGTGATCAACATCACCACCAAATCTCCATCTTGGGGAGGGCAATGTCCGTCAACAACTTCACCAGCACAATCTCATCTCAAACCCTAGTTCATCTCTTGTATTCAATCTTGTTACCGGAACTATATATTGTTGCTAGGGGGTGACTAGTAGTGTTGATTACATCTTGTAGTTGATTACTATATGGTTTATTTGGTGGAAGATTATATGTTCAGATCCATTATGCATATTAATACCCCTCTGATCATGAGCATGTTTATTGTTTGTGAGTAGTTACATTTGTTCTTGAGGTCATGGGATAAATCATGTTGCAAGTAATCATGTGAATTTGATATGTGTTCGATATTTTGATGGTATGTATGTTGTGATTCCCTTAGTGGTGTCATGTGAACGTCGACTACATGACACTTCACCATATTTGGGCCTAAGGGAATGAATTGTGGAGTAGTAAATAGATGGTGGATTGCGAGAGTGAGAGAAACTTAAACCCCAGTTTATGCACTATTCCGTAAGGGACCGATTGGATCCTAGATTTTAACGCTATGGTTAGAATTTATTCTTAATACTTTTCTTGTAGTTGCGGATGCTTGCGGGAGGGTTAAACATAAGTAGGAGGTTTGTTCAAGTAAGAACTGCACCTAGGCACCGGTCCACCCACATATCAAATTATCAAAGTAGCGAACGCAAATCAAACCAACATGATGAAAGTGACTAGATGAAATTCCCGTGTACCCTCAATAATGCTTTGCTTATTATAAGAGACCGTTTTGTCCTGTCCTTTGCGTCAAAAGGATTGGGCTACCTTGCTGCATACTTGTTACTATTATCGTTACTTGCTCATTACAAATTATCTTGCTATTAAACTATGCTACTTACAATTTCAGCACTTGCAGACATTACCTTACTGAAAACTACTAGTCACATCCTTTTGCTCCTTGTTGGGTTCGACACTCTTACTTATCGAAAAGAGCTACGATTGATCCCCTTTACTTGTGGGTCATCAAGGCTATTTTCTGGCGCCGTTGTGGGGGAGTGAAGCGCCTTTGGTAAGTGGACTTCGGCAAGGAAACATTTATATAGTGTGCTGAAATTTACTGTCACTTGTTACTATGGAAAACAATCCTTTGAGGGGTTTGTTCGGGGTATCTTCACCTCGTCCGAAACCAAAATTAGCTACCCCTTAACATACTGCACCTACTGAAAATATTGAATATGAAATTCCTTCGGGTATGATAGAACAACTGTTTGCTAATCCTTATGCAGGAGATGGAACAGAACATCCTGATATGCACTTGATATATGTGGAACAAATTTGTGGATCGTTCAAGCTTGCAGGTTTACACAGAGATGAGGTGATGAAAAAGGTTTTCCCTTTATCTTTGAAGGGAAAAGCATTGGCATGGTATAGGCCATCCGATGATATTGGATCATGGAATTGGAATCATTTAAAATTGGAGTTCCACCAAAAAATTTATCCTATGCATCTAGTTCATCGTGATCGGAATTATATATATAATTTTTGGCCTCGTGAAGGAGAAAGTATCTCTCTAGCTTGGGGGAGGCTTAAGTCAATGTTACATTCATGCCCCAATCATGAGCTCTCAAGAAAAATTATTATTTAGAACTTTTATGCTCGGCTTTCTCGTAATGATCAAACCATGCTGGATACTTCTTGTGCTGGTTCCTTTATGAACAAAACTATTGAATTCCGGTGGGATATTTTGGAAAGAATTTATTGCAGCTCTGAAGATTGGGAACTCGATGAAGGTAAAGAGTCAGGTATAAAGCTTAAGTATGATTGTGTTAAAAAAATTATGAATACCGATGCTTTTCAAAAGTTTAGCACTAAATATGGACATAACTCTGAGATAGTAGCCTCCTTTTGTGAATCATTTGCTACTCATGTTGAACTCCCTACAGAGAAGTGGTTTAAATATCACCCACCTATTAAAGAAGAAATTAAAGAACCGGTACCAGTTAAAGAAGAAACTATACTCTATAATGTTGATCCAGTTGTTCCTACTGCTTATATTGAGAAACCCCCTTTTCCTGTTAGGATAAAGGAACATGCTAAAGTTTCAACTGCGGTTAACAAAAGCTATGTTAGAACACCTAAAGCACATGAACAAATTAGAGTAGAACCTAATGTTGTATGGTTAAAGATCTCTTGCAAGAAGATATAGATGGGTATGTTATTTACTTCTGTGCAGAAGCTGCTAGAATTGCTAAACCCGATAAAAGGGATAAACATAGACCAGTTGTTGGCATGCCTGTCATTTTAGTTAAAATAGGAGATCACTGTTATCATGGTTTATGTGACATGGGTGCTAGTGTGAGTGCTATTCCCTACACTTTATATCAAGAAATTAAGAAAGACATAGGACCTGCAGAGATAGAAGACATAGATGTTACTATTACACTTGCTAATAGAGACACCATATCACCTTGTGGGATTATTAGAGATGTTGAAGTCTTGTGTGGGAAAATAAAATACCCTACTGATTTTCTTGTTCTTGGTTCCCCACAAGATGACTTCTGTCCCATTATCTTTGGTAGACCTTTCTTGAACACAGTTAATGCTAGGATAGATTGCAAGAAACAAACAGTTGGTGGTAGCTTTGGTGATGAGTCTCATGAGTTTAATTTTTCCAAGTTTAGTAGAAATCATCATGAAAAATAATTGCCTAGTAAGGATGAATTAATTGTTCTTGCTTCTATTGTTGTGCCACCTACTGATCCTTTAGAACAATATTTGCTAGACCATGAGAATGATTTACATATGCTTTAAAGAAATGAAATAGATAAGATTTGCTTTGAACAACGTCCTCTGCTTAAATACAATTTGCCTATTGAAACTCTTGGAGGTCCTCCTCCACCTAAAGGTGATCCTGTGTTTGAATTAAAACAATTGCCAGACACTTTGAAATATGTTTATCTTGATGAAAAGAAAATATATCGTGTTATTATCAGTGCTAACCTTTCAGAACATGAAGAAGAAAGATTATTGAAAGTTCTGAGGAAGCACCAAGCTGCTATTGGATATACTCTTGATGATTTAAAGGGCATTAGTCCCACTCTATGTCAGCACAAAATTAATATGGAACCTGATGCTAAACCAGTTGTTGATCACCAACGTCGGTTAAATCCGAAGATGAAAGAGGTGGTAAGAACAGAAATATTAAAACTTCTGGAAGCAAGTATTATCTATCCTATAGCTGATAGTAGATGGGTAAGTCCTGTTAATTGTGTCCCTAAGAAAGGAGGTATTACTGTTATTCCTAATGATAAGAATGAAATAATTCCATAAAGAATTGTTACAGGCTATAGAATGGTAATTGATTTTAGAAAATTAAATAAAGCTACTAGAAAAGATCACCTTTGCCTTTTATTGATCAAATGCTTGAAAGATTATCTAAGCACACACACTTTTGCTTCCTTGATGGATATTCTGGCTTCGCACAAATACCTGTTTCTCAACCTGATCAAGAAAAGACCACTTTTACTTGTCCTTTTGGAACCTATGCTTATAGACGTATGCCTTTTGGTTTATGTAATGCACCTGCTACCTTTCAAAGATGCATGATGGCTATATTCTCTGATTTTTGTGACAAGATTGTTGAGGTCTTCATGGATGACTTTTCTGTTTATGGGAAGTCTTTTGATTATTGTTTAAGCAATCTTGAGTTTTACAGAGATGTGAACAAACAAATCTTGTCTTGAATTGGGAGAAGTGCCACTTTATGGTTAATGAAGGCATTGTCTTGGGTCATAAAATTTCTGAAAGAGGTATTGAAGTGGACCAAGCTAAGGTTGATGCAATTGAGAAAATGCCATGTCCTAAGGACATCAAAGGTATTCGTAGTTTCCTAGGTCATGCTGGTTTCTATAGGAGATTTATCAAGGACTTTTCTAAAATTTCTAGGCCTCTTACTAATCTTTTGCAAAATGATATTCATTTTGTTTTTGATGATGATTGTCTTGAAGCCTTTGAAACACTCAAGAAAGCTTTAATCTATGCACCTATTGTTGAACCTCCTGATTGGAACTTGCCTTTTGAAATTATGTGTGATGCTAGTGATTATGCTGTTGGTGTTGTTCTAGGACAAAGAGTTGATAAGAAATTGAATGTTATTCATTATGCTAGTAAAACTCTAGACAATGCTCAAAGAAATTATGCTACAACTGAAAAACAATTCTTAGCGGTGGTGTTTGCTTGTGATAAGTTTAGACCTTATATTTTTGATTCTAAAGTAACTGTTCACACAGACCATGCTGCTTTTAAATATCTTATGGAAAAGAAATATGCTAAACCTAGACTTATTCGTTGGGTTCTCTTGTTACAGGAATTTGATTTGCATATTATTGATACATAAGGAGCTGAGAACCCCGTAGCTGATAACTTGTCTAGGCTTGAAAATGTGCTTGATGACCCACTACCTATTGATGATAGTTTTCCTGATGAGTAGTTAGCTGCAATAAATGTTTCTCACAATACTCCTTGGTATGCTCACTATGCTAATGACATTGTTGATTACATCTTGTAGTTGATTACTATATGGTTTATTTGGTGGAAGATTATATGTTCAGATCCATTATGCATATTAATACCCTCTAATCATGAGCATGTTTATTGTTTGTGAGTAGTTACATTTGTTCTTGAGGTCATGGGATAAATCATGTTGCAAGTAATCATGTGAATTTGATATGAGTTCGATATTTTGATGGTATGTATGTTGTGATTCCCTTAGTGGTGTCATGTGAACGTCGACTACATGACACTTCACCATATTTGGGCCTAAGGGATCGCATTGTGGAGTAGTAAATAGATGGTGGATTGCGAGAGTGACAGAAACTTAAACCCCAGTTTATGCACTATTCCGTAAGGGACCGATTGGATCCTAGAGTTTAACGCTATGGTTAGAATTTATGCTTAATACTTTGCTCGTAGTTGCGGATCCTTGCGGCAGGGTTAATCATAAGTAGGAGGTTTGTTCAAGTAAGAACAACACCTAATCACCAGTCCACCCACATATCAAATTATCAAAGTAGCGAACGCAAATCAAACCAACATGATGAAAGTGACTAGATGAAATTCCCGTCTACCCTCAAGAACGCTTTGCTTATCATAAGAGACTGTTTTGGCCTGTCCTTTGCCTCAAAAGGATTGGGCTACCTTGCTGCATACTTGTTACTATTATCGTTACTTGCTCGTTACAAATTATCTTGCTATCAAACAACTCTGCTACTTACAATTTTAGCACTTGCACACATTACCTTACTGAAAACTACTTGTCATTTCCTTCTGCTCCTCGTTGGGTTCGACACTGTTACTTATAAAAAAGAGCTACAATTGATCCCCTATACTTGTGGGTCATCATCCCTAAAGTCATCCAGAATGGTGAGACAGAACTTCGTTTTCGACTGGCCATGACCACAGTTGCCCGATTTGTGCTCGCACTGTGGACACATGAATGAACACCCACGAATTAGCTAGAACAAAAATTATTCCACGGCGATTTCCGCCGGTTGATTAACAGCGACGGACAGACTGCGATAAGAGATGAGTGAATATTTAGCTAATTAAGTTGATTACCTTCTCCACGAGAAAAATCCCCGGCCCAATCCCGCAGAAAACCCCAGTCGACCAGAGTCTAGAATGTCGGTGCAGATAGGCGGCCGAAAGCGGTAGGGTCAAAATCTTGTGCCGTTTGGAGCGCGACCTACACCCGCCGCCAACAGCCGTCGAGCTTAGGGTGCAGAGTTGCGGAGGAGTCCGCGGCGAGTGAGTGGGGACGAAGTGGGCAAGGGTTTTCTTTTTTCCTTTTGCATGTGTGAGTGAACACACACGGTTCGCAGAGGTGACGGAGATGAATCGTGTGCGATAGTAAATCACCAAGATTGAATGGGAATCCAAATTTCCTTTGTCCTTCATCCATGAGTTTTTTTTCTACGATGAACATAAACCCTGCTAATCACTGTGTTCAAATTTGACACTTTTCCGGGTTCATTTACAATATTTAGGGGATCATGTGCATTTTGTAGGCATTAATGCACATAATTCAAATTCAAACAATTGGTGCTTGAAAAGGTGCACAAGAACAGTCTGGAAAAACCATACTCATGGTATTTAGTAATTTCTCAAGCCTTTTACAATGAATGGGCAGAGATTTCAATGGAATGCATGGCAATAGTCTACCACAAATGCGTCATTTACTGGGTTATCAACTGTAGAACAAAGAAATATGTGCTTCAAAAACATGACGCCTGGCATGGTGCCATGGTATGGCCTGACCATGCCCTGGTTAAAAGCTGAAAAGGTTTGATTTATGTCATCATGCATGCCCTTCATAAATCGAACCATCACCGAGGAAGTTCAATGCTTTCGAGAGGGAAATCACCAAGATTGAAGGGGAATCCAAATTTCCGTCCTAGTTTGTCATTCAGTTTTTTTCCAACGATCAACATACCGCCTCAAATGCAACGTGTTCAAATTTGACATTTTTCCGAACTCATTTAGGGGATCATGTGCATTTTCTAGGCATTAATTATGCACATAATTCAAATTCGAACAATCGGTGCATGAAAAGGTGCACAAGAACGGTCTGGAAAACCATGCTCGTGCTATTTAGTACATTCTCATGCCTTTTACAAGGAATGGGCAGATATTTCAAGGAAATGTGTGGCAATAGTCAACCATAAACGCGTCATTTACTGGGTTAAAAACTATACAAAAATGAAATACATTCTTGGAAAACATGATGCCTGGTGTGGTACCATGGTATGACCTCACCGTGCCCTGGTAAAAATGTCGTCATGCACGCCTTTCATAAAACGAACCATCACCGAGGAATTTTCATGGTTTCGAGGGGGAAATCACCAAGATTGAAGGGGGACCCAAATTTCCTTTGTCCTTTGTCCACGGTTTTTTTCTATGATGAACATACAACCTGCAAATCACCGTGTTCAAATTTGGCACTTTTCCGGGCTCATTTGCCATATTTAGGGGATTATGTGCATTTCCTAGGCATTAATGCACATAATTCAAGTTCAAACAATCGGTGCATGAAAGGGTTCACATCAACGACCTGGAAAACCATACACGTGCCATTTAGTAAATTCACATGCCTTTTACAAGGAATGGACAGATATTTCGATGAAATGTGTAGCAATATTCAACCACAAATGTTTGTTTGTTGGGTTTTCAACTATAGAAAAAATGAAATAAATTCTTAAAAAATATGACGCCTGACATGGTGCCATGGTATGACCTCACCATGCCCTTGTAAAAATTTGAGAAGGTTTGGCTTATGTTGTCATGCACGCCCTTCATAAATCGAACCATCACCGAGGAAGTTCCATGCTTTCGAGAGGGAAATCCCCAAGATTGAAGGGGAATCCAAATTTTCGTCCTAGTTTGTCATTCAGTTTTTTTCCAACGATCAACATACTGCCTCAAATGCAACATGTTCAAATTTGACATTTTTCTGGGCTCATTTACCATATTTAGGGGATTATGTGCATTTTCTAGGCATTAATGGACATAATTAAAATTCGAACAATCGGTGCATGAAACGGTGCACAAGAACGGTCTGGAAAACCATGCTCGTGTTATTTAGTACATTCTCATGCCTTTTACAAGGAATGGGCAGATATTTCAAGGAAATGTGTGGCAATAGTCAACCATAAACGCGTCGTTTACTGGGTTAACAACTATACCAAAAATGAAACACATGGTTGGAAAACATGACGCCTGGCGTGGTGCCATGGTATGGCCTCACCATGCCCTGGTAAAAATTGGAGAATGTTTTCCTTATGTCATGATGCACGCCTTTCATAAATCGAACCATCACCGAGGAAGTTTCATGGTTTCGAGGGGGAAATCAGCAAGATTGAAGGGGGATCCAAATTTGCTTTGTCCTTTATCCATGAGTTTTTTTCTACGATGAACATACAACCTGCAAATCACCGTGTTCAAATTTGGCACTTTTCCGGGTTCATTTGCCATATTTAGGGGATTATGTGCATTTCCTAGGCATTAATGCACATAATTCAAGTTCAAACAATCGGTGCATGAAAGGGTGCACAAGAACGGCATGGAAAACCATGCTCGTGCCATTTAGTAAATTCTCTTGGCTTTTACAAGGAAGGGACAGATATTTCGATGAAATGTGTGGCAATAGTAAACCACAAACGTTTGTTTATTGGGTTTTCAGCTATAGAAAAAATGAAATAAATTCTTGAAAAACATCACACCCGGCATGATGTTCCATGGTATGACCTCACCATGCACTGGTAAAAATTAGAGAAGGTTTGGCTTATGTCGTCATGCACGGCCTTCATAAATCGAACCATCACCAAAGAAGTTCCACGCTTTCGAGAGCGAAATCACCAAGATTGAAGGGGAATCCAAATTTTCTTTGTTCTTTGTCCTGGAGTTATTTCTACGACGAACATACACCCTGCAAATCACCGTCTTCAAATTTGGCATTTTTCTGGGCTCATTTACCATATTTAGGGGATTATGTGCATTTTCTAGGCATTTAGCGCATATAAATCCAATCCATCTACAGGTGCATGGCTGTGATGTGAGGGACGTGGATTGCCATTCGATCGCGGCGCATCTTACGGTGCACACGCGCGATCCGCGTGGCTGGGGTTCCAGCTAATCATAATGCAACACACAATAGGCTCAGCGCACACTGTTTCCAGAAGCGACGGAGATGAACCGCGTGCAATAATGAACGAGCAAAATTGTAAGGGAAGCCAAGTTTATGTTGTCGTTTGTCGTTGAGCTCTTGAATACCACCGCACTATACGGCTGCTCAGCCCCTCCGTCCTAGAGCTCTCTCCAGGCATCGTGCATGGCACCGTGACGCACAGTAACTGGTAAAGAAGCGATGACATCCCGCCGCGCCGCATTCCTCGCCGCCGCGACCGCACACATGGTAAGGAAGCGATGGCATCTCGCCGCGCCGAGTTCATCACCGTCGGCGGCCACACAGTTACATGGGCGGACTTTGAGGCTGCCATGGCCGAATGGGTGGTGGATCTAGAGGCGGCCAAAGCTGCACAAAAGGAGCGGAAAAGGCATAAATCAGTCAAGAAAAGAGAGTCCCACCGCCGCAAGAAAAAAGAGGCCGCATGCCATGGTGAGGAGAGCTTGGCGGAGATCGAAGCATGGTGGGCTGCCGCTTACAAGGCCGGGAAGGAGAACGCCGGCGTCTGGTCAGTATGCCCCGATGGCAGCATGTGAGAAGTAGTTTAAGTTTGTAGTATTAGAGCAAATTACCAGTAGTACCTTAAGTTTGTAGTATTAACGTACAATGTCGGTAAGGGCATCCTTTGAGGGCTTTGAGCGTTGATTAGCATGTGTGCCCGTGTGCATTTTTTTGCGTTAATCATTAGAAGATCACAAAACACACGGTTTCTATGCCGTACCCATCTGCGTTTTTTTGCGTTAATGACCCATAAGTCAGTTACCTGTGCGATGTTTCCTAATAAACCAGGCGTACCATTGACCGAACAAATCAAGTACACATATACTTTTTTTTGGAGACGGGATCTGCCAACTTTCTTTTTTCTCGCACACGAGTATTTTACGCGCTTCGTTTGTGTTGTGTGTTTCCCCTCCCAAGTTTCAAGTTTCGCAGCGAAATTTTCATTAGGCGTGCGATTTCAGAATTTATTTGCATCCAACCCCATCCCCACCCTTAGTATCCCCCCCTCGCGCCTCCCCCTACCAACATCTCAAACCGCCGCCGCCGCAAGCACAGCATCAACCACATCTACGTTCTGCTCGGATCCAGTCAGGTAACCCACCGATCTCTATCACGGCCCCGTCCTGATTGCTTAAATGGCGCCTGCGAAACATCCTCATGCCTCCAAATCCTCACCACCAGGAGCTGATGGCGGTCCATGGCGCGATGGCCGTTGTGCGTGTTGACCCGGAGGAACACCTTGCCTCCGCCGTCGCCGCCGACATGGTGCAGGCTCTGGCCCTTATGAAGTCCCCCAGCGACTACCCCCCCCTCCCCAGGACTTAACAGGTAAGATCTGACCAGCTAGATCTTACCAAGACCACTTGGAATGGCTATGATTTGTACGGTTGATGTAGTAAGCATGTTCGTGCCTTGTTTATTTCAGTACTGCACACTATGTTATGTTCAAATATTAACGTGTCCAGCTCAATTTCACCAATACCAGAACAAACTTACAATACATGACTCAGAATATCACTAGAGATGCTGCCCATTTGGTATTTTTAGTGGATGCTAACCCTGTTGTACTTAACATGCATGTCCATGTACTTACGCAGGGTCATAACGGCAGATGTTGTTGTTTGCCGTCGAGGTTAGATGCATCCCATGTCTTATAGTATTTCACATAATTTGTGCAATTGCAGTTTAACTTCTACCATTTACTAGTTGCCTGTAGGTACACATGTCAGTGGCACTGATCCATGCTTCGACCCGGAGGAACAGCTCGCCTCCGCTGTCACTGACTTTGGGCAGGCTCTGGCCAAGATGAAGTACCCCAGCAACTACCTCTCAGGACTTACCAAGTATGTACTCACCAGTTCAATCTTACCAATACCAGTTGCAATTAATGGCTATGTTCTGTACGGTCGATGTATTAAGCATGTTCTAGTAAACATGCCTAACATGTTTTTGCTACTTTCCCTACCTCTTTATAGACATCTGGGCCATTCTCTGCTCTGGCAGCACCTGCCTTGTGATGTTTAACTATGCCAATTGCATTTTTATCATTACCGGTTTCAATGTCTATTAAGCCTGCTGCAATTAACAGTTGAATCCATTTTTAAACAATTGTATTTCAATGGCTACAAACTTACAGAACATGACTTAGGATGCTGTTAAGCCTGTTGCAATTAACAGTTGTATCCATTTTTTAATCTGTCCATTTGCTACCATGCTACTCTCCGCAATGAAGATATACTAGAGATGCTGCCCATTTGCTATTTTTGGTGGATGCTAACCCTGTTCTACTTAACATGCCTCTCCATGTACTTACGCAGGGTCATAACGGCCGATGCTGTTGTTTGTCGTCGAGGTTAGCTGCATCCCATGTCTTACAGTATTTCACATCATTTGTGCAATTGCAGTTTAACTTCTACCATTTAATGGTTGCCTATAGGTACACATGTCAGTGGCACTGATCCACGCTTCGACCCGGAGGAAGAGCTCGCCTCCGCCGCCGCTGACTTTGGGCGGGCTCTGGCCAAGATGAAGTGCCCCAGCAACTACCTCTTAGGACTTACCAAGTATGTACTCACCAGTTCAATCTTACCAATACCACTTGCAATTAATGGCTATGTTTTGTACCGTCGATGTATTAAGCATGTTGTAGTAAACATGCCTAACACGTTTTAGCTATTTTCCCTACCTTTTTATAGACAACTGGCCCTTATCTGCTCTGGCAGCACCTGCCCTATGATGTTTAACTCTGCCAATTGCATTTTTATCAATACCGGTTTCAATGGCCATTAAGCCTGTTGCAATTAATAGTTGTATCCATTTTTAAAGAGTTGTATTTCAATGGCTACAAACTTACAAAACATGAATTAGGATGTTGTTAAGCCTGTTGGAATTAACAGTTGTATCCATTTTTTAATCCGTCCCTTTGCTACCGTGCTACTCTTTCGCAATGAAGATATCACTATAGATGCTACCGTTTTATTACCATTTGCTATTTTTGGTGGATGTTAACCCTGTTGTAGTTAACATTGGTTTTCCATGTACTTACACATGGCTACAATGGACAATGTTGTTGTTTGCCGGCAAGGTTAGCTGCATCCCATGTCTTATACACCATCTATTCCTAAATATAAGTATTTTTAGAGGTTCCAATATAGACTACATAAGGAGCAAAATGAGTGAATCTAGATACTAATCTAAACTATATCTATAATTCTATATACATCCGTATGTAGTTCATATTGAAATCTCAAAAAAATACTTGTACTTAGGAACATAGGTAGTTGTATTTTACATCATTTGTGCAATCTCAGTTTAGCTTCTAACATTTACTGGTTGCTTGTAGGTACATATATGAGCGGTACTGATCCATGCTTCGATCCCTTTTGTATATGGGGCAATGAGATATTCATGAACAAGCATCAATTGAGGAAACTAAGAAAGATTGTTAGGCGAAAGAAACGGGTGATTGGAATTAACCTCTTTATTTACACTTTGTCGAAGACAACAGTGAACTTTAGGATGGTAAGTCATGTGTTGCCTTTCCCCATGCCCACAACAAGTTACTCTATTAGACCTCCGTATCTGATATTTTTCTCTTTTCAGTGGTTTCCGAAGCTATTTACTAATGATTACCTTGCAAACTACATGACCGGAGTGGAGGCAACTAAGGTTAAAGTATATAATTCATGCTACCATGATAGTGCTCTAGAAGTCTTCCTGAAGGCGGTGAAGGATGGGCGGGCGATCGTCACAAGGGCTTGGACAAAAGTGGTTCGTGCCTATGGCATGCAGGAAGGCACATTATGGGCATTCCGCTTCTTCAACACCGTCGGCACTCAAAATGATTTACACTTGTCTCTTCACCTTTACCGCCATTAAATATTGTGGTTCATCATAGTTAAATGCTGCCCAATCCTGTAATTGCTGAATATATTGTACTGGCAATTTTATTTATGGATTCGTTGTTGAACCATTGTGCTGAGAATTTGAATTGCATGTTTCATATTTCAAAATTTCCAATTCGAATAATAAATTACAGGCAAAAATAAAAAGAGAACAGTCGGTCATGGAACTTTGCAAACGGTTCTGGCAGTAAATGCGCTTGTGATGGATAGCCCAATGCCACACAGTTTTCTACATCAAATCGTGTGTGATGTAGTTCATGAAAGCAAACAGTTAACCAAGGCAGAGAGTGTGTGATAGTTACACCTTTCACACACGAGCGTATACATAAAACTGTGTGGGATGTACATACGAATGGAAACGTTTTCCCTGGATTGACTGTGTGGGATGTACATAAGAACGGAAACATATCCCTTGGATTGACTGTGTGTGATATACATACGAACGGAAATGTTTTTCTCAGATTCACCGTGTGGGATGTACATACCTACGGAAATGTTTTTCTGGGATTCACCGTGTGGGATGTACATACCTACGAAAATGATTGGGTTTCGATGCGTTGCCCGATCGCACAAGGCCCCAGCTTGTGTCCCAGGAGGGTCTATCCCCGATGATTTTTGGGTCGTGTGGGAAGGACCCCCCTATCGCCCACACTCACTTGGCGACGGTTCCAAACGCCGTCGCGGAAAGGGGTTAAAAACTGTTTGTGTAGCACCGACGCGTACCAGTGTGTGTCCATGCCGTGAGACCAATATGTTTGAAAATTCCTTCTAATTTACTGCACAAGGAATTAACTCGCACACAAGTACACAAATATGATTTTTCAAACCGTTATGGTTAGCCGTTGCATGTAGATGTAGTTCAAATTTGAATTACGGTCATTAAATGGCTAGAAAATCACTTAAATGTCTTTAAAAGGTCAAATGATCCCTAGAATTTTCCAAATTTTCACATGACAGTTGTATTAGTGCACGTTAAATGTAGAAAAAATTTCAAGGCCATAAGGGGAAGCTATCTCCCGTTCGTCATCAAACATGCATTGTTCCCTCTCGGAAACACGAGCCTTCTAGTGAGTTGCTTCGGTTTGTGAGGGGTCTGTGTCCAAACTTTTGTCAAACATGCCAAATTTTTTACCACATCATCTTGGTGGGATGACATTACATCAAGCAAGGTTTCATGTGTTTCTGATCTTTTTTAATTTCTTGGAATTAAATTCCATGGCACTCCATGCTTAATTGTGTCATAGTCGTTAGACCAATATGTTTGAAAATTCCTTCCAATTTATCGCACATGGAATTAAATCGCACACAAGTACACTAAATATGACTTTTCAAACCGTTATGGTTAGCTGTTGCACGTACATGTAGTTCAAATTTTCATTACGGTCATTAAATGGCTAGAAAATCACTTAAATGTCTTAAAAGGTCAAATTACCCCTGAAAATTTCCAAAATTTGACATGACAATTGTATTAGTATTACAAATTTTTTCATACATTTAAAACACCATCCATTGCCACTTTACTCCAAATTCATCTTTCACAGCTAATAAGAAATATGCACAACATCACACACAGTTTTTTTGTAGGAACCGCTTGCGATGAAAATTTCTGGGTCTATTTAAGTCTTCCTCCTTAAGCTTCACCGGCTCGTCTGCTCCACTGTCGGCAACCTCCAAATCCACGAATCCTGATCCCCATTCCCGCACCCACTTCTTGCAAAGATGACGCAGTGGAAATGCTTCGTGAAGGCCTGTACGATGGCTGTGTCCTCCCCGAGTGTCGCCGCCTGCACCGAGAGCGCGGGCGCCTACGCCGAGAGTGCCGCCGCATCCGCATTGAGCGCGGCCGCATCCGCTGAGAGGGCGTCTGCGGCAGCCAACAGGGCAGCTACAGCAGCCGAGACGGCTGCAGCTGCTGCTGCGACGGCGGCTGCAAACGCCGAGAGTGCTTGAGCTGCCGTCCGTGTCGCCGATGTCGCCCTGGCTCGGGTTGAGGCCTTCCATGCCAAGATCGAGGATGCACACGCCAAGATATTCCAGGCCACCTCGAAATCCAGCATGCAACCCACGTCTGAAATGGCAGCGTTGGCCATGGAGCACCTGCTTCCTCATGAGATCGCCGAGCGGGAGCTAGAATGAAGGAGGCGGCAGAGATCAAGGAGCGCCAGGATGAGGAGTTGCGCGTGGCCGAGGTCGAGGTAGAGAAGAGTCTGTCCGTCGAGGAATCGGCGGTGGAGTACCAACACGAGCTCTGGCGCAACCACTACTACGAGTATTACAACCTTGAGGGTGGCGCCGAGGACGAGGACGCGGTCGACTTCAGCAGGGGGGACGCGGAGTCCACCAATGGCGGCATTTCGCCAGGACAAGTCATTGACGTCTCATCTAACAACCGGCGATGGATAGGCCGGCGCGGCGGCAGATTTGTTAAAATTATGCGTACTTAGGCTTTGTTTTTAATGACGGTCTTTTGTTAGAGCAATGTTTTGGTCAACCGGCTCTGTTTGATTACTAAAATTGCTCGATTTAGTAAGTGTGGTCTGTGTGCTGTACGCTCTTTTGTGTTCCCAAACTAGCAAGCGATGTTAAATTATGCAATGACGTACCCGGGGAAATTTCCACCAAATTTTGAATTATCAAACTCATCCCATGCGCGTAAAGCAGAAGAATCGTTTGCGATGCACACAATCGTTCAAAGTGAATGGTGTCCGGCGGCACCGCGCGCAAAGTTTCCCTCCATATTTCAAAATTTTTGGCCTACCACCGAAATATCTACCCCCTCCCCCTCCCCCCTTCCCCACCCCCTTTTCTCCTTGACCACAAGTCACATTTCCCCTGTTTCCTCCTTCCTTCCTTCCTTCCTTCCTAAGCTATAGTTGCTTCTTCGCTCGCTTCCTCGCTCTCGCCGTCTCGCATCCTACCGCCGGGCTTGCCATGGTCTTCTACAATGACCTCTCCAGTGGTTCCTCCTCCTCCGACGACTCCTTCACCACCCGGGTATGCATCTCTTCTCTCTCTCGGGCTATGACTTGGAATGAAGGATTTTAACCCGGCGGTCAATTTAAGTCATTTTTTCCTCTTGTAGCTCCCTAAGACCATCAGTTGCAACGAATGGAGCGGGGTGGCTGAAGATCTATCTACTCGTTGTCACCATCAATCTCCATGTGTGAACCTAGTTGCCTTTGACAGTGGGGGGAAGTTTCTAGCATGTGCAGAGAAGGTTAGACCCTCTTTCGTTATTACAAATCATTTGTTAGATGTGATTCAGACACTGTCACGGTCCCAACCCATTCATACCACACCTTCAACTAAACACATCCTAAGCAGTGTCACATTTTGTACCTAGTATCTAAAAATGTTGCCATCTCATCAGCGGTGCCATTAGAAAATTATTTGGCACCACTTCAGCAGTTTGTGCAGCCAACTTTGGTCCACACATCCGAGAAGCCATGCAGTAAAATACTAAATCTTTATGGCAGGAAGGAACTGGGCATCAGAGCAACTAGGTGCTCCAGAGTCCGGGTCCCTAATTTTTTTCGCTGCATCGGCTCGCCAGTGCAGGGCACCGGTGCGAGATGTAGCAAAAGTTGTCTTTACACCGGTTTTGGCATACATGGTGGACGGCCTTAGTGCTATTAGTTCTATGTTACTAAATTTGTGCATGTACACACCTGTTAGTATCAATTTGCTGTCATACAAACACTGTCGCTATGCTATTGTAGTTACATTTACCTTCCTCATAAAATGTTGAATTTGTTATTTATAGTACATGAGTAAGACTTGTAGCGTTGTTGTAGTTAATTAGAGCTTCTGATGTTTCAGAATTTGGATGTTGTCTCAGTAGTAATTAATTCATTTGCACATTGATCTTTTTGAGAACATATGTCATAGTTAACCTGTTTCTTCAGTTTTTCAAAATAAGTATTGGTGATTTTCTATGTTGCTATAAACCCATTTCACCTACAATTGTTACTGATCTAGTTTTAAATATTATAGGATGAACGGAAGTGTTCTTACTTGGAGTGGGTTGATCAAGAGTGGCCACAGTCTTTGAAGATGTGCCTAGCAAAGCTCTGGAGCATGTATGAGGAAGAGAACAGAGGAAGGCTTAGAGAAAGTGTTGTCAACGCTGAAGAATATTTGAAGATGCGAGATAAAAAGAGGAAGGTGGAGAATGAGCTCAGATTTTTGAAATCAGACTTTGCTAAGATGGTGTTGGCGAAGGACGAGGCACTTTCCCAGTTGGCCAGTGCAAAACAGGTTCTTACTGAACTGAAAGCAGAGGTGGATAAGACGAGCCTGGATGATCTCGATTAAGGAAATGAATATATTGTTCTAATATTGCTCTTATGAAGTTGAACTAGCTATATGTTGTACAATGCTGTTTTCAGGTAGCTGTCGTACTGTGATGTTAAAATATATTTATGTGCCTGATATGAAATTGGCAAACAGCTGTTCGATATGAAATGTGAATTTGCGTAATACTGGAATTATTAATTGTAAGCTAATAAACCTTCTAAATGTGTCATGGAACTTTGCAAACGGTTCTAGCAGTAAAAGTGCTTGTGATGGATAGCCCAATGCCACACAGTTTTCTTCATCAAATCGTGTGTGATGTAGTTGATAAAAGCAAACGGTTAACCAAGGTAGAGCGTGTGTGATAGTTACACCTATCACACACGAGCCTATACATAAACCTGTGTGTGATGTACATACAAACGGAAACATTTTCCCTGGATTGACTATGTGGGATGTACATACGAACGGAAACGTTTTCCCTGGATTGACTGTGTGGGATGTACATACGAATGGAAAATTATTCCCTGGATTGACTGTGTGGGATGTATATAAGAACGGAAATGTATTCCTTGGATTGACTATGTGTGATATACATATGAATGGAAATGTTTTTCTAGGATTCACCGTGTGTGATGTACATATGAATGGAAACGATTGGGTTTTGATGCCTCGCCCGATCGCACACGAGCAGATTTTGCCTCAGCCTGTGTGCCAGGAGGGCCTACCCCCGACGGTTTCTGGGTCGTGTGGGAAGGACCCCCCTATCGCCCACACTCACTCGGTGACGGTTCCAAATGTCGTCGTGGAAAGGGGTTAAAAACCGTGTGTATAGCACCTACGCGTACCAGTGCATATTTAGCGCTAAACTTTTGAAAAGCATCGGTATTCATAAAAGATTTAACACAATCATACTTAAGCTTAATACCTAACTCTTTACCTTCATCGAGTTCCCAATCTTCAGAGTAGCATTTAATTCTTTCTAAAAGATCCCACCTAAATTCAATAGTCTTCTTCATAAGGAACCGGTGCAAGAAGTATCAAGCATGGATTGGCTAATCGTCAAAGCCCACGTGCACTACTAGTGAGACCAAATCTCTCTGCAAAAACATAAATTAAGCAAACGTGAGTACAAATGTACCCATCAAGACTTACATCAGAACTATCTACTTATGCATCAGTATCAACCAAGGGGTGGTGGAGTTTAACTGTAGCAAGCCAGCTTAGACTCATTGGCTATCCTATACTACAACTAACAACATTCTTTGAGGTGGCGCACACGAGTCCACATATTCACCATATCAATACACCACTATGGATTCGCTCCCGTCTCCCTACGAGGAGGCCATCCATAGCACTCACGCTGATCTTGCGCATTTTAGAGTATCCACTTCCAGTTATCTATGAACAATGTAAGCGTTCCAAGTAGTCCATATCCGCAGAGGCGGCTATTCGAATAGATCATTTATAACCCTGTAGGGGTGTAATTCTTCACACATGCTCTCACCACTTACCACCGTTTACACGACATGGACTCAACAACCTTCAAGTGGAAGCCCAGCGAGGGTGTCCGCCACGACCTGACTAACCACACGAGACTCTAGTCCAGGTTTATCGCCTATTTGAGTTCCATTCGCAAGTAAGTCCGGCCGAGGTTTCACTCACGACCCCAAACGATGAGAGCAGGGTTCCCAAGAGCACCGTTCGGGTGTCATCCCGGTACACCGTGCCTCGTGTCTCTATCGCGTCATAGCCCACCACTAGGGTCAGCGCTATGCATGGCCTCCAACGCATATCCTACAAACACCAGAAATTAGTTGCAACTCCTGGATAGAGATCAAGGCGATTAATAAGTCGAGTGGGTCAATTAAGTATCCCAATGTGTGGTAGTATGTCTTGGATCACAAACAGAGAACTCAGTTCCTGAGGACGGTTTCAATGAGACAACCCACCATGTACTCCTACATGGCCTCTCATTGCTACCTTCACCAAATTGTGTTCACACACTTAGCTCACACACAGTAGGACATGTTCATCACCATTCCAATCCATCCCAGATGAATCAGACCCGACACAACTCTAAGCATAGCAGGCATAACAAGCAGACATGAATGAGTAGGCACATCATGGCTCAAACAACTCCTACTCATGCTAGTGGGTTTGAACTATTTACTGTGGCAAAGACATGTCATGCAAAGGAATGGGTTCAACTACCGCAACATGTAACAGTTGAATCATTGTTGTCCTAATGCAGTAAAACAGAGCAGGAGCGAGAGAGTGGGATTGTATCGGAATGCTCAAAGGGGGTTTGCTTGCCTGGCACTTCTGAAGATAGTATAGCTCTTCATCAGTGTCATCGATCTCATCATCGGGGAACGTCTACTAAGAGGGGACAAATACCGGCAAACATAGAAAGAACACAATCAATGCAATGCAATAATATGATGCATGATCATGACATGGCACCATGCTATGATTTGAGCTAATGCAACTAGAAAAAATTTAAATGAAGTTGGTTTAACCCGGGGTTCAAATTCAAACTCCATATAAGACATTTCAAATGCCATTTATTCAAATTGTTTTATACAGCAGCTTTAAGTTTTTCAAACATGCATGAAAGTGCCATAAATAGATTCTTTGGATTTTTCTGATAATTTTTCATATATAAATTATTTCATTCTGAGCTACAGTTGAAATTATATGATTTTCAGAAGTTTTTGGTATTTTTTTAAATTCATAAATCATTTTTGATTTATTAATTATCCAGAAAACATTCATAATGTCAGCACTGTGTCAGCCCTACGTCAGCAGGTCAACTGAGCCGTTCAGGTCAAACCTGACCAGTGGGTCCCCCTGGTTAGTGTCACCGTGCTGGCTTGGTTCACTGACGGTTGGGGCCGGTCAAGGGCCACGTCAGCAAGGTCAACACCGATGCATGGGGCCACCGTGGTTAATTAAAATTGAATAGGAATTAAACTGCGGTTATTTAAGGGTGTGGAGCCCATGTGTCAGTGGGTCAGGGGGTAATTAAGTTGGGTAATTAGTCCCTAACAACGGTGCTACGTCATCACATCGGAGACCAGCCGATGGTGACCACAGGACACGGCGGGGGCACGCCGGACTGGTGCTAGAGGCGTCGGCTTGGCTTTCTAAGGGCACCAGGGCATAGCCCTTGCTCTCGCGCATCCAGAGGGCCAAGTGGGAAGTCGCGGGGTCGTCTAGTTCACCGGCGGCGAGCACTTGGGCGACGGCCGGAGTTCGGAAGCGGTCGGGTTCGGCGCTAGAGAGCACGGGAGGGGAAGCTGCTGGTGGCTATAGGTTCGGGGAGACGTCCTAAGCACACTAGTGTGCTCGGACACGGGCAGCAGTGGCCATGGCCGTGGCTGCATGATCGCCGGCGGCGGGGAGCTCACGACTCTGGCGGAACTACGGCTTAGGCGAGGAGAACGACGATGGGAGATGGGGAAAAGGATTGGGTGCTCATGGTGGTTCGGAGGATAGGCTCAACGGGCTCGGGGAGGTCCTGGCGGCGCCGAATTGACCGGAGGCAAGTGCGGGTGCCCGAGGTTGAAGACGAGCCAGAGACGACGCTGCGGTGCGCCCAGCGTCGCGTGGGTTGGTGGAGACGAAGAGGAAGACACGACGGTTCTTTTGGAAGTACTAGCACATATGCCCGTGTGTTGCAATGGGAGACTCCAAGGGACGCGAATCAGGCTTGGGGACATGTGCTTTATTATGAATCAGGGGTGGCAAGGTCGAGAAACTGGGTCGCAAGACACATGTTACTCATGGCAATAACAATAGACCAATTGATAGTAGGGTTATTCAAGACGGTAGTTCGGAACATGAAACATGATCGCGAGTCAATTGATCTGGATGAATAACACAAATTCAGATTATTAGTGCATAATGAAATTTATAAAAGTATAATAGGAAGAAATAACATTATTCATTGTCACTAATGATGCAACGGCCTAAATAGATTTTATGCCATGCAACTTGACATCATCGGTCAAACCTAGTACGTGCTTGATTACACCATTAATTACTGTTTAGGCTTTTGGATAGTGGAGATTGCTCGAATATGTCTTGTTTTTATATTAGTGAACACTCTAAGAAATTCACAAGCTTACTAATAGGCATGACAAGGGTAATGCAAACTTTTTTGTAAAGAAAAGCATTAATACAAAGTTTTCATATTTCAAAGAAAGCTAAATTTCATCACCTTGAAAGTGGGCGGCGTATCTAGATCGAAGCCGAACGTGAAAGCTTCCATCGATATTGGTCTACTCCGAGTTGCAGACGGATCACTCGCTCCACACCATTTCCTAGACGAATCGTTTTTTCAAAGGAAAAATATTAAAATCAAAGGTGTTTTTGTAATAACTAAAAGGATACCTCATTATGGCTTCTAATTAAAAACATGCATGAGAGCGGAGAAGGAGAATGATATCATAGCGACGACGTCCGACCGAGTAGGCATGCATGCAACCCGCGTCTCGCCCCCCTGTGCATGCATGCTTCCGACTCACCTATGCATGCTTCCGGCTGCACCATTCCTTCTTCAAGAGCGAAATCCCTCTTCTTTCCTTTTGTTTCAAAAGTAAGAAACAATCTATTTCCTTCTTGAAGAACGAAATCCTTCTTTCCTTCGTTCTTTGGATTCAATTCCATTTGCTTCCTTATTTACCTATCCACTCTTTCCTTTTTCTTCTCTGTCATAGACTTGAGACTTGACTTGAAATCCCCTCTTTCCATGCTTATTTTCCTCTCTTTTCCTTTCTTATCGGGACAACTTATTATTTCCTTCCTTATTGATTCCTGGAATTGCTCCTTGATACTCAGGAAACTCGAAGATCTATTTAAATTACGAACTTTGGATTGAAGGCAGCGATGTGGGACTATTTAAAATCTGCACGAACCTTTTAGTATAGCATAACGGAAGCTAGCTTAGTTGGTCGAATTTGACGGGCACGAGGTTGCGAGTTCGATTCTGCACACTATTATTTTTGCACTGTTGGACTGGGTGGGCTGGAAAAATTGGTGGGCTGTTCACCTTTGACTGGGCTTGGAAAACCAGTACGTGGATTTAAAACATCGAGCGACTCGATTGGGTTTAACATACGACGGATGAATAAATCTGATGTACAGACGAAAATTTAGGAGGAAGAAGCGATCACCCTTTTATTATTATTAGGTAAAGACCGGCGAGGCAAGGGGTGGACGATGGCCGCGGTGGTGGCGAATGGCGCCGATGGCAGCGCTCGGTTGCGCTCTGTTCTTGCGAGAGAGAGAGAGGGCCAGAGATAGAGGATGGGGACGAGCGAGCGCTCGAGGGGGTCATGGGGGTCGAGGGGGATGCGTGTCGTCGCGGGAGGCATCCAGGGGGAAGAGGGGCAGCCAGGCAGGGAGGAGGTGCCCGGGCGCGGCGAGCACGAGCCCTGTCCTTCTGTCCAGCGAGGGAGACGACAGGGGGAGCAGCTAGGCTGGGCCACACAGTAGCGGTCTGCCATGTAGGCTTCGGGTGAGTTTCTTCCCTTTTGTTTTATTTTCTGTTTTCTTTTCTTTGTTTATTTCTTTGCCACTGATTCCAAATTCAAAACAATTTTAAACCAGAGTCAAACTTTTTGTAAATATTTATGTGGCTTAGATAGACTTTTACAAAGGCTCATAAATATTTCAGAGATATTTGAGAATATATTCCATATAATATGGATATAAATTCAAATTCAAATACAATAGTGATTTAAATTCAGTGCCCAAAATATTCCACAAAAATGTTCATTATTTTTTGTTTGGATCAAAACCCTTGCCAAAAATATCAAACATTAAGGATGAACATTTTGGTTTCGTTGGATGCAATTTTCAGGGTTCTTGCTCTTCTTTTAATTTAATTTTGAGGCTGTCATTTTTCCTCCATTCAAATTTCTTCAAATGACATGATGCATGATACTCTCTGATGCAACTACTTACAAGCAAAATCTAGGGTTCTGACAATACATGTCATAATGTAGGGGGCGGGGCACTATACTTTGTGTGATAAACACAGTGTTAATATGAATCATGGTTTAGATTATGAAGATCTTGTCCGTACATCAAATGTACTATTATTTGGAATCAACATCAAGTGTATTCAAAATTTTGAATTCGAGTTCATATAGTACACATAGTTCATATCTATCTCTATAGTAATCATGTGGTGTGTTGTTACGATAATACACGAATAATGGTTTAAGTTGGCAACAGTCATGATTGTAGATTCCTATTCAAATAGAGAAACGAATTCAAATTTAGTTCGAATAGCAGCGGTAGTATAGACATTTGGAATGCACTAAAATGTTGGTATGAGTAGGTGCTACCTCTTGAGCATGCGTTGGTTTTCCCTTGAAGAGGAAAGGGTGATGCAGCAAAATAGCGTAAGTATTTCCCTTAGTTTTTGAGAACCAAGGTATCAATCCAGTAGGAGGCCACACGCAAGTCCCTCGTACCTACACAAACAAATAAGAACCTTGCAACCAACGCGATAAAGGGGTTGTCAATCCCTTCACGGCCACTTGCAAAAGTGAGATCTGATAGAGATGATAAGATAATATTTTTGGTATTTTTATGATAAATATTAAAAGTAAAGATTACAAATAAACGGCAAAAGAAATAGCTAGTTGACGGAAGATTAATATGATGGAAAATAGACCCGGGGGCCATAGGTTTCACTAGTGGCTTCTCTCAAGATAGCATAAGTATTACGGTGGGTGAACAAATTACTGTCGAGCAATTGATTGAAAAGTGCATATTTATGAGAATATCTAGGCATGATCATGTATATAGGCATCATGTCCGTGACAAGTAGACCGACTCCTGCCTGCATCTACTACTATTAATCCACACATCGACCGCTATCCAATATGCATCTAGAGTATTAAGTTCATTAGAACAGAGTAACACATTAGGTAAGATGACATGATGTAGAGGGATGAACTCAAGCAATATAATATAAACCCCATCTTTTTATCCTCGATGATAACAATACAATACGTGTCGTTTCCCCTTCTGTCACTGGGATCGAGCAACGCAAGATTGGCCCCAAAGCTAAGCACTTTTCCCATTGCAAGAAAGATCAATCTAGTAGGCCAAACCAAACTGATAATTCGAAGAGACTTGCAAAGATAACCAATCATACATAAAATAATTCAGAGAAGATTCAAATATTGTTCATAGATAATCTTGATCATAAACCCACAATTCATCGGATCTGGACAAACACACCGCAAAAAGAGTTACATCGAATAGATCTCCAAGAAGATCGAGGAGAACTTTGTATTGAGATCCAAAGAGAGAGAAGAAGCCATCTAGCTAATAACTATGGACCCGAAGGTCTGTGGTAAACTACTCACACATCATCGGAGAGGTTATGGTGTTGATCTAGAAGCCCTCCGTGAATGATTCCCCCTCCGGCGGAGCGCCGGAAAAGGCCCCAAGATGGGATCTCACGGGTACAGAAGGTTGCGGCGGTGGAAATAGGGGTTCGTGGTGCTCCTCGTTGGTTTCAGGGTACATGGGTATATATAGGAGGAAGAAGTAGGTCGGTGGAGCCACGAGGGGCCCACGAGGGTGGGGGGCGCGCCCAGGGGGCAGGCGCGCCTACCTGCCTTGTGGCCTCCTCGGTTGTTTCTTGACGTCCACTCCAAGTCCTCTGTATCACGTTTGTTCCAAAAATCACGCTCCCGAAGGTTTCATTCCGTTTGGACTCCGTTTGATATTTCTTTTCTGCAAAACACTGAAATAGGCAAAAAAAACAGCAATTTGCACTGCGGCTTGGGTTAATAGGTTAGTGCCAAAAATAATATAAAAGTGTATAGTAAAGCCCATTAAACATCCAAAACAGAATATATAATAGCATGGAGCAATCAAAAATTATAGATACGTTGGAGACGTATCAAGCATTCCCAAGCTTAATTCCTGCTCGTCCTCGAGAAGGTAAATGATAAAAACAAATTTTTTGATGTGGAATGCTACTTAGCATATTTCTCAATATAATTTTCTTTATGTGGCATGAATGTTCAGATCCGAAAGATTCAAATTAAAAGTTTAATATCGACCTAAAAATAATAATACTTCAAGCATACTAACTAAGCAATCATGTCTTCTCAAAATAACATGGCCAAAGAAAGTTCATCCCTACAAAATCATATAGTTTGGTCATGCTCCATTTTCGTCACACAAGATCCTCTCATCTTGAACAACCCCGATGACAAGCCAAGCAATTGTTTCATACTTTAGTAATCTCAAACTTTTTTCAACTTTCACGCAATACATGAGCGTGAGCCATGGATATAGCACGATGGGTGGAATAGAATATAATGATGGGGGTTGTGTGGAGAAGACAAAAAAGGATAAAGTCTCACATTGACGCGGCTAATCAACGGGCTAGGGAGATGCCCATCAATTTATGTCAATGCAAGGAGTAGGGATTGCCATGCAACGGATGCACTAGAGCTATAAATGTATGAAAGCTCAACAAAAAAACTAAGTGGGTGTGCATCCAACTTGCTTGCTCACGAAGACCTAGGGCATTTGAGGAAGCCCATTGTTGGAATATACAAGCCAAGTTCTATAATGAAAAATTCCCACTAGTATATGGAAGTGACAAAACAAGAGACTCTCTATCATAAAGATAATGGTGCTACTTTGAAGCACAAGTGTGGAAAAAAAGGATAGTAGCATTGCCCCTTTTTATTTCTTTTTTGGGCCTTTTTTTATTTGGCATTTCTCTTTTTTTTGGGACAATGCTCTATTAATGATGATCATCACACTTCTATTTATTTACAACTCGATGATTACAACTCGATACTAGAACAAAATATGACTCTAAATGAATGCCTCCGGCGGTGTACCGGGATGGGCAATGAATCAAGAGTGACATGTATGAAATAATATGCATGGTGGCTTTGCCACAAATACGATGTCAACTACATGATCATGCAAGGCAATATGACAATGATGAAGCGTGTCATAATGAACGGAACGGTGGAAAGTTGCATGGCAATATATCTCGGAATGGCTATGGAAATGCCATAATAGGTAGGTATGGTGGCTATTTTGAGGAAGATATAAGGAGGTTTATGTGTGATAGAGAGTATCGTATCACGGGGTTTGGATGCACCGGTGAAGTTTGCACCAACTCTCAAGGTGAGAAAGGGCAATGCACGGTACCGAAGAGGCTTGCAATGATGGAAGGTTGAGAGTGCGTATAATCCATGGACTCAACATTAGTCTGAAAGAACTCACATACTTATTACAAAAATCTACAGGTCATCAAAAACCAAGCACTACGCGCATGCTCCTAGGGGGATAGATTGGTAGGAAAAGACCATCGCTCGTCCCTGACCGCCACTCATAAGGATGACAATCAAAGAACACCTCATGTTTCAAATTTGTGACACAACGTCTACCATACGTGCATGCTACGGGACTTGCAAACTTCAACACAAGTATTTCTCAAATTCACAACTACTCAACTAGCACAACTTTAATATCACTATCTCCATATCTCAAAACAATCATCAAGTATCAAACTTCTCCTAGTATTCAATGCACTTTGAATTTTTTATCTTGGATGCCTATCATATTAAGACTAATTTCATAACCAAAGCAAATTACCATGCTGTTCTAAAGGACTCTCAAAATAATATAAGTGAAGCATGAGAGATCAATAATTTCTATAAAATAAAACCACCACCGTGCTCTAAAAGATATAAGTGAAGCACTAGAGCAAAATTATTTGGCTCAAAAGATATAAGTGAAGCACAAAGAGTATTCTAATAAATTCCGATTAACGTGTGTCTCTCCCAAAAGGTGTGTACAACAAGGATGGTTGTGGTGTGTTGGGGAACGTAGTAATTTCAAAAAAATTCCTACGCACACGCAAGATCATGGTGATGCATAGCAACGAGAGGGGAGAGTGTTGTCTACATACCCTCGTAGACCGAAAGCGGAAGCATTAACACAACGCGGTTGATGTAGTCGTACGTCTTCACGATCCGACCGATCAAGTACCGAACGCACGGCACCTCCGAGTTCAGCACACGTTCAGCTCGATGACGTCCCTCGAACTCCGATCCAGCCGAGTGTTGAGGGAGAGTTTCGTCAGCACGATGGTGTGGTGACGATGATGATGTTCTACCGACGCAGGGCTTCGCCTAAGCTCCGCTACGATATTATCGAGGTGTAATATGGTGGAGGGGCACCGCACACGGCTAAAAGATCGTAGATCAATTGTGTGTCGAGAAGTGCCCCCTGCCCCCGTATATAAATGAGCAAGGGGGAGGCCGCCGGCCAAGGGAGGAGAGGCGCGCCAGGAGGAGTCCTACTCCTACCGGCAGTAGGACTCCCCCCCCTTTCCATGTTGGACTAGGAGAGGAGGGGGAAAAGGTGGAGGGGAGGAAGGAAGGGGGGCGCCGCCCCCTCTCCTTGTCCTATTCGGACTGGGGGGGAAGGGGCGTGCGGCCCTGCCCTGGCTTCCTCTCCTCTCTTCCACCTAGGCCCAATAAGGCCCTGCCCTGGTAACCTCCCGGTACTCCGGAAAAATCCCGATTTCACCCGCAACACTTCCGATGTCCAAACATAGGCTTCCAATATATCAATCTTTATGTCTCGACCATTTCGAGACTCCTCATCATGTCTGTGATCACATCCGGGACTCCGAACAACCTTCGGTACATCAAAACATATAAACTCATAATATAACTGTCATCGTAACGTTAAGCGTGCGGACCCTACGGGTTCGAGAACTATGTAGACATGACCGAGACACGTCTCCGGTCAATAACCATTAGCGGAACCTGGATGCTCATATTGGTTCCTACATATTCTATGAAGATCTTTATCGGTCAGACCGCATAACAACATACGTTGTTCCCTTTGTCATCGGTATGTTACTTGCCCGTGATTCGATCGTCGGTATCTCGATACCTAGTTCAATCTCGTTACCGGCAAGTCTCTTTACTCGTTCCGTAATACATCATCCCGCAACTAACTCATTAGTCACAATGCTTGCAAGGCTTATAGTGATGTGTATTACTGAGTGGGCCCAGAGATACCTCTCCGACAATCGGAGTGACAAATCCTAATCTCGAAATATGCCAACCCAACAAGTACCTTTGGAGACACCTGTAGAGCACCTTTATAATCACCCAGTTACGTTGTGACGTTTGGTAGCACACAAAGTGTTCCTCCGGTAAACGGGAGTTGCATAATCTCATAGTCATAGGAACATGTATAAGTCATGAAGAAAGCAATAGCAACATACTAAACGATCGAGTTCTAAGCTAACGGAATGGGTCAAGTCAATCACATCATTCTCCTAATGATGTGATCCCGTTAATCAAATGACAACTCATTTCTATGGCTAGGAAACATAACCATCTTTGATCAACGAGCTAGTCAAGTAGAGGCATACTAGTGACACTCTGTTTGTCTATGTATTCACACATGTATTATGTTTTCGGTTAATACAATTCTGGCATGAATAATAAACATTTATCATGATATAAGGAAATAAGTAATAACTTTATTATTGCCTCTAGGGCATATTTCCTTCAGTCTCCCACTTGCACTAGAGTCAATAATCTAGATTACACAGTAATGATTCTTACACCCATGGAGTCTTGGTGCTGATCATGTTTTGCTCGTGGAAGAGGCTTAGTCAACGGGTCTGCAACATTCAGATCCGTATGTATCTTGCAAATTTCTATGTCTCCCACCTGGACTAAATCCCGGATGGAATTGAAGCGTCTTTTGATGTGCTTGGTTCTCTTGTGAAATCTGGATTCCTTTGCTAAGGCAATTGCACCAGTATTGTCACAAAAGATTTTCATTGGTCCCGATGCACTAGGTATAACACCTAGATCGGATATGAACTCCTTCATTTGCTGCTTCCGAAGCAGCTATGTACTCCGCTTCACACGTAGATCCCTCCACGACACTTTGCTTAGAACTGCACCAACTGACAGCTCCACCGTTCAATGTAAACACGTATCCGGTTTGCGATTTACAATCGTCCCGATCAGTGTCAAAGCTTGCATCAACGTAACCATTTACGATGAGCTCTTTGTCACCTCCATAAATGAGAAACATATCCTTAGTCCTTTTCAGGTATTTCAGGATGTTCTTGACCGCTGTCCAGTGATCCACTCCTGGATTACTTTGGTACCTCCCTTCTAAACTTATAACAAGGCACACATCAAGTCTGGTACACAGCATTGCATACATGATAGAGCCTATGGCTGAAGCATAGGGAACATCTTTCATCTTCTCTCTATCTTCTGCAGTGGTCGGGCATTGAGTCTTACTCAATCTCACACCTTGTAGTACAGGCAAGAACCCTTTCTTTGCTTGATCCATTTTGAACTTCTTCAAAACTTTGTCAAGGTATGTGCTTTGTGAAAGTCCAATTAAGCGTCTTGATCTATCTCTATAGATCTTGATGCCCAATATATATGCAGCTTCACCGAGGTCTTTCATTGAAAAACTCTTATTCTATATCATTTCCAATTAGCAATATGTCATCCAGATATAATATCAGAAATGCTACTGAGCTCCCACTCACTTTCTTGTAAATACAGGCTTCTCCAAAAGTCTGTATAAAACCAAATGATTTGATCACACTATCAAAGCGTTTATTCCAACTCCGAGAGGCTTGCACAAGTCCACAAATGGATCGCTGGAGCTTGCACACTTTGTTAGCTTCCTTTGGATCGACAAAACCTTCCGGTTGCATCATATACAACTCTTCTTCCAGAAATCCATTCAGGAATGCAGTTTTGACATCCATTTGCCAAATTTCATAATCATAAAATGCAGCAATTGCTAACATGATTCGGACAGACTTAAGCATCGCTACGGGTGAGAAGCTCTCATCATAGTCAATCCCTTGAACTTGTCGAAAACCTTTCGCAACAAGTCGAGCTTTATAGACAGTAACATTACCGTCAGCGTCAGTCTTCTTCTTGAAGATCCATTTATTTTCAATGGCTTGCCGATCATCGGGCAAGTCAACCAAAGTCCATACTTTGTTCTCATACATGGATCCCATCTCGGATTTCATGGCTTCAAGCCATTTTGCGGAATCTGGGCTCACCATCGCTTCTTCATAGTTCGTAGGTTCGTCATGGTCTAGTAACATAACCTCCAGAACAGGATTACCGTACCACTCTGGTGCGGATCTTAATCTGGTTGACCTACGAGGTTCAGTAATAACTTGATCTGAAGTTTCATGATCATTATCATTAACTTCCTCACTAATTGGTGTAGGTGTCGCAGAAACTGATTTCTGTGATGATCTACTTTCCAATAAGGGAGCAGGTACAGTTACCTCATCAAGTTCTACTTTCCTCCCACTCACTTCTTTCGAGAGAAACTCCTTCTCTAGAAAGGATCCATTCTTAGCAACGAATGTCTTGCCTTCGGATCTGTGATAGAAGGTGTACCCAACAGTCTCCTTTGGGTATCCTATGAAGACACATTTCTCCGATTTAGGTTCGAGCTTATCAGGTTGAAGTTTCTTCACATAAGCATCGCAACCCCAAACTTTAAGATACGACAACTTTGGTTTCTTGCCAAACCATAGTTCATAAGGTGTCGTTTCAACGGATTTTGATGGTGCCCTATTTAGAGTGAATGCAGCCGTCTCTAAAGCATAACCCCAAAACGATAGCGGTAAATCAGTAAGAGACATCATAGATCGCACCATATCTAGTAAAGTACGATTACGACATTCGGACACACCATTACGTTGTGGTGTTCCGGGTGGCGTGAGTTGCGAAACTATTCCGCATTGTTTCAAATGTAGGCCAAACTCGTAACTCAAATATTCTCCTCCACGATCTGATCGTAGAAACTTTATTTTCTTGTTACGATGATTTTCAACTTCGCTCTGAAATTCTTTGAACTTTTCAAATGTTTCAGACTTATGTTTCATTAAGTAGATATACCCATATCTGCTCAAATCATCTGTGAAGGTGAGAAAATAACGATATCCGCCACGAGCCTCAATATTCATCGGACCACATACATCTATATGTATGATTTCCAATAAATCTGTTGCTCTCTCCATAGTTCCGGAGAACGGTGTTTTAGTCATCTTGCCCATGAGGCACGGTTCGCAAGTACCAAGTGATTCATAATCAAGTGATTCCAAAAGTCCATCATTATGGAGTTTCTTCATGCGCTTTACACCGATATGACCTAAATGGCAGTGCCACAAATAAGTTGCACTATCATTATCAACTCTGCATCTTTTGGCTTCGACATTATGAATATGTGTGTCACTACTATCGAGATTCATTAAAAATAGACCACTCTTCAAGGGTGCATGACCATAAAAGATATTATTCATATAAATAGAACAACCATTATTCTCTGATTTAAATGAATAACCGTCTCGCATCAAACAAGATCCAGATATAATGTTCATGCTTAACGCTGGCACCAAATAACAATTATTTAGGTCTAATACTAATCCCGAAGGTAGATGTAGAGGTAGCGTGCCGACCGCGATCACATCGACTTTGGAACCATTTCCCACGCGCATCGTCACCTCGTCCTTAGCCAATCTTCGCTTAATCCGTAGCCCCTGTTTCGAGTTGCAAATATTAGCAACAGAACCAGTATCAAATACCCAGGTGCTACTGCGAGCATTAGTAAGGTACACATCAATAACATGTATATCACATATACCTTTGTTAACCTTGCCATCCTTCTTATCCGCCAAATACTTGGGGCAGTTCCGCTTCCAGTGACCAGTCTGCTTGCAGTAGAAGCACTCAGTTTCAGGCTTAGGTCCAGACTTGGGTTTCTTCTCCTGAACAGCAACTTGCTTGCTATTCTTCTTGAAGTTCCCCTTCTTCTTCCCTTTGCCCTTTTTCTTGAAACTAGTGGTCTTATTGACCATCAACACTTGATGCTCCTTTTTGATTTCTACCTCCGCTGCCTTTAGCATTGCGAAGAGCTCGGGAATTGTCTTATTCATCCCTTGCATGTTATAGTTCATCACGAAGCTCTTGTAGCTTGGTGGCAGTGATTGAAGAATTCTGTCAATGACGCTATCATCCGGAAGATTAACTCCCAGTTGAATCAAGTGATTATTATACCCAGACATTTTGAGTATATGCTCACTGACAGAACTATTCTCTTCCATCTTGCAGCTGTAGAACTTATTGGAGACTTCATATCTCTCAATCCGGGCATTTGCTTGAAATATTAACTTCAACTCCTGGAACATCTCATATGCTCCATGACGTTCAAAACGTCGTTGAAGACCCGGTTCTAAGCCGTAAAGCATGGCACACTGAACTATCGAGTAGTCATCAGCTTTGCTCTGCCAGACGTTCATAACTTCTGGTGTTGCTCTTGCAGCAGGCCTGGCACCCAGCGGTGCTTCCAGGACGTAATTCTTCTGTGCAGCAATGAGGATAATCCTCAAGTTACGGACCCAGTCCGTGTAATTGCTACCATCATCTTTCAACTTTGCTTTCTCAAGGAACGCATTAAAATTCAACGGAACAACAGCACGGGCCATCTATCTACAATTAACATAGACAAGCAAGATACTATCAGGTACTAAGTTCATGATAAATTTAAGTTCTATTAATCATATTACTTAAGAACTCCCACTTAGATAGACATCCCTCTAATCATCTAAGTGATTACGTGATCCAAATCAACTAAACCATGTCCGATCATCACGTGAGATGGAGTAGTTTCAATGGTGAACATCACTATGTTGATCATATCTACTATATGATTCACGCTCGACCTTTCGGTCTCCGTGTTCCGAGGCCATATCTGCATATGCTAGGCTCGTCAAGTTTAACCTGAGTATTCCGCGTGTGCAACTGTTTTGCACCCGTTGTATTTGAACGTAGAGCCTATCACACCCGATCATCACGTGGTGTCTCAGCACGAAGAACTTTCGCAACGGTGCATACTCAGGGAGAACACTTTTATCTTGAAATTTTAGTGAGAGATCATCTTATAATGCTACCGTCAATCAAAGCAAGATAAGATGCATAAAAGATAAACATCACATGCAATCAATATAAGTGATATGATATGGCCATCATCATCTTGTGCTTGTGATCTCCATCTCCGAAGCACCGTCATGATCACCATCGTCACCGGCGCGACACCTTGATCTCCATCGTAGTATCGTTGTCGTCTCGCCAACTATTGCTTTTACGACTATCGCTACCGCTTAGTGATAAAGTAAAACAATTACATGGCGATTGCATTGCATACAATAAAGCGACAACCATATGGCTCCTGCCAGTTGCCGATAACTCGGTTACAAAACATGATCATCTCATACAATAAAATATAGCATCAAGTCTTGACCATATCACATCACAACATGCCCTGCAAAAACAAGTTAGACGTCCTCTACTTTGTTGTTGCAAGTTTTACGTGGCTGCTACGGGCTTAGCAAGAACCGTTCTTACCTACGCATCAAAACCACAACGATATTTTGTCAAGTTGGTGCTGTTTTAACCTTCGCAAGGACCGGGCGTAGCCACACTTGGTTCAACTAAAGTGAGAGAGACAGACACCCGCCGGTCACCTTTAAGCAAGGAGTGCTCACAACGGTGAAACCAGTCTCGCGTAAGCGTACGCGTAATGTCGGTCCGGGCCGCTTCATCTCACAATACCGCCGAACCAAAGTATGACATGCTGGTAAGCAGTATGACTTATATCGCCCACAACTCACTTGTGTTCTACTCGTGCATAACATCAACGCATAAAACCAGGCTCGGATGCCACTGTTGGGGAACGTAGTAATTTCAAAAAATTTCCTACGCACACGCAAGATCATGGTGATGCATAGCAACGAGAGGGGAGAGTGTTGTCTACGTACCCTCGTAGACCGAAAGCGGAAGCGTTAACACAACGCGGTTGATGTAGTCGTACGTCTTCACGATCCGACCGATCAAGTACCGAACGCACGGCACCTCCGAGTTCAGCACACCTTCAGCTCGATGACGTCCCTCGAACTCCGATCCAGCCGAGTGTTGAGGGAGAGTTTCGTCAGCACGACGGCGTGGTGACGATGATGATGTTCTACCGACGCAGGGCTTCACTTAAGCTCCGCTACCATATTATCGAGGTGTAATATGGTGGAGGGGGGCACCGCACACAGCTAAAAGATCGTAGATCAATTGTGTGTCGAGAGGTGCCCCCCTGCCCCCGTATATAAAGGATCAAGGGGGAGGCCGCCGGCCAAGGGAGGAGAGGCGCGCCAGGAGGAGTCCTACTCCTACCGGGAGTAGGACTCCCCCCCTTTTCCATGTTGGACTAGGAGAGGAGGGGGAAAAGGTGGAGGGGAGGAAGGAAGGGGGGGCGCCGCCCCCCTCTCCTTGTCCTATTCGGACTGGGGGGGAAGGGGCGCGCGGCCCTGCCCTGGCTTCCTCTCCTCTCTTCCACCTAGGCCCAATAAGGCCCATTAAGTTACCGGGGGGTTCCGGAAACCTCCCGGTACTCCGGAAAAATCCTGATTTCACCCGGAACACTTCCGATGTCCAAACATAGGCTTCCAATATATCAATCTTTATGTCTCGACCATTTCGAGACTCCTCGTCATGTCCGCGATCACATCCGGGACTCCGAACAACCTTCGGTACATCAAAACATATAAACTCATAATATAACTATCATCGTAACGTTAAGCGTGCGGACCCTACGGGTTCGAGAACTATGTAGACATGACCGAGACACCTCTCCGATCAATAACCAATAGCGGAACTTGGATGCTCATATTGGTTCCTACATATTCTACGAAGATCTTTGTCAGTCAGACCGCATAACAACATACGTTGTTCCCTTTGTCATCGGTATGTTACTTGCCCGAGATTCGATCGTCGGTATCTCGATACCTAGTTCAATCTCGTTACCGGCAAGTCTCTTTACTCGTTCCGTAATACATCATCCCGCAACTAACTCATTAGTCACAATGCTTGCAAGGCTTATAGTGATGTGTATTACTGAGTGGGCCCAGAGATACCTCTCCGACAATCGGGGTGACAAATCCTAATCTCGAAATACGCCAACCCAACAAGTACCTTTGGAGACACCTGTAGAGCACCATTATAATCACCCAGTTACGTTGTGACGTTTGGTAGCACACAAATTGTTCCTCCGGTAAACGGGAGTTGCATAATCTCATAGTCATAGGAACATGTATAAGTCATGAAGAAAGCAATAGCAACATACTAAACGATCGAGTGCTAAGCTAACGGAATGGGTCAAGTCAATCACATCATTCTTCTAATGATGTGATCCCGTTAATCAAATGACAACTCATGTCTATGGCTAGGAAACATAACCATCTTTGATCAACGAGCTAGTCAAGTAGAGGCATACTAGTGACACTCTGTTTGTCTATGTATTCACACATTATTATGTTTCCGGTTAATACAATTCTAGCATGAATAATAAACATTTATCATGATATAAGGAAATAAATAATAACTTTATTATTGCCTCTAGGGCATATTTCCTTCATGGTGAACTAAAAAGCAAAGACTCAAATCACACAAGACGCTCCAAGCAAAACACATATCATGTGGTGAATAAAAATATAGCTCCAAGTAAAGTTACCGATGGACGAAGACAAAAGAGGAGATGCCTTCCGGGGCATCCCCAAGCTTAGGCTTTTTGGTTGTCCTTGGATTTTACCTTGGGGTGCCTTTGGAATCCCCAAGCTTAGGCTCCTGCCACTCCTTGTTCCATAATCCATTAAATCTTTACCCAAAACTTGAAAACTTCACAACACAAAACTTAACAGAAAATCTCATGAGCTCCGTTAGCGGAAGAAAACAAAACACCAGTTCAAGGTACTGTAATGAACTCATTAATTATTTATATTGGTGTTAAAACTACTGTATTACAACTTCTCTATGGTTCATAAACTCCATTACTAGCCATAGATTCGTCAAAATAAGCAAACAACACACGAAAAACAGAATCTGTCAAAAACATAACAGTCTGTAGTAATCTGTATCTAACGCCAACTTCTGAAACTCAGAACAATCGACCAAAATAGGACGACCTAGATAATTGTTTTATTGATCTACTGCAATTGGAATCAGTAATTTATCACGTTCTGGTGATTTTTAACAATTGTTTTCGTGAGCAGAAAGTTTCTGATTTTTTCCAGCAAGATCAAATAATTATCATCCAAGAAGATCCTATAGGTTTTACTTGGCACAAACACTAATCAAAACATAAAAACACATCTAAACAGATGCTAGATGGATTATTTATTACTAAACAGAACCAAAAAGCAAGAAACTAAAATAAAATTGGGTTGCCTCCCAACAAGCGCTATCGTTTAACGCCCCTAGCTAGGCATAAAGGCAAGGATAGATCTAGGTATTGCCATAATAATAGTAAGGTAAATCACGAAAACTCATCTCATATTCCCTACGTTCAGCAGCAAGTTTTCTTTGTGGCAAGTAAAGTAATCAAAAGGGCTAAATTTAATGGGACAAAAGTCCCCAAGATCAAGCTCGGGAGGTATGGGTTCCTCCTTTGGCCCCTTATATTGCACAACCAATTCATCATTATAAGCATTCTTTTGACAATAAGTCATGAGCCTTTGTTCAAGAGAAAAACCTAACCTGTTGTTTTGAATAGCAAAGTCATCATTAAGTTCAGAAATTCTATCAACTAGAACATCGGTAGGAACCTTTTTTCTATGGTTTTCATTGAAAGCAACATGATCTAAGGATCATAAGCGCATTAAGTCTTCTTGATTAAAAAGGATAGGCTCTATGGGAGGACGACCAGCGTCCACCCTATAATGCGCATTAATTTCATTGGCTTCTTTCATTATAAATCTGAACTCATGTGCCAAAAATATAGTAGCCGCTCGCGTAACAGAAGAATGCTCGATATTGGAAAACTCTAGAAAAATCCTTTGTATGCAAGGATGCAAATGGATAAATTGTCTTTCAAGTTCAACTACGAGCAAGGATATAGCATCCGCAAGAATACTATTTCTATGAAGAATAGACCCATCCATAGAGGGTAGGGTATCGGCACAAGTAAAGAAATCTTGAATAACTCCTTTCACAATAATATTTCCGTTACCAACCCGAAACTTTTTAGTGTGTAAAATAGTAGGATCTTCAAGAGGATCATCAAAAGCATCAAAGTTTTCGATATTATTATCCTTATCAACGATAACCTCCCCAGTTTCAGACATGATGGCAACACAAAGAATGATCACACAGGAAGCAGGCGAAAAAGAGGCGAACGGAAAGAGAGGGAGAATAAAACGGCAAGGGTGAAGTGGGGGAGAGGAAAACGAGAGGAAAATGGCAAATAATGTAATGCGAGGGATAAGAGTTTGTGATGGGAACTTGGTATGTCTTGACTTGTGCGTAGACTCCCCGGCAACGGCGCCAGAAATCCTTCTTGCTACCTCTTGAGCATCCGTTGGCTTTTCCCTTGAAGAGGAAAGGGTGATGGAACAAAGTATCGTAAGTATTTCCCTCATTGTTTGAGAACCAAGGTATCAATCCAGTAGGAGGCCACACGCAAGTCCCTCGTACCTGCACAAACAAATAAGAACCTTGCAACCAACGCGATAAAGGGGTTGTCAATCCCTTCACGACCACTTGCAAAAGTGAGATCTGATAGAGATGATAAGATAATATTTTTGGTTTTTTTATGATAAAGATTAAAAGTAAAGATTGCAAAATAAACGGCGAAAGAAATAGCTAGTTGACGGAAGATTAATATGATGGAAAATAGACCCGGGGTCCATAGGTTTCACTAGTGGCTTCTCTCAAGATAGCATAAGTATTACGGTGGGTGAACAAATTACTGTCGAGCAATTGATAGAAAAGTGCATAATTATGAGAATATCTAGGCATGATCATCTATATAGGCATCACGTCCATGACAAGTAGACGGACTCCTGCCTGCATCTACTACTATTACTCCACACATCGACCGCTATCCAGCATGCATCTAGAGTATTAAGTTCATAAGAACAGAGTAACGCATTAGGTAAGATGACATGATGTAGAGGGATAAACTCAAGCAATATGATATAAACCCCATCTTTTTATCCTCGATGGAAACAATACAATACGTGTCGTTTCCCCTTCTGTCACTGGGATCGAGCAACGCAAGATTGAACCCAAAGCTAAGCACTTCTCCCATTGCAAGAAACATCAATCTAGTAGGCAAAACCAAACTGATAATTCGAAGAGACTTGCAAAGATAACCAATCATACATAAAATAATTCAAAGAAGATTCAAATATTGTTCATAGATAATCTTGGTCATAAACCCACAATTCATCGGATCTGGACAAACACATCGCAAAAAGAGTTACATCGAATAGATCTCCATGAAGATCGAGGAGAACTTTGTATTGAGATCCAAAGAGAGAGAAGAAGCCATCTAGCTAATAACTATGGACCCGAAGGTCTGTGGTAAACTACTCACACATCATCGGAGAGGCTATGGTGTTGATGTAGAAGCCCTCCGTGATCGATTCCACCTCCGGCGGAGCGCCGGAAAAGGCGCCAAGATGGGATCTCACGGGTACAAAAGGTTGTGGCGGTGGAAATAGGGTTTCGTGGTGCTCCTCTTTGGTTTCGGGGTACGTGGGTATATCTAGGAGGAAGAAGTAGGTCGGTGAAGCCACGAGGGGCCCACGAGGGTGGGGGGCACAACCAGGGGGGCAGGCGCGCCTCCCTGCCTCGTGGCCTCCTCGGTTGTTTCTTGGCGTCCACTCCAAGTCCTCTGGATCACGTTTGTTCCAAAAATCACGCTCCCGAAGGTTTCATTCCGTTTGGACTCCGTTTGATATTCCTTTTCCGCAAAACACTGAAATAGGCAAAAAAAATAGCAGTTTGCACTGGGCCTTGGGTTAATAGGTTAGTCCCAAAATTAATATAAAAAGTGTATAGTAAAGACCATTAAACATCCCAAACAGAATATATAATAGCATGGAGCAATAAAAAATTATAGATACGTTGGAGACGTATCAGTAGGTTACATGCATTATACAGCTAGCGAAAAAATTTAATTGGACATAACATGGATTCATAGCTTTGAATAGCATTTGTACAGTAAAACGGGACCAGACTCTCTCTTTGTGTGGTGCGAATAGTTTTTTTCGTCGAGGGAAGTGCGAATTGATTTGGTAGGCTTGTCCCTAAAATTCAACCCGCGCCTTGTTATATCTCGAAAATACTGATATTGTGCTCCCAAAACTCGCGCCTTCAGAACCCGCTCCTTGCTATCCCGAAATTACAACGCGCGCAAAAACCCCCTCCAGCTGCCAAATCCCGACACACAACATCCCCCTTCTAACCCTGAGCCGAAAGGGCCGCTAGTTCAAATCGCTGGGGGTACTTTGGTAACACACCCTACATTTTGGACAAGTGCGCCCCTAAGTCATGGTTCCCCCCTCCCATCACCTCCTTTTCACCATTCAAAATCCCAGGCCGCCATAATCGGAGCCTCTTCCCCGACGATGTCGTTCACTGCAACAGCCCGACGTCCCTCATCCACCTTCCCGGATGAGGTTCCCTCGTCGATCTTGTCGTCTCGCCGGTTCAGCCGCCCCGTCCTCCACCTCCAAGGAGCTGCTCCAATGACCTCGTCTATTGCGGCTGATCCATCCCCATAGCACCGCCTTAACCTGCTCCACCGGAACTGCAGCATCCTCACCGACTCCTCGGACGAAGCTGGGGCCTACTCGGCGCCACCAAAGAGGTTGTACACTCATCGCATCACACCTTCTCCTTAACTCGACCTACCGGCACCGACGGTGCTCCATCCCGCACCCCCATGGCGCGGCTACCTCGAAGCCGGTGCCACGGGTGACATCTCCACGGCGGCTCTTCCCCAGTGCAAGGCCCCTTCGGCGGCAGCGTCCATACCAGCGGGATCTGCTGCTACTACTCCGGCTCTCGCTTGCTCGCGCTGCTGCTGCTCCGTCTCACTCTCGGTCGCACCGCTGCTCCGCTCTCCCCCTCGCTCGTGCTGTTTCTTTGCTCTTGCTCTCGCTCGCGCTGCTGATGCTGGTACACAGGCTGTTGCAGCTACACGAGTTGCTTCTCTGGCTCTAGTTCACGCTGCGCCTCCAGGCGTTGCTGCTCCCGCTGCTATCTGCTACTGTGTTCCCCGTCGATCGCCTGCTAATTTATATCACTGTTTCTCTACTACTAGTTCTTGAGCGTCCTAAACTACATGTGAAGTGCCTCTCTACTACCAGTGCGTTCAGTTTTGACAGTAACATTCAACACAGTAAATTTCAGTTTCGATAGTTAAGTTTAGAGTCAACCATTTTTACCTCATCTGTTGTAGTCAGGTGTTTTTTTGGTGATGTAAATTTTACATCTATCACTTTTTGGTAATGTATTTTACATCATCTATTGGAGATGCTATTAGAATCCCACTTGAGATTAACGATGTATGTCTTGTACTGCTTCAGCCTCGACGTCTTGCGGCTCGCTGGAGCTGCTCCAACGACGGAACCATCCATCACAATAGAGCAGTGCCCTAGACACCGTCTACAGATTCCTCAGATCTTCCTCAACACCTCTTACAGCCACCTTTGCCGCAACTTCTTCAGTGACCAACCCAATGATGCTAAGGTCGACACGGCTACGGCAAAGAGGTTGTACACTTGTTGCATCACTTATTACTCTACATTCATGTCGATCCATTGGGGCTATTTTGGTTCAAAGGAAAAAGTGATGGAAAACCATAGCAATAGGAAATTTTCCTATGGCACTCTACTATTCAATTATTCATGCATTTTGTTGAAAGGAATGGAGCAAAACATCCACCTGGACCTACTTTTCAAAATCCTATGCATGAAAACAAGACCAAGTGCATTAGTGGCAGAATAACATTCTAACTGTACACGCTTTCATATGGTTTCACTTTAATTTGGCCATGTTTCTTTGCATTCCTCTGCTCTTCCAATTCCTGTGAACCAAACACCCAAGTTGACGGAAATCCTGTGTTTACAAATGCTATGTTTCCCATGTGCATTCCTATCCTATTCTAGTGTTTTTACTATCCCTGCGTATTTAGAATCCTTCAAGCCAAAGGAGCCCTTACAAAATTACTTCAGATATAGGTAGGTGTCGAAGAAAACTTTGTGTGATTTGTCCTACTCCTGCCACGACGTCGTCCACCTCACTAGAGGTGCTCCATCAATAGAAGCATCCACCAAACCAGACATCAGGACTCCCGGCCGTCTTTCGCCGCCTCAGATCTCCTTCCCTACCGCCGGCACCCACCGCAACTGCATCACCATCATCAACTCAACAGATGAACCTGAGGAGTACACAGGTCCACAAGACAGGTCGCACTCTTTTGTTTCTGCTTATGTTATACATTGCTTAATATTACCTGCTACTTTATCATCCTGTTCACCTCTTAGACTCCAAGTCAGGTCCAAATTAATGTTCAAACTTGAGTTTTAAAATTACTTGTGGGGCACATATCGAGGCAACAATGAATAGTATCTCTGGCTATTTTCTGGTTCACCTAGGGTATGCCTATGTTGTTCATCTTGGGCGGGAAACAAATAGTAAATCAATCATCATTTGTATTTTTATTGAATTAAAGCTATCATCAGCTTGCTATCATTATTTTTGGATCCATCCACTGTTTGTTACCATCACTCTCAATTTCTGCATGCTCTCCTTACATAATCTTACTTTTTTCGTATGCATGTCAGATATTGTACACAGTCATGCTGAACATGTAGAGAAAAAGAGAAGATTTTTGCGCAGCAATACAATGTCATGCAGATCGCTCCATGGAGGGTTCAATGGAAACCCCCCCTATAAAGATTGTAATCCACAGGAAGATATCTGTTCTGAGGCGGATTCAGACGCAGCTGACCACTCCTATTTACCCCCCAAGGTGTTTGCTCTAACTTGGCATGATGATGTTGGTCATATCATGCATATGTTGCCTTGTAGTGCCTACTTTTGACATCATATATGTCATCTGCTTAGTTTAGACATGTTCTGTAATGCCACCTGTTTAGTTTCTATATCATATGTGGGAATTATGCAGTCTCATCTCTTTTAGCCAACCATAATATATGTGAAATATGCAATGCCATCCTGTTTAACCAGGCATCATATATTTGAATGATATCTTGCCCATCCTTTTCTTCATTACATTTCCATTTGTCGACAATGTTTGTACATTAAACTACTCTTCCTGTGAATCAGCCATTTGAGTGGGTGATGGAAAATCTGGAGTGAAAACAAGGTCTTCAGAGCAGACAGTGCTACCTGTCAAAGCAGATCTCTTGCTGGGTCTCGATAGCTCCTTAGAGATGGATTCAGAGATAGATGACCAGTCCTATTCCCCCACCGAGGTGTATGCTCTAACTTGGCACGGTTATACTGCTCATATCATGCATATGGTGTCTTGCATTGCATAGTTTAGACATCATATACACAATATTCAACACCATGTTCTTAGTTCAGACATCATATATGCGAATGCCCTCTACTTAGCATATAAATCACATATGTGAATTAAATCATGCTATCCTGATTACTTAGATAACATGTATGTGAATTATGTCATGCGAACCTATTTACTAAAGACATCATATTATTACCTCGTGCCATCCTGTTTAGTTAGTCATCATATCTTTGAATCATGTCATGCCATGATATCCAGTTTAGATAGACATCATATATCTGAAATTATGCCAGGCTATCCTTTTTAGTTAAACAATATACATGTCAACTATTTCATGTCCTCTTTTTTCCATACAATCTATTGCATCTGTCTCTCATACAAGGTTTGCACATTCAACTATGTTTCCTGTTTATCAGCCATTTGAATTAGAGCAGGTGATGGCAGTATCTAGCGGAGTAAAACCATGGTCTTCAAGTAAAACAATGCTACCTCTTGGTGGAGATAGCACCCCGGTTGTACATGCACGAGAACCAGCCCTACCACACAAAACCCAGACTCTCGCAGATTGTACCCCTACTGCGATGGACAGAGAACCAGCTTCACCCAATCTAACCCCAACCCCAGCAGATAGTAACCCAGTTCGTGTTGACACAACACCATCTCCACCACAGAGCTCCCAAACAAGAGCAGTTAGTAAGGCAGCTCTAGTGCCCAAAGCGCCAGTACTACCACGGCGAACCCCAACTCCACCAGTTAGTACACCTATTCCCGTGGAGGAAGCACAACCAACCATTCATAGTTTAGCATCTATCAGATTTGATGTTGTTAAATCCTATGTGCATATCTTCCCATCATGGAAATATTATACTAAAGATGAAGGAAAATGCCAGGTGCAGGTGCTCGTCCAGGAGTTATGTGTAAGTAATGTTATTCATGGCAATTACTTTGCTTTATGCCATACATTCTACCTCCATGATTGTTATAATACAACAAATTTTCCCATTTTTCTCTATAGAGAAGGACCTACTTGGAAACTCGAGATGAGGTAACTGATATTCTCCAATGTATCTATAATTTTTGATTGTTCCATGCTGTTATATTATCAATCTTGGATGTTTTATAATCATTTTATAGTCATTCTATATCATTTTTGGCACTAACCTATTGACATAGTGCCAAGTGCCAGTTGTTGTTTTCTGCATGTTTTTTACATCGTAGGAAATCAATATGAGACGGAGTCCAAATGCAACAAAACTTCACGGAGATTTTTTTGGACCAGAAGGAACATAATGGGCCTTGGCTGCACCTGTGGGTGCTCCAAGGAGAGCACTGTGACGCCCCCGATTCAATCGTACACTAATCATACATGCAAATGTGTACGATCACGATCGAGGACTCACGGGAAGATATCACAACACAACTCTAGACACAAATTAAAATAAAACAAGCTTTATATTACAAGCCAGGGGCCTCGAAGGCTCGAATACATAGCTCTAAAACACAAGAGTCAGCGGAAGCAATAATATCTGAGTACAGACATAAGTTAAACAAGATTGCCTTAAGAAGGCTAGCACAAAAGTAGCAACGATCGAAAAGGCAAGGCCTCCTGCCTGGGACCTCCTAACTACTCCTCGAAGCTGAACTCCACGTAGAATCATCCTCGGGATCTCTAGCTCTTGGACTCCATCATCTGGTTGCGACAACCAGGTATAGAAAGGGGAAAAGAGGGAGAAAAGCAACCGTGAGTACTCATCCAAAGTACTCACAAGCAAGGAGCTACACTACATATGCATGGGTATATGTGTAAAGGGCCATATCGGTGGACTAAACTGCAGAATGCCAGAATAAGAGGGGGATAGCTAATCCTGTCGAAGACTATGCTTCTGGCCACCTCCATCTTGCAGCATGTAGAAGAGAGTAGATGGTAAGTTCACCAAGTAGCATCGCAAGCATAATCCTACCCGGCGATCCCCTCCTCGACGCCCTGTTAGAGAGCGATCACCGGGTTGTATCTGGCACTTGGAAGGGTGTGTTTTATTAAGTATCCGGTTCTAGTTGTCATAAGGTCAAGGTACAACTCCGGGTCGTCCTTTTACCGAGGGACACGACTATTCGAATAGATAAACTTCCCTGCAGGGGTGCACCACATAACCCAACACGCTCGATCCCATTTGGCCGGACACACTTTTCTGGGTCATGCCCGGCCGCGGAAGATCAACACGTCGCAGCCCTACCTAGGCACAACAGAGAGGTCGGCACGCCGGTCTAAATCCTATGGCGCAGGGGTCTGGGCCCATCGCCCATTGCACACCTGCACGTTGCGAGGGCGGCCGGAAGCAGACCTAGCCTAGGAGGCGTTCCAGTCCAATCTGGCGCGCGCCGCTCAGTCGCTGACGTCACGAAGGCTTCGGCTGATACCACGACGTCGACTGCCCATAACTGTTCCCGCGTAGTTGGTTAGTGCGTATAGACCAAATGGCCAGACTCAGATCAAATACCAAGAACTCGTTAAGCGTGTTATTTGATGTAACCGCGGACACCGACTAGGGTCAGGCCCACCTCTCACCTAGGTAGTCTCAACCTGCCCTGTGGCTCCGCCACAAAGATCCACCCAGAGGGCCGTCGGGACAAAGGTCCTTTCAGCCCCCAATCCGTGAATCACTCGCGGGTACTCCTCGAGCCGACCAGACTTTAGTTACCACATGTATCATGTATAAAGTATATAAGTATATACCCGTGATCACCGCCCAAGTGATCACGGCCCGATAGTATAGCACAGCAGACGGACAAGAATGTAGGGCCACTGATGGAAAACTAGCAACCTATACTAAGCATGTAGGATTGCAGGTAAAGTTAACAACAGTAGTGGCAAAGATAGGCTATGCAGCAGAATAGGATTAACGGAAAGCAGTAACATGCTACACTACTCTAAGGCAAGAGTATAGAGAAGAATAGGTGATATCTGGTGATCAAGGGGGGGGCTTGCCTGGTTGCTCGGGCAAGGAGGGGTCGTCGTCGACGTAGTCGATCACAGGGGCAACATCGGTCTCGGGGTCTACCAGAGAGAAGAGGGGGAAGAAACAGTAAATATAAAGCAAACATAGCATCACAAAGCATAGCATGACGATAAGCAGGAATAGGGTTGACCTAACGTAGTACTACACGTTGCAGACGGAGGGGATAAACATCCGAGGATGAATTCCCGACGTTAGGCGGATTCCGGACAGAGGAAAAGAGGGGGAACGTTCCATGTTCAGTATGCTAGGGGCATGTGACAGATGAACGGACCACGTATTCAGATTCGTTGGATTTTTCTGAGCAACTTTCATGTAGAAAACATTTTCATCCGAGTTACGGTTTATTTCCTATGAATTTTGCAAGTTTAAAACATATTATGGAATTATTTATATTAACAGAAAAGGAATACTACGTCAGCATGACATCACTGTGACGTCAGCAGTCAACAGAACGGCTGACCAGGTCAAACTGACCAGTGGGGCCACAGGGACCCACATGTCAGCCTCTGTGGGTTAACAGTGGATTAATTGTTCTCAAAGGGGGTTAATTAGGGGTGTGGGCCCCATGTGTCAGTGAGTATTTTTGTTAGCAGATTAGTTTGAAAACTTAATTATCTTAATTAAGCGCAAGGGCCCACAAGTCAGTGGCAGGGGTGAACGGTGCCCGCGTTGACCGTAGTCAACGCGGTCAACTGAGGCGCTGGGGGCCTACAGTCAGTGGCTCAGGGAGCGGGCCCCAGGCGTCCTTGTCAGCCCACGCCGGCGCTGGTGACCGGAGTTACTCCGGCGGCTGTTTCGCGACGACGCTTCACCGGCGATGTTCGGAAAAATCCGTCCGGGGTTTATTTGACGCGCGAGAGGCGCCGTTCGGAAGCGGTGAACGAGCCACGTCGAGTGGCGGCAGCGGCAGCAACTGGGGAGGCCGGAAGGGGCGCCGACGACGAGCAGGGGCGGCGGCGGCGTTCGGGCACGTCGGGAAAAGCCTATGGGGCACCAAATCGACCGCGGTTGGCCGCGTTCGAACGGGAACAATGTTCCGCGTCGATCTGTGGCTTTAGCGTGAGCTAAAACAAACGGAGCCGAGCGCTAGGTCGTCGCCGGCGGACACCGGAATCGGGCGTTGGTGGCTACGGCGATGTGGGGCGCGACAGGCGATGCTGAGAGCATAGCTGGGTTCCTACGAGCCCCAGGAGCTTGACTACGAGCTCGGACGCGAGCTCGGGCCACGGTGGCCACGACGGTGAGGTGATCTGCAGCGGCGAGCTCACGGCAACGGCGACGGCGGCACCGCGAGCCATCTACGGTGCATGAGGAGGAACCAGAGGAAGGAGGAGGGTGCGGAGGCTTATGGCGCAGCACACGGAGGCCCTCGAGTGAACGGGAGCGCGGAGGGGAGGCGGAATCGATCGCGGCGGACGACGGCGACCGGGGTTGGAGAAAAGCTTGACCCGGCCGCTGCAGGGCACTCCATCTCGTCCTGAAGCGCGGGGTCGACGAGGACGACGTAGAGGGAACTCGGGGACTCGACGGCTCGACGAACGGTGGTCGGGGCCACGCCTACGGCGAGGCTTCGGCGGCGATCTCGCTCGGGCGAGGGGGGAGCAGAGAGAGAGTAGCCGAGATGGAGAGAGGACTGGGTGGAGCTAGGTAGGGGGAGGACTCGAGGCGTCCGGGGGCGTGGAGGCCTTATCCTCTTGCGGGGGGGTCGTCGCCGGCGAGGTGGTTCGGCGGCGACCAGCCTCCTGTAGCGACGCGCACCGGGGGAACAGTGGGGGAGAGGAGAGCGATCAGGGAGGGGAGCTGGGCCTGGTCGGCTGGGTCTGTCTCTGTGGCCATAGGCCCAGGGGCAGGGGGGTTTCCTTTTCCCCCTTTTTTGCATTTTCTTTTATTTATTTCTGTTTTCTTATTTATTTCATTTTAATGTATTCAGGCATTTTCTAAAAAGGTGTTTGCTGCACTATAATTACCTATGCTATTTTTGGCACTGCCCGAACATTTTTGTTTCAATGTTTGGAGACATTTGTGTGTTTGCCATATTTTTAATTGATTTTTGAATCGGTTTGAACTAACGAAAGATTAGCCACTGTAACGGAGGTAACGTGGCACCATTAGCGTAGGATTACTGTAGCTTAATTACCCGGGCGTCACAAGCACAGCCCACCAGGGCGCGTCAGGAGGCCCAGGCATGCCCACCTCGGGTGCCCCCTGGACCGCCTCTTTGCTCTATAAATACCCCAATATTCTAGAAATCCTAAGGGAGTCGACGAAATATTCATCCAGCCGCCGCATAGTCCAGAACCACCAGATCCAATCTAGACACCATCTCGGATGGGGTTCACCACCTCCATTGGTGCCTCTCCGATGATGCGTGAGTAGTTCTTTGTAGACCTTCGGGTCCGTATTTAGTAGCTAGATGGATTCCTCTCTCTCGTTGTACAATGGTCTCTTGGAGATCCATATGATGTAACTCTTTTTGCGGTGTGTTTGTTGGGATCCGATGAACTTTGAGTTTATGATCAGATCTATCTTTTTATATCCATGAATGTTATTTGAGTTTCTTTGATCTCTTATATGCATGATTTATTATAGCCTCGTATTTCGTCTACGATATTTGGGTTTTGTTTTGTCAACATGATCTATTTATCTTGCAATGGGAAGAGGTGCTTTGTAGTGGGTTCGATCTTACGGTACTTGATCCCAGTGACAGAAGGGGAACCGACACGTATGTATCGTTGCTACTAAGGATAAAACGACGGGGTCTATCTCTACATAGATAGATCTTGTCTACATCATGTCATCGTTCTTATTGCATTACTCCGTTTCTCCATTAACTTAATGCACTAGATGCATGCCGGATAGCGGTCGATGTGTGGAGTAATAGTAGTAGATGCAGGCAGGAGTCGGTCTACTTATCTTGGATGTGATGCATATGTATTGATCATTGCCTGGATATCGTCATGAGTATTTGAAGTTCTATCAATTGCCCAACAGTAATTTGTTCACCCACCGTTTGCTATTTTTCTCGAGAGAATCCACTAGTGAATCCTACGGCCCCCGGGTCTCTTTCTCATATATTTGCCATTGCGACCTACATTTCTTTTGCATTTATTTTCAGATCTATTAAAACAAAAATACAAAAATACCTTGCTGCATTTTATTCTTATTTATTTTATTTGGTGTTCGATCTATCAATCTACTACAATTTTATCTCACGTCCTCTTCCCTATCTTGAGGCGTCGTACCCGGAAGGGATTGACAACCCCTTTAACACGTCGGGTTGCAAGGATTTGTTATCTGTGTGCAGGGGATGTTTATGTTGTGTTGCTTGGTTCTCCTACTGGTTCGATAACCTTGGCTTCATATCTGAGGGAAATACCTACCGCCGCTATGCTGCATCACCCCTTCCTCTTTGGGGAAATACCGACGTAGCTTCAAGCGACATCAAAAGGAATTTCTGGCGCTGTTGCCGGGGAGGATCTTCAACATATACCAGGTTCCTAATCACCAACTTCATCTCCTCGCAATTTATATTATTTGCCATTTGCCTCTCATTTTCTTCTCCCCCACTTTACAAAAATTTGCCGTTTTATTCGCCTCTCTTTTTCATTCGCTTTTTTCTTGCCGGGTCTGTTTTTGACTGTGTTCTTGTTTGCATAGTCATGATGCCTCAAAGAAAATATTATGATGTTCCTTACCCAAATATTTTTCTTGAAATTGAGAAGAGTACTAAGGAATATATGACTACACAATTTGAGCATAATAAGTATTTTACTGAAGAACTTAAGGAGCACTCCGTTGTGCTAGATGCTATTAAAAAAACTTGATGATATTAGTAGAGAAGTTTGCAATGTCCAATCTAAGTAAGCTTTTGCCGAAAGTTTGCTAGGAAAAATATCCGATGCACAAGCTACCTTAGTAAATCAAATGGCCTCTAAACCAATCTCGTTAGAGGATAAAAGTGATGAAGATCCTAAAGTGATTGGTGTTTCTTCTATTGATTTCGTGTTTAGTAAAGTTAAGATTGATGAAAAAGGGACTGAAGAAGAGTCAACTTTAGGTAGAAGGCACCCCAATATTTCGGAGGTTGAAAATCTTGTTGAGAAAATTGATAAAAGTGGGTTTGGAGAGGCAAAACTTTAACTAGTGATGTGCCCACTCTTTTGGATTACAACGACTTTAATCATGATAATTGCTCTTTGATTGATTGTATTTCTTTGTTGCAATCCATGATAAATTCACCCCATACTTATGAACAAAATAAAGCTTTTACTAAACATATTGTTGATGCTATGATGAAAGCTTTTGAAGAAAAATTGGAATTAGAAGTTTCAATTCCTAGAAAATTGCATGATGAGTGGGAACCTACTATCAAAGTCAAGATTAAAAATTATGAATGGTTTGCTTTGTGTGACTTGGGTGCTAGTGTTTCTACAATTCCGAAATCTTCATGTGATGTGCTTGGTCTTACCGATCTTGAAGAATGTTTTTTAAATTTGCACTTGGCGGATTCTACTATTAAAAGGCATATGGGAAGAATTAATGATGTTCTTATTCTTGCAAATAGGAATTATGTGCCCATAGATTTTATTGTTCTTGATATTGATTGCAATCCGTCTTGTCCAATTATTCTTGGTAGACCGGTTCTACGCACTATCGGTGTCGTGATTGATATGAAAGAAGGCAATATTAAGTTCCAATTTCCTTTGAGGAAGGGTATAGAACACTTTCCTAGAACAAGAATTAGGCCATCATATGAATCAATCATGAGGGCATCTTATGGATCTTGAACCAAAGATGACAAAACTTAGATCCTTGCTTTATGCCTAGCTAAGGGCGTAAAACTATAGCGCTTGTTGGGAGGCAACCCAATGAATAAAATTTATTTTTGCGTTTTGCTTTCTATTCTTGAGTGTTAGCATAATTATGCTAATGTTATGATTGTGTTTTGTGTGTTTTAATTAGTGTTTGTGCCAAGTAGAACCGATAGGATCTTCTTGGGTGATAGTTGTTTGATGTTGCTGAAAAACAGAAACTTTTGCGCTCACAAAAACAATTCTTATCTTTTAGCAGAGCATGATAAAATGCCAATTCTTTTTGCAGAAGATTAATATACACATTACCTAGGTCTTCCTAGGTTTAAAATTTTTTGGAGTTCCAAAAGTTTTTGAAATAGTCAGATTGCTACAAACTGTTCTGTTTTGACAGATTCTGTTTTCTTTGCATTGTGTGCTTATTTTGATGGCTCTATGGTTTTCTTTGATGAGTTTTTGCCATAGAAAAGTTGGAATACAGTAGATATAATGCAAAAACAAAATATGAATTGGTTTGGTACAATACTTATAGTAGTGATCTGCTTTCTTTTACTAACGGATCTCACGAAGGTTTTGTTGAGTTTTGTGTGATTGAAGTTTTCAAGTTTTGGGTTATCTTACGATGGATGAAGGAATAGGGAGTAGAAGAGCCTAAGCTTGGGGATGCCCCGACATCCCAAGCTATTATCCAAAAATGAGCAACCAACTAAGCTTGGGGATTCCCCCGAGTGGCATCCCCTCTTTCTTCTAACGACCATCGGTATTTTACTCGAAGCTATATTTTTAATCGTCACATACTATGTGTTTTGCTTGGAGCGTCTTGTATGATATGAGTCTTTTCTTGTTTTATTTTGTGTTTTAAGTCTTGATCCCTTGCTGGACACACCCATTTGGGAGAGCCAAAATTATGTCATGACTTGTTAGAATTGCTCTCTATGGTTCACTTAAATTTTTTATGAGCTATGGACTTGCTCTAGTGCTTCACTTATATCTTTTTGAGCACGGTGTGCTTAGTATTTTTGAAGAGATGTTCTCTTGCTTCACTTAAATTATTTTGCGAGAAAGAAAGAAAAAATTATGCTCATGATCTTCACTTATATTTGTTTGAGCTTATGAAAAGCAACACATGAAAATTAGTCCCAAAGTGATAGATATCCAAGAAGGATATAATAAAAACTTTCATGAAGATCATCAGACAAAATAAACTTGATTCTTAGTAATAGTTTTGAGATATGATGATGTGATATGTGAGTTATGTTGATGAGTAATTATGCTTTAGTAAGAATATTGGTGTTAAGGTTTGTGATTCCCTATGCAAGAACGAAAGTCAATAGTCATGCAATGAAATTATATCCTACTTGTGGTGCATTATTCAGTGTTATTTATTCTTAATGCTTGCTTATGAGATTATCCGTTTCTTGGTTGGTCGCTTCTCAATCTTTTTGCTAGCCTCCGTTTTGCACTAAGTATGATCTCTACTTGTGCATCCAAAAACCTTTAAACCAGTTTTGCCACATGAGTCCACTATACCTACCTATATGCAGTATTCTTTTGCCGTTCTAAGAAAATTTGTATGTGCCATCTCTAATTTTCAAAATAAACTTCTCTTTTGTGTGTTCGTTTTGCTCACGGAGCGGTGAGGGGTGGCTAATATTTTCCATGCTAGATGTGTTATTCTAACGATGAGTGTTTGTTCACTTGTCATTGCACGAGAGTAAAGCAAAGGTATTAGGGATGCCCAGTCCTAAAATGAAAAATGAATTTATTTTATGTTGTCAAATAATAAATTCCTTGGAAAGTGTTGGTGTGGAGGGCAACCGTGGATACGGCTAGCCATGGAAAGTGAAAGTATGGTGGAAAAAGGAATAAACTTTATTTTCTGTTTGGGAACCGCCTATGATATATCTAGCATGGAAAGTGTTGGGGATTCTAAGTCATTTTCGTTGGTGGGATGGATACACCTCCCAAAATGTTTTTATTTCTAAGTTTTTCGCTTTGAGCTCTGGCACCTCTACAAATCCCTACTTCCCTAAATGAAGGTCCTTTCTTTTACTTTATGCATTTTTTATTTTGAATTTAAGTCTCCATCTTCTCTTACAAAAGCACCAACTAGGAGGCAATATGATCATACTTAAGTATTGATTGTAACTAATATGCGAGTGTGTTTTCATGAATAGATCAATGGTTGAGCATGATGGGCTCGGGATAACTTATTAGCGTTGATATTTTGAAAGACATGGTTGCTTGTCGATATGCTTGAGTATTTAAATTATCATGTCAAAACTAGACTATTGCTTTGAATCACATAAAATTCCAAATGTCCATGCTATAAATAAAAGAATATGATATGACATGTTAGGCAGCATTCCACATCAAAAATTCTGTTTTTATCACTTACCTACTCGAGGACGAGTAGGAGTTAAGCTTGGGGATGCTGATACGTCACCAACGTATCTATAATTTTTGATTGTTCCATGCTGTTATATTATCAATCTTGGATGTTTTATAATCATTTTATAGTCATTTTATATCATTTTTTGGTACTAACCTATTGACACAGTGCCAAGTGCCAGTTGCTGTTTTCTGCATGTTTTTTACATCGCAGGAAATCAATCTCAGACGGAGTCCAAACGCAATGAAACTTCACGGAGATTTTTTGGGACCAGAAGGAACATAATGGGCCCTGGCTGCGCCTGGGGGTGCTCCGAGGGGAGCACAACCCACCAGGGCGCGCCAGGCGGCCCAGGCGCGCCCTGGTGGGTTGTGCCCACCTCGGGTGCCCCCCGGACCGCCTCTTTGCTCTATAAATACCCCAATATTCTAGAAACCCTAGGGGAGTCGACGAAATATTCATCCACCTGCCGCAGAGTCCAGAACCACCAGATCCAATCTAGACACCATCACGGATGGGGTTCACCACCTCCATTGGTGCCTCTTCGATGATGCATGAGTAGTTCTTTGTAGACCTTCGGGTCCGTATTTAGTTGCTAGATGGCTTCCTCTCTCTCGCTGTACAATGGTCTCTTGGAGATCCATATGATGTAACTCTTTTTGCGGTGTGTTTGTTGGGATCCGATGAACTCTGATTTTATGATGAGATCTATATTTTTATATCCATGAAAGTTATTTGAGTTTCTTTGATCTCTTATATGCATGGTTTATTATAGCCTCGTATTTCTTCTCCGATATTTGGGTTTTGTTTGGCCAACTTGCTCTATTTATATTGCAATGGGAAGAGGTGCTTTGTAGTGGGTTCGATCTTACGGTGCTTGATCCCAGTGACAGAAGGGGAACCAACACGTATGTATCGTTGCTACTAAGGATAAAACGATGGGGTCTATCTCTACATAGATAGATCTTGTCTACATCATGTCATCGTTCTTGTCGCATTACTCCGTTTCTCCATGAACTTTTAATACACTAGATGCATGCTGGATAGCGGTCGATGTGTGGAGTAATAGTAGTAGATGCAGGCAGGAGTCGGTCTACTAATCTTGGACGTGATGCGTATGTATTGATCATTGGCTGGATGTCGTCATGAGTATTTGAAGTTCTATCAATTGCCCAACGGTAATTTGTTCACCCACTGTTTACTATTTTTCTCGAGAGAAGCCACTAGTGAAACCTACGGCCCCCGGGTCTCTTTCTCATATATTTGCCTTTGCGGTCTACTTTTCTTTTGCATTTATTTTCAGATCTATTAAACCAAAAATACAAAAATACCTTGCTGCGTTTTATTCTTATTTATTTTATTTGGCGTTCGATCTGTCAATCTACTACAATTTTATCTCACGTCCTTTTGCCTATCTTGAGGCACCATACCTGGAAGGGATTGATAACCCCTTTAACACGTCGGGTTGCGAGGATTTGTTATCTGTGTGCAGGGGCTGCTTACGTTGTGTTGCTTGGTTCTCCTACTGGTTCGATAACCTTGGTTTCATATCTGAAGGAAATACCTGCCGCCGTTGTGCTGCATCATCCCTCCCTCTTTGGGGAAATGCCGACGTAGTTTCAAGCGACATCCGTAACCTATGCAAATACTTCTGCTATCTTCAAGAATGCTTGGTGGTAGTATCAGAATTACCTGAAGAAAATGTACTTCACTGGCAAAGAAACTCATCAAATTTCCTTACGTTCTCCTGAGACACATTTACTGGACGATGACTGGGAACGCCTTGTTCTGTACTGGTCCCGAACGAAGAATGTGGTAAGGTCTATGAGCTCATTTTTAAGTACTACTTGCCATTTTTAAGTACTATTTGCCTGCGTCTTACTGTATTGTGTTCGTGTAGAACAAGTGCTTAAATCTGAAGAACAACTATTCTCATTTAAGATTCCATTGCTATCGTGCATATTGCTTTGCTCTTGTACCACTGTATTACTCATACAAAGTTATTTTTAAATTGAAGGATTCAATCGAAACTCCAATGGCACAACAGGTATGTTTACACATGTTTCTTTAATAGGGTTGCTCTTATAAATAGCTCTGTTGATTTCAATTTCAATTGTGTACATAGTTGACTTCTCAGATCATGCACATTACTAGCATCACAACAGAGCCAATAGTGTTGTTGTACATGTAGACCCATGGTACCCATCTGAAATCTTGTTGTGCCGTGTAGTTTCCCACGCTTTGTATTCTTTCAGTGCTGCTTTGTCTTGAACTGATATGATTTGAACCATGTCTCTATTTTGATTTGGCAAGATAATGCAGTGACCATAGGACATAGATATATGTTTGTTTGATGCTTTTATTGTGTACTACTTGGCAATAGAAGACTTGGTAGTTTAATCCTGTCCACCTTACTAATGAACTGGTTCACCGAAATGAGTTTCATATACTAGTACATGCTAAACCTGTTAGAATGCCGACAGAATATTGGGTAGAGTGCCTTATTAAGCAATGGTAAAGGAAGTAATGCAGATAAGGTTTAGGATAGTGAGACATCCTTGTTGATCTCCAAAAAAGCTGATAAAATAGCTAAGGAAAACTATCTTGAAGACACTGAGACAACCCCAAAGTCCTGTCTTGGTGTAGAGTTCGAGTTACTAGCCACTACCGCTGGCACAAGCTATTCAAACTCACTGTCTGAATCAGTTTGGTTTCCTGTGTCTCAACTACAAGCTGAAAGGCATCGATCAGCTGTGCTACGACAAGAAGCCGAAGGACTGCGGAAGTCCCTGGAGAATTCAGATGCATACTTTCTGGTGCAATAGCAAGTGTTGGAAGATTTTAGCGCCAAACAGGAGAAAGCTAATAAGCTTGCTCAGCTTATTGCCAGCTTGGTGGATACCCAGGATAACGTTTCTTGAGCTCTTCTGAAGTTGTTTCAGTTATGGACTTGTTTTTCTGCCATGTATATTTGCACTGGTGGTCAATTTAGACAGCCAGTGTATGTAATATGCTGCTTTATTCCCTATATTTGCACTGGTGGTGAACTTTGATGCCCAGTGGATGTAATATGTGTAATAGCCGTAATAGCCTAACGTTAGTTGCTTGCTTATTTATTTCTTTATTGTCTTGTTTAGTTGTTTGCTTGTAGTCACTGCAGTTCTTTATCCACGTTTTTCTAGTGGCCACAATAACCTATTTTTATAACTAGGCCACAATAACTGTGGCAACACACGGACTGTTGTAACCATGGTCCTGCTACCTGCTGTAGTGACCATGGGCCTCCTACGGGTCGTAGGATCCATGGACCTTCTACGGGCCATAGGATCCATGGGCCTTCTACGGGCCAGAGGATCCATGGGCCTTCTACGGGCCAGAGGATCCATGGGCCTTCTATGGGCCATAGGATCCATGGGCCTTCTACGGGCCGTCTAATCAATGGGCCTTCTATGGGCCGTATAATTGTTTCGCCAAACATGGGCTGTACTATTCATGGACCAATAACGGTCCACAAAATGGGCCGTAAATGGGCTAGAGTGGAAATCGTCTATTTATGACCCGACCATAATGGGCCGTATTTGATGACACAATGAAAATAGCCCAACGGGTTAACGGGCCGCAAACGGGCCGACTGTAACCATGGGCTCAATTTGGCCCACAAGCGGAACACGCCAGTAACGTACCGTAAGTAACCAAATTCTGGAAATGAGCCCAATAAAAATGGGCCCTTAGAAGGCCGAAAGTTAACAGGGCTGGAAAACGGCCGACGGAATAACGGGTCGTTAATGGGTATAAAGCGATACACTGTTCATTATGGGCCAGTTTCACCTCGGGCCTTTAATGGGCCCAGAGTTACAAAGGGTCTCCTATGGGCCAAAAGACGTCATGGGCCATGCATGGGCCGGAAGTTACAACAGGATTGAATCATATTGGACGGCCCAGATGACGCTACTGGCCTAATTCGGATAGGCTATAATGGGCCGTGAGTTAGCGGGCTATAAATGGGCTATATGTGAACATGCCATTAACAACCTTTCTATGGGCCGACCCACTACCTTTTGACCAAGTCAAATGGGCCGGCCTTTTCACCAGAATGGGCCTCTGTTGTGCCGTGCCACGTGTCGACCAATCATAGGCGCCTCCGGTCCAATGTGTGGATGACATCTGTCCCAACAGTGAGCCGACACGTGGTTCCTCTAGCCATTGAGAATTTCAGACGTGGAAAATCCCCATTGGTCTGGGCTGTTAATGGGTTATCAGATTCAAACCGGAACCCGATAGCTTAACGGCGACCAGTTATGATGGATGCCACGTGTCGGTTACCCTTGACGAAAGCACTTCCATGATGTGCCATTTATCAGCATGGAAGTGGACACATCTGTGATGATAATTTTGGTATTGTCATGGAACACTTCTACGACAACACAAGTATGACTATCTTGATTCTGTCATAAAAATCTCATGGATGTACACGCATGACAGAAAATGTGACCTACTATGACAAACACATATCATCACGGAAGTGTATTTTTTTGTAGTGTGAGGATGCCGCTGAAGCGCCCCATCGGAGGGAGTGGCGATGCCGGGGCTGCTGAATCACCGAAGCACGGCATGAAAATGCAGACAGAGGTTGCCATCGCCGCCGACGAGGTCTCATTGCACCTTGACGTCGTCGACGGCGTCGTGGTTCCACAACCAGAGCCTGAGGTCCACACCGACTTTGGCGACGACTCCAGTGCTGACTCCGGCAACCACTCCGGTGACGACACCGACAACGATGAACAACCAGTTAGTCATCTATACCCATTTATGTGTCAAATATATCCTAGGGTTTCTCTGGTTACTCCCGCCTCCCCCTTTCTAGAATAGAAATCCTATGGTTATGTTCTCTAAATCCATGAAATCTGAGTAAGTTTCATTAGATGTGTGTAGTTTATTGATTGTTTGAATGGTACAAATGATAAGTGATTAGTTGTTTCATCTATGCAAATGATTTCTCTAATAATCCGACTAGGGTTAGTGTTCGTGTTAATAATTCCTAGCCATGTCTTGACAATTGATTTTGAATGACCTACATATACGTTTGCACCATTTTTTTTCAAGATTGGTCTGTACATAGACGATTGTGCTTAAAAATCGAACCATAATCTTTGGATATGTCTAAAAAATAGCCTAAATTCCTAATCCTACTTTATAACATGTAAAAATTGATCTGATGCCAAATTTTGGCAACGGCCAAATGTTCGCTAGAGATTAGTTTGTATTCCAATTTGACGCCACATTTTTTTGACTATATGTATAGGTGCTATCCGACGATGTCGACAGCGAGGATGAAGATGGACAGAGGAGGTACAAGAGGCAAATCCTCAGGGAGCTTTCTGCGGGAGTTCATAACAAGCATATCAGGACCTGGAACGGGGGCTTTCGATGCCCATTTTGCAACCAAAAGCTTCATGACGTGTATCAAAGTGTTATGGCGCATGCAAGCGGACGATTCATTGGCTCCTTCAGGTGTAAGTATTATCCCAGGGTGGCGCACGCCGGGTACGCTAAGTACCTGGTGAAGCTTCACGATCGTGCCCGCAGATGAGATGAGATGTGGGATTGAACTATGTATGGCTATATAGTGTCTTAATTATAAATGTGCTTGAGTATGCTTAATGACGGTTGAACTATATATGGTTGAACTATGCTTGTGTACGATTATTATCTATGCCTGAGTGTGTTTAATCTATGTTTACTTATGTCTAGTTGTGGGATATGGATGCAATCAGTTCGATTGATGGAATTTTATGCATATAAGGGTGATTGTGTAGCGTGGGTAAAAATTTCAGATTCAACCGATGAAGGAAAAGTGGAACCACCCGGAAACATGGTTATTTTCCCAAATCGGAACCGTGTGCAATGACTTTCATTTTCCTAGTTACGTAAATCGCACACGGTTGGCTCTAGCAAATCGTTGCCTCGGAAATTCTTTGTGGGACCAAAACCCTGACCACCCAATTCAAAAAAGGAAAAAAGAAAACCCTCACCATCCCCACGTCACAAAAACCTGGACCCCGCCTGCCACCCCCTCTGGTCCCCATTCACACCTGCACAAGCTCCTCCACAACTTTGAATGGACCGCCTATTGCAACGGCAACCACTTAGCTCGACGCATGTAGCCACCGCCAGGCTGCTGACAAACCCCATCGCATTTCGCCACTTCCGCTTTCCGCCGCCTACCGCCATTGACTTTCTTGACGCCACTCACCGTCGACCCAGCTCTGCTTGATTGGGGAATCCGTGGTATTGAGGGTTTTTTCTCATGGAGAACAAGGTAACTAATTTACTGAGATATTGTCTAATCTCTTATCCCAGTTCATCTGCCTCCTTTAATCACCCGGTCGAAATCTTCGTGAATTCATTTTTATTTGAGCTGATTTGAGGTTTTCATTCATTCATAGAGTGTACAGTGCGCGGACACATCAGGACTTTGCGGCCTCGGCCAGACATTCGTGGAGTTCCATCTCACCATACCATATGACTTCCGGATGCGCACGATATGTTCAATCTCACGCTACATCGGTTGGCATGGCCTACTTTCCTAAAAATATACTATATATTGCTACATTTGGATAAAAGGTTCCACATGCAGCATATACATCAAAGGGGATTTCTTTCCTCTTCTTTCTATATTAGGCAAATTAATAATATATTGTTCTTTCGATTACTCTCATATTTCCATGACATCATGGTTTCACTATCTGTTTAATTATAGATTTTTGTCATTTGATTTCAACTGCTATATTATTCTTTCAATTTCGCCCATATTTGCTTGTTACCATATTCTTTAACAATCCTACCATTTTCTGCAGCACAACCCTTTACATAACTCCAGACTGCAGGGATGTCATACTGAACACAAACCATGGATTTACAATTGTTGCTTCAGTAAGACATGATGAACGTGGTCACTCCTATTTTGGCACGGGCCTTTGGATAGAAATTTCTAAGTTTTATGTATTAAAAGCTGGCACTAAAATTGCATTGCATATAAAAGAGCTTGGTCATGAGATATATGCTAACTTCCCTAACGATATCATCCGTCCAGACTTTGCTCGAAGTAAGTGTTCTTTTCAAGTATCTGCATGTTGACTTACCCATCAATATCAAAGGAATTGTGTAGTATTTAAGCAACCAATTGTTTCTCCATTTTCTTACTCTACTCCTTCCTACTAACTTCTAGTTACCAATGCACTTTTATTTTGCCTGTTTTAACTAAATATTCCCTGTACTCACACTTCTATCAGAAAGCGCCGCCGACGAGGAGACTCTGGAGGTGGAGAACGAGGCTGCCAACAAGCACAGGTGGGTCGAGCAAGAACCGCAACTGACTCCAGCAGGCCTAGACTTCATCAACAACCTCCCCAATTATATGTTGATAGTCATCATTTCCCTCCTCCCAATAAAACATGGGGCGCGGATAACCGTCCTTTCCCAGCGGTGGCGCCCCCTATGGCACTCCACCCCTCTCAACCTCATCGACACCCACAAGCTCTACCATGGCCATCACGAAAGTATGGACGGGTTGTCCCAGATCCTCGGCAGTCACCATGGCCCAATCAGAGGCCTTAGCATGGGCAGGTTCCGTTCCAATGACAAGGACTGAGCCAAGCTTGACGAGTGGTTCCGATCCCCCGCCCGAGATCAGCTCAAGGAGATCAGTTTTAATCATGGGCATATGCGCTCGCTGCCAACGTCCGCGCTCCGCCTCGCAGCCACTCTATGCCTTGCCAAGTTCATGAAATGCTACTTCCCTCCCCCCTTAATGACACGTCCACTCTTTTAATACCACGACTGAAGCACCTCGAGCTTGTCACCCTTTGCATCCACTATTACAGGATGATGCTAACAGCAACACAAAAGATACGGTCAGCCAGATCAAGGTGTGTGCGATATACGGCATGCAGTTCACTCGGATGAACTGTTTGTGTTGAGACAAGAGAACAGAAACGGTTCAATATAACAAGATGTGTGTGATACGTGGTAAACAGGTCTGCAATCAGAAATGTGTGCGAAGACCGATAATAACACAGACGGTTGCTGCTAATAAGACGTGTGTGTTGTGCGATGGGATTGCATACAGAACAACAACATATATATACACACACACTTATAAGGACATGGTTGCATAACCAAATTAAATATCCGCTTACATAGGTGGCTACTACAACCATGGCATTTGCACACACCAAAGTAAACTATTATATGCATAATTACATAGGTGGCTACTACACATGACATTTCCACACACCAATAAAGTAAACTATATATTACATGCATGATTAACTAGCATAAACGATCATCTGATCATCATCTACTTCTTGTGACGCTTGCTCTGCTTGTGGCTCGATCCAGGCTCGTCGATTTGGGTAACGAGGCACTTCCTCATGTCAACGATCCACCTGTGCATCTCGTAGCATGTGTACATGCTCTTGGCCGCGAGCCTGAGGTGAGGTTCATCCAGTTGCCGCATCCAGGCCCTGTGCCAGGATACGGGACTTGTTCTCCGGGCATCCTGCTTCATATTTTCATAGTAGGGGTCGATGATGGCCGAGGCGAGTTGGACCAGGGAGTCCTTCTTCGTGCTGCCCTAGACCCTGTAGTGGTCACGGATTTCGATAAGGTTCTTGCAGGCCAAGCTCGTAACACTGAGCGCTTTTACATCATCGGTGGTTTCCACCGTGGCGAACTTGTAGTCAGTGCTATTGACAAACCTGTTGAAATGGTCGCAAGGCTCTATGGCCAAGCAGTAGTGGTAGATGAGGACATGATGGCGCACACACAACTGGGCAACGGCAACCTTCTGATCTATGCCGGGACGACCGGCGGTGTACTGGAGGTCGATGTCGACCACCTTGTACTTGTCTCTAGCAAGCAACTGCTCAACGATGTTGATGTAGTCGTCCACCACGGCCTGGTCGATGGTGTACACCATTGAGAGATCCGGCTCCCTCACGTGGGTCTCCACTCTATGCTCGCCGAACTCCATTGGAGCGCCGCTAGACATCCCCTCTCTATGTGTCGTCATGGTGTGCTTGTTGTGTATGGGGCGCGATCGAAAGGTTGAAGAGACTAAGGTTATAATGGCCGCGGGAATTAAAGGGGAAGCCGAACGGCCAGGAATATCGGCAGGCCCTGATGGCAGTTCTAATTTACAACGTGTAACTCCATCGTGCTGCACGTAGCTGCATCGCGTGGCAACGCGTGTGGCGCAACCGCATGCATATGGGGCTAATTTGCAGTGCGTAACTCCATCATGTCGCACGTAACTGCATCGCGTGACAACGCGCACGGCGCAACCGCATGCATATGGGGCCCCGACGAGATCGTGCACACGCCCAACCGCTGGAAAACCATGCACGGAGGGACGCGAGCAGAGCGCTTCGCGGCCGCCTCAACGGCGAGCAACCATATATATATATATATATATATATATATATATATATATATATATATATATATATATATATATGCATATAGTAGTTGAACACGCAAGGAAAACCTGTCCACAAGCCGAGCGCACCGACGGACACGAGCAGAGCGCGCCAACGGACGTGAGCAGAGCGCGCCGCGGCGCCTAACGGGGAGCACAACGCGCTGCGGCGCCTAACGGTGAGCAGAGCTTGCCGAGGGATGCGAGCAGAGGCCGACACAGTGATACATGGAAAATAAGACGAACTGTGCGAGCGATGTCGGAGACATCAAGCACGAATCATATTAGAGTTGCGTGTGCGATACGTGGCATACAATTGATCCATCCAAGCTGTTTGTGATGGAATAAGCCGTGTGTGTTGCGGGCAAATGCTTGCTGGTATATAACCTTAAATTTAACCAAAAAAGTGTTAATGCATGTTACAGAAATTGTACAACTGGAAACTATGTTCAAATATGAATCCAACGATATAATCTTTGGCGACATGCATTCGTATTGTATTAGTTAAATCCTACTTATAAACCAAGACAGGGGTATAGTAGGTAATTAAATCGCAAATGTTTTTTTGTATTAACCGTATGTGTACGTGTTCTTTTGTCCTCCTCTCGCATGTTTTGTCAGCCCGCTGCCGCAGACGGCTTATAGCGCAAGCTTGCGCAGCGCGCGGGGGCATTCTTTTGGCCAAACAGTGGCTCGAAGTGGCACCAATGAATCATCGGTGAGCCCGTTCCCGCGCAACCTCGCAGGTTCCCGCGCAAGCTTCCCGCCCGACTCAGTGAAATCCCCCAAAATCCCAATGCTTACCGGCCTGCTTTATAAACCGACACGGCCGGCGAGTCCTGCGTCGCATTTTCCCCTCCCTCCCTGTAGCTTATCTCATCCGCTTCTCCCACAATTTCCAATGGCACCGGTCCATCGTCGTCGCTCAGTCACTCCACCGTCATCAGAGGATAGCTCCAGCTGGGAGGCTACACCGCGGCGGCGGATCAGTCCCCGGCGTAGTGTAGTGCGCGTGGCATCCCTGTTGGGTGTGCGCGGAACACCCACCACACGCTCCGCTGCCGTTGCCCGTCAATAGCTGTTGCCGGCCGCCGTTGCCGCCACACCACCGACGAAAGCCAGGGCCATCGCCGGCTCCGCCGCCGCGGCCCATAGGCGGAAGGTGGCCGTTGTGGCCGCCACCCCACTGCCGGCCATCACCCGCTCCATCACCGCAGCCCGAAGGCGGGAGGTGGCGGTCGTGGCCACGACCCTATCGTCGGCCGCCGTGGCTGCCAGCCCATCGTCGACCACCGGGATCATCACCTGCTCTGCCACCACCGCCCGAAGGAGGGAGGCGGACGTGGAGGCCCGCACGTGCGCCAGCGACCTTGCGCGCTACATCGAGTTCCTGCAGGAGGAGGAGGAGGAGCACCTCGTCTAGCACACAAAGAGCCTCACCGCAACCGTGGCGGCAGCACACGCTGACGCAGAGGCGAGGAATCAGGAGATCTACGAGCAGTCCGGCCGCTTCGAGAGGGATCGTCTGGAGCGGCAGTGGGCGTTCGAGCTGGCGAGCGTCGCTGAACGTGCAGCAGCGGTAGGCACCGTACTGCATTTGTCCAGCTCGTCGGCCTCCTCCTCCTCTGCCTCTTCCTGAGCGCGCTCGGAAGAGGAGAGGCTGCCAGAAGTAGCACAAAGCCCCTCCGTTGTAGTAGTAGTATTTAGGGGCTATTTTGTTTAGTTCATCTGACAATAGATGTGTGGTGGAACTGTACAACGTACTTAAAGTTAGCTAGTATATATAGTTGAACTAGCTATTTCAGTACGTGGTTGGCAACAATTGGGGAAAAGTTCGGTCGGTTCAGCTGTCGAGTTGAACTGTTTGTATAAATTAAGAACGACTGCTTAATCTATGAATGAAGGGACAATTGCATTTTTACCCCTAGTTGGTTCCTACCCACGGGTTTTGCCCTTACTTTTCGAGCTTGCTCAGTTTTGCCCTTACTTTTTCCGTCGAGGTCCCTCGAATGCCCTTTGACCGTTTGACCAAAACTTTGAAAATTCATAACTAATTCATATGAACTCAGAAAAATGCAAATAAGATATCAAAATGTTCAGATAAATATTACCTTTATGTGCATATCATTTGCATTCAGGACAAAAGCACCCTTTAAACTACCTGAGGTAATTAATGTTATTAACTTTATTAAAAACAAAAAGGAATAAACAATATTTTTTTCATGAATAAAAATTACATGCAAATGTAGGTGATGTTTTCTGAACATCCTGATATCTTATTTGCATGGAGCGGCATCAACATGCCATGGTAAAAAATTTGAACTACATTAACTGGGTTTTCCACGCATTTTATGTGCATAATTCAAATTTTTGAAAGCAATAAGAGGCAACGGATACCGTTTCGTCCCCAAAGGTGGCACGTTCCCCACCGAAACCATCACGCTTGTTGTGAGAAGCTTATACGCAAACCGGCCCCAAATGGGACAAATTTTTTACCACCGCATGTTGATGCCGCTCCATGATAGCATGCCAAGTTTCATGAATTTCAGACGTGTTTTGGATTTACTAGATTTTAAAAACCAGGTATCTCAATGTTTGCGACCGAGTGACGGTGGACGGGTGTTTGAAATTCAATCCCATTTCTTGCAAGGAACCTAAGCATGCAACCAAGGACACATATTTGACTTTTCAACTCGTTTATATGCACTGGAGCATGTGCATGTAGTTCAAATTTGAATTATGCACATAAAATACGTGGAAAACCCAGTTAACGTATAAAAATGTCCAAACGAACCCCAAAAAATTCCAAAATTAAACACAACACTCCTGTTGTTCTATGTTGACATTAGAAATTTTTTGAAAGCAATAAGAGGCAACGGATATCGTTTCGTCCCCAAAGGTGGCACGTTCCCTACCGAAACCATCACGCTTGTTGTGAGAAGCTCTGGTTTGTGAGAATCTTATACCCAAACCTTCCCCAAATGGGACAAAAATTTTACCACGGCATGTTGATGCCGCTCCATGATAACATGCCAAGTTTCTTGAATTTCAGATGAGTTTTGGATTTACTAGAATTTAAAAACCAGGTATCTCAATGTTTGCGGCCGAGTGATGGTGGCAGGTTGTTTGAAATTCATTCCCACTTCTTGCATGGGACCTAACCATGCAACCAAGGACACAGATTTGATTTTTCGACCCGTTTATATGCACTAGAGCATGTGCATGTAGTTCAAATTTGAATTATGCACATAAAATGCCTGGAAAACCCAGTTAATGTACAAAATGTCCAAACGAACCCTGAAAAATTCCAAAATTAAACACAACACTCCTGTTGTTCTATGTTGACACTAGAAATTTTTTGAAAGCAATAAGAGGCAAAGAATACCGTTTCGTCCCCAAAGGTGGCACGCTCCCTGCCGAAACCATCATGCTTGTTGTGAGAAGCTCTGGTTTGTGAGAAGCTTATACCCAAACCTGCCCCAAATGGGACAAAAATTTTACCACGGCATGTTGATGCCGCTCCATGATAGCATGCCAAGTTTCATGAATTTCAGACGAGTTTTGGATTTACTAGAATTTAAAAACCAGGTATCTCAATGTTTGCGGCCGAGTGACAGTGGCAGGGTGTTTGAAATTCATTCCATTTCTTGCATGGGACCTAAGCATGCAACCAACGACACAAATTTGATTTTTCAACCCGTTTATATGCACTGGAGCGTGTGCATGTAGTTCAAATCTAAATTATGCACATAAAATGCCTGGAAAACCCAGTTAATGTATAAAAATGTCCAAACGAACCCCGAAAATTCCAAAATTAAACACAACACTCCTATTGTTCTATGTTGACACTAGAATTTTTTTGAAACCAATAAGATGCAACGAATTCCGTTTCATCTCCAAAGATGGCACGTTCCCTACCGAAACCATCACGCTTGTTGTGAGAAGCTCTGGTTTGTGAGAAGCTTATACCCAAACCTGCCCCAAATGGGACAAAATTTTTACCACGGCATGTTGATGCGGCTCCATGATAACATGCCAAGTTTCTTGAATTTCAGATGAGTTTTGGATTTACTAGAATTTCAAAACCAGGTATCTCAATGTTTGCGGTCGAGTGACGGTGGCAGGGTGTTTGAAATTCATTCCCATTTCTTGCATGGGACCTAAGCATGCAACCAAGGACACAGATTTGATTTTTCAACCTATTTATATGCACTGGAGCATGTGCATGTAGTTCAAATTTGAATTATGCACAGAAAATGCCTGGAAAACCCAGTTAATGTATAAAAATGTCCAAACGAACCCTGAAAAATTCCACAATTAAACACAACACTCCTATTGTTCTATGTTGAAGCAATAAGAGGCAACGAATACCGTTTCATCCGCAAAGGTGGCACGCTCCCTACCGAAACCATCACGCTTGTTGTGAGAAGCTCTGGTTTGTGAGAAGCTTATACCCAGACCTGCCCCAAATGGGACAAATTTTTTACCACGGAATGTTGATGCCGCTCCATGATAGCATGCCAAATTTCATGAATTTCAGACGAGTTTTGGATTTACTAGAATTTAAAAACCAGGTATCTCCATGTTTGCGGCCGAGTGACGGTGGCAGGGTGTTTGACATTCATTCCCATTTCTTGCATGGGACCTAAGCACGCAACGAAGGACACATATTTGATTTTTCAACCCGTTTATATGCACTGGAGCACGTGCATGTAGTTCAAATTTGAATTATGCACATGAAATGCCTACAAAACCAAGTTAATGTATAAAAACGTCCAAACGAACCCTGAATAATTCCAATTTTTTTGACGACACACCTATAGTTGCATGTTCACTGCAGATAAAAGTTCTAGCAATTCAAACACCATCCTTTGCAGCTGTGACCCCATTACGTAATTCAAATCAAGATGATAAATCAAGTAGATTGCACACAGTTTATTATCACCAACCATGTGAGATGCAGCACAAAATATCTTGGAGCACCGTCGGTGTATAGTACGCCTATGTCTTACGCGAGAGGGTGCGTCGGCTACAGTCCACAGCCGGCATGTCAAGCACACTAGCTCACTCCCCAAATATCATTTCACTGTTCATTCATCGCCGGTGAAAGATGGGGACGTGGACCCGCGTCGTGAGGGCAACTTCGGCGGCCCACTCCGGCGAGAGCGCGACCGCAGCCGCTAGGCGTGAGCTAACAAGCTTCGTGAGGGCGACTGCAATCTGCGTCCGGGCGGCCAAGGCAGCCCAAACGGCCGATGTTTCTTCTCAGGCGACGGTAGCAACATCTGCCTCGGGGATAGCAACTGGCGAGAGCGGTACAACAGATGTCCATTCTGAAGCGGCGGCCTTAGCCCTGATGGAGGCCGCCCACTACCATGTCGAGGCCGTCCACGCCCAGCTCGTGGCGGTCACCGCACAAATCAAACAAAGCTTCTCCGACAACGGTCGGCAACCCACGGCCGAAGAGTTGGCAATCGCCGAGAGAGTTAGAGCAGCCTTCTGTTCCTGCGCGGCATACCTTGCCATGAAGGAGCCCGCCAAAGCCCAGATCGCGGCCGCCCATGCCCAGCTCGTGGCGCCTATTCCAAAGATATGGCGGACGCGGATGGCATGATGCTTGCCGAGTATAGTGCGATGGATGCCATGGAGCCCCTTCCCCAGGAGACCGTCACGCGCGAGCTGGACATGGAGGCGGCGGCGGAGATCGACGAGCACTAGCCGTAGTAGTACTCTTTGTTTTGTTTAATTAAGAGCGCCGGTCTTTAATTTGTTAGAGTAATGTTTAGGTCAGCTAGCTCTGTTTAATTGCTGAACTTGCTCATTTAAGAAGTGTGGGTGTGCTGTAGTCTCCTTTGTGTACCCAAATTATGCAATGACGTGGATGACCACTGTAACTAGGTAAATTCGAACCAAAATTTTTGACATTCAAATTCATTACACACGGGTTAAGCTATCTGAATCGTTTGTGATGTTCACATATCGTACATAGTTCTGAATAAGGGACCGTGTCTGATGACACTTTGCGCGCCAGTTTTTTCGCTGAAGCGATTCCAAATTTTCGGCTTCCGCGGAAATATCTACCTCCCCGCCCCTCCCCCTTACCAGAAGCCACATTTCCCCTGTTTTCACCTTCCTTTCCAAGTTGAAACCTTCACTCCTTGCTTGCAGCGCCGCCTCCTCGCCGGCGACCCTCCATCACGCTGCTCGGCCTCGCCTATCCAGGTAGGTAATCCACACCCAACCCCCATCCTCCTCCTCCTTCCACATCCCACATGCCCCGACCGCCGGCGCGACACCTTCCACCCAAATCACCGACCCCTCCACCAAATAAGCGCCACCCTAAGCCACGGTGCGTGCAGTATAGCCAGGATCTCAAGGACCATTTGGCAGCGGAGAAGCAAATCGCGGCCGCACGCGCCGATGAGGTCGCGATGGCTGCCATTCGTGTCGACCCCCAGATCTTGGAGGAGCACCTCGCCGTCGAGGCCACCATCGATGCCTCACGCACCGACGACGCGACGCGGTTGGCTGTTTGGTTCAATTCTGCAATGCGATGTTCAATTTTTGTGGGTGCATTCCGTTATTGTATACCATGTGAGAAATAAATCGGATTTGGCTGTACTAAATACATGTGAAACAAATACAATTGCTATATTTCCAAGTTGTTAAGCATGCTTGGTTTGGTTATCTATCTGATCTTCTATTAGGAGTATATTATATTGTGCAATGTGGTGCTCAGTTAATGTTTGGTTCATTTGTTGTGGTTTTTAGTTAACTGCTTGGTTCAATTCTGCAATGCGATGTCCAATTGTCGTGGGTAGAATTTTGTATTGTTGTGCATGTGAGGAGATCGAATTTGGCTGCACTTAATACATGAGAAACATATACAAGTGCTATATTTCCTAGTTCTTAATCATGCTTGGTTTCGATAAATGGGTTTTAAATGTGGCTTGAATTAATGTGATGAATCTGGAATGTGCTTATTTTTCATCAACATATTTTACTGATAGCATGCGAACCCTTACTTAACCTGATGGCTAACTACCGTATATGTGTTGCAGGGAAACAATGGGAAGCACTAAGGTTTACAATGGAGGTTAGCACATGCATGGTCCATTGTCTAATAGCACATTATTGTGCAATTGTAGGAACCATTCTAATATTTAGGTTTTTAACAATTTTGTCTTGCACATGTAGGTCCTGTTGTCAGAGGTTTTGACCCACTATTCGACCCTTTTTGCATTTGGGGAAATGAGTTGTCCATGAATATCAGTCAAGTCAAGAAACTCAGAAAGATTGTTAGGATAAAGAAATTAGCGACAAAAAACAACAAGATCTTTGTCTGCACAATGAAGAAGACATCAGTTCACTACAGGATGGTTCTAACTATTATACCTTGCTTTTTTATTCCTTTGTCCCATTTCCAATATAGAGAAGATATTTATGCACATCCTTGTTTTCAGGCCTTTCCAAAGCAGTTCACTGATGATTGCCTATCAAACCACCTGTACGGTCAGGAGGCGAGGAAGGTATTCATACAACACCCATGGTTCAGTATTGAAGTGTTCCTGAAGAGGACGAAGGATGGACGGTCAATCATCCACAGGCACTGGCCTAAAGTTACAAAGACCTTCAACATCAATGAAGGCTCTATATTCGCCTTCTACTTCAGCAGTTTTCCAGATGAGATACATCTGTCTATGTACCGTCTATGATGCAAATTTCGAAAGGTTATAGATGTTGCATGTGAAACTTGGTGCTGGTGTAGTTCTGTAATGGGGTAGCTGAGTGCTGAAGCTATATGGTGTTGTACTCGGATGTATTTCAATTATGAAAATGAAATATATTGTCTGCTTAATATGAAATGTCAATTAGATTAATAAATGGATTATTAATAATCGGATAATTAGCCTGCTAATTGGGTTTTTCTATTGCAAATGGTTATTGAGAAAAGACCGTGTGTGATGCATTAAATAACGCACACAGTTCCTAGGAACAAACCGTGTTGGATCAATGAACAATCACACACGACCTTCTCTTGAAAACTGTTTTCGTTAGGCCACCTTGCACAAACATTTACCACATAAAAAATGTGTGTGATGGACAGCCTTTGCCACATGGTTTCTTCTACGCACCGTGTGTGATGCATTCAATAATGCAAACGATAAATTTTTTAAAATCATGTGCAATGGCAACACTATCACAAACGATTTAACGGGGGGAATTGTGTGTGATGTTCCCGTGAATGGAAACGTTTTCCTTAGAGCGACTGTGTGGGATGTACATACGAACGGAAACGTTTAGCGAGGACTGACTGTGTGGGATGTACTTGCGACCGGAAACAATTTCGCCTGTATAATTGTATTTTTTAACTCTACTGTACGTATTTCCGTATTTGGGTGCTCGCCGCTCGCACACGAACTCATTTTGCCGAGCGTGTGTGCCAGGAGGGCATATCCCCAATGGTTTCTGGGTCGTGTGGGAAGGACCCCCTACCACCGTCACTCACTAGGCGACGGTTCCAAATGCCGTCGCGGAAAGGGGTTAAAAACCGTTTGTATAGCACCTCGCTGTACTAGTGATCCCAAAAGATGACATGGATCGCCTGCTCCGCGACTGTACTGCACTGGAGTACCTTCGTCCTCATGCGATCAATGGGTTGGGTAGCTTCCACATCATCTCCATGACTCTCCGGACTATTTATGGATGTTGCTGGTGCTGCAACAAGGGATCACAAAAGGTGTACCACAATATGGTCATTGAGGACACACCTTCACTTGAGAGATTACTTATGGTTGATCAAGAAGGTCCAACAAGAATCAATGTCATTTCTATGCCGAAATTGACAATGGTGGGCTACTCGTCTGTCAAATACTCCAAACTTGTTATTGGATGCACACCCATTCAGGTACAACAATCGTCTTCTGCCTCTCCTTGTAGAAATTAACATCATTTCTAATTTTGATGATGTATGTTCATCTGTCATCCAGCAAATGATTTCAACAAGCTTGACCCTGAATCTGCGCGCAGTTAAGGTCTGGCACTAGAATCTATCGGCCCCAACCCGGATCAAGTTGTCAGTTTCCTGGGATGCTTTCCGTGCTTGGAGAAGCTATATATCGAGGTGATGTTCCTTTCCTGTTAAATGTTAACCATAGGGGTGTTCAATTTTTGGCACCTTTTCCCATGTTTACAATGACAATGTACTATGATTTCGGGAGGAATTTTGGAAGATTTCAATACATACATGTTTTCCCCCCATATTGGTTGCTTGATTCATATGGTTACAATCCATAAGCATTTCTCGTTTTGGATTCATCTGTACTAGTTTTCTTAGGGAAGTTTTTTATCCACTCCATCCTCCTGTGAAGAAGGCTACATTTTTCTAGATTGTAATCAAATGTCGATGTTAATCATGTCGGATCGAAGATGGCATGCTAGTGCATTTTACAAATCCTGCAAACCAAATAGGCCTATAGAAGTGTTCAAAACTGCATGTAGGCACTAATATGTTCTCTTCTTGTGCAGATAAGATTATGCCCGGTGGTGGATAATGTGACAAAAGATAACAATCACATCCAATTCCTAGATCTGCATCTCTCAGAAATTACTTTGAACTCCTACCGAGGGACCTTCCGAAGATTATATTCGCTAGGTTCTTTGTTGTCAAAGCAAGGGTGCTGAAGGTAACGAGGTTTTCCCTACATTTATTTTGCAAAAATGAATGGTTTGTTGATCAGCGCCGGCTGCTGCGGCAGAATGGAGAAGGCTCCAAAAAGCTGAATTTCATTTTGCAACTTCAGCTGATAGAGTAGTCGGAAGTCGTTGTGTCAACCCCATACATGAGTTCTCGGTGGTTGATCCCTATGCAAAAATGATGACGTTTCAAAAGTAGCCTTACAAGTGGTAATATTAGTTTGAACCTCTCTTATATCCATGTTCAGCAGATCAGCGCGGGCATTTGTAGCTGAATGAGCTGAATTTCATTTCTATTATCAATTTGAACCTTGTAATTTTCGAATTTGAGCCATATAACTCTGGAATTTGGACCTTGTAATATTTCGGGCTTTTGTAGTACAATTGTTGAAATGGCATCATTTGAGAGTCGTATATTGGTAGTACTATTTTGACCTTAATATGCAAGAGACTTAGATTTTATTAACCATTCTCGAATGTGTTTACCTTGTCGATCTCTGATACGTCTCCAACGTATCTATAATTTTTTATTGTTCCATGCTGTTATATTATCATTCTTGGATGTTTTACAATCATTTTATAGAAACTTCATATCATTTTTAGGGACTAACCAATTGACACAGTGCCCAGTGCCAGTTGCTATTTTTTGCTTGTTTTCTACTTCGCAGAAAATCAATACCAAATGGAGTCCAAATGCAGCGAAACTTTTTGGAGAATTTTTCTGGGCCAGAAGACACATAATGGGCCAAAGAAGTACCAGAGGGGTGCCCCGAGGGGGCACAACCCACCTGGGCGCGCTGGGGGCCCAGGCGCGCCCTGGTGGGTTGTGCCCACCTCGGTGGCCTACCGCACCGCCTCTTTGCTCTATAAATACCCCAATATTCCAGAAACCCTAGGGGAGTCGACGAAAATCAATTCTAGCCGCCGCAAGTTCTCGAACCACCAGATCCAGTCCAGACACCATCACGGAGGGGTTCATCATCCTCATTGGTGCCTCTCCGATGATGCGTGAGTAGTTCATTGTAGACCTACGGGTCCGTAGTTAGTAGCTAGATGGCACCTCTCTCTCTTTTGATTCTCAATACAATGGTCTCTTGGAGAACTATTTGATGTAACTCTTTTTGCGGTGTGTTTGTTGGGATCCGATGAACTTTGAGTTTATTATCAGATCTATGTTTTTATCCATGAAAGTTATTTGAGTCTTTTGATCTCTTATATGCATGATTACTTATAGCCTCGTATTTCTTCTTCGAATCTTTGGTTTAGTTAGGCCGACTAGATCGATTTTTCTTGCCTTGGGAAGAGGTGCTTTGTGATGGGTTCGATCTTACGGTGCTTGATCCCAATGACAGAAGGGGAAACGACACGTATGTATCATTGCCATTAAGGATAATAGGATGGGGTATAATTCCTACATGAATAGATCTTGTATACATCATGTCATCGTTCTTATTGCATTACTCCGCTTCTCCATGAACTTAATACACTAGATGCATGATGGATAGCAGTCGATATGTGGAGTAATAGTAGTAGATGCAGGCAGGAGTCGGTCTACTAATCTTGGACGTGATGCCTATATAATGATCATTGCCTAGATATCGTCATGACTATTTGAAGTTCTATCAATTGCCCAACAGTAATTTGTTTAGCCACCGTATGCTATTTTTCTTGAGAGAAGCCATGATACATCTCCAACGTATCTATAATTTTTTATTGTTCCATGCTGTTATATTATCAATCTTGGATGTTTTATAATCATTTTATATCATTTTTTGGTAATAACCTATTGACATAGTGCCAAGTGTCAGTTGCTGTTTTCTGCATGGTTTTTTACATCGCAGGAAATCAATACCAAATGGAGTCCAAATGCAACGAAACTTCACGGAGATTTTTTGACCAGAAGACACCTAATGGGCCCTGGCTGCGCAAGGGGGGTGCTCCGAGGAGAGAAAAACCCACCAGGGTGCGCCAGGAGGCCCAAGCGTGCCCTGGTGGGTTGTGCCCAGCTCGGGTGCTCCCCGGACCGCCTCTTTGCTCTATAAATATCCCAATATTCCCAAAACCCTAGGGAGTCGACGAAACATTGATCCAGCCGCCGCAGAGTCCAGAACCACCAGATCCAATCTAGACACCATCTCGGATGGGGTTCACCACCTCCATTGGTGCCTCTCCGATGATGTGTGGGTAGTTCTTTGTAGACCTTCGGGTCCGTAGTTAGTAGCTAGATGGCTTCCTCTCTCTCGCTGAATTCTCAATATAATGGAATCTTGGAGATCCATATGATGTAACTCTTTTTGCGGTGTGTTTGTTGGGATGTGATGAACTTTGAGTTTATGACCAGTTATATCTTTTTATATCCATGAAAGTATTTGAGTTTCTTTGATCTCTTTTATGCATGATCTCTTATAGCCTCGTATTTCTTCTCCGATATTCGGGTTTTGTTTGGCCAACTTGATCTATTTATGTTGCAATGGGAAGAGGTGCTTTGTAGTGGGTTCGATCTTACGGTGCTTGATCCCAGTGACAGAAGAGGAACCGACACGTATGTATCGTTGCTACTAAGGATAAAACGATGGGGTCTATCTCTACATAGATAGATCATCATGGCATCGTTCTTATTGCATTACTCCGTTTCTCCATGAACTTAATACACTAGATGCATGCTGGATAGCGGTCGATGTGTGGAGTAATAGTAGTAGATGCAGGCAGGAGTCGGTCTACTAATCTTGGACGTGATGCCGATATAATGATCGTTGCTTGGATATTGTCATGATTATTTGAAGTTCTATCAATTGCCCAACAGTAATTTGTTTACCCACCATTTGCTATTTTTCTCAAGAGAAGCCACTAGTGAAACCTACGGCCCCCGGGTCTCTTTCTCATATATTTGCTTTTACGATCTACTTTTCCTTTGCATTTATTTTCAGATCCATTAAACCAAAAATACAAAAATACTTTACTGCACTTTATTTTATTTGCGATCTATTTATTCAATCTATTACAGCTTTCTTCCGTCCACGCACCAATTTCTGGCGCCGTTACCCGAAAGGGATTGACAACCCCTTTAACGCGTCGGGTTGCGAGTGGTTGTTATTTGTGTGCAGGGGCTGTTTACGTTGTGTTGCTTGGTTCTCCTACTGGTTCGATAACCTTGGTTTCATCACTGAGGGAAATACCTACCGTCGTTGTGCTGCATCATCCCTTCCTCTTTGGGGAAATACCGACGTAGTCCTAGCCGACATCAAAAGGAATTTCTGGCGCCGTTGCCGAGGAGGATCTTCAGCATATACCAGGTTCCTAATCACAAATCTCATCTCCTTGCAATTTACATTATTTGCCATTTGCCTCTCGTTTTCCTCTCCCCCACTTCACAGAAATTTGCCGTTTTATTCGCCCTCTTTTTCATTCGCGGTTTTCTCGTCAGATTTCATGTTTGCTTGTGTTGCCATGTGTCTCTTATTTGCTTGCATCTTCGCATGCTAAAAATCTATTGATATGGATCCTCATCCACTTGCTAATCTTTTCAAAAGATCCAATTATGTTGAACCAATTGCTAGTGAGTTGAGTGCACTTGATTATCTCTATGAAGTTTGGCTTGAAAGTCATGAATCTGTAAATTGTGATGAAGTGTTGAAAGAAGAAATTGATGACGTTATTCATGATAGCTCCTTGAATTAAAAGCGTGACTGCAATGATGATATTATAAATTCTATTAATTGTGTTAGTGAGATGCAAAACTCCAAACTTGGGGATGCTTGTTATGTTATGTCCACTACTTATTGCAATGATCATGATTGGGGTGATAATGATTCTTATGATCTTGAAAATTTATTTGAGCCTCATGATGAATATGTATTGATAATAATGTTTGCAATAGGATTGAAAGTGGGTTTGGAAGAGTGTCAACTTTAGGTGAAAATAATCCCACATATTGGAGAGTGTTGAATCTTGTGAAATTTCTAATAAAAGTGGGCTTGGAGAGGTCACGACTTTAAATATGATACATATCCCATGCAATTTCACCAAAACATACATCAAGTGAATCAATAGAATACCCCATTGTCACCATGGGTAACCCACGCAAGACATACATCAAGTGTTCACAAATCCTTAAAGACTCAATTCGATAAGATAACTTGAAAGGGAAAACTCAATCCATTACAAGAGAGTAGAGGGGGAGAAACATCATAAGATCCAACTATAATAGCAAAGCTGGTGATACATCAAGATTGTGCCATATCAAGAACACGAGAGAGAGAGAGAGAGATCAAACACATAGTTACTGGTACATACCCTCAGCCCCGAGGGTGAACTACTCCCTCCTCGTCATGGAGAGCGCCGGGATGATGCAGATGGCCACCGGTGATGATTCCCCCCTCCGGCAGGGTGCCGGAACAGGGTCCCAATTGATTTTTGGGGGCTACAGAGGCTTGCGGCGGAGGAACTCCTGATCTAGGTTTCTTTCTAGGGGTTCCTGTATTTATAGGAATTTTTGGCGTCGGTCTCACGTCAGGGGGGGTCTCCGAGTCATCCACGAGATAGGGGGGCGCGCCCAAGGGGGTAGGGTGCGCCCTCCACCCTCGTGGATGGCTCGGGACTCTTCTGGCCCAACTCTTTTACTCCGGTGGCTTCTTTTGGTCCATAAAAAATCATCAAAAATTGGCACGTCAATTGGACTCCGTTTGGTATTCCTTTTCTGTAAAACTCAAAAACAAGGAAAAAACAGAAACTGGCAACGGGCTCTAGGTTAATGGGTTAGTCCCAAAAATCATATAAAATAGCATATAAATGCATATAAAACATCCAAGATGGATAATATAAGAGCATGAAACAATAAAAAATTATAGATATGTTGGAGACATATCAGGGAAATATTTATCTCTACTTTGCTGCATCACCCTTTCCTCTTCAAGGGAAAAACCAATGCAAGCTCAAGAAGTAGCAGGAAGAATCTCTGGCGCCATTGCCCGGGAGATCTACGCCAAGTCAAGCCTTACCATGCACCCATCATAAACTCTCATCTCTTGCATTACATTATTCGCCATTCACCTCTTGTTTTCCTGTCCCCCACGTCTAAAACAATTTTTTTAAAAGATTTGCCTTTTCTTCGCCCCTCTTCCGTTCGTCTTCTTCGCTTGCTTTTTGTGTGCTCGTGTGTTAGATTGCTTGCTTTGTCACGATGGCTCAAGAGAATACCAAATTGTGTGACTTTTCCAACACCAATAATAATGATTTTATTAGTACTCCGATTGCTCCCGCTACCAATGCGGAATCTTGTGAAATTAATGCCGCTTTGCTGAATCTTGTTATGAAAGATCAATTTTCCGGCCTTCCTAGTGAAGATGTCGCATCCCATCTAAACAAGTTCGTTGATTTGTGTGATATGCAGAAGAAAAAAGATGTGGATAATGATATTGTTAAATTGAAGCTATTTCCGTTCTCGCTTCGAGATCGTGCTAAAACTTGGTTTTCACCTTTGCCTAAAAATAGTATTGATTCATGGAATAAGTGTAAAGATGCAGTTATTTCCAAGTATTTTCCTCCCGCTAAGATCATCTCCCTTAGGAACGATATTGTGAATTTTAAGCAACTTGATCCTGGACATGTTGCACAATCTTGGGAGAGGATGAAATTGGCGATACGAAATTGCCCTACTCATGGTTTGAATTTGTGGATGATTATACAAATTTTTATGTCAGATTGAATTTTGCTTCTAGAAATCTTTTAGATTCGGCCACGGGAGGTACTTTTATGGAAATTACTTTAGGATAAGCGACTAAATTACTAGATAATATTATTGTTAACTATTCTCAATGGCATACCGAAGGATCTTCCACTTGTAAAAAAGTGCATGCGATTGAAGAGATTAATGTTTTGAGTGGAAAGATGGATGAGCTTATGGAATTATTTGCTAGTAAGAGTGCTTCTATTGATCCCAATGATATGCCTTTGTCTACTTTGATTGAGAATAATAATGAATCTATGGATGTGAATTTTGTTGGTAGGAACAATTTTGGTAACAACGCGTATATAGGTAATTTTAATCCTAGGCCGTTTCCTAGTAATTCCTCTAATAATTATGGTAATTCCTACAACAATTCTTATGGAAATTATAAGAAGATGCCCTCTAATTTTGAGAATAGTGTTAAAGAATTTATGAGTTCGCAAAAGAATTTCAATACCTTGATTGAAGAAAAATTGCTTAAGATTGATGATTTGGCTAGGAACGTGGATACAATTTCTCTTGATGTTCATTATTTGAAACCTATATCTATTCCAGCCAAGCATGATATCAATGAGTCTCTCAAAGCTATGATAATTTCCATTGATGAGTGCAAAGAAAGAGCCGCTAAGATGCGTGCTAAAAAGATTGGTTTGTAAAAACGTGTTCTTCTAGTTTCCGTGAAAAAAATGATGAAGATCTTAAAGTGATTGATGTGACTCCGATTGAATCTTTTTTTCCAATATAAATCTTGATAAAGATGGGACTGGAGATGAGTCAACTTTAGTTAAAAGGCGTCCCAATGATTCGGAGTTTTTAGATCTTGATGCAAAAATTGATGAAAGTGGGATTGGAGAGATCAAAACCTTAGGTAGCAATGAACCCACTCTTTTGGATTTCAAGGAATTTTATTTCCTTGTTGCAATCCATGTTGAATTCTCCTCGTTCTTATGACCAAAACAAAGCTTTTACTAAACATATCGTTGATGCTATGACGCAATCTTTTGAAGAAAAGCTTGAATTGGAAGTTTCTATCCCTAGAAAAATGTATGATGAGTGGGAACCTACTATTAAGATTAAGATTAAATATTATGAGTGCTATGCTTTGTGTGATTGGGTGCTAGTGTTTCCACGTTTCCAAAAACTTTATGTGATGTGTTAGGTTTCCGTGAATTTAATGAGTTGTTCTTTAAATTTGCATCTTGCGGATTCCACTATTAAGAAACCTATTGGAAGGATTAATGATGTTCTTATTGTTGCAAATAGGAATTATGTGCCTGTAGATTTCATTGTTCTTGATATAGATTGCAATCCTACATGTCATATTATTCTTGGTAGACCTTTCCTTAGAACGATTGGTACAATTATTGATATGAAAGAAGGAAACATTAGATTTCAATTTCCGTTAAGGAAGGGCATGGAAAACTTTCCAAGAAAGAAAATTAAATTGCCTTATGAATCTATTATGAGAGCTACTTATGGATTGCATGCCAAAGATGTCAATACCTAGATCTATTCGCGTTTTATGCCTAGCTAAGGGCGTTAAACAATAGCGCTGGTTGGGAGACAACCCAATTTTATTTTTAATTTTGGTTTTTAGGTTCTATTTTGAAATAAATAGTTCATCTAGCCTCTGGTTAGATGTGGTTTTATGTTTTAATTAGTGTTTGTGCCAAGTAAGACCTTTGGGATAGCTTACGGTGATAGTTGATTTGATCTTGCTGAAAAACAGAAACTTTTGCGCTCAGGAAAACAATTCTAATTTTAATAGAAGCGTGATAAAATACTGATTCGTTTTGCAGAAGATTAATAAACAAATTTCTTAGGTTTTCCTAATTTTTCAGAATTTTTGGAGTTACAGAAGTATTTGAAATATCCAGATTGCTACAGACTGTTCTGTTTTTGACAGATTCTGTTTTCTATGTGTTGTTTGCTTATTTTGATGAATCTATGGGTAGAAGCATGGGAAAGTTGGAATACAGTAGATATTACACTAATATAAACCATGGAAAAGTTGTAATACAGTAGATATTACACTAATATAAATAAAAGAATTAGTTCACAACAGTACCAAAGGTGGTGATTTATTTTCTTATACTAACGGAGCTTATGAGATTTTCTATTGAGTTTTGTGTTGTGAAGTTTTCAAGTTTTGGGTAAGGATTTGATGGACTATGGAATAAGGAGTGGAATGAGCCTAAGCTTGGGATTCCCAAGGAAACCCAAGGTAATATTCAAGGACAACCAAGAACCTAAGCTTGGGGATGCCCCGAAAGGCATCCCCTCTTTCGTCTTCGTCTATCGGTAACTTTACTTGAGGCTATATTTTTATTCACCAGATGATATGTGTTTTGCTTGGAGCATCTTGTATGATTTGAGTCTTTTCTTTTTAGTTTGCCACAATCATCCTTGCTGTACACACCATTTGGGAGAGACACGCATGAATCGTGATTTATTAGAATACTCTATGTGCTTAACTTATATCTTTTGAGCTAGGCAAGTTGCTTTAGTGCTTCACTTATATCTTTTAGAGCACGGCGGTGGTTTTATTTTATAGAAATTGATGAACTCTCATGCTTCACTTATATTATTTTGAGAGTCTTTAAACAGCATGGTAATTTGCTTTGGTTATAAGTTTAGTCCTAATATGATAGGCATCCAAGAGGGATATAATAAAAACTTTCATATAAAGTGCATTGAATACTATGAGAAGTTTGATTATTTATGATTGTTTTGAGATATGAAGATGGTGATATTAGAGTCATGCTAGTGAGTAGTTGTGAATTTGAGAAATACTTGTGTTGAGGTTTGTGAGTCCCGTAGCATGCACGTATGGTGAACCGTTATGTAATGAAGTTGGAGAATGAGATATTTTTTGATTGTCTTCCTTATGAGTGGCGGTCGGGGAGGAGCGATGGTATTTTCCTACCCCTAGGAGCATGCGCGTAGTACTTTGTTTCGATGACTAATAGATTTTTGCAATAAGTATGTGAATTCTTTATGACTAATGTTGAGTCCATGGATTATACGCACTCTCACCCTTCCACCATTGCTAGCCTCACTAGTACCACGCATCTTTCGCCTGTACCATAAACCCACCATATACCTTCCTCAAAACAGCCACCATACCTACCTATTATGGCATTTCCATAGCCATTCCGAGATATATTGCCATGCAACTTTGCACCATTCTATTTATTATGACACACATCATCATTGTCATATTGCTTTGCATGATCGTTTAGTTGACATCGTATCTGTGGCAAAGCCACCATTCATCATTTTTTATACATGTCGCTCTTGAGTCATTGCACATCCTGGTACACCGCCGGAGGCATTCATATAGAGTCATATTTTGTTCTAGTATCGAGTTGTACTTTTTGAGTTGTAAGTAAATAAAAGTGTGATGATTTTCATTATTAGAGCATTGTCCCATGTGAGGAAAAAAAGGCCAAAAAAAGAGAAGGCCCAAAAAAAGAGAAAAAAGAAGAGAAAAGAAAAAAAAAGAAAAAGAGAGAAGGGGCAATGTTACTATCCTTTTACCACACTTGTGCTTCAAAGTAGCACCATGATCTTCATGATAGAGAGTCTCCTATTTTGCCATTTTCATATACTAGTGGGAATTTTTCATTATAGAACTTGGCTTGTATATTCCAACGATGGGCCTCCTCAAATTGCCCTTGGTCTTCATGAGCAAGCAAGTTGGATGCACACCCACTTAGTTTTTCCTTTTGAGCTTTCATAAACTTATAGCTCTAGTGCATCTGTTGCATGGGAATCCCTACTCACTCACATTGATATCTATTGATGGGCATCTCCATAGCCCGTTGATAGGCCTAGTTGATGTGATACTATCTCCTTCTTTTTGTCTTATCTACAACCACCTTCTATTCCACCTATATTGCTATGTCCATGGCTAACACTCATGTATTGCATGAAAGTTGAAAAAGTTTGAGAACATCAAAACTATGACACAATTGCTTGGCTTGTCATCGGGGTTGTGCATGATTTGAATATTTTGTGTGATGAAGATGGAGCATAGCCAGACTATATGATTTTGTAGGGAAAAACTTTCTTTGGCCATGTTATTTTTAGAACACATAATTGCCTTGATAGTATGCTTGAAGTATTATTGTTTTTATGTCAATATTAAACTTTTGTTTCGAATCATACGGATCTGAACATTCATGCCACAATAAAAAATTACATGGATAAATATGTTAGGTAGCATTCCACATCAAAAATTCTTTTTTTATCATTTACCTACATGAGGATAAGTAGGAATAAGCTTGCGGATGCTTGATACGTCTCCAACGTATCTATGATTTTTTATTGTTCCATGCTATTATATTATCTGTTTTGGATGTTTTATACGCATTAATATGCTATTTATATTGTTTTTGGGACTAACCTATTAACCTAGAGCCCAGTCCCAGTTCCCGTTTTTCCCTGTTTTGAGTTTCGCAGAAAAGGAATACCAAACAGAGTCCAAATGGAGTAAACCTTCGCGATGATTTTTCTTGGACCAGAAGACAACCAGGACACTTGGAGATGAAGTCTGAGGAGCCACAAGGCGGCCACAAGGACGGAGGGCGCGCCCAGGGGGTTAGGGCGCGCCCCCACCCTTGTGGGCCCCTCGTGCACTTCCTGGCCTAATTCTTGCACCTATATATTCCCATATATCTCCAAACCAACAGAGGCATCCATGAAAACACTTTTCCACCGCCGCAACCTTCTGTACCCGTGAGATCCCATCTAGGGACCTTTTCCGGCACCCTGCCGGAGGGTGATTCGATCACGGAGGGCTTCTACATCAACTCTATTGCTCTTCCGATGAAGCATGAGTAGTTTACCACGGACCTACGGGTCCATATCTAGTAGCAAGATGGCTTCTTCTCTCTCTTTGATTCTCAATACCATGTTCTCCTTGATGTTCTTGCAGATCTATTCGATGTAATACTCTTTTGCGGTGTGTTTGTTGAGATCCGATGAATTGTGGATTTATGATCAGCTTATCTATGAATATTATTTGAATCTCCTCTGAATTCTTTTATGCATGATTTGATATCTTTGTAATTCTCTTCGAACAATCGGTTTGGTTTGGCCAACTAGATTGGTTTTTCTTGCAATAGGAGAAGTGCTTAGCTTTGGGTTCAATATTGTGGTGTGCTTTCCCAGTGATAGTAGGGGCAGCAAGGCACGTATTGTATTGTTTCCATCGAGGATAAAAAGATGGGGTTTTCAGCATATTGCTTGAGTTAATTCCTCTACATCATGTCATCTTGCTTAATGCGTTACTCCGTTCTTTATGAACTTAATACTCTAGATGCATGCTAGATAGCGGTCGTTGTGTGGAGTAATAGTAGTAGATGCAGAATCGTTTCGGTCTACTTGGCACAGACGTGATACCTATATTCATGATCATTGCCTTAGATATCGTCATAACTTTGCGCTTTTCTATCAATTGCTCGGCAGTAATTTGTTCACCCACCGTATTATTTTCTACCTTGAGAGAAGCCTCTAGTGAAACCTATGGCCCGCGGGTCTATTTTCCATCATATAAGTTTCCGATCTACTATTTTGCAATCTTTTACTTTCCAATCTATAACCCAAAAATACCAAAAATATTTACTTTACCACTTATCTATCTCTATCAGATCTCACTTTTGCAAGTAACCGTAAAGGGATTGACAACCCCTTTACCGCGTTGGGTGCAAGTTGTTTGATTGTTTGTGTAGGTATTCGGTGACTTGTGCGTTGTCTCCTACTGGATTGATACCTTGGTTCTCAAACTGAGGGAAATGCCTATCTCTACTTTGCTGCATCACCCTTTCCTCTTCAAGGGAAAAGCCAATGCAAGCTCAAGAACTAGAAGTAACCCACCACTGTCAATTTCGGCGCAGAAACGACATCAATTCTTGTTGGACCTTGTTGATCAACTACAAGTAATCTCTCAAGTGAAGCTGTGTCCTTAATGACCATTGATACATCTCCAACGTATCTACTTTTCCTAACGTTTTCCTCTTGTTTTGGACTCAAATTTGCATGATTTGAATGAAACTAACCTCGGATTGACGCTGTTTTCAGTAGAACTACCATGGTGTTGTTTTGTGCAGAAATAAAAGTTCTCGGAATGGAATGAAACTTTGCGAGGAATTTTTATATAATAAATAAGAATTTCTAGAGCCAAGACCTACCGGAGAGGGGCACCTCGGTGGGCACAACCCACCAGGGCGCGCCCCCCTCTCCTGGCGTGCCCAGGTGGGTTGTCCCCACCTGGCGGCTCCGCAGACCCTGAAACTTATGCTATAAAATCCTATTTTTCCAGAAAAATCAAGGAGAAAGAATTATCACGATCCACGAGACGGAGCCGCTGTCACCTCCTGTTCTTCATCGAGAGGCCAGATCTGGAGTCTGTTTGGGGCTCCGGAGAGGGGGATCTTCGTTCTTCGTCATCACCAACCCTTCTCCATCGCCAATTCCATGATGCGCCCCACCGAGAGTGAGTAATTCCTTCGTAGGCTCGCTGGTCGGTGAGGAGTTGGATGAGATTCATCATGTAATCGAGTTAGTTTTGTTAGGGCTTGATCCGTAGTATCCACTATGTTCTAAGATTGATGTTGCTATGACTATGCCATGCTTAATGCTTGTCACTTTGGGCCCGGGTGCCATGCACTCAGATCTGAATCGTTTATGTTATCATCATTATATCCATATTCTAGATTCGATCTTGCAAGTTATAGTCACCTACTACGTGTTATGACCGAGCAACCCCGGAGTGACAATAGTCCGGACCACTCCCGGTGATGACCGTAGTTTGAGGAGTTCATGTATTCACTATGTGTTAATGCTTTGTTCCAGTTCTCTATTAAAAGGAGGCCTTAATATCCCTTAGTTTCCAATATGGACCCCGCTGCCACGGGAGGGTAGGACAAAAGATGTCATGCAAGTTCTTAAGCACATATGACTATCTACGGAATACATGCCTACATTATATTGACGAACTGGACCTAGTGCAGTATCGCCCTAGGTTATAACGGTCTCATGATGAATATCATCCAACAAGTCACCGATCCAATGCCTACGAATTTCTCTCATATTGTTCTTGCTAAGTTACTACTGCTATCATCACTGTTACACTTGCTACAAAAATTAGTGCTATCACTGTTACCGTTACCGTTACTATTGTTACTATTATCAAAACTATCAAACTACTTTGCTGCTGATAACTTTGCTGCAGATAATTAATCTCCAGGTGTGGTTGAATTGACAACTCAACTGCTAATACCTTCAAATATTCTTTGTCTCCCCTTGTGCCGAATCTATAAATTTGGGTTGAATACTCTACCCTCAAAAACTGTTGCAATCCTCTATACTTGTGGGTTATCAAGACCTTTTTCTGGCGCCGTTGATGGCGGGCATAGCTATATTTTTTGAGTTACTTGGGATTATTATCAATTTATCACTATGAAGAATCTGAAGGATGCTAAGACTAAATTTTTCCCTTAAAGACGAGGGGAGGTAAGGAACTGCCATCCAGTTCTACTTTAGATTCACCTTTTGTTATAAGTAAACTTGCAACACCACCACATGCTATCAATTCTAATATGTCATAAGTTATTGATGATGCTAGTTCTACCATGAATGATGCTTATGATGATGCTAGTACCTTGCTTGACAATGATGATGTGCCACTTGGTGACTTTCTCGATAAACAAATTGCTAGAGTAATACAACATGATGTTGTTGAATCTGTTGATAAGCTTGAAACTGAAACTCCTGAAACGCCTGCTAGAACTAGTCTTCCTAGATATGAATTGCCTAAGGTACCGGAAGGTTATGTTATGAATGAGGAGATGACTAGGGATATTCTTGCTTGTAAGGATAGAGATGATCTAGAGAAATTATTATGCAAGTATAAAGAAAAATCTCTGAATGCTAGAATGAAATATGATCCTAAGTTTGCTACTTCACCTATCTTTATTGATGATAAGGATTATGAATTCTCTCTCGACCCAGAGTTAATTACTTTGGTTGAATCTGATCCTTTCCATGGTTATGAAACTGAAACTGTTGTGGCACATCTTACTAAGTTGAATGATATAGCCACCCTTTTTACTCATGATGAGAAGTCTCGCTATTACTTTATGCTCAAATTATTTCCTTTCTCATTAAAGGGTGATGCTAAAGCCTGGTACAATACTCTTGCTCCTGGTTGTGTGCGTAGTCCCCAGGATATGATTTATTACTTCTCTGAAAAATATTTCCCTGTTCATAAGAAACAAGTTGCCTTACAGGAAATATTTAACTTTGTGCAAACTAAAGAAGAGAGTCTCCCACAAGCTTGGGGGAGGCTTTGTCAGTTACTTAATGCTTTGCCTGATCATCCTCTTAAGAAAAATAAAATACTTGATATCTTCTATAATGGACTAACTGATGCTTCTAGGGACTTCCTAGATAGTTGTGCTGGTTGTGTTTTCAGGGAACAAAGTGTTGGACAAGCTGAAGAATTATTGAATAATATATTGAAAAATTATGATGATTGGACTCTTCCTGAACCACCGGCTAAACCCACTCCGAAGAAGAGGGGTATATTATATCTCAGTCCTGAAGATATGCAAGAGGCAAAGAAATCTATGAAGGAAAAAGGTATTAAAGCTGAGGATGTTAAAATTTTACCTCCTATTGAAGAAATACATGGGCTTAATACACCACCACTACCTAAGGTGGTAGAGGTAAATTCTTTAATGAAGTTCAATGATAATGATAATCCTCACAATATGCGTCCTAGCCAATGCCTTTATGAGTTTGAAAACTATATTAGAAAACAAGATCACTTCAATGCAAATGTTATGAAACAATTGAAATATAATTCTGATATGATTGCTCGCTTAAGTGACTCGTTATTTAGAATTTCAGATGATGTTAGAGGTGTTGGAAAACATGCTTTTATGGTTCAAACTCAGTTAGAACAAGTTGCTAAATCTCAAAGAGAATTGCTTGATGAAATGAATAATAATATACATGACTTTGTTGTTAGAGTTGCAACTAGAGGAGGTAAAATGACTCGGGAACCACTTTATCCCGAGGGACACCCAAAACGAATAGAACAAGATTCACAAAGAGTTAACACTGATGCACCTAGTCCTTCTAGAAAGAAAAAGAAGAAAAATGATAGGCCTTTGCATGCTTCTAGTGAACATGAATTAGAAAAACCTCCTGATAATGATAATGAAACTTCTATCTCTGATGCTGAAACTCAATCTGGTAATGAACACTCACCTAGTGATAATGAAAAAGATAATGATGAGGTTCATGAAGACACTCAAACAAATAATAAAGAACGAGACAATGATGTTGAGATAGAACCACCTGTTGATCTTGATAACCCACAACCTAAGAATAAAAGATATGATAAAAGAGACTTCATTGCTAGAAAACACGGTAAAGAAAGAGAACCGTGGGTTCCAAAACCTATGCCTCTTCCACCCAAGTCAACTAAAAAGAAAGATGATGAAGAATTTGAACGCTTTGCTGAAATGCTGAGGCCAGTCTTTTTCCGTACTCGCTTCACTGACATCTTGAAAAAGCCTCCTTACGCAAAGTATATGAAAGACATCATCACTAATAAGAGAAAAATACCGGAAGCTGAAATCTCCACTATGCTTGCTAATTATACTTTTAAGGATGGAGTACCTAAAAAACTTGGAGATCCGGGAATACCAACTATACCTTGCTCCATCAAAAAGAAATATGTGAAAACTGCTTTATGTGACTTAGGAGCTGGTGTTAGTGTTATGCCTTTCTCTTTATACAAAAGACTCGACTTGAATAAACTCACACCTACTAAGATATCTTTGCAAATGGCTGACAAATCAACTGCCATACCTATCGGTATTTGTGAGGATGTGCCCATTGTTGTTGTTGCTAATGTTACTATTTTGACTGACTTTGTTATACTTGAGATGCCCGAGGACGATAACATGTCGATTATCCTTGGTAGACCCTTCTTGAATATTGTAGGGGCCGTTATTGATTGCAATAAAAGCAAGGTCACTTTTCATATCAATGGTAATGAGCATACGGTGCACTTTCCGAAGAAACAATTCCAAGTGAATGGTATTAATGTTATTGCAAAATCTCCGACAATCACTATTGGAAGTTTTCAAATACCTCTACCTACTGTCAAAAAGAAATATGAAATGCTTATTGTTGGGGACATTCATATCCCCATTGAGGTAACTTAGTGATTTACGAAAGTTCTTCAGTTTCATGCTAATCGAAAGTGGTTGTTAATAAGACCTAATCAACCTTATTAATAAATCATTTTTGAGCGGTATGAAGTTGATGAATTTAGTAAGAACTACCTTCTATCCCTACATTTTTTTTCTATTTTTATTAGTTAAATAAAATAAAATGCCATGTTTTGTCTGTTTTCTGAATTTCCTGTGCAATAAAAAATGACCCAAAAATAGAAGTTCTCAGAATGCTCTGAAAATTTAATACGATTTTTTCTGAATATTTATGAATTTCTGGTGCAAATAATACCAGAGGGAGGTGCACTAGGTGGGCACAACCCACCTGGGCGCGCCAGGATCCCCAGGCGCGCCCTGGTGGGTTGTGGTCCCCACGTGGGCCCCCTCACTTATCTCTTCATCCCACATCATCACTTACCTCCACAAAAAATTCTCCATTGCTCTCTCTCCCATGTTCTTGCTCTCAAACCCACGGATTTTGATCTCTTTGCTCGAAGCTCCATTTCCGAAACTGTTTTGGGGGATTGTTGCTTGGTATGTGACTCCACCGTTTGTCCAATTAGTTTTTGTTTTAGTGGTTTATATTTTGAATAATTATCTACTCTTGGTGCTGCTGTAGATGAGCTTGCATGTTGAATTCTTAGAGTTCTAAGTAGTTTGAATGCTTGCTATGGCCTCTATGTATTCCTATGAGTAGTTTTTATCGATTGTATGAAGTTTTGTTGATAATTTTTTTTCACCTATTTTTTTTCAGAAAAATTGTACGCGAACAGGATGAACTTATTTGGAAGGAGTTCTTCAAGGAGGAGATCCTCGGGGGCATCTTCTAGTGACAGTTCCGCTCGCCGGTCTTATGTTGAACCAAGTGAAAGTTCCACACGAGATGCCGCCACCAAAACATGCTTATGGCCTTGCGATGATTATATGGTGCGTGTGGGCATTAAGGAGGAATTTGAGCAATATGTTCACAATGCCGGTCTCAGTCCCTACATTTAAGATAAGTGCAAACAACGCCACATTCTTACTGAATCGTTTGTCAAAGGATTTAAATTCCATCCCCGTGAGTCTAGGGTGTCTTTTATGCTTTATGATAATCCATTTACCATCTCACTAGAGAATTTTTCTTACCACTACAAACTCCCGTTCTGGGGTTCGCTTGACGAACCGCCAAGGGCTGAGTACCAATCATTCTTGACTAGTCTTTGCTGCGGTGAGACGAGGGGAGTGACACAAGGTAGAATAAAGAGCATTCATTTTCCTGCAATTCAGTATTTTGCATGATTTAACGGGAAATGTATAGTAGGCAAGCAAGACTGTAGTACACTTTGTGCTCCAGACTTGAGCCTCATACACACCGCTCTCACTGGTGAAAGAAATTATAACCTTGGAGCGATTGTTGCACACAAACTTCAACATAATGCTAATAGTGGCTATTTCTATGGTGGAATTTATTCCACGCGTTTAGCACCAGGGCTAGGTGTTTCACCTTTGCCCTTTGATCCTATCCTACCCACGCAGCACTTAGATTTTGACATTTTAAAAGATCATAAGATCCTCTAAGCAAAAATTCATAATTTCACTTACAATCTGTTGTTTAACCAAACATCTGTTGTACACACATATTTTCCCGCGCCTGCTCTTTTTGACTATCACAGCAAAGGAAGATATTTTGTTCTTGAGAGCGAGACACGAGATCACAACGCGGCAGTGGAGGCAGCACGGCAGGCCGAGGCATCCACACCGAGAGCCTCCGTGAGCTACCACGCCAAATACTATCCAGGCTACTGATTGATTACCAAGTTTGGCCAAGAGCCTAAGCTTGGGGGAGTATGTGTTTCTCATCGACATTACATTCATGCTCACTTATTTCCATTTGTCGGTGTTCATACTTTTTCATTGTATCATCCATGTTTAAATTAATTTTCTTGCTTTCTTCTTGTGTGTTTGAAAAACCTCAGAAAAACCAAAAAAATTAGTTGCAGTTAATTTACTTTCTATGCATGCTTAGTAGTAGCACTAAAAAGAAAACCCAAAAAGATTTCCTTGTTCTTCTTTTGCTTGTTGGGAGCGTTCCTGTGTAAATAAGTTTTTCTCGTTTTTGCTTTTCCCTTTATTGTGCTTGTTCAAGAAAACCAAAAACTGCAAAAATATTTCAGTGTGTTTCTTTGAATTTCTTTCATTTTTTATTCAAGTGTTGCCGAGGAGAAGACCATGATGAAAATCTTGAGTGGCTCTCATATGAATAAATGTTAATATAATAAAGAGCCCATTTTACCTTGCCTTCTCCTGTTGAATAAAATGTTTGCAGATTCCAGCTTAGTCCACGGCACTCTTGCACTATTATTATTTTCATATCGTTCGGTCGTGCAAGTTGTCGGTGTACAAAAGTAGGGGCCCTTCTTTGTACCACTTTACTTGTGCACGGGCAGTTAGAGCCGCACCTACGGCCACACTTAGCGGGACAGAGGAAGGAAGCAAAGTCGCAAGACTACCAGAGCAGCGCTCAAGACCAGAAGCATGAAGAGCAGAAGGGCGAGGTGAGCTCCCCCGGCAAGGCCCTTGCCGGGGCAGCCTTCATGGCCCCAGCAAGAGCCTTGCCGGGGCAACTTGCCCAATGCCAACGAGGCCGCCACCCTTGAGCCTGGGAGTTCCGACACCATCAACCACATTGGAACCAAGGCTCGGGAGGCGCCTCCATGGTGGCATGCAGATCTTTATGAAAACAAAGGGCCTGCAAGGCCTAGATGAGAACCAGAAGACAAGGCGACAGTGAGGCTCCTTGCCGAGGATGCCCACGAGGCCCCAGCAAGGCTCCTGCCGAAGATACCCACGAGCCCCTGGCAAGACTCTTGCCGAGGGCGCTCGCGAGCCCCCGGCAAGACTTTGCCGAGGGCGCCCGCAAGGCCCCGACAAGACCATTGCCGAGAATATCAGCAGGACCGCGGCAAGGCCTTGCCACCCCAGTTCAACGACCGACCACCAACTAAGCAGGTACCCACATGGCAGTATGTGGCTCCTGGGCCAACTAGTCAAGCACCGACATGGTGGCATGCAGATCTTCATGAAAACCCTGCCACCACACCAGCTCAACAGCCTGCCAGCCTACATGGCGCTGCATGCCTCATTGGCCTGGACACATGTCGGAGCAAGGCAAAGCGGCGACGGACGGGACGAGCCTCGTTCCCGTCCCCGATAAAGCAAGAGGACACCTAAGTAGCGCATTTAATGCGTTTTGTCCTGTGATGTCAGGCGATAAGCTCGACCACTGTACAACTTTACACCTCTTGTGTGCCACTGTGGCAGCCCCTTTTACTATAAAAGGAGGCTCGCGGCATACTGAGAGAGGATTCGGACTTTTTGGACCCTGCACGCTTTGTAGCTAGTCCAAGAACACCAGATAAACACAAGCCAGCAGGAGTAGGGTATTATGCATCACTTGCGGCCCGAACCTGGATAAAACTTCCTGTGTTGGTCTCTTAAACCCACTCTTTCCACAGCCCCGTGCCCGCAGACAGTAGAAGGGATTCCCCCGTGATCCCATAGGCGTCGTTTCCGCCGGCATCTTTGGCGCGCCAGGTAGGGGACGCAAGCTGTGAAAATCCGGTTTGAAGGTCAGCGCATCGACTTCATCATCACAATGGCCCCCAAGAGAAAGGGGGTCATAGCGATCGGGTCGCCCGGAGCCGGCCCGTCTGCGCCAGCGCGGGCAGGCGACCAGGTGGCCACGGATGGGGCTGGAGACGTGGCCCGCGAGCATCCACGACACTCTGGCGATCGGAGCCAGGCGAGCGGCGCCGTTCGAATCCGAGACGACGAGCCGCGCACCGCTGGGTCCGGGGGCGGGGCCGTGCTACCCACGGGCGGCGCGGCAACCTCTATGGTGCCCCAGCTGGCACCCGCGCCGCGGCCTTCCCAAGCAGTGCGCGACGAGCGACACCATGATATCTGAGCCCCCGGGCACCGCCGCGGAACGAGCACTGTGCACCACTCGCAGGACGCATCAGGCCTGTGTGCGCGCTCGAACGCCGGCAGAAGCGGCGTGCGACCGTGAGACCATGACAGAGCCCCTTCTAACCCGGTTAGAAGCCGGAGCGTGTCCCGGTCTATGCAGCTCTCGCCGCCGCCCACGCCAGCAGAAGCGCTGGGGCGCGTGCAATTGCTCCTCGAATCCCGCCCCCCGCTGCGGAGAAGCTCGACGAGTGGAGGGCCACCATCCGAAGCCTTGTCAGTTTCGCCAACAAAGATGAGCCGCTCCCGACGGGATCCTCGCACCGGCGTTCCATCGAGCCGGTGCATGCCGGCGGTGGGGGGACCGTAGACGCTGCGACCATGGTGCACTCTCCTCCCCCGTGGCCGCGACAGCAGCCACCGGCCCGTCGGGCCGATGCTTGTGACAACATTTCCACAGCGTCGTCCGACCCGCGAACCCGCTGCGACCAACGTCGAGTTCCTCGAGAGCGAGCTCAGGAAGATGCTCGAACTACCATCGAGCGACGGTGGGAGATGCGCCATCAGTCAGATCAGCGTGCGGGGCCTGCTATGGACCACCCAGCGCCGGGGGGCCCTGGCGGCCTACCTTACGAGGTGGGTTGTCCAACCGTTACCCGAGAGCTGCGGCAGTTCCATTGGCCCTCCCACCGCACATTCAAGCCTGATGTTGGGGAAAAGTACAACGTCAACACTCAACCATTGGAGTTCCTCAGCATCTACACCATCGCGATGCAAGCCGCCGGGGCTCGCGACGATAAGGTGGTCGCCAACTACTTTCCGTTGGCACTTAAGTCCAACGTCATGTCATAGTTGATGCACCTGCCGATGGATTCCATCTCTTGTTGGTCGGACCTATACCACGAGTTTGTTCGAGCCTTTACCGGAGGCCACCAAGCTCCTGGCCAGGCAAGTTACTTGCATGTCATCCCCCGGAAGGATGGTGAGTCCCTGCGTAAGTACATACAAAGATTCAACCGTGTGCAGTACACCATCCCGGACGTCCATCCCGCCGCTGTCATCAGTGCGTTCCATCAGAACGTACGCAACCACAAGATGTGTGAAGAGCTGGCGATGAACAAGGTCAAGGACGTAGCAGAAATTTATGTTCTGGCGGATAGGTGTGCCCGGGCTGAGGAAGGATGAAGGTACCCCAACGAGGACGCCGGCGCGGAAACCAACTCCACTGACGAAGACGCCGCCGCCCCCATGAAGAAGGGTCGGCGCCGTAACAGGAAACGTAAGGGCAAGACTGTGCTTGCCATTGAGGGATCCAGCAACCCCGGTGCCGCCAAGAAGGCCAAGCCTGACGACCCCGGCAAAGAAGTTGCCGGGTGCGCCGCCTGCCGGGCCTTGGCGGCTGCCGACAAGCCAGGTGGCTCCGACAAGCAGTACTGCAAGATCCACCGCACCAAGGGCCATGACCTCCAGAACTGCCGACAGGTTGAGCTGCTTGCTGAAAAGCAGAAAGCTGAATATGAAAGGCGGGACAAGGAGAAGGGTCGGGATGGTGCTGAGGGGTCCATCAAGAAGCGTGGCGGCCAAGGGGGTCGCCGCGGCAAAGATAATCAGCAAGAGAGGCCCGCTCGGGGCCGCGACAAGAAGGAAGAAGGTGATAATCATGACAAGGACGACGAGTCCGGCGAGCAGGGTTTCCAAAAAGCTACAGAGGCCATGTGTGTCAACGGTGGCGCCTCGTTGCACGCCTCGCACTGCCAACTGAAACAGTGGTCACGTGAGGTCACTGCGGCAGCGGCATCATTCGATGCCCAGAAGCCACTGAAGTGGTCCCGCATGCCCATCATTTTTTACACCGAGGATCACCCTAATCGCACAACTGCGGTCGGGTGCTTGCCGTTGTTGGTTTCACCAACAATACACAACCTCAAGGTGATAAAAGTGCTGGTTGATGGTGGGGATGGCCTGAATTTGATCTCGCCCGATGTGATTAAGAGGTTGCAGATTCCCGATGGAGATCTCGAAGAGACGGGCACGTTTCAAGGGGTCAACCCGGGGAGGAGCCAGCCAAAAGGTAAAATCATGCTGCCCGTTACATTTGGGGGTGAGCTGAACTATAGGACAGAGAAGATCGTTTTTGATGTCGCCGAGATCCCCTTGCCATACAATGGGATCCTTGGCCGCCCAACCTGGCCAAGTTCATGGCAGCGTCGCACTACGCCTACAACACATTGAATATGCCAGGACGGCTGACCATCATCACTGTCCCCTCTGACAAGAAAGACGTGCTCACCTGTGCCGACCAACTCTACTGAGAGGCAGTTGCAGCAGCTGCCGCCAAGGCACTTGCTCCTGCCGCCGAAGCCCCGGGAAGGAAGAAGGCCAACAAGACCCCTTCCGGCAAGACCTCTTCCGGCCGGACCTCCGGCACCCACTCCAGCAAGCGCGCCTCTTCGGGGTGAAGCGCTCCCGTCGAGGACGTGCCAGAGAGCTCCACCGGCAAGAGCAAGAAGTCCAAGGCTGCACCACCAGAAACCAAGAAGGTGTCCGTCAAGGAGGACGGCACGGGCGGGGCTTTCACTATAAGCTCCACCCTCAATGGCAAATAGGAAAGCACGCTTGTCACCTTCCTGCGGGCGAATGTCGATGTATTTGCGTGGCAAGCAACTGACATCCCCGGCACTCCCAGGGAGGTGATTGAGCACCATCTTGGTGTCTGTCCTCATGCACAGCCCATCAAGCAGAAGGTCAGGAAGCAAGCTTTGGAGCGACAAGAGTTCATCGTTGAAGAAATCAGGAAGTTGGAGGCGGCGGGCCTGGTTAGAGGAGTACTCCACCCCACGTGGTTGGCCAATCTAGTGGTGGTGCGTAAGTCAAATGGGAAATGGAGGCTGTGTATTGACTACACAAATATCAATAAGGCATGTACAAAGGATCCTTTCCCTCTGCCATGCATTGACCAGATTATGGACTCCACTGCCGGGTGTGACCTGCTGTCATTCCTCGACGCCTATTCAAGATACCACCAGATCTTCATGATGAAGGAAGGCGAAGAAAAGACCGCGTTCATCACCCCATGTGGTACGTACTGTTTTGTACGAATGCCTTTCGGGTTGAAGAGTGCTGGTTCGACGTTTGCCCGAGCGATCCAAATTGGTTTTGAGCCCAAGCTACATAGAAATATGGAAGCTTTTATGGATGACATAGTGGTCAAGACCAAGGACAGGGCCACGCTTGTGCAAGATCTAGAAGAGACATTTGCAAATCTGCGCAAGATCAACCTCAAGCTCAACCCAGAGAAGTGCGTGTTTGGTGTCCCCTCCAGCAAGCTTCTCGGGTTCTTTGTGTCACGGCGTGGGATCGAGGCGAACCCCGACAAGATCAAGGCGATTGAGCAGATTGAGGCGCCAAAATGGGTCAATTACGTCCGTAGGCTCGCCGACTGCATTGCTGCCCTGAGTAGGTTCATCTCCAAATCTGCTGAGCGCGCCCTCCCCTTTTTCAAGCTTTTGAAAAAGGAGGGTCCAGTAAAGTGGACTCCGGAGGCAGAGGCAGCGCTACAAGATTTGAAGAGTTACCTCTCCTCCACACCAATACTAGTCGCACCTAAGCCACAAGAGCCGTTGCTGCTATACATAGCGGCAACGAATCAAGTGGTTAGTGTTGCGCTACTGGCGCAGAGGGAACTTGAGGGAGAAGCGGTAGTAGCATCGGAGCCGTCAGATGATGGGCCAGGGTTCTCCCCGACAGGGCTTGACGCCGGCAAGGACCAGTCCCGGCGGGGCGAAGTCTGCGCAGATGAGCGAAGTTGAACAAACGAAGAAGATGGTGCAGCACCCAGTTTATTTTGTCAGTTCCCTCTTGCAGGGGGCTAGGACAAGGTATTCGGGTATGCAGAAGCTACTTTTCGGCCTCGTCATGGCCTCAAGGAAGCTGCGCCACTACTTCCAAGCACATGAGATCACCGTCGTCACCCGCCTCCCGTTGCAAAGAATCCTGCACAACCCGGATGCAACCGGGAGGATTCTAGAGTGGGCTTTGGAATTGTCAAGCTTTGGCCTCAAGTTTGAAAGTACTTCGACAATTAAGAGCCGAGCCTTGGCAGAGTGGACCGCAACGCCCGACGAGGAGATTCAAGAGACCACCCTTCCCGGCAAGGAGACGAGCAGTGAGTGGGTTATGTACTTTGACGGAGCTTTCTCACTCCAAGGTGCTGGTGCCGACGTACTACTCGTCGCACCCACCGGGGAGCGCCTCAAGTACGTAATCCATATGCACTTTCCCCGAGAAAAATCAACGAACAATACGGCGGAGTACGAAGGATTGCTGGCCCGTCTCAGGATCAAGGCAGACTCGGAATCAGGAAGCTCATCATCAGAGGTGATTCGCAGCTCGTCATCAAGCAAGTGAACAAGGATTACCAGAGCCCGTCGATGGAAGCCTATGTGGATGAAGTGAGGAAGTTGGAAGAGCGCTTTGACGGGTTGCAAGCAGAGCATGTTCCCCGAGCGGAGAACGGCATTGCTGACGGCCTGTCAAAAGGCGCTGCCCTCAAGTTGCCTGTGGAACCAGGTACCTTTGTGCTCCAATTAACTCAGCCATCCGCGAACCATCAGCATGACAGAGCAAACGAAGGAAGGCAGGCCCCGACAAGTACTTTCCCTCTGAGCTCCCAGGAACCGCCGGCAAAGACGTTGCCGGGTGTCCCAAGTTTGCCGGAGAGTAGCAGCCCCCGGCGGGGCCCCAAGCCCTGGCCGTAGAGGCAGCTGCCCTTACGGCCGAAGATGTGCCTTTAGTCCTTGCCGTCGAGCCCCAAGCTCCGGCATGGGCGCATCCTACCGTCTGTTTCCTCCAAACAGGGGAGCTCCCTGAGGAACAAGAAGCAGAGAAAGTAGCCCGTCGGTCCAGCATGTACCAGTTCGTGGATAATGCCCTATACAGAAGGAGACCGAACGGCGTGAAGTTGAATTGTGTTCCTCGGGAAGACGGACTGAGGCTGCTGGTAGAGATACATGGAGGCATGTGTGGCTCCCACATAGGGTCGAGAGCCCTTGTCGGCAAGGCGTTCCGGCAAGGTTTCTTCTGGCCCACCACTGTCCAGGATGCGACGGTACTAGTAACCAAGTGTGAAGCGTGCCAGTTCCATTCAAAGAAGCTTCATCAACCAGCCCAAGCCCTTCAGACAATCCCTCTTTCCTGGCCATTTTGGGTCTGGGGGCTCGACATACTGGGCCCCTTTCCCCGCGCTGTTGGGGGGCTTTGAGTACTTGTACGTCGCGATCGACAAGTTCACAAAGTGGTCGGAAGTGGAACCAGTGAGAAAGGTGACAGCATAGTCAGCCGTCAAGTTCTTCAAGGGGCTAGTCTGCCGTTTTGGTGTGCCCAACAGGGTCATCACCGACAATGGCACACAACTCACAAGCCGCACCTTCATGCAGTACATTCAGGATCTCGGCAGCAAGGTTTGTTTTGCTTCTGTTGCTCATCCCAGAAGTAACGGCCAGGCCGAGAGGGCGAATGCTGAAGTGTTGCAGGGCCTCAAGACTAGAACTTTTGACAAGCTGCACAAGTGCGGAAGGTGCTGGATTGATGAATTGCCAACGGTTCTTTGGTCGATCAGAACGACGCCAAATCGAGCCATTGGCCAGACACCCTTTGCCCTGGTATACGGGGCAGAAGCAGTTCTCCCCACGGAACTCATATATGGGTCACCTCAGGTGCTCGCTTATGATGAGCTTGAGCAAGAGCAGTTGCGCCAAGAGGATGCGACGATCCTCGAGGAAGATCGTCTTCGGGCTGCTGTGCGAGCCGCTCGCTACCAGCAAGACTTGCGCCGCTATCATAGCCGCAAGGTTCACGCCCGAAGCCTTGAGGAAGGCGACCTTGTTCTTTGGTGAGTTCAATCCGCCAAGAATTCAAACCATTTGACGCCAAAGTGGGCAGGCCTTTATCGGGTAATACGAGTCACCAGGCCCGGCGCAGTCCGCCTGGAGACCAAAGATGGCATTCCGGTGAGCAATTCCTGGAATATCGAACATCTTCGCAAGTTCTACCCCTAAGGCGCGGTTGCCGGGAGCCCCGGCAGCCCCCATTTTGTACTAGCCTTGCCGGCAAGGCATGTAATCCTATGTACAAAGCCAGACGCAGACCCAAGCATAAATAAATGAAGCGCTGGCGCCCTAAGTTTTAGCATGCATGCTAGGTTGAGCCTCTCTCTTTGTGTTAGGGCTGATAGTGCTTAGCGGCAACTAACCCCTAGCATAGAGGTTGAGTGTGTGTCCCTATGTTCCTTCTCGTCCTTTCTTTTGGTTCGCAGGATGTGCGGGCGTTTCTGCTGAGCTGTTTGGGGGAAAGGAAACAGGTCGACACCCAAACCCCGGCAAGGCAAGGTTGCCGGGGGGCTACAGATCCAGAGATCCAACCATGGAAAGCCCAGGTTGCCGGGGGCTGCAGAGTCAGATAAGTCTTTCATCCCCCACTCTACACTTCCGTATGGAACTTGAACGTACGAAGCTTCGCTCACTCTTACACCGCCGTGCTCCCTCTTTCCCATGCCCAAGAACCTTTATTTGGGCCGGAACTTGGTTGTAGCGCGTTGGAAAGAGAACAAACGAAGGGCCTAATCCTACTTTGCCCCTACCTCCGCCAAAAAGCGTGAGTGTAGTCGAGCTATAGAGCGGGAGGACAGCAAGGTCTGTTGCCGGGTGACGATGTTTATTTTTAAGATAACAAGGATTCACTCCTTGGTGTGGGCCTCGCTCGCGCACGAAAGAACCCGACAAACACTCCTTTTTCTTCATTTAATACGTTGTTAACAAGTACAATTCATACGGAATGAGAGCTTGAGCAAGGGGATTACAAAGTTTAAATTTGACAATGCCTGCAGGCTTAAAAACTAAAAAAAAAGGTAAGGTGCCCGTAATCCCTTTCTTGTCCCTCTCCTCAGGAATCGGAACAAGATGGTGGAAGGGCAAAAGAAGTGCCTAGGCGAGGTACGAGCAGCAAAAGACACCAAGAGAACATCACGATGGCCGTCCAGAAGAGGGCTGGCGATGACGGTGCCGGGGAAGAAGCCGAAAGATGAGGCAGCGGGCCGGCAATACGCGACGAAGGCGTCGGTGCCATCGTACTCTGAGTTGACGGCCCGCCACCCGCCTTCTTCGTCTTCTCCGGCCTTCCAGCGCCAGCCATCAGAAGCGGTGACCCCGAGAAGTTCAAGGAGCTGGCGATGCAGATGGTGGTGCTGCAGGCGTCGCCCAGGGACGGCGGGTCCGACACCTAGTCGGACCCGTCATCTTCCCGCCCGCTACCCTCGTCGTCGCTGTCGCTGTCCTCCTCGTCGCTCTCGCCCGAGGAGGAGCTTTTGTCATCGGTCGAGCTCTCCGCACAGCACCCTAGCCTGTGTCCCGAGCACCCGAAGACCTTGACGGAGAGCAGGTCGCTCTCTGCTAGCCTAAAGTAGAGGATGTGCCCATCCATCAAGCAATGGGCACGTGCGAAGGTTTTCCAGCCCCGATGAAGGAGCATCACATGAGGGGCGGGGAACCTTGTGTTCACCCACATGTCGCCGTGGCAACACCCCTTCATGTGAAGCCTCAGCCTCGGTGGCCGGTCAACCTCCAGCAGCCTCACGAATGCCTCGGGAAGGCGAAGGCGGCTGCGTGGCGGCCCACGCAGCTGCAGAATAAACTCCAGCACCGTGTCTCCAACATGACCGCTTGACGAAGCAGGAGGAGATGGTGGAGGAGATGGTGACGGAGATGGAGACGACGCATGCGACCCCTTCTGCGCCCGCCTTTGCCTCGACCGCCTCTGCCTTGGCCGCCTCGCCGACCACGGCCCTGGCCGGCACCCCCACCTCAAGCTTGGCCTTCACCTTGGGCGTCCGGCTCTTCCTTGACCACCGCGACTCTCTGGCAGGAGGAGGACCTGGTCGCCTCCGCGGAAGAACGGCCGCGGCCACGCCCTCTCGCCATGACGGTGGATGGATAATGGAGACGAAGGGGAGACATGGGGAGAAGCTCCTCCTCCTCCCCCTGAGTTCCCTTTTTATAGTTGGGCGGGGAAGACTAAAAGGCTAGCTCTACGCCTCTGAAGAGCCAGTTCAGGTCTGGCTCGTTAAGTGGCAATGAGCAAGGCCGACGACCGCCGTCCCCACCCAATCAATGGCACATGAGTATCGGCCACCACGCGCCTTCCCATATCCCGTGCATCTGTCACCTACCTCATGCCGTGCATGCGGCGTACGTGGCACAAGGAGCAGGTGTAGTGGGAAACGTGGAACGACAATTTCGAGGCAGAGAGAGTAAATGAGCAGCGACCCAGCAGTTTTAAAGGGGCACGCAAGCCGCCTCTTTACTATCCACCACGGGATGACGCGAGCGTGCTGCGGTCATTCCACGCACGACCCCCACGTCACGCATTTAGCGCGGGGCGTGGGGAAGCGCAATTGGCGAGGAAGTACTGTAATAAAACTCAACCCCGCATGCCCGCGCACCGTTTTGGGCCTAGCCCAACAACGCGTTGCGCTTATGTGTGGCCTAGGCCCGGGGGCTCCTGTCGGTGTACAAACATAGGGACCCTTCTTTGTACCCCTTTACTTGTGCACGGGCGGTTAGAGCCGCACCTACGGCCACACTTAGCGGGATAGAGGAAGGAAGCAAAGTCGCAAGACTACTAGAGCAGCGCTCAAGACCAGAAGTATGAAGAGCAGAAGGGCGAGGTGAGCTCCCCCGGCAAGGCCCTTGCCGGGGCGGTCTTCACGGCCACGGCAACTTGCCCAACGCCAACGAGGCTGCCACCCTTGAGCCAGGGAGTTCCGACGCCATCAACCACATTGGAACCAAGGCTCGGGAGGCGCCTCCATGGTGGCATGCAGATCTTTGTGAAAACAAAGGGCTTGCATGGCCTAGATGAGAACCAGAAGACAAGGCGACAGCGAGGCTCCTTGCCGACGACGCCCACGAGGCCCCAGCAAGGCTCCTGCCGAAGATACCCATGAGCCCCTGGCAAGACTCTTGCTGAGGGCCCCGCAAGGCCCCGACAAGACCGTTGCTGAGAATATCAGCAGGACCGCGGCAAGGTCTTGCCGCCCCGTCGCCGCCCCAGCTCAGCGACCGACCCACCAACTAAGCAGGTACCCACGTGGCAGTACGTGGCTCCTGGGCCAACTATTCAAGCACCTACGTGGTGGCATGCAGATCTTCATGAAGACCCTGCCACCACACCAGCTCAGCGGCCTGCCAGTCTACATGGCGCTGCATGCCTCGTTGGCCTGGACGCATGTCAGAACAAGGCGAAGCGGCGACGGACGGGACGGGCCTCGTTCCCGTCCCCGATAAAGCAAGAGGACACCTAAGTAGCGCATTTAATGTGTTTTGTCCTGTGATGTCAGGCGATAAGCTCGACCATTGTACAACTATACACCTTCTGTGTGCCACTGCGGCAACCCCTTTTACTATAAAAGGAGGCCCGTGGCGTACTGAGAGAGGATTCGGACTTTTTGGACCCTACACGCTTTGTAGCTAGTCCAAGAACACCAGATAAACACAAGCCAGCAGGAGTAGGGTATTACGCATCACTTGCGGCCCGAACCTGGATAAAACTTCCCGTGTTGGTCTCTTAAACCCGCTCTTTCCACAGCTCCGCGCCCGCCGACCGTAGAAGGAATTCCCCCGTGATCCCATAGGTGTCGTTTCCACCAACACAAGTGAAATGCAATAATGACGATATTAGATGAACTAGCCGTGGCAGAGAGAAACGGGTATGAACTCGACTTGTTCTGTTTGTGTAAATATTTTAACCTAGTATCCATGATTCAACCCATTATGATTAAACATGTTTGCAATGACAATTAGAGATTATAGTTTCTCATGCCATGCATAAGCAGCTGGGAGTGGATAATGATTTATCTTGGATGTCAACATTGTGTTAAAATGATTGTGATGTAGTATGATGATATGGTATGCTCCTCTGAATGTTTGAGTGGCTTGACTTGGCACATGTTCATGCATGTAGTTGAATCAAAACCAACATAGACTCTATGGTATTTATGTTCATGGTGTTCATATCCTACTCATGCTAGTGTCCAATCTTACTTAAGCATAATGCATGTTTATGACCGTTGTTGCTCTCTAGCTGGCCGCTTCTCGATCTAATTGCTAGCCTTCGCCTGTACTAAGTGGGAATTCTGCTGGTACATCAAAAACCTTGAAACCAAAGTTATTCTAGATGAGTCCACCATACCTACCTATACGCGGTATTACCCTGCCGTCCTAAGTAAATTTGCATGTGCCACCTCTAAAAACTTCTAAATAAATATCCTTTTTGTGTGCCTGGATCATTCATGGAACGACAGGAGGTGGTCGGTATCTTCCATGCTAAGCGGGTTATTCTCAGGTCGAGTGTTTATTCACTCGCCATCGCACAAGAAAAGGGCGGTAATAGGGTTCCCAGTCTCGAACTAAAAAATGCAAATAATTAAACAAAACTCCCCCGGGACTGTTGTTGGTTTGGACGGCACCCGTTGTTTCGGACAGGCCGTGGAGTGTGATTGATGGTGGAGGGGGAGTAAACCTTTACTTTTATCACTTGGGAACCGCAACTAGCATGCTTAGCATGGAAGATATTGATAACTGATAGTCGTGAAGTAAATGAGAAGGGTGCATGTCTCAAAATATCATCTACATCTGTTTTAAAACTTGAGGTCTGGCACCTCTGCAAATCACTGCTTCCCTCTGCGAAGGGACTATCTATTTACTTTTATGTTGTGTCATCACCTTCTAAAACAAGCACCAGAATCTGAGAGCACAGCTGTCATGACTTATGCATTGTGTGTAGCTAATGTTGGGTGCATCATGACTGGATCTTTTCTACCATGAATTACAATGTTTAGTCGTTGCTTGAACTTTGGAGGTGCTTTGCATTTATGTTTTGCGGTCTCAGAAAGGGCTAGCGAGATACCACTATTGTCATATTATATCATGGTTGTTTTGATAACATGTTGCCGTTTGAGATATCTTATTATTGCTCGCTAGTTGATTATGTCATTGACATGAGTTAATATAATCTTTAAGATTTATTGTCGACATAGTTAGTTATAACGTTGGCTAAAAACCTGGGTGCTGTTTAAGCTTATTTATGCAAACAAGAGCAAAAGAGTTCGTAAAAGTTTTTCTTTTTCACTTTCAGCTTATCAACTAAATTGCTTGAGGACAAGCAAAGGTTTATGCTTAGGGGAGTTGATACGTCTCCAACGTATCTACTTTTCCTAACGTTTTTCCTCTTCTTTTGGACTCTAATTTGCATGATTTGAATGAAACTAACCTCGGACTGACGTTGTTTTCAGCAGAACTACCATGGTGTTTTTTTTGTGCAGAAATAAAAGTTCTCGGAATGGAACGAAACTTTGTGAGGAATTTTTAGATAATAAATAAGAATTTCCGGAGCCAAGACCTACCGGAGAGGGGCACCTAGGTGGGCACAACCCACCAGGGTGCGCCCCCATCTCCTGGCGCGCCCAGGTGGGTTGTCCCCACCTGGTGGCCCCGCAGACCCTGAAACCGATGCTATAAAATCCTATTTTTCTAGAAAAAAATCAAGGAGAAATAATTATCACGATCCACGAGACGGAGCTGCTGTCACCTCATGTTCTTCATCGGGAGGCCAGATCTGGAGTCCATTTGGGGCTGCGGAGAGGGGGGTCTTCGTTCTTCATCATCACCGACCCTTCTCCATCGCTAATTCCATGATGCTCCCCACCAGGAGTGAGTAATTCCTTCGTAGGCTCGCTGGTCCGTGAGGAGTTGGATGAGATTCATCATGTAATCGAGTTAGTTTTGTTAGGGCTTGATACCTAGTATCCACTATGTTCTAAGATTGATGTTGCTATAACTTTGCCATGCTTAATGCTTGTCAGTTTGGGACCGGGTGCCATGAACTCAAATCTGAACCGTTTATGTTATCACATTATATCCATGTTCTAGATCCGCTCTTGCAAGTTATAGTCACCTACTACGTGTCATGATCCGGCAACCCCGGAGTGACAATAGTCGGGACCACTCCTGGCGATGATCGTAGTTTGAGGAGTTCATGTGTTCACTATGTGTTAATGCTTTGTTCCGGTTCTCTATTAAAAGGAGGCCTTAATATCCCTTAGTTTCCAATATGGACCCCGCTGCCACGGGAGGGTAGGACAAAAGATGTCATGCAAGTTCTTTCCATAAGCACGTATGACTATTTACGGAATACATGCCTACATTATATTAACGAACTGGAGCTAGTGCCGTATCGCCCTAGGTTATAACTGTCTCATGATGAATATCATCCAACAAGTCAGTGATCCAATGCCTACGAATTTATCTCATATTGTTCTTGCTAAGTTACTACTGCTATCATCACTGTTACACTTACTACAAAATTACTGCTATCACTGTTACTGTTACCGTTACTACTGTTACTATTATCAAAACTACCAAACTACTTTGCTACTGATCACTTTGCTACAGATAATTAATCTCCAGGTGTGGTTGAATTGACGACTTAGCTGCTAATACCTTCAAATATTCTTTGGCTCCCCTTGTGTCGACTCTATAAATTTGGGTTGAATACTCTACCCTCGAAAACTGTTGCGATCCCCTACACTTGTGGGTTATCAACCATACCATGCTACACCTTTTGTGGTCTCTTGTTGCAGCACCAGCAACACACATAAATAGTCCGGAGAGTCATGGAGGTGATTTGGAAGCTATTCAACCCATTGATCGCCTTAAAACGAAGGTACTCGAGTGCAGTACAACCACAGAGCAGGCGCTCCATGTCATCCTTTGGGATGCAGACGGTGATGAGCTCGAGGTGCTTCAGTCGTGGTAGAAAAAAAGCGGGCGCTCCATTAGGGGGAAATGGCAGTTCATGAACCTGGCGATGTGCTGCATGGGCGCGAGGTGGATCATGGAAGTTGGCAGCGAGCGCATATGCCCATCATTAGAACAGAGCTCCTCGACCTGATCTAGGGCAGGGGATCGGAACCACTCGTCAAGCTTGGCTCGGTCCTTGCAGTTGGAACGGAACTTGCCCGTGCTAAGGCCTCTGATTAGGCCATGGTGACTGCCCAGGATCTTGACAATGCGTCCATGCTTTTGCGATAGCCATCACTACTGCAGGATGGTCCAAACGCGACACTATAATCAAAGACCCTTCGACGAAACTATGTGTGATGCATTAATCACAAACGGTGATGTAATAAAACCATAAAAAAGATACAAAATGTTTGCGATGGTGGAGACAACAAACACATTTCATATTATAGTTGTGTGAGTGATGTGTGGCATACAATTCACTCGAATGAACTATTGGTGATGAGCTTAACAATAGAAATGGGCAGCCAGATGAAGGTGTGTGCGATATATGGCATACCGTTCACCCGGATGAATTGTTTGTGATTATGCAACACAACAGAAATGGTCGAGTAGATCAAGGTGTGTGTGCCATTGACGGCATACAGTTCACTTGGATGTACTATTTGTGATTAGGCAACGCAACATAAACGGTCAGCCAGATCTAGGTGTCTATGATTGACAGCATACACTTCACACGGATGAACTGTTTGCGATTAGCCGCAACAAACAGAAACACTTAGACAGATCGAGGTGTGCGCGCTAGATGGGCACACATTCTAATTAAAAGAAGCGTGTGGGATGGTAATAACAAGGGCGCACAGTTGATGGAACAAGACGTGTGCTGACATGGCCTATTGCAGTGCAACCTATGGTGCAAATGCCACGTATGCAGCCGAGAATGCATGCCCACATTACGCCATCTGGGAATCATTCCACATTTCAAAACTAGAATCGTCAATATATTTTGAGCTTGTGTCCCGTCACATTCCAAATTACTACCATGCTATATTTAATTGCAAACCTATTCACACCGATCAAAACCTAAACGGTTTCCCACTTAGGAGCGTAATAGTACTTGGTTATAAATACTACCTACTCAAGGATGACTACACCTTCCTCCTCAACTCCTCATCGACAAAAACAAACAAGTATTTCATCGTTCCCTTGCGCCTGCCATGGCCCGCATGAGTCCTGGGTCGAGAAATTACTGCAAGGGAGAGGCGAGCATGGAAGCAGAAGCACAAGAGATGTCCTGCCTTGTAGCGAAAGCAGCTGACATGTCCTACCGCACCGTCGTAGCAGCACAGAGGTCCCGCCGCTCCGTCGAAGTAGCACAGAGGTCCCACTGCACCATCCATGCAGTAGACTGGTCTGGTCGCGCCGCGGAAGCAGCAGAGATGTACCACCGCGCCGTGAATGCAGCAGAGAGGTCCTCCCGCGCCGCGGCGACCTGGGAAAATGTCTCGCGGGCAAGCGAGGACTCTCACAGGCGCATGCGTGCTATGCTCGATGACCTGATGGATCGGGTCTTCGGCTGGATGAACCTATAGGACGAGATGAATGCCTCATTTGAAAATGCCACCGGCGTCATCCGGGGACTAGGGGAGCACAAGGCGAAGCTCCACACCGAGCACGACCTGCTGAGAGCGAAGATCGCCGGAAGGGCAAAGGAGCACGAGGAGACCACTGCCTTGTTGAAGAGAACGGGTGTCATCGTCAAGAAACTTATGGACGAGAATCCATGCTCCGCATCGAGTGCGAAAGGCTAGTGGAGGAATTCGTGGATGCTGCCAAGCAGCGTACTGAGGACATGAAAGAGATCATCGTTGCTCGCCGCAAAAACTAGTCTCCGCGGCCTGCAGCAAAGCATCAAGAAAGTAGAGATCAGCGAGCCATATCGTTGTCTGCGTCTTTCTTCTTATTTTGCCCTTGTGTATTTCGGGCATTGCCTTATGTGGCATTTTTAATTATCTTCCTAAATATGTAAGACAATTATTATCCACTGTCATCTCCTCATATATTCATATCAGTCTTGCTATAAGTCGTAGACGATGCTATATATGTCCGTCAGATCGTACATCAAGATCCATGCATTTTTTTCTTCAGATTTTCTTTTTTCTCTCACAAATCTCAGTTGAGTGAGGCATAGCCACGCCATAAAACAGGGGCTCGGGCACCATTAATGGAGACGTTGGGAGAGAGGTGGGCAGCGGATGGAGGTCAAAGGACTCTCCTCCCGATAAGCACGCGCAGGGGTCTGATCGCACGCCTCCCATACTCAAATAGCTACGCCGCACGGCGCCTCCTAGCCAATAAAAAAGGGGACGCGTGGAGGCACGTGAATGGTAAGTAGAACGCCCACGGTTTCAATAATACTTGTGTTTCCGATTGTAACATGACAACACTTGTTCCAAAATGACTTTGTTGGTTGTTAATGTGTGCGCCTTCGCAAATAGGACAAAAATTTTACCACATCATGTTGGTGCCATGTCATGACACCATGCCAAGTTTCATGATTTTTAGGAGAGTTTTGAATTTACAGGAATTTAAAAAGCAAGTTTCTCGATGTTTCCAGGCAAGCCACGATGCCCAAATGTTTGAACTCCATTCCTATTTCTTTCATGGGGCGTAGAAATTCATCCAAGTACACATAAATGATTTTTCAACCAACTTTGGCGCATTGGAGCATGTGCGTGTAGTTCAAATTTGAATTATGTGCATTAAATGCCTGGAAGCTCAATTAATGTATAAGAAAGGCCAAACAAACCATGAATAATTCCCAATTTTAGCACGAAACTCCTATTGGTCTATGTTGCCTCTGTAAAAAATCAAGGCGGGAAAAAGGCAGGGTATGTCGTTCGCAGACGGAGGTGACACGTTCGCTCTTGGAACCATGAGCCTTCTTGAGAGAAGCTCCGGTTTGCAAGAAGCTTATACCAAAGCTTGTCCCAATTTAGCCAAAAAAATTACCACAATTTTCATGTGTGTTTTGGATTTATAGGAATTTAAAAAACAAGTTTCTCAATGTTTCCGGCCGAGCCACGACGCCCAGATGTTTGAATTTCATTCTCATTTCTGCATGGGACCTAGAAATTCACCCAAGCACACACATGTGATATTTTCAACCAACTTTGGTGCACTATAGAATGTGCTTGCAGTTCAAATTTGAATTATGCACATTAAATGCACAGAAACTCAATTAATGTATAAAAAGGCCAAACGAACCCGAAATAATTCCAAATTTTCACACGCCACTCATATAGTTCTATGTTGCCTCTATAAAAAAACAAGGGAATGGGCAGCATATGTCGTTTCACACACAAAGGTGACACGTTCCCCCTCGGAACCATGAGCCTTCTTGAGAGAAGCTCTGATTTGCAAGAAGCTTATACCAAAACTCGGCGCAATTCGACCAAATTTCTTACCACAACATGTTGGTGCCATGAGATGACACCATGCCAATTTTCATGATTTTTAGGCGAGTTTGGGATTTACAAGAATTTGAAAACCAAGTTTATCAATGTTCCCGGCCGAGCCATGATGCCCGGATCTCTGAATTTCATCCCCATTTCTTGCATGGGACCTAGAAATTCACCCTAGTACACACATGTGATTCTTCAACCAACTTTGGTGCACTGGAGCATCTACTTGTAGTTCAAATTTGAATTATGCACATTAAATGCCGAGAAACTCAATTAATGCATAAAAAAGGCTAAACAAACCCGAAATAACTCCAAATTTTAACATGGCACTCATATAGTTCTATGTTGCCTCTGTAAAAAAGCAAGGGGGCAGTGTATGTCATTTCGTAGACAAAGGTGACACGCTCCCTCTCGGAACCACGAGCCTTCTTGAGAGAAGCTCCGGTTTGCAAAAAGCTTATAGCAAAACTTGTCTCAATTCGGCCAATTTTTTTACCACAGTATGTTGGTACCATGACATGACACCATGCCAAGTTTCATGATTTTCAGGTGAGCTTTGGATTTACAGGAATTTTAAAACAATATTTCTCAATGTTCCCGGTCGAGCCACGACGCCCGGATGTTGGAATTTCATTCCCATTTCTTGAATGGAACCTAGCAATTCACCCAAGGACACACATGTGATTTTTCAACCAACTTTGGTGCACTGGAGCATGTGCTTGTAGTTCAAATTGGAATTATGCACATTAAATGCATAGAAACTCAATTAATGTATAAAAAGGCCAAACGAACCCGGAATAATTCCAAATTTTAACATGACATTCATATAGTTGCATGTTCACTGCAGATAAATGTCTAGAAATTCGAACACCATTCTTTCCCTCCATGAGACCATTTTGTCTTTCAAAACAGAATCAAAAAAATCAGGTATACCACAAATAGTTTACTAGCAAGAATCATGTGGGATGTGATATAAAATATCTTGGCGCATTGTCTTGTCTGGCTTAGGAAGGAAGCTTCGTCATCTACAGTCCACCACCCGCGCTTGAACCACACTTGCGCGCCAGTTTTTTGCGGCACCAAGCGAATTTTTTCTGCCACCACGAAAATATCTATCTCCCCACCCCCGCCCCCACCAAAAGCCACATTTCCACTGTTCCTCCTTGCTTTCCAAGTTCAAACCTTCACTGTTGCTTACTGGCAGCACTGCCAACTTGCTGGCGACCCTTTTTCTTGCAGCGCCGGCGACTCTTCTTCTTGCAGCACCCCCTCCTAGTCGGCGACCCTTCTTCTTGCTGTGCGGCCTCATCGATATTGTCAGGTAATACATACCCTATCCACATCATCATCCTCCTTCCCCATCCCACATGCCCCGACCGATGGTTCGGCACGTTCCATCCAAATCACTGCCCCGTCCTCCAATTAAGTGCCGCCCACAGCCATTTTGCATGTAGTATAGCGTGCAGCTCAGTAGCATCTGGTAGCGCAGAAGCAAACCGCGGCCGCACGCGTGGATGAGGTTGCGATGGCTGCCATGCGTGCCGACCGCCAGATCTTGGAGGAGCACCTCGTCTTCGTGGCCACCGTCGACACTAACACGCGGTTGTCTACTTTAGAATACAGTTCGTGTTGTTTTCTCAAGACCACCGCCAGTGCCTTCAAGTGATTTGTCCTCTATAATGTGAATATGCAATCTAATATTCAGAAATGTAATGCTCAGTTAACAGTTTGGTACAAAAATTGCTACATTTTGTATTAGTTCTCAAGCGTTCTTGGTTTCGTTAAGTCTTATATTCTAGTAGATGTTCTATTCTACAATGTCGTGGTCAGTTAACTGTTTTGGTTCATTTGTACTGTTGTCCAGTTAACTGTTTGGTTCAATTCTGCGATTTGATTTTCATTTGTTGTGGGTACAATTTTGTATTGTTATGCCTGTGAGAAATAAATCAAATTTGGGTATACTCAATACACAAGAAACATATATAATTGCTCTATTTCCAAGTTGCTTAGCATGTTTGGTTAGGTTAGCTGGCATTTCCATGCGAGTCAAGTTAATCTGTTGGATCTGCAATTTGTTTATTTTCATTAACATATTCTACTGATAGTATGGCAACTCTCAGTTAACCTGATCAAGATCTTCCTTATATGTGTTGCAAGGAAACAATGGGAGGCACTACGGTTTACCATCGAGGTTTGCTCATGCATGGTCATTTCGCTAATAGCACATTATTGTGAAGTTGCAGGAATCATTCTAATATTTAGGTTTCTTACAATTTGGTCCTGCACATGTAGGTCCTGTTGTCAGAGGCTTAGACCCACTATTCGACCCATTTTCCATAGGAGTAAATGAGATGTCCATGAATATCAGTCAAGTCAAGAAACTCGGAAAGCTTGTGAGGATAAAGAAACTTGTGACAAATAACAACAAGATCTTTGTTTGCACAATGAAGAAGACATCAGTCAACTATAGGATGGTACTAACTCTTTTACCTTGTTTTTTCCCTTGTGCCATTTGAAAATTTATAAAAGTGATTTATGCATATCTTTGTTTTCAGTACTTTCCAAAGCAGTTCACCGATGATTACCTCTCAAACCACTTGCATGGTCAATAGGCAAGAAGGTATTCATTCAACACCCACAGTACAATATTGAAGTCTTCCTCAAGAGGACGAAGGTTGGGCGGGTAATTACCCATAGCCACTGGCCTAAAGTTGCAAGGACTTTCAACATCACTGAAGGCTCAATATTCGCCTCCCGCTTCTGCAGTTACCCAGATGAGATTAATTTGTCTATTTAACGTGTATAATGCTACTTTCCAAAGGTTTTCAATATTGCATGTGAAACTTGGTGTTGTTGTGTAATGACGTAGCTAGTTATATCCCTATATGGTGTAACGGAGTGCTGAAGCTATTTGATGTAATTCGATTATGAGATTCTGGTTGTCGTTATATGGATATGAAATATGTGGTGTGTTCTATAAGAAATGTCATTTTGATTACTACATGGATTATCAATAATAGGCCAATTACCCTGCGTATTGGGGTTTTCTATTGCAGACGGTTTCTCGGACAACACTGTGGGCGATGAACTCAAACAACCCACACGGTTTCTAGAAAGTAGGCGTGTTGGAGCACTTAACAATCACACACGACTTCCGCCAGAGAACTATTTGTGTTAGGCCACCTTGCACAAACATTTCCACAAAAAATTGTGTGTGATATACATACGAACGGAAACGTTTTTCTGGGATTCACTGTGTGGGATGTACATACAAACATAAATGATTGGGCCTGTATAATTGTCTCTGATGCCTCGCCTGATCGCACACGAGCTCATATTGCCCCGCGTGTGTGACCGGAGGGCCTATCTAGCCCTCTCTTTTTCTTTTTTCCATTCTTCGAACAGCTGGGCATGCACACGTTATGTAGCAAATACAAATGGGTTAATTGACCAAAGGCTTGATTTTCCCATCTATGTACTAAGTCCGACACCACTTTCCGTTGTGTGTTGGGCATCTCGGATATTGCACTATATGCATTAGTTCCGAACTATGTCTTGGGTCAATAGTTGGGTTGCTAGGCCCCTGTGCTTGCCTTCTTATGTTTCACACGTTCGGATAAGGAGGCAAAGGGAGAACTCCTGTGATTGTACTTCTGGCTAGTCCAGGTAAGCACCTCACGAGAGAAAGCCGAAAACTGACCGTCATAGTCAGCGAGAACTGGTCAGCGATCCGATAACAAGTGTTAAACTAAGAAATCGTTGGCCATTTAAGTGTGTCATATGTAGGGTTCGTCTTAGCACTAACCATGTGATTACAAAGGCATGCCTCAGCTCCCATGTATATCACAAAACACTGGGGGCTAGTCATTAGCTCCCGTCGTCAAGCTCCTATGGCTAAGTGAAAGCAATAAAGCCGCATAGTCTAATTGCCTAGTCTCTCTCTTGCACTACCACCTTCGGGCCCGAGATGTCTGCTAAGGGTAACAGTGCGGAGACGAAACACCCCTCATACTATTCACTTGGGGGCTGAAGCCGACGGTTAGTAACTTTCAGAATAATAAATGGTCGCACAGGAGTCAAGATAAAAACACCACAGAATTTAAACGAGCCGCATTATAAAAGCAAAAGGTTCAGTTGATAGATTAATACAATCACTCAATGATTACATCCTTGGAACACTGGCCCTCTATCTATCGAGCTCCATCCATAACTTGTGTGAAATACAGTTCGGGGCGGCGATGCTCCTTCCCAACCGGCAGTGGACTAGTGGCCATGTCCACTGGCTTGATCTTTGGCCAATGAACCATGGTCTTCGCAAAGGCGAGCCTCGCTCCCTCAAGGCATGCAGAGCACTTCACGGCATCAATTTGCGGCGACGCATCATGCAGCCTCTGCACCTGGCCGAAGTAGCTGTCCGGAATGGGCTCTGTGGCCACAGCCGGACACAAAGATCCTTCAGGGCTGGCTCGACCATCCAATGCAGCTCCATCAGCTGCTTCATCTGGTTGCTGAGGAGGGGAGGGTGCTCAGGTGCCTGGAACTGCGACCAGAAAAGCCGCCGTTTGGAGTCCTCCTCCTGCGTAGCATAGTGTGTCGGCGTTCTGGGAACGGGGGTCCCCAGACTTGCCTGCCTGCGGCCCACAGCGTGGCTAGGTAGTAGGCCGTACGACCCATCTTCATCAACAAGGCACCCAAGACCCTCGCGAGGGTTCAAGCCTCGCGAGGCGGACGACGCAAGACCTCCTCTGGAGTGGCCTAGCTAGGCAGGCTCACGAGGAGCGGAGATATCAAGGCGGGGCAAACCTCACGAGGCTCTCGTGACGTGAGCCATGACAAAAGGCACCAGGCGGGCGCCAGCGCGCGCAGTGTCCTTATTTCCTCTTTGGTGCTAAGGAGGCCAGCGCAGGAGAAGAGTACCGAGGCATCAGGCAAAGGTTGCTATATTGGTGCAACGACACCAAGACCAGGAGGGCGGCAAGACGGAGGTCATCGTGGAGCCCAAGACGGCGTCACCACCAGAGCTTTTCGCAGGCGAATACCACCTTTTGTCAGGATAGCTTGTACTAGCTGTCCCCCTTTAAATTTGCCCGCCATTGTTGGCTCCCTTCCCGCTCGATATTTGGGAAGAGGACCAGGGCCTCTATAACTAGAGCTAGCCACCATAGTAGGGGGGGGTCTGATCTTAGCTTGATCCAACCCGATCGAGAGCCTAGCCACAAGAACACCTCAACCTCAGGAGGCTGTTCTTCCCTTGTACTGTTCATCACTAGCCCAAGAGGCAATCCACCACCACCACCACACTGGAGTAGGGTATTACACCACAACGGTGACCCGAACCAGTATAAACCTCGTGTCTTTCTATGTTGCGAGTTCCTCGAGTTCGTCCGCGAGATCTTAGCGAGCTAGGGCGTAGATCGGTAGGAGGGAAAGACTTCACGCGCACCCCAGTGTTCGAACCTTAAGGGTTTGCCGGAACCCCACATCCGACATTTGGCGCGCCATGTAGGGGTGCGCCGGAGCTTCTTCTCCACGAGCCAGCTCTTCGACGCTCCCCGGCCACGATGTCTGGCGACTCAAGGGCCGGCTCCGACCGCTGGGCAGCCTGGCCGGCCCAGGCAGCGCCGCCTGCCCATGAAGGTCTCGACCCCGCACTCCAAGCGGCACGGGTGCCGCCAAACTCTGCCGGGCGCGGACAGCGCGGCCAGGCGTCATCCACCCTCACCCTGCGGCAAGTACGAGCCGTGGCAAGTGCGGCGAGTCATGCTGCAGCAACGGCGCCGCACTCACGGCGGGAGCAAGCAAACATGTGGGCGGCACTCACGGTGGCAAGGGAGCTGCTGCGATGCAGGGTGATGGAGAGCGGCCGGGATACGCTGCTGGAGCGTGTTGCCGAGCTGCTGGACGCAGCGGCGTCGGGAGCACCACCCTTTTGCTATCGACTTCCTCCCCAGGCCACTACGGGGCCGTGCGGCGAACCTCACCACATCCGCGCGCCATCAACTACGCCCGGGGCTTCGTCAACATCAGCACGGCCGGCGGCGTAAGGGGCTCCAACTCCCCCATGCCGCCCTCGACAAGCACGAGCGCAAGCGTCGCCCCCCATGGTCCCAGCCGGATGCTGTATTGTCATCCCCAGGACGCCATCATGGGCGGAGCAACATGGAGCGTGGGGCACCACGGCGAGGTGTTTGGGGTGACGGCCCCGGAAGCCTACGTGCCCCGCATGATGGACCAAGGGTACGCACCAGAGGACGACCTCGGCTCATTCGTTGGAGAAGATTGGGGAGAGGGGGTGCTAGGAGCCGAAGCCTTCCAAGAACCAACGGAGAACCACAACGTTCGCGCCGGCAACGGCTAACCATGGACTACAGATGAATCAGGTTGCAGCGTCGATCGACGACCCAGGCACGGCGGCACCCGTACCAACAATGGAGATACGCTTGGGGCCACCGAGAGGGAGCAAGGAGCAAGGCCCCTCCCCACGGCGCGCGACGCCCGACGACACCTGGAGGTAGGCCCTCTGCCGGGGAGGCCTCGACAACCCTTCCCCCGGCAGAGGACCTGTGGTCGCCGAGGGAACTGCTGGCGTCCTCTTTCCCTCCTCTGTGTCGTCCTGGTGACCGGTCGGCTCAGAGGAGGACGAGGGTGGCGCAAGGCGGGGCCCTCGTCTAGCGATATGAAGCAAGGCCGGTACCTGTGAAGAAGGCCTAGTGCCTGTGAAGCTCGCCGCCCGTGACACTCTCACGTAATAATGAGTTGGGGTTGTACACGCCCCGGAGTCTCAGGGGTGCCGGCCTCAGGCCCTGGGGCTCCCTCTCAAGCCTAGTGGCAGCACTTAGCTCCGCGCTGGTGACAAGACTTGAAGACCAGAAGACTAGACTAGGTGCCGGACACGGCCTTTTGCTTTGGATCTCTCTCTTTCTGTAGCTTTGCTTTTTGGATCTGGATTTGAGTTGAACCTGAGTTTTATTGATGCACGCAGGGGGAGCCTTTTCTCGTTTGAGCAATTTCTTGCCTTCCGGATCTTGTTTTGTCCGGGACTCATGTCTGTCGCCTTTCCCTCACGAGCTCCTCGTGAGCGAGACTGCGCGAAGCACGCGCACGCCAAGCGCGCGCTAACACTGCAACTGGTGCTCACCTCTCGTGGGGCCCCTTCCGACGGGGCGACGAGCTCCGCAAGGTTCTCAGGAACTCGACACATCGCAGACCAGCTCAAAGCTGGCGCTGACTAAGGTAAACCAAGGCAGAAAACTCGCATCAGGATTCACAAGTTCACGAGGACACAAACTCACATCGCATGGGAAAGTAAAAGCTGCAATTTGCTTACATGAGGGGCTCCCCTCTCAAAATGCTCTTACAAGTTTCCAAGGGCCACGCCCGAGTTTTTGCGCAGGAAGAAATGACAGGAGAACAAGGGATCAGCCAGAAATGTCGCTCGCCGTCGTCGTCTTCATCGGCATCATCGCCGCCATCGGCGACGCCCCCGTCGCCATCGTCGACCACGTCGCCTTCGTCTGCGACGACCACCACCGCGTCATCCTCCGAAGCGAAGGCCCTGACCAACGCGTCCACATTGTCCTCAACCCAGCGCGCTAGGTCGCCCCGGATAGCCATGGGTATGGGGGCGATGGCGGCGTCAAAGTCAAAGTTGGGGTCGGCATTCAGGAGGTGGCTAAAGACACGGGAGAAAGCGCGCTTGAGCAGGCCACGCCCCCTTTCCTCCACAAGCTGGCGAGCTCTGGCAGATCGAGCCTCCAGGCGCGTCACCACCTCGGTGAAGAAGGTCAGGTGGCTGGCATAATCATTTGAGTGAGGGGTCGGCGCCTCCACGTCACAGATATGGCCCAGGGCGATATTGGCCCTATTCTGGAGATCCTGAAGCATAGGGGCATGCTCGCGCTCCAGCGTTCGATGCAGGAGCACCTCCTCCATGTTTTGCCTCGCGACGGCCTCTGCGTCATTAACCCGCCAACGGAGGGAGCTCAGCTCGGTGCGGGTGGAGGCCAAGTCCGCCTGCGCCGTAACCAGGGCGACGGCCGTGGCTTCCGCACGCCTCTCAGCCTCGTCCAACCTAGGCCTAAGGGTAGCGGCCCTACCCTCATCCTCCACGCCTGCGAGCTTCAGCTTCAGGTCGTACCTACCCTCCAGATCTGCGCAAACCTCGGCCACCCGGCGATCGCGAGCCCCAACGGCGTCTTCTTCTTGGGCAACTTGATGCTCCCTCGTCTCCAGTTGCTCGAGCTCGCGGCTACGCTCCATGGCCTCCAGGGCCAGCGCCTCCTCACGCTTCCGGACCTCCTCTTCCTCCGCGGGTGCCCCCCTCAGCGATGCAAGAGTGGCCCTGCGCGCCTCCACCTGCTGCTCAAGAGACGCACTCCAGGCCTGGAGCTCCCACGCGCGCTTCTCCGCAGCCTCATGGTGGCGGTCAGCCTCGCGAGCCTCTTCCAAGGCTCGTGAGCGGGCTTCATGGGAAACCTTGAGAGACGCCTCGGCCTTCGCGTTCTCAAGGTCACGCTGATAGCGGCCGAGGTTGATGGCCACCTTCAGCTTGCGCTGCTCCTCCACCAGCCAGAGACCTTCAGCCTCAAGGCGCGAATCGACGCTCGCGAGCTCTTCGCCAAGTCGACGCATCACGCCCATCGCCTCCTGGAAGAGCTCGTGACGAACCACACTCCGCCCGCGCTCGAGCTCGAACGCTTTGCCCACCTCGCCCTCCACCTCAGGGGCTGCGGGCGGGGCACCCAGTGGTGCGCCCCCTCTAGGCAGGGGGCTGAGGGCTGACGCCGAGCCTGACGTCAACCAGTCCTCACAAGGAGCCCAAGCTGACCGGGGCTCGCTGCTTGAAGAGGAGCCGAAGATTGAAGCCAACAAATTGCCGTCCAAGACCAGCGGAGGAGTCTTGGGGTACGCCTGCCGAGCTCCATGCCAGACCAGGGGAGGAGCGACAAGGCCGCAGGTTCAGCGTGCCAGGGAGGCAGAAGTGCCCCTTCAACCAACCCTGTTCCAGGGGCAACAAGCGGACTGGGAGCGCTCAAGGCCGATGAGGGAGTCAAGGAAGGAGGATGCCGTTTCTCAGGAGGCGCAGCCGCCTCGACGGAAGGAGCCCTGAAGAACTGACGTTAGGAAACAAAAAACAGCACACAAGGAGCCACAGCGGTACGATACTTACACGTCAACGGCAATGTACTTCCTCCACTTCAGCGGTCCAAAGATGTTGCTGCCGCTGGGAGACCCTTTCCTCTTGCGGAGCTCCTCGAAGTCCACACAAAGATGACTGAAACACTGGACGTGACGGCCGAAGCGCAGCAGGGCCGAAGAAGAGCTCGGAAGAATATCTTCAGGGGTGCCCGGTTGCGGCAAACAGCCGGGCACCGTTTCACCACGACCTCCCGAGGCTCCTGGAGCCTTGGCCTCGGGAGTCGCATGCAGCGTCTCCTCAGCAACTGACGCCTCAGGAGGGGAGAGGCAGGCTCCTAAGGACAATGCCCCAGGATCACCACTCGGCACGTGCTCCTCAGCACTCGAGCCACCGGCCTCCGCCGGAGCTCGCCCACCTACACCGTCACTTGGGGCGAGCTCAGCATCAAGGGCAAGGAAGGGAACCATGACGACGGGGTTCTCACGAGGCCCCTCCAGGCCGATCGGCCGTGGCCCCCATTCATCGAAGAGAGGCATGTTCTTTACAAATTCATCCTTGTTCTTGCAGCGGTACAGCAAACAGTTCTTCCCAGGCAGTTCGGCCGGCAAGGGGACGCCCGTCAGGACTTTGAGCACTGTTCGCCGCGTCCCGAGGAGGAGCCCAGACTCCTGAAACCTCATGTGGTCCTGGCCGCTCAACAAGGTCCACATTGGGCGAGAATGGCGCTGAAGCGGGGCGACCCGGCGTTGGACGAATTCCTTCACCACCATCGGCGCAGTTACGCCGCGATCCTTCAGCAACCTCAACCTGAGCCATACGTGGGCAAGGCCGGGGCTCCTGAGCCGCTGATGGCTCCAGCCGGAGTTAGGAACAGCGGGCCCTGACGGAGCCTGAAGCAGAGGACTGAGCACGCCGGCATCAACAAACACCCATCGTGTCCGGAATTCGCTCGTGGGTGGAGGAAGCTCGAAGTCGATCCCCTCGCCCGCCGTCGCAGCCATGGCAAGGAAGCTCACGCATCCCGAGCTTTGTTGGGGGTCAATCAGATGCAATGAGAAGAAATGGCGAAGGAGGGCCATGGAAGGGGCTATGCCAGCCATGGCTTCGCACACGAAGGCGAAGACGGCAAGAAGAGTCACCGACTGAGGGTCGAGATGCAGCATGTGGATCGGATAATTCTCAAGCACCGCGTTGAAGAAAGCGGAGAAGGGAGGAATCAGGCCAGCCCAAAGGGCATCGATGAAGATTGGGACTTTGGTGGCCGCCTGAGTCGTGCGAGTGCGAGACGCAGGCCAGGCCACCATCTTCCCCCACTCGTTGAAGCTAGAGGCAAGCATCGGGCGCACCTTGTCCATGGCCTCATCGTTGAGCACACGAGACCGGCCGAGCGCCGGCGCAAAGGACGGAGGCGCAGCAGGCAGAGATAGAGGTCTCTTCCCCTTCTCAGCTTGTTTCGGCACCATGGAAATGGAGCAGGCGGAGCGCAAGTCAGATTGGAGAAGAGAAACAGAGTCTCGAGGAAGCAGGGAGATTGGGGAGGCAAGGCGCAGACAACGGAGGAATAACTGTGTAGGCCGCGGGGGCCTCATAGCTAGGCGGGTTCAAAGGCAGCGTGGGGAAGCGGAGACGCCCACGTCCAATCAACCGCCACAAATCAACCGAGGCCGTAGGCTTTTGGGCCCCGCGGTGCTCCGAACTTGACCCTTGGCTTCGCCGCGAAGCCAAGCCCGGTCGCACCTTGGGCCGGGGGGCTACTGTCGGTGTTCTGGGAACGGGGGTCCCCAAACTTGCCTGCCTGCGGCCCACAGCGTGGCTAGGCAGCAGGCCGTACGGCCCATCTTCATCAACAAGGCACCCAAGACCCTCGCGAGGGTCCAAGCCTTGCCAGGCGGACGACGCAAGACCTCCTCTGGAGTGTCCTAGCCAGGCAGGCTTACGAGGAGCGGAGATATCAAGGCGGGGCAAACCTCACGAGGCTCTCGTGACGTGAGCCATGATGAATGGCACCAGGCGGGCGCCAGGCGGGCGCCAGCGCGCGCAGTGTCCTTATTTCCTCTTTGGTGCTAAGGGGCCAGCGCAGGCGAAGAGTGCCAAGGCATTAGGCAAAGGTTGCTATATTGGTGCAACGAGACCAAGACCAGGAGGGCGGCAAGACGGAGGTCATCGTGGAGCCCAAGACGGCATCACCACCAGAGCTTTTCGCAGGCGAAGACCACCTTTTGTCAGGATAGCTTGTACTAGTTGTCCCCCTTTAAATTTGCCCGCCGTTGTTGGCTCCCTTCCTGCTGGATATTTGGGAAGAGGACCAGGGCCTCTATAAGTAGAGCTAGCCACCATAGTAGGGGGGATCTGATCTTAGCTTGATCCAACCCGATCGAGAGCCTAGCCACAAGAACATCTCAACCTCAGGAGGCTGTTCTTCCCTTGTATTGTTCATCACTAGCCCAAGAGGCAATCCACCACCACCACACTGGAGTAGGGTATTACACCACAACCGTGGCCTGAACCAGTATAAACCTTGTGTCTTTCTGTGTTGCGAGTTCGTCGAGTTCATCCGCGAGATCTTAGCAAGCTAGGGCGTAGATCGGTAGGAGGGAAAGACTTCGCGCGCACCCCAGTGTTCGAACCTTAAGGGTTTGCCGGAACCCCACATCCGACATATTGCTCCGTCGCAACCGCCGCCCTCTTCGGAAGCTCGGCAAAAACGCCTGTGGAGCGCCAGACCCGCGTCAGCACGGCGAACATGTTGCCGCTAAAAACACTCTGCAGTATGTACTTCTTACCATCTCCGATTTGCCCCACTTGGTGGAGCTCCTCATGGACACCTCGCACCTCCATCCTAGACACCTATAGCTCTTTGTCCGCCTTGGATAGCTTGGAGGACTGCTCTTTCTGCTTCTGCTCAAGGGTCTCACATTTTGTGACGGCATCCTTGAGCTTCACCTACACTTCGGCCACTCGAGCCTCATGCTTTTCGCCGGTGGTCTTCACCCTCTCAACTTCGGCTACCGCCTTTTCGACAGCCGCTTCCTTTTCGGAGACCTTGACCTCGGCCTTCTACAGTGTCGCTTCAGGCCCTCAACCTCCGTGGCAGCTGCTGCACTCACCAAGCACCATATGCTCAGCATACAATGTGGAACGTAAGTGTCCGACGGCATTAACTATGTACTTCACCAAGATCTCACCTTGTGCCTCATCAAGCCATTTGTTGACGAGGTCAACCTTTGCATCAAAGCGTCTAAGCTTCCGATCAATCTGCTCCAAGGTAGCAGCAATAGCAGCCACGGCCAGGGACGATGCCTGCGATATCAAATCATTAACGACATTTTAAATGCTGCCTAAGTATATTTTACCCATTGCAAGGCTTTTCGCAATCCTCACAGATTCTCGGGGGGCCGGTATATATACGGCCTGCTCAAACTTTGATTAAACAAAATAAATCTATTTCGCGGGAAAGGACTGATACGTCTCCATCGTATCTACTTTTCCAAACACTTTGCCCTTGTTTTGGACTGTAATTTGCATGATTTGAATGGAACTAACCCGGACTGATGCTGTTTTCAGCAGAATTGCCATGGTGTTGTTTTCGTGCAGAAATAAAAGTTCTCAGAATGACCTGAAACTTCACGGAGATCATTTTTGGAATAAATACAAAAATTGGCAAAAGAATCAATAGAGGGGACCCACACCCTATCCACAAGGGTGGGGGTGCGCCCACCCCCCTGGGGCGCGCCCTCTACCCTTGGGGTCCCACGGACCTCCACCGACCCCAACTCCAACTCCATATATTCACGTTCGGAGAGAAAAAACCAGAGAGAAGGATTCATCACGTTTTACGATACGGAGCCGCCGCCACCTCTGTTCTTCCTCGGGAGGGATGATCTGGAGTCCGTTTAGGGCTCCGGAGAGGGGAAATCATTGTCATTGTCATCATCAACCATCCTCCATCACCAATTTCATGATGCTCACTGCCGTGCGTGAGTAATCCCATCGTAGGCTTGCTGGACGGTGATGGGTTGGATGATATTTAGCATTTAATCGAGTTAGTTTTCTTAGTGTTTGATCCCTAGTATCCACTATGTTCTAAGATTGATGTTGCTATGACTTTGGTATGCCTAATGCTTGTCACTAGGGCCCGAGTGCCATGATTTCAGATCTGAACCTATTATGTTTTCATGAATATATTTGTGTTCTTGATCCTATCTTGCAAGTTATAGTCACCTACTACATGCTATGATCTGGCAACCCGGGACTGACAATAGTCGGGACACTTCCCGGTGATGACCGTAGTTTGAGGAGTTCATGTATTCACTAAGTGCTAATGCTTTGGTCCGGTACTCTATTAAAAGGAGGCCTTAATATCCATTAGTTTCCAATAGGACCCCGCTACCACGGGAGGGTAGGAGAAAAGATGTCATGCAAGTTCTTTTCCATAAGCACGTATGACTATATTCGGAATACATGCCTACGTTATATCGATGAATTGGAGCTAGTTCTGTGTCACCCTATGTTATAACTGTTGCACGATGAATGCCATCCTACATAATTATCCATCATTGGTCCATTGCCTATGAACTCATTTCATATTGATCTTTGCTAAGTTACTTTTCCGTTGCCACTGTTATGATTGCTACAAAATTGCTATTGTTACTTTTGCCACCGTTACCGTTACTTTCATACTACTTTGCTACTAAATACTTTGCTGCAGATATTAAGTCTTTCAAGTGTGGTTGAATTGACAACTCATCTGCTAATACTTGAGAATATTCTTTGGCTCCCCTTGTGTCGAATCAATAAATTTGGGTTGAATACTCTACCCTCGAAAACTGTTGTGATCCCCTATACTTGTGGGTTATCAAGACCTTTTTCTTGCGCCGTTGCCGGGGAGCATAGCTCTATTCTCCGAGTCACTTGGGATTTATATCTGTTGATCATTATGAGGAATCTGAAAGACAACAAAACCAAGATCTATCCCTCAACTACGAGGGGATGTAAGGAACTGCCATCTAGCTCTGCACTTGATTCACCTTCTGTTTTGAGTAAACTCGCGACACCTACACCTGCTATTGATTCCGATATGTCACATGTTATTGATGATGCCACTTCTTCTATACATGATGCTTATGATGAAACTACTTCTCTGCTTGATAATACTATGCCATTAGGTGAATTTCTTGATGAACAACTTGCTAGGTTTAGAGAGAATGAAATTACTGAAACTGATGATATTATTGAAACTAAAGATTATGATTCTCCCCCTAGATATGAATTGCATGTTGTACCTGAGGGTTATGTAATAGATGAGGAAACTGCTAGAGACTTTCTTGCTTGCAATGATAGAGATGACCTTAAAAAACTGTTAGCTAAGCTGAAAGAAAAGTCTTTGAATGCTAGAATGCAATATGACCATATGTTTGCTACTTCACTTATATTTGTTACTGATAAGAATTATGAATTCTATGTCGATCCCGAGTTAATTAGTTTGGTTGAATCTGATCGTTTCTATGGTTATGAATGTGAAACTGTTGTGGCACATCTTACTAAATTGAATGATATAGCCACCCTATTTGCTCATGAGGAAAAAATTCGGTATTACTATATTCTTAAATTGTTTCATTTCTCATTAAAGGGTGATGCTAAGTTATTGTTTAATTCTCTTGCTCCTGGTTGTGTGCGTAGTCCCTAGGATATGATTTACTACTTCTCTGCAAAATATTTCCCCGCTCATAAGAAACAAGCTCCCCTAAGGGAAATATTTAACTTTGTGCAAATTGAAGAAGAGAGTCTCCCACAAGCTTGGGGAGGCTTCTCCAATTACTTAATGCTTTGCCTGATCATCCTCCCAAGAAAAACGAAATACTTGATATTTCTTATAATGGACTAACCGATGCTTCCAGAGACCACCTGGATAGTTGTGCTGGTTGTGTTTTCAGGGAACAAACTATTGAGCAAGCTGAATTGCTATTGAATAATATATTGAGTAATGATTATGACTAGACACTTCCTGAACCAACTGCTAAGCCAACTCTGAAGAAAAGGGGTATTCTATTTCTTAGTCCTGAAGATATGCAAGAGGCAAAGAAATCCATGAAAGAAAAAGGTATTAAAGCTGAAGATGTTAAGAATTTACCGCCTATTGAAGAAATACATGGTCCTGACAACCCGACACAGGTAGTAGAGGTAAACTCTCTCCATAGATTTGATGAAGGTGATATTCCTCATAATAAGTTTGCTAGTCAATGCTTGGATGAGTTTGATAATTTTATTGTTAAACAAGAAAATTTCAATGCTTATGTTAGTAGACAATTGAAACGTAATGCATACATGCTTGACCAATTTATATGAGTAGAACTGTTAATGATCTTAAGCTTATTAGTCAACATGCTTCCATGGTTACAACTCATGTAGAACAAGTACTTAAGGCTCATGATGATTTGCTCAATGAGTTGAATAGTAAAGACAATGATAATGTTGTTAGGGTCATGACTAGAGGTGGTAAAATGACTCAGGAACCTTTGTATCCTGAGGGCCATCCTAAGAGAGTTGAGCAAGATTCTCAGAGAATTAATACTGATGCACCTAGTCCTGGTAATAAAAAGAAAAAGAAAACTGATAGGACTTTACATGCTTCCAAGGAACCTGTTATAGATACACCTGAGAACCCCAATGATATTTCTATTTCTGATGCTGAGACACAATCTGGTGATGAGCATCAACATAGTGATAATGCTAATAATGTTCCTCTTGATGCTCAACCTAGTAATGATAATGATGTAGAGATTGAACCTGTTATTGATCTTGATAACTCACAATCAAAGAATCAACGTTATGATAAGAGAGACTTCGTTGCTAGGAAACATGGTAAAGAAAGAGAACCATGGGTTCAGAAACCCATGCCCTTTCCGCCTAAGCAATCCAGGAAAAAGGATGATGAGGATTTTGAGCGCTTTGCTGAAATGATTAGACTTATCTTTTTGCGTATGCGTTTGACTGATATGCTTAAAATGCCTCCTTATGCTAAGTATATGAAAGATATTGTTATTAATAAAAGAAAGATACCGGAAGCTGAAATTTCCACCATGCTTGCTAATTATACTTTTAAGGGTGGAATACCAAAGAAACTTGGAGATCCAGGAGTACCAACTATACCATGCTCCATTAAAAGAAACTATGTTAAAACTCCTTTATGTGATCTTGGAGCCGGTGTTAGTGTTATGCCTTCTCTTTATATCATAGACTTGAATTGAATAAGTTCAAACCTACTAAAATTTCTTTGCAAATGGATGATAAATCAACTGCTATACCCATCGGTATTTGTGAGGATGTGCTTGTTGTGGTTGCAAACGTTACTATCTTAACGGACTTGGTTATTCTTGATATTCCCGAGGACGACAGTATGTCGATCATCCTTGGTAGACCCTTTTTGAATACTGTAGGGGCTGTTATTAATTGCAACAAAGGCAATGTCACTTTTCATGTTAATGGTAATGAGCATACGGTACACTTTCCGAAGAAACAACCTCAAGTTCATAGTATCAATTCTATTGGAAAAATTTCAACTATTACTATTGGAGGTTTTGAATTTCCTCTTCCTACTGCCAAAAAGAAATATGATATTCTTATTGTTGGGGACATGCATATCCCCGTTGAGGTAATCTAGTTTTATTCAAAAATTCTCCGTTTTCATGTCATTCAGAAGAAGTTTGTTAATAAGACTTGATCAACCTTGTTAATGGATTCCTTTTGATCATCATGAGATGGATGAATTTAGAAGGCACACCACTCTATACCCATCTTTTACTTTCTGTTATTTAGAATAAATAAAGCAAAAATAGTATATTCTGTCTGTTTTCTGAATTATCCATACAATAAGAAATGTCCTGAAAATAAAACTTCTCCAAATGCCCTAAAAATTTAGTATGATTTTTTATAGAATATTTGAGAATTCTGGCACTAAGAACACACCAGGGGGCCTCACCAATGGTCCACAAGGGTGGAGGGCGTGCCCTACCCCCTTGGGCGCACCCCTGCCTTGTGGGTCCTCTCCACTTATTCCAGCACCCATCCACTTCGTCTTCCTCTAGGAAAAATCATCCCATAGCTCAAACCCATGTTCTTGCTCATTTTGCTGCCATGTTCGATCTCCTTGCTCAAAGCTCCATTCGCAAAACTGCTTTGGGGGATTGTTCTTTGGTATGTGACTCATACAATGGTCCAATTAGTTTTTATTCTAGTGCTTTATTTATTGCAAATTTTTGCTGCTGTGGTGACCTTGTTCTTGAGCTTGCATGCCGAATTTATATGGTCAAAAGTAGTTTTGATGCATGATATAGCCTCTAGGCACTTGTAGGAGTAGTTGCTAACAGTTTTGTTGAGTTTGGTTCACTTTTATTTTGAGTTACTAAAAATTTCAGCAATTTTCAGAGGAAGAAAAAAATGAGGAGAAGGAACAGCCCAACTACAATCTTCCTCGCGCCACGGAGATTCGGCCGTGTGAATGGCCATGTGATGTATTCTTACAAGCGGCCGGAATTTATGAGGATTTCTATTATTTGGCTGAGAATGCAAGCATCACCGACTTCCTCCACGACCAGTGTGATCAATATCTCCTACTCACTAATACTTTCATGCAAAATTTTCATTTTCATGCTAGGAGATCACCACCCACGATAGAGTTTCACTTATATGATGAGCATAAGGAGATGACACTTTATGACTTTCGTGAGGTTTTAAATTACCTTATGAGGGTAGCGTCGAGGAAGCACGTCCTAGAGATGTGGAAGATTTTATTGATGAAGTCACCGTAGGGGAAAGGAGAAGGGTGTCGAAAGCGAGAGTGGCTAGTTTACATTTTCCTATTTTGCGCTACTACTCATTATTTGCTGGGTGATGTTTAATTGGTCGCAGGGAGAGTGGAGGCCTTAGTGCTCCTAACCTTGCCATTTTGCGCCATGCTTTACTTCGTGATTAAACTTTCAGTTTAGGCGCTATGGTTGCTAAACGGTTGAGTGTAAACCGTACAAATGGTCCTATTTTCGGAGGTATCTTCGCCTCCCGCCTTGCTAGACGCTTCGAGATACCCATTAGGCATTATGAGAAAGAGGAGAAACTGCTACCCACTATATACTTAGATTATGAAAGCATGGTAGAACATATGTTTATTCGCTATGATGAGGAAAAGGGACTCATCTATAACTTGATATTTAGCGAGGATACTTTTCAGATTATTACCTTGCCTACACCTTCTTTGTTCGATATTCATTCAGGTAGGTACTTCGTTTTGCCCGCAGACATTCATGCATACTGGGAGGGGACACGATCCCCAGTTCCTGAGCTAGAGCCATCACCTGACCCATATCAGGAGCCTATTTATCAGTGGGAGCCACAGGAACTCGCCAACCAGTGGAACCCCCAGGATCCTCCTTAGTACACCGGAGAGGACTACTTTGATCCATGGGCATAGACCAACTTAGGCCAAAAGCCCAAGCTTGCGGGAGTACGTATTTCTCACCGACATTACATTCATATTCACACACTCATTCTAGTTTTTGGTGTTCATACCTTTTCATTGTATTATCTATGTTAGTTTATTTTGTTTTTCTCGTTGTCTTCTTGTGTGTTTGAAAACCCTTAAGAAAAACCTAAAAAAAATTAGTTGTAGCTTATTTCTTTCCTTGCTTGCTTAGTAGTAGTATTAAAGAAAACCCAAAAGGATTTCCCGTTCTTCTTTTGCCTATTCGGAGGTTTCCCATGTAAATAGTTTTTCTCGTTCTTGTTTTACTTTCTTCAGAAAAACAAAAACTCCAAAAACATTTCAGTGTGTTTATTTGAAATTCTTTTCTTTTCTTTGGGGGTCGAGAGAGGAGACCACGATGAAAATGTTGAGTGTCTCTCATTTGCATTATTGTTGATCTAACAAAGAGCCCATATTACCTTGTCTTCTCCTTTGAATAAATGTTTGCAGATTCCATCTTAGCCCAATGCACGTGCATTATTATTATTATCCACACCGTTCGGTCGTGCAAGTGAAAGGCAATAATGACGATATAAAATGAAATGATTGAGATGAGGAAAAGCTGGTATGAACTCGACCTATCTTGTTTTTGTAAATATGATTAGTTCATCGTTCTTGATTCAGCCCATTATGAATGAAACATGTTTGTAATGACAATTAGAGATTATAGTTACTCATGCCATGCTTAATTAGCTAGGAGTTTATAATTGTTTACCTTGCGTGCACACATGGAAATTAAAATGGTTGTGATGTAGTATGATCGGATGTTATCCTCCTTTGAATGATTCGAATGGCTTGACTTGGCACATGTTCACGCATGTAGTTGAAACAAAATCAACATAGCCTCCACGATATTTATGTTCATGGTGATTTATATCCTACTTATGCTTGCACTCAATGTTCGATAATCTCAATGCATGTTTATGACTGTTATCGCTCTCTAGTTGGTCGCTTCCCAGCCTTTTTCTAGCCTGCACTTGTACTAAGTGGGAATACTGCTTGTGCATCCACTTCCATAAACCCAAAGTTGTTCCATATGAGTCCACCATACCTTCCTATACGCGGTATTCACCTGCCATTCCAAGTACATTTGCATGTGCCAAACTCTAAACCTTCAAATGATAATCTGTTTTGTATGCTCGAATTGCTCATGTAGCAACTAGGGCTGTCAATATCTTCCATGCTAGGTGGGTTATTATCACAATGACTGGACTCCGCTCATCATTCACGAGAAAATGGGTGGTAACCGGGATGCCCAGTCCCATGCTCAAATAATATGAAAATATAATTGCAAACAAAACTCCCCAGGACTGTTGTTAGTTGGACGATACCCGTTGTTTCAGACTAGCCGTGGAGTGTGCTTGTTGGTGGTGGGGGAGTATAAACTTTACCATTCTGTTTGGGAACCGCCTATAATGTATCTAGTATGGAAGATACCAAGATCTCTTGGTTGTTATGTTGACAATGAAAGCATGCCGCTCAAAATATTATTCCTCTCTATTTCAAAACTCGAGCTCTGGCACCTCTACAAATCCCTGCTTCCCTCTGTGAAGGGCCTATCTATTTACTTTTATTGCTGAGTCATCATCCTCTTATAAAAAGCACCAGTTAGAGAGCACTACTGTCATCTGTATGCATTGCTATTAATTTATATTAAGTATGACTGTGACTGGATCTCTTTTACCATGAATTACAATGTCTAGTCAGTCCTTGATCTTCAGAGGTGCTCTGCATTTATGTTTTGCGGTCTCAGAAAGGGGTAGCGATATACCATTTTGTTTATATCATATCATGATTGTTTTGAAAAAGTGTTGTCATCCGAGATTCATTATTATTGCTCTCTAGTTGATTATGCCATTGATATGAGTAAATATGAGACCTAAACGTTATTGTTAATATGGTTAGTACATAATCTTTGCTGAAAACTTGAATGCTGGCTTTACATATTTGCAACAACAAGATCAAACAAAGTTTGTAAAAGTTTTTCTTTATCACTTTCAGTTTGTCAACTGAATTGCTTGAGGACAAGCAATGGGTTGACCTTGGAGTTGATACGTCTCCCTCGTATCTACTTTTCCAAACTCTTCTGCCCGTGTTTTGGACTCTAATTTGCATGATTTGAATGGAACTAACCCGGATTGACGTAGTTTTCAGCAGAATTGCCATGGTGTTGTTTTTCTGCAGAAATAAAAGTTCTCGGAATGACCTGAAACTTCACGGAGATCATTTTTGGAATAAATAAAATATATTGGTGAAAGAATCAACCAAGGGGGACCCACACCCTGTCCACAAGGGTGGGGGCGCGCCCACCCCCTGTTGGCGCTCTCTGTCCTTGTGGGTCCCACAAACCTCCACCGGCCTCAACTCCATATATTCACATTCGGGGAGAAAAACCTAGAGAGAAGGATTCATCACGTTTTACGATACGGAGCCGCTGGCACCTCATGTTCTTCCTTAGGAGGGCAGATCTGGAGTCCTTTTTGGGCTCCGGAGAAGGAAATTGTCGCCATCGTCATCATCAACCATCCTCCATCACCAATTCCATGATGCTCACCCCGTGCGTGAGTAATCCCATCGTAGGCTTGCTGGACAGTGATGGGTTTGATGAGATTTACCATTTAATCGTGTTAGTCTTATTAGGGTTTGATCCCTAGTATACACTATGTTCTAAGATTGATGTTGCTATGACTTTGCTATGCATAATGCTTGTCATTAGCGCCCGAGTGCCATGATTTCAGATCTGAACCTATTATGTTTTCATGAATATATTTGTGTTCTTGATCCTATCTTGAAAGTTATAGTCACCTACTACGTGCTATGATCCGGCAACCCCGGAGTGACAATAGTCGGGACACTTCCCGGTGAAGACCGTACTTTGAGGAGTTCATGTATTCACTAAGTGCTAATGCTTTGGTCTGGTACTTTATTAAATGGAGGCCTTAATATCCCTTAGTTTCCAATAGGACCCCGCTGCCACTGGAGGGTAGGACAAAAGATGTCATGCAAGTTCTTTTCCATAAGCATGTATGACTATATTCGGAATACATGCCTACATTATATTGTTGAATTGGAGCTAGTTCTGTGTCGCCCTATGTTATAACTGGTGCATGATGAATGCCATCCGACATAATTATCCATCATTGATCCATTGCCTACGAGCTCGTTTCATTTAATCTTTGCTAAGCTACTTTTCTGTTGCCACTGTTACGATTGCTACAAAACTGCCACTGTTACTTTTGCCACCGTTACCGTTTCTTCCATACTACTTTGCTACTAAATACTTTGTTGTAGATATTAAGTCTTTCAGGTGTGGTTGAATTGACAACTCAGCTGCTAATACTTGAGAATGTTCTTTGGCTCCCCTTGTGTCGAATCAATAAATTTGGGTTGAATACTCTAAAGTAAATATCCCTAGAGGCAATAATAAAGTTATTATTTATTTCCTTATTTCATGATAAATGTTTATTATTCATGCTAGAATTGTATTGACCGGAAACTTAGTACATGTGTGAATACATAGACAAAACATAAGTGTCCCTAGTATGCCTCTACTTGACTAGCTCGTTTATCAAAGATGGTTATGTTTCCTAACCATAGACATGTGTTGTCATTTGATGAACGGGATCACATCATTAGGAGAATGATGTGATGGACAAGACCCATTCGTTAGCTTAGCTGATCGTTACAGTTTCATTGCTAATGCTTTCTTCATGACTTATACATGTTCCTCAGACTATGAGATTATGCAACTCCCGAATACCGGAGGAACACTTTGTGTGCTATCAAACATCACAACGTAAATGGGTGATTATAAAGATGCTCTACAGGTGTCTCCATAGGTATTTGTTGGGTTGGCATAGATCGAGATTAGGATTTGTCACTCCGTGTTTCGGAGAGGTATCTCTGGGCCCTCTCGATAATGCTCATCACTATAAGCCTTGCAAGCAATGTGAATAATGAGTTCGTTGCGGGATGAAGTATTACGGAACGAGTAAAGAGACTTCCCGGTAACGAGATTGAACTAGGTATGATGATACCAACGATCGAATCTCGGGCAAGTAACATACCGATGACAAAGGGAAAGAACGTATCTTGTTATGCGGTTCGACCGCTAAAGATCTTTGTAGAATATGTAGGAGAAAATATGAGCATGTAGGTTCCGCTGTTGGTTATTGAACGGAGATATGTCTCAGTCATGTCTACATAGTTCTCGAACCCGTAGGGTCCGCATGCTTAACGTTTGATGATGAATTGTATTATGAGTTATGTGATTTGATGAACCGAAGTTTGTTTGGAGTCCAAGATGAAATCACGGACATGACAAGGAATCTCAAAATGGTCGAGACATAAAGATTGATATATTGGAAAGCTATATTCGGACATCAGAATGGTTCCGGAGAAGTTCGGGTATTTTCCGGAGTACCGGGAGGTTACCGGAACACCCCGGGGAGTTGATGGGCCGTAGTGGGCCTTAGAGGGAAGGAGAGGCAGCAGCCCAGAGGTGGCGCCCCCCAAGCCCTGTCCGAATTGGACAAGGGGTTGGGGGCGCGGCCCCCCTCTCCCTTCCTTCCCCCTTCTCCTTTAGGTGGAAACCTAATAGGACTTGGAGTCCTAGTAGGATTCCCCTTCTCCCGGCGCGCCTAGCTTGGCCGGACGGCCTCCCCCTCCCTTCTTTATATACAGGGGCAGGGGGGCACCCTAGAACACACAAATTGATCTTTTAGCCGTGTGCGGTGCCCCCTCCACAGTTACACACCTCGATCATATCGTTGTAGTGCTTAGGCGAAGCCTTGCGCTGGTAACATCATCATCACCATCGCCATGCCGCCGTACTCACGGAACTCACCCTCATCCTCCACTGGATCAAGAGCACGAGGGACGTCATCGAGCTGAACGTGTGCTGAACGCGGAGGTGCCGTATGTTCAATACTTGGATCGGTTGGATTGCGAAGAAGTTCGACTACATCAACCGCGTTACTAAATGCTTCCACTTTCAGTCTACGAGGGTACGTGGACACACTCTCCCCTCTCGTTTCTATGCATCTCCTAGATAGATCTTGGGTGATCGTAGGATTTTTTTTGATATTACTGTGTTCCCCAACAGTGGTATCAGAGCCAGGTCTATGCGTAGATGTTATATGCACGAGTGGAACACAAAGAGTTGTGGGCGATAATAGTCATACTGCTTACCACCAACATCTTACTTTGATTCGACGATATTGTTGGATGAAGCGGCCCGGACCGACATTACATGACCGCATTCATGAGACTCGTTCTACCGACGTGCTTCACACACAGGTGGCTAGCGGGTGTCTGTTTCTCCAACTTTAGTTGAATCGAGTTTGACTACGCCCGGTCCTTGTTGAAGGTTAAGACAACACACTTGATGAAAAATCTTTGTGGTTTTGATGTGTAGGTAAGAACGGTTCTTGCTAGAAGCCCGTAGCAGCCACGTAAAACTTGCAACAACAAAGTAGAGGACGTCTAACTTGTTTTTGCAGGGCTTGCTGTGATGTGATATGGTCAAGACATGATGTGATATAAATTGTTGTATGAGATGTTCATGTTTTGTAACAGAGTTATCGACAACTGGCAGGAGCCATATGGTTGTCGCTTTACTGTATGCAATGCTATCGCCATGTAATTATTTTACTTTATCACTAAGCGGTAGTGATAGTCGTAGAAGCAATAGTTGGCGAGATGACAACGATGCTACGATGGAGATCAAGGTGTCGCGCCGGTGACGATGGAGATCATGACGATGCTTCGGTGATGGAGATCATCAGCACAGGATGATGATGGCCATATCAAGTCACATATTTTGATTGCATGTGATGTTTATCTTTTATGCATCTTATTTTGCTTAGTACGGCGGTATCATTATAAGATGATCCCTTACTAAATTTCAAGGTATAAGTGTTCTCCCTGAGTATGCACCGTTGCTACAGTTCGTCGTGCCGAGACACCACGTGATGATCGGGTGTGATAAGCTCTACGTTCACATACAACGGGTGCAAGCCAGTTTTGCACATGCAGAATACTCGGGTTAAACTTGATGAGCCTAGCATATGCAGATATGGCCTCAGAACACGGAGACCGAAAGGTCGAACGTGAATCATATAGTACATATGATCAACACAGTGATGTTCACCATTGAAAACTACTCCATCTCACGTGATGGTCGGACATGGTTTAGTTGATTTGGATCACGTGATCATTTAGATGACTAGAGGGATGTCTATCTAAGTGGGAGTTATTAAGTAATATGATTAATTGAACTTTAATTTATCATGAACTTAGTCCTGATAGTTATTTTGCATATCTATGTTATTGTAGATCAATGGCCCATGCTACCGTTCCTTTGAATTTTAATGCGTTCCTAGAGAAAGCTAAGTTGAAAGATGATGGCAGCAACTACACAGACTGGGTCCGTAACTTGAGGATTATCCTCATTGCTGCAAAGAAGAATTACGTCCTGGAAGCACTGCTAGGTGCTAGGCCTCCTGCAGACGCTATTGATGACGTTAAGAACGTCTGGCAGAGCAAAGCTGATGACTACTTGATACGTCTCCAACGTATCTATAATTTTTTATTGTTCCATGCTATTTTATTATCAATCTTGGATGTTTTATAATCATTTTATAGTCATTTTATATCATTTTTTGGGACTAACCTATTGACATAGTGCCAGTTGCTGTTTTTTCCATGTTTTTTACATTGCAGGAAATCAATACAAAACGGAGTCCAAATGCCACGAAACTCCATGATGATTTTATTATGGGCCAGAAGGAAGGCAATGGGCCTTGGTTGCACCTGGGGGGTGCCCCGAGGGTGGGCACAACCCACCAGGGCGCACCAGGAGGCCCAGGCGCGCCCTGGTGGGTTGTGCCCACCTCGGGTGCCCCCCGGACCACCTCTTTGCTCTATAAATACCCCAAAAATCCATAAACCCTAGGGGAGTGGACGAAATATTCATCCAGCCGCCGCAGAGTTCAGAACCACCAGATCCAATCTAGACACCATCATGGAGGGGTTCACCACTTCCATTGGTGCCTCTCAGATGATGCGTGAGTAGTTCTTTGTAGACCTTCGGGTCCGTAGTTAGTAGCTAGATGGCTTCTCTCTCTCGCTGAATTCTCAATATAATGGTCTCTTGGAGATCCATAAGATCCATATGATGTAACTCTTTTTACGGTGTGTTTGTTGGGATCTGATGAACTTCGAGTTTATGATCAGTTATATATTTTTATATCCATCAAAGTTATTTGAGTTTCTTTGATCTCTTATATGCATGATCTCTTATAGCCTCGTATTTCTTCTCCGATATTTGGGTTTTTTTGGCCAACTGGATCTATTTATCTTGCAACGGGAAGAGGTGCCCGGTAGTGGGTTCGATCTTACGGTGCTTGATCCCAGTGACAGAAAGGGAACCGACACGTATGTATCGTTGCTACTAAGGATAAAAAGACGAGATCTATATCTACCGCCATATAGATAAACGGATCTTGTCTACATCATGTCATCGTTCTTATTGCATTACTCCGTTTTTCCATGAACTTAATACACTAGATGCATGCTAGATAGCGGTCGATGTGTGGAGTAATAGTAGTAGATGCAGGCAGGAGTCGGTCTACTAATCTTGGACGTGATGCCTATGTAATGATCATTGCCTGGATATCGTCATGATTATTTGAAGTTCTATCAATTGCCCAACAGTAATTTGTTTACCCACCGTTTGCTATTTTTCTCGAGAGAAGCCACTAGTGAAACCTACGGCCCCCGGGTCTTCTTTCTCATATATTTTCCTTGCGATCTACTTTTCCTTTGCTTTTTTTATTCAGATCTATTAAACCAAAAAATACAAAACTATCTTGCTGCACTTTATTTTATTTGCGATCTATTATTTAAATCTATTATAATTTTATCCCATCATCGTGCCTTCTGGCGCCGTTACCCGAAAGGGATTGACAACCCCTTTAACACGTTGGGTTGCGAGTGGCTGTTATTTGTGTGCAGGGGATGTTTACGTTTTGTTGCTTGGTTCTCCAACTGGTTCGATACCTTGGTTTCATTACTGAGGGAAATACCGACCGTTGCTGTGCTACATCATCCTCTCCTCTTGGGGGAAACACCGACGTAGTCTTAGCAAACATCATCAAGGGAATTTCTAGCGCCGTTGCCGAGGAGGATCTTCAACATAACCAGGTTCCTAATCACAAATCTCATCTCCTCCCAATTTACATTATTTGCCATTTGCCTCTCGTTTTCCTCTCCCCCACTTCACAAAAATTTGCCGCTTTATTCGCCTCTCTTTTTCCGTTGTCGTTTTCTTGCCGGATCTGTTTTTGAGTGCAATCTTGTTGTGTGGTCATCATGACTCAAGCAAACACCAAATTATGTGATTTCTCAAATACCAACGACAATGATTTTATTAGCACTCCGCTTGCTCCTCCCACCACTAGTGCGGAGACTTGTGATATTAATACTGCTTTGCTGAATCTTGTTATGAAAGACCAATTTTCCGATATTCCTAATGAGGATGCCACATCCCATCTTAATACCTTCGTGGAATTATGCGATATGCAAAGAGAAAAAGATGTGGACAATGATGTGGTCAAGATGAAATTATTTCCGTTTTCTTTGCATGATTCTGCAAAAATTTGGTTCTCTTCTTTGCCTCGCAATAGTATCGATTCTTGGAACAAGTGCAAAGATGCTTTTATCACCAAGTATTTTCCTCCCGCAAAAATTATTTCCCTTAGAACTCAGATCATGAATTTCAAGCAACCTGAACATGAGCATGTTGCACAATCTTGGGAAAGGATGAAAATGATGCTAAGGAATTGCCCAACTCATGGGTTAAATCTTTGGATGATCATACAAAATTTTTATGCGGGTTGAATTTTGTTTCTCGTAATCTTTTAGATTCTGCCACGGGTGGAACTTTTATGGAAATTACTTTGGGTGAAGAGACCAAATTTCTTGATAATATCATGGCAAATTACTCACAATGGCATACCGAAAGGGCTCCTACTAGTAAAAAAGTTAATTTGGTTGAAGAAATTTCTTCTTTGAGTGACAAAGTTGATGCTCTTATGAAATTGGTTGCTAGTAAAAGTGCTCCTATTGATTTTAATGATATGCCTTTGTCTACTTTGATTGAGCAAAATAGTGATGCCATTGATGTGAATTTTATCTCTCGCAATAATTTCAACAACAATGCTTATAGAGGTAATTTTAATCCTAGGCCTTTTCCTAGTAATTCCTCTAATAATTATGGTAATTCCTATGGAAATCAATCTTACAATAATAATAGGAATACCTCTGATCTTGAGAATAATATTAAAGAATTTATCAACACGCAAAAAGTTTTCAACACTTCCATAGAAGAAAAGTTGAATAAGATTGATGATTTGTCTAGAAGTGTTGATAGAATTGCTCATGATGTGGAAAATCTCAAGATGAAAATTTTTGTGCCTAAAGTTGATGAATCAATTAAAGCTCTTTATGTTTCTATGGATGAAAGTAAGAAAAGAACTGCTATGCTTAGAGCTAAAAGAGAATTTTTAGAGAAAGCTTTTTCTAGTGATTATTCTTGCAAAAATGATGAAGATCTTAAAATGATTGGTGTTTCTTCTATTGATTCCTTGTTTAGCAAAATTAAGAATGATGAAAAAGGGACTAGAGAAGAGTCAACTTTAGGTAGAAGGCGCCCCAATATTTCGGAGGGTGAAAATCTTGTTGAGAAAATTGATGAAAGTGGGTTTGGAGAGGTCAAAACTTTAGCTAGTGATGCACCCACTATTTTGGATTACAAAGACTTTAATTATGATAGTTGCTCTTTGATTGATAGTATTTCTTTGTTGCAATCCATGATAAATTCACCCCATGCTTATGAACAAAACAAAGCTTTTACTAAACATATTGTTGATGCTATGATGAAAGCTTTGGAAGAAAAGTTGGAATTAGAAGTTTCAATTCCTAGAAAATTGCATGATGAGTGGGAACCTACTATCAAAGTCAAGATTAAAAATTATGAGTGTTTTGCTTTGTGTGACTTGGGTGCTAGTGTTTCTACAATTCCGAAATCTCTATGTGATGTGCTTAGTCTTACCAATCTTGAAGAATGTTCCTTGAATTTGCACTTGGCAGATTCTACTATTAAAAAGCCTATGGGAAGAATTAATGATGTTCTTATTCTTGCAAATAGAAATTATGTGCCCATAGATTTTATTGTTCTTGATATTGATTGCAATCCGTCTTGTCCAATTATTCTTGGTAGACCGTTTTTACGCACTATCGGTGTCGTGATTGATATGAACGAAGGCAATATCAAGTTCCAATTTCCTTTGAGGAAAGGTATGGAACACTTTCCTACAACAAAAACCAGGCCACCTTATGAATCAATCATGAGGGCATCTTATGGATCTCGAACCAAAGATGACAAAACTTAGCTCCTTGCTTTATGCCTAGCTAAGGGCGTAAAACTATAGCGCTCGTTGGGAGGCAACCCAATGAATAAAATTTATTTTTGATTTTTGCTTTCTGTTCTTGTGTGTTCACAAAATTATGCTACTGGTATGATTGTGTTTTTTTTGTTTTAATTAGTGTTTGTGCAAGGTAAAGCCTATAGGATCTTCTTGGATGATAGTTGTTTGATCTTGCTGAAAAAGGACAGAAACTTTGCGCTCACGAAAATAATTTTAATAAATTACAGAAAAGAGCTTTTGCTCTGATTATTTTTGCAGAAGATTAATATAGAAATTACCCTGTTCTTCCTATTTTGGTAGATTTTTTGGAGTTCCAGAAGTATTCACCAAAGTCAGATTACCACAGACTGTTCTGTTTTGACAGATTATGTTTTCTTTGTGTTGTGTGCTTATTTTGATGGCTCTATGGTTTTCTTTGATGAGTTTTTGCCATAAAGAAGTTGGAATACATTAGATATAACACAAAAACAAAATATGAATTGGTTTGATATAGCACTTATAGTAGTGGTTTGCTTTATTATACTAACGGATCTCACAAAAGTTTTGTTGAGTTTTGTGTGATTGAAGTTTTCAAGTTTTGGGTTATCTTATGATGGATGAAGGAAGGATGTAAGAGCCTAAGCTTGGGGATCCCCCGCCATCCCAAGCTATTATCCAAGAATGAGCAACCAACTAAGCTTGGGGATGCCCCCGAGTGGCATCCCCGCTTTCTTCCAACAACTATCGGTATTTTACTCGAGGCTATATTTTTATTCGTCACATGATATGTGTTTTGCTTGAAGCGTCTTATATGATATGTGTCTTTGCTTGTTTTATTTTGTGTTTTAAGTCATCAATCCTTGCTGGACACACTTATTTGAGAGAGCCAAAATTATACCATGTCTTGTTAGAATTGCTCTCTATGCTTCACTTAAATCTTTTATGAGCTAGGACTTGCTCTAGTGCTTCACTTATATCTTTTTGAGCACGGTGTGCTTAGTATTTTTCAAGAAATGCTCTCTTGCTTCACTTAGATTTATTTGAGAGTTAGTAAAATTTTGAAGAAATTCTCTCTGGCTTCACTTAAATTATTTTGAGAGAAAGAAAATTTTTTATGCTCATGATCTTCAGTTATATTTGTTTGAGCTTATGAAAAGCAACACATGAAAATTAGTCCCAAAGTGATAGATATCCAAGAAGGATAAAGAAAAAGAAAATTTCATGAAGATCACTGGACAAAATAAACTAGATTCTTAGTAATAGTTTTGAGATATGATGATGTGATATGTGAGTTATCTTGATGAGTAATTGTGCTCTAGTAAGAATATTGGTGTTAAAGTTTGTGATTCCCTATGCATGCACGAAAGTCAATAATCATGCAATGAAAATTATATCCTACTTGTGGTGCATTATTCGGTGTTAATTATGCGTAATGCTTGCTTATGAGATTATTCGTTTCTTGGTTGGTCGCTTCTCAATCTTTTTGCTAGCCTTCATTTTGCACCAAGTATGACCTCTACTTGTGCATCCAAAATCCTTTAAACCAGTTGTGCCACATGAGTCCACTATATCTACCTATTTGCAGTATTCTTTTGCCATTCTAAGAAAATTTGTATGTGCCATCTCTAATTTTCAAAAATAAACTTCTCTTTTGTGTATTTGTTTCGCTCGCGGAACGGTAACGGGTGGCTAATATTTTCCATGCTAGATGTGTTATTCTCACGATGAGTGTTTATTCACTTGTCATTGCACGAGAGTAAGGCAAAGGTTTTAGGGATGCCCAGTCCCGAAATGCAAAAAATGATTTACTTTATGTTGTCAAATAATAAATTCCTTGGAAAGTGTTGGTATGGAGGGCACCCGTGGATACGGCTAGCCATGGAAAGTGAAAGAATGGTGGAAAAAGGAATAAACTTTATTTTCTGTTTGGGAACCGCCTATGGCGTATCTAGCATGGAAAGTGTTTGTAGCTCTGAGTTGTTTTCGTTGGTGGGATGGATACACCTCCCAAAATGTTTTTATCTCAATTTTTTCGCTTTGAGCTCTGGCACCTCTACAAATCCCTACTTCCCTCTGCGAAGGGCCTTTCTTTTACTTTATGCAATTTTATTTTGAATTTGAGTCTCCATCTTCTCTATAAAAAGCACCAACTAGGAGGCAATATGATCGTGCTCAAGTATTGGGTGTAGTTAATATTCGAGTGTGTTTCATGAATGGATCAATGTTTGAGCATGATGGGCTAGGGATAACTTATTTTAGCGTTGATATTTTGAAAGACATGGTTGCTTGTTGATATGCTTGAGTATCTAAATTATTATGTCAAAACTAGACTATTGCTTTGGATCACATAAAAGTCCAAATGTCCATGCTATAAAGAAAATAATATGATATGACTTGATGAACAACACTCCACATCAAAAATTCTGTTTTTATCACTTACCTACTCGAGGACGGGTAGGAGTTAAGCATGGGGATGCTGATACGTCTCCAACGTATCTATTGTTCCATGTTGTTTTATTATCATTCTTGGATGTTTTATGATCATTTTATAGTCATTTTTATCATTTTCTGGGACTAACCTATTGACATAGTGCCAAGTGCCAGTTGCTGTTTTTTCCATGTTTTTTACGTCACAGGAAATCAATATCAAACGGAGTCCAAATGCCACAAAACTCAACAATGATTTTTTATTGGCCAGAAGGAAGGCAATGGGCCCTGGTTGCACTTGGGGTGCCCCGAGGGGGGCACAACCCACCATGGCTCGCCAGGAGGCCCAGGCGCGCCCTGGTGGGTTGTGGCCACCTCAGGTGCCCCCCGGACCGCCTCTTTGCTCTATAAATATCCCAAAAATCCACAAATCCTATGGGAGTCAACGAAATATTCATCCAGCCGCCGCATAGTCCAGAACCACCAGATTCAATCTAGACACCATCATGGAGGGGTTCACCACTTCCATTGGTGCCTCTCCGATGATGCATGAGTAGTTCTTCGTAGACCTTCGGGTCCGTAGTTAGTAGCTAGATGGCTTCCTCTCTCTCGCTGAATTCTCAATACAATGGTCTCTTGGAGATCCATATGATGTAACTCTTTTTGCGGTGTGTTTGTTGGGATCTGATGAACTTCGAGTTTATGATCAGTTATATCTTTTTATATCCATGAAAGTTATTTGAGTTTCTTTGATCTCTTATAGCCTTGTATTTCTTCTCCGATATTTGTTTTTTTGCCCAACTTGATCTATTTATCTTGCAATGGGAAGAGGTGACCGGTAGTGGGTTCGATCTTACGGTGCTTGATCCCAGTGACAGAAAGGGAACCGACTGGTATGTATCGTTGCTACTATGGATAAAAATATGAGATCTATATCTACCGCAATATAGATAGATGGATCTTGTCTACATCATGTCATCGTTCTTATTGCATTACTCCGTTTTTCCATGAACTTAATACACTAGATGCATGCTGGATAGCGGTCGATGTGTGGAGTAATAGTAGTAGATGCAGGCAGGAGTCGGTCTACTAATCTTGGACGTGATGCCTATGTACTGATCATTTCCTGGATATCGTCATGATTATTTGAAGTTCTATCAATTGCCCAACAGTAATTTGTTTACCCACCGTTCGCTATTTTACTCGAGAGAAGCCACTAGTAAACCTATGGCCCCCGGGTCTTCTTTCTCATATATTTGCCTTGCGGTCTACTTTTCCTTTGCTTTTTTCATTCAGATCTATTAAACCAAAAATACAAAAATATCTTGCTGCACTTTATTTTATTTGCGATCTATTATTTCAATCTATTATAATTTTCTCCCGTCATCGTGCCTTCTGGGGCCGTTACCCGAAAGGGATTGACAACCCCTTTAACACGTTGGGTTGCGAGTGGCTGTTATTTTTGTGCAGCGGCTGTTTACGTTTTGTTGCTTGGTTCTCCTACTGGTTCGATACCTTGGTTTCAATACTGAGGGAAATACCTACCGTTGTTGTGCTACATCATCCTCTCCTCTTGGGGGAGACACCGACGTAGTCTTAGCAAACATCATCACTACTCGATAGTTCAGTGTGCCATGCTTTAGGGCTTAGAATCGGGATTTGAAAGACGTTTTGAACGTCATGGAGCATATGAGATGTTCCAAGAGTTGAAGTTAATATTTCAAGAAAATGCCCGAGTTGAGAGATATGAAGTCTCCAACTAGTTCTATAGCTGCAAAATGGAGGAGAATAGTTTTGTCAGTGAACACATACTCAGAATGTCTGGGTACCATAACCACTTGACTCAGCTGGGAGTTAATCTTCCTGATGATAGTGTCATTGATAGAGTTATTCAATCACTGCCACGATCAAGTGTTGATGGTCAACAAGATGACTAGTTTCAAGAAAAAGTGTAAAGGGAAGAAGGGGAACTTCAAGAAGAACGGCAAGAAAGTTGCTGCTCAGGAGAAGAAACCCAAGTCTGGACCTGAGCCTGAAACTGAGTGCTTCTACTGCAAAGGGACTGGTCACTGGAAGCGGAACTGCCCCAAGTATACACATCAATAACATACTAATGCTCGTAGTAGCGCCTGGGTATTTGATACTGGTTCTGTTGCTCATATTTGCAACTCGAAACAGGGGCTACAGATTAAATGAAGATTGGCTAAGGACGAGGAGATGATGCGCGTGGGAAATGGTTCCAAGGTCGATGTGATCGCCGTCGGCACGCTACCTCTACATCTACCTTCGGGATTAGTTTTAGACCTAAATAATTGTTATTTGGTGCCAGTGTTGAGCATGAACATTATATCTGGATCTTGTTTGATGCGAGATGGTTATTCATTTAAATCAGAGAATAATGGTTGTTCTATTTATATGAGTAATATCTTTTATGGTCATGCACCCTTGATGAGTAGTCTATTTTTGTTGAATCTCGATTGTGATGATACACATGTTCATAATATTGAAGCCAAAAGATGCAAAGTTGATAATGATAGTGCAACTTATTTGTGGCACTGTCATTTAGGTCATATCGGTATAAAGCGCATGAAGAAACTCCATGCTGATGGGCTTTTGGAATCACTTGATCATGAATCACTTGGTGCTTGCGAACCGTGCCTCATGGGCAAGATGACTAAAACTCGATTCTCCGAAACAATGGAACAAGCTACTGACTTACTGGAAATAATACATACCGATGTATGTGGTCCAATGAGTGTTGAGGCTCGTGGCCGGTATCGTTATGTTCTTACCTTCACAAATGGTTTGAGCAGATATGGTTATATCTACTTAATGAAGCATAAGTCTGAAACATTTGAAAAGTTCAAAGAATTTCAGACTGAAGTGGAAAATCATCGTAACAAGAAAATAAAGTTTCTACGATCTGATCATGGAGGTGAATATTTGAGTTACGAGTTTGGTCTTCATTTGAAACAGTGCGGAATAGTTTCGCAACTCACGCCACCTGGAACACCACAGCGAAATGGTGTGTCCGAACGTTGAAACCGTACTTTATTAGATATGGTGCGATCTATGATGTCTCTTACTGATTTACCGATATCGTTTTGGGGTTATAAATTAGAGACGGCTGCATTCACTTTAAATAGGGCACCATCAAAATCTGTTGAGGCGACGCCTTATGAACTGTGGTTTGGCAAGAAACCAAAGTTGCCGTTTCTTAAAGTTTGGGGCTGCGATGCTTATGTGAAAAAGCTTCAACCTGATAAGCTCGAACCCAAATCGGAGAAGTGCATCTTCATAGGATACCCAAAGGAAACTGTTGGGCACACCTTCTATCACAGATCCGAAGGCAAAATATTCGTTGCTAAGAATGGATCCTTTCTAGAGAAGGAGTTTCTCTCGAAAGAAGCGAGTGGGAGGAAAGTAGAACTTGATGAGGTAATTGTACCTTCTCCCGAATTGGAAAGTAGTTTATCATAGAAATTAGTTCCAGTGATTCCTACACCAATTAGTGAGGAAGCTAATGATGATGATCATGAAACTTCAGATCAAGTTACTACAGAACCTCGTAGGTCTTCCAGAGTACGGTCCGCACCAGAGTGGTACGGTAATCCTGTTCTGGAAGTCATATTACTAGACCCTGGTGAACTTACGAACTATGAGGAAGTGATGATGAGCCCAGATTCCGTGAAATGGCTTGAGGCCATGAAATCTGAGATGGGATCCATGTATGAGAACAAAGTGTGGACTTTGGTGGATTTGCCCGATGATCGGTGACGGTGTCCTGGACTAGGGGGTACTCACCATGTCATCTCCCGACCAGCTGGATCGGGCTGAGGACCCCCATGGCGGTTCACTCATGGGCCAGTTCGGACAGCCCATGCCGCATACAAGAAGGACTCCACAAGACTTGGCGCCCAAGACAAGGACTCCCCTAAACCCTAGGCCTCGGGTGTGTTATATAAACCGAGGCTAGGCTAGTCAATAGACAATCTCATATTCATTACTACAATCTCGTGGTAGATACATGTACTCTGTACTACATTCCATATGAAAACAATCAAAAGCAACATGTAGGGTATTATCTCTTCAAGAGAGCCCGAAGTTGGGTAAAACCCCGTGTTCGTGTTACCATCGCTCCAAGACGCCTAGCTTAGGACCCCTACTACGAGATACGCCGGATATTGAACCGACATTGGTGCTTTCATTGAGAGCCTGCTGGGTGATCGTCACGGATTGATGGGATAATCAGGTGATATTTCTTAAGTTAGATCTGTTTTGTAGATATCTATTTCTTGCAAATTATTCTCTATCAGTCTGTGAAATTTTCTTCGCAGACGTATACTAGATCGAAACCTACAGGAATAACTGATCTACTCCGCCGTTCCGATTTGCTATGCGGCGGCCGCCGTCTGATATTTTGATGTTTCTGCGGCTGCTAGCCAAACGGAAGCACACACACGCCGATCTAATCACGCATCAGCGTGCACCAACCGTGCGCCTGCTGGTCCCTTGGGAGCCGAGTACTACTGAGGATAGTCCATCTTCATCTAATCGGTTAATAGTCCACCTCGATCCTGTTGATTCCTCCTCACGTGGGAGCCTAGTACTCAATACTAGGAAAAGTAGTACATATGACATGACCCAGACGTGCTTGACAACGCCGGTTGTCGTTTTCTCTTCGGATCATTGCATCCACCATTGAGCAACTCAGGTCTTTTGATTTGACCATGCATTGGTCCATGGCATGAAAGGGACAAGTGTACTAGTACTCACGCACCACATATGGGATCGACCAGGCATCATCAGAGCACGACACATGTGCTTAGTACTAATTCACAAGCACAGTTTACAAGGATGATTAAAGAAAAAGGAAGTGTTGTCTTCTCCGGGTTAAACATCCAGCTATATAGAGCTTTGGACAGTTTTTTCACGGCTATGGCTATAGATCAGGTGCACTTATACCAGTTTTATTATCCTGTATAATTTAGTGTATCCAAAAAAACTCTTTGCTTTCGATATGCATTCTTGGGTACGCAGGTTCATCGATTCGTACATAGGTGCCATACACACACCGGGCTGGTCCTCCGCCCCGTCATTATGGCAGGCCGACAACCACTGCACCTGACATCTCCGCAGAACGAGCTTGGATCATGCCGACGGTGTCGCCTCGGCGCACGCTCCTGTGCCGACATCTCCGCACGACCTCTCTGTCGGGACGACCTCGGCGTTCAGGCCATATTTCTTTAATTATTTGCTTTACTTAAATAAATTAAGTAGAGGATATTTTTTACATTATATATATATGTATATTATTATGCCTGGCTTGCACCATTTTATCTGTGCAGGCAATTGACTTAAACCGGGCCGCACTGTCACCTTGGCATGCCCACGTCGTCGTCCCACCTCCGTCGACATAATTGTGTCGTTGCCTTGGCACGCTGCCCTATGTTGGCAACCCCACGCCGTTCGCTTCATCAACCTATTCGGCCGGAGACTCCGGCGTCATCCGTCTATCTGCTCCATCGCCTCGGCTAGACTGGGGACTTCACCTGTTCAGATTGCTGAGCTCTTTGCTCGGCCATCTCGGGACCAGCCTGGTGGCTGGAGCCTTGTCTCGCATCAAGCTCAGACCGCGTCATCACCGCCGAGCGCATTAACCAGCTAAGTTGCTTTCACACTCAAAAACTTTCAGTTTTAAATTTAGTTCGGTGAGACCGAGCATTATACTTTTTTGGCAAAAATTTGTTTGTGAAAAACTTCCTTGTCAAAACTAACTTTGTGACACACAAATTCAAATACCCCGCTTACTTGGGGGCTTCCTTTATGAAGCCTTTCCTCTTGCATATGATTATACTTGTATGGCTTTGTTCCTTGTTCATGTATTACGCCACAATATGCACCATATTGACTTAAGTGTTCCGCAAGCTGGGTTGCCTTGCTCCTGTGTTTACCCCTACGTTCCTGATTGTTCGGCTAGGGAGTAAAGGGAGCACCTCTGCGATTGTCACGATCGGGTCATCCGAGCTCGGACCTCAGACTCGGTGAAGCCGAAAGCTAGCGCTCTTATTGTTTTCAATTATGGTCGGCACACAACGGAACTCATGAGTACCAAAAATCAATTGCACAAGTCTCATAGTAATAATGAGCAACCGAAGAAAGGTATCGGTGGAGGTACTATTTTCTTCGAAGATGCTTCTTACACTTCGTCAGTAATATATCATAAGTTCCCTGAGCGCGCTCTGTCTGTTACAGCCTTATGGCCTGATTGCCTGGTTATCGGAAACACCGTCGATATTCTCGACAGGTGCAGTAGATAAAACTTTTCGGCCCTTGACCAAAGAGGGAGAAGCCGACAGTCGGTTAAGACGCATTTAAAGTTCGGGTGAACACAGATAAGATATAAGTACTTCGGTACATACAATCGTTATACATAAAATTCTTTTACCCAAGTCACTTGGGGGCTCTTAAATTTATATGAGCTATTTTATAGTAAATGTGTTTTCTTCTTGGTCATTGCAAAGTCTTTTTATACCGCTCCTTTTTTGACTCGAGTATATGGTCAATAGCCGGATAGCCTGTCTTCTCTCTAAAAGCCGCTCGAGTGTATTTCGCTAAACTGGCTTCGGAGAAGTACTCTGCCTTTGGGATAAGGAGCTTGAAGCCGTAGGCCGACCCGCGTGAAGTCTTGAGATCGGATGTGTCATGTTAAAGCACGACAGAAGCACAATTTTATTTTATTTTTCCAATTTTTGGATTGGCACCGAACACTTGATCTTGTTCGGACGTCAAGTTTTTACTAACGTTTTTTGGTTTTCCAAGCTTATGGCACTTTTGAACTATTTGTGTGTTTGCAGCATAAGTCTCGCAGTGCAACGCTGGACACCTTTAGAGATTCGGCAAAAACATTCTCGGATATTGCTATATATGCATTGGTTTCGAATTGTGTCTTCAGTCAATAGTTGGGTTGCCCGGCTCCTGTGCTTGCCTCCTATGTTCCGCTTTGTTCGGCTAGGTGTGCAATGGGAGAACCACTGCGATTGTGCTTCCAGCTCGCATGGTTAAGCACCTCAGTGGAGAAAGCCGACAACTGACTGACACAATAAGCACGAACTGGTTAGCGATCCGATGACTGTGTTAAATGATGGGCCGTTCATAACATTGGCCGAAGTGTTTACGGCTTGACCTCAGCTGTCGCCGAACACTAACCGGGGGCTCATAGCTAGCTTCCCCAGTTTAAAGCTCCTATGACTAAGTGAAATTTATAAATCCCGGATATCTGATTTCCTCGTTTCCGCTAACACAACTGCCTTCGGGCACCGAGACGTCGGCTAAGGTTGTCTTGTGAAAACACCCTGCGTAGTATCTACAAAGGGGTAGAAGTCGACGATGGGCCACTTTCAACTGATAAACGGTCGCAGTGGAGTCAAAATAAGTATATATCATGAGCGTTTGTATTCATTATACAAGCGTTGCCTTCCATAATTATCATTATATAAAGCCATAAATATGCATCAATTTGACTTAAGATTTTGGCTAAGCTGGGTTGCCTGGCTCCTGTGCTTACCCCTACGTTCCCGATTGTTCGACTAGGTGGTAAAGGGAGCACCTCCGTGATTGTTACTACTGGGTCATCCGAGTTAGTACCTCAGACTGGGTGAAGCTGAAAGCTAGCAATCTTAAATGACCACATTGGTCAACAACGACGGAAGTGAAAATTTTGGTTCATTAATACCATAGAGTTCGGGAACTTTCCCCGAACTAAATCCTCAATATTTTCCTCCCACATTGATCGGAGGTGAGGTTTCATGATCATGATAAAGCATGACGACCCAAAGAAAGGAACCAATAGCGGGACTATTTTCTTTGGAAGATGTTTCTTACGTTAGAAAGTAATATAACATATCTGTCTACGTACCTTTGTTTATAAAACCGTATGGCCGGATTGCCTTGTTTGCCGTCAATCTTTGCCCTCATAAAGGCTTTATAAAGTAGGACAAACACTCCTCAAATGCTGGCCGAGGAGGTTGAAGCCGATGGTCGGTCAACAAAGTTTTGTACAATGCGGATCCGAGCATTAATGATGTAGAGTACTTGGATACATAGAATCATTACACATATTTTGTGATTTTACTCTGGATATCGATCCTTATTCGGCCACCCGTGCCCACATTAAGGCTCGTGGGCTACTGGGCTTCGTGCTTATCATTTACAAATATTAAAGGGGTACATCGATCCCCTGATTTGGTGTTGCCACCCGACCAGTGGCTCGGGGGCTACTGCATTGACAATCTAATGCAGAAAATTTAAAGTGCAATATAGTTTTTGAGGAGATTATGATCCTCAGATTGGTTGGCCGCACCCAACCTGAGTGTCGAGGACTTTGCACACCGCTCTTTGTGTCCCGAAGTATTCTGCCGAGCTAGGTGTTGATTCTCAGGCCAATTTTGCGAATCAACCTGAGTCTCAGGGGCTACTGGGATCAGCGGTTTTGTGTCATCCTTCAGGTGCATCTCGGGTTTTAGACCGATACACACCTTGAGGGCTACCGGCTATATATCTCGGCAGAGAATAAATTGCACCAATCAAAAATATTGACAAAAAATCGGCCCGCAGTCGGGGTGGTGCACCACCTCCGAAGCAGTCCGGCATGAAGCTCAGGCGCCAGTGGCTGGCTCCATAGAGGGCATTTCCGGCATTAAGCTCGGCTAAACTCCTTCAACTTTTTTTGAACCAAGGTGATCTATGACACCTCGGATACAATATGGCGTTGGGGCTTGGACATAGTCCGGCGTTGGAGCTCGGATATAGTCCAGCGCTGGAGCTCAAATGCAATTCAGCGTTGGAGCTCGGCTGTAACAATACTCTTCGGACATAGTCTGGCGGTGGAGCTCGGATACATTCCAGCGTTGGAGCTCGGAAGCAGTCCGGCGTTGGTGCTCAGCTGCAAAAGATACCTCGAATGCAATCCGGCATTGGAGCTCGGATGCAAGAGGACACTCCCGCCCGGGAACAACTTCATACCCGAGGTGTGGCATAAAAATAACAAGGCATTGATAAAGGCCAGAAACTTAAAGGGGCTCTTCGGATACCCGACGTGTAAACTCTTCGGATGCACTTTGGCGATCCACAAGATCGAAGATGAGAAGATTTGTGGAATCAGTTTTCAAGACCGACGACCGAAGATGAAGAACAGTTCGGAAGAATCAAGGAGCGTCCCCAACTTGAAGACCGGTTCAGGGGGCTACTGACGGTGTCCTGGACTAGGGGGTACTCACCACGTCATCTGCCGACCAGCTGGATCGGGCCGAGGACCCCCATGGCGGTTAACTCATGGGCCAGTTCGGGCAGCCCATGCCGCATACAAGAAGGACTCCACAAGACTTGGCGCCCAAGACAAGGACTCCCCTAAACCCTAGGCCTCTGGTGTGTTATATAAACCGAGGCCAGGCTAGTCAATAGACAATCTCATATTCATTACTACAATCTCGTGGTAGATACATGTACTCTGTACTACACCCCATATGAGAACAATCAAAAGCAGCATGTAGGGTATTATCTCTTCAAGAGAGCCCGAAGCTGGGTAAAACCCCGTGTTCATGTTACCATCGCTCCAAGACGCCTAGCTTAGGACCCCTACTACGAGATACGCCGAATATTGAACCGACAATCGGCAAGCCATAGAAATTAAATGGATCTTCAAGAAGAAGACCGACGCTGACGGTAATGTTACTGTCTACAAAGCTCGACTTGTTGCAAAAGGTTTTCGTCAAGTTCAAGGAGTTGACTACGATGAGACTTTCTCACCCGTAGCGATGCTTAAGTCTGTCCGAATCATGTTAGCAATTGCCGCATTTTATGATTATGAAATTTGGCAAATGGACGTCAAAACTGCAATCCTGAATGGATTTCTGGAAGAAGAGTTGTATATGATGCAACCAGAAGGTTTTGTCGATCCAAAGGGTTCTAACAAAGTGTGCAAGCTCCAGTGATCCATTTATGGACTGCTGCAAGCCTCTCGGAGTTGGAATAAACGTTTTGATAGTGTGATCAAAGCATATGGTTTTATACGGACTTTTGGAGAAGCCTGTATTTACAAGAAAGTGAGTGGGAGCTCTATAGCATTTCTAATATTATATGTGGATGACATATTGTTGATTGGAAATGATATATAATTTCTGGATAGCATAAAAGGATACTTAAATAAAAGTATTGGGCATCCAGATCTATAGAGATAGATCAAGATGCTTAATTGGACTTTCACAAAGCACATACCTTGATAAAGTTTTGAAGAAGTTCAAAATGGATCAGTCAAATAAAGGGTTCTTGCCTGTGTTACAAGGTGTGAAATTGAGTCAGACTCAATGCCCGACCACTACAAAAGATAGAGAGAAAATGAAAGTCATTCCCTATGCTTCAGCCATAGGTTCTACCATGTATGCAATGTTGTGTACCAGACATGATGTGTGCCTTGCTATAAGTATAGCAGGGAGGTACCAAAGTAATCCCGGAGTGGAGCAATGGACAGCGGTCAAGAACATCCTGAAATACTTGAAAAGGACTAAGGATATGTTTCTCATTTATGGAGGTGACAAAGATCTCGTCGTAAACGGTTACGTTGATGCAAGCTTTGACACTGATCCGGATGACTCTAAGTCACAATCCGGATACGTATTTTTATTGAATGGTAGAGCTGTCAGTTGGTGCAGTTCCAAGCAAAGCGTCGTGGCGGGATCTACGTGTGAAGCGGAGTACATAGCTGCTTCGGAAGCAGCAAATGAAGGAGTCTGGATGAAGGAGTTCATATCCAATCTAGATGTCATACCTAGTGCATCGGGTCCAATGAAAATCTTTTGTGACAATACTGGTGCAATTGCCTTGGCAAAGGAATCCAGATTTCACAAGAGAACCAAGCACATCAAGAGACGCTTCAATTCCATCCGTCATCAAGTGTCGGAAGGGGACATAGAGATTTGCAAGATACATATGGATCTGAATGTTGCAGACCCATTAACTAAGCCTCTTCCACGAGCAAAACATGATCAACACCAAAACTCCATGGGTGTTAGAATCATTACTTAGCACTCTAGATTATTGACTCTAGTGCAAGTGGGAGACTGAAGGAAATATGCCCTGGGGGCAATAATAAAGTTACTATTTATTTCCTTATTTCATGATAAATGTTTATTATTCATGCTAGAATTGTTTTAACCGGAAACTTAGTACATGTGTGAATACATAGACAAAACATAAGTGTCCCTAGTATGCCTCTACTTGACTAGTTCGTTTATCAAAGGTGCACTACTAGAAAAAGGGCTATAGATGGGATTGACACTAATGGCGCACCAGACAAGCGGTGCGCCATTAGTATATACTAATGGTGCACCACCTTCTGATACGCCATTAGAGTTGAAACTACTAATGGCGCACCAGGCGCAGGGTGCGCCATTAGTATCAAAAAAAATTAAATAGTGCGCCTGTCCAAACATACTAATGGCGCATCCAGACACAGTGTGCCATTACTAGTTGTAACTAGTAATGGCGCACCTGGCCCAGGGTGCGCCATTAGTATCAAAAAAAAATTTAACTAGTGCGCCTGTCCAAACATACTAATGGCGCATCCAGACACAGTGCGCCATTACTAGTTGTAACTAGTAATGGCGCACCTGTCCCAGGGTGCGCCATTACTAGTTGTAACTAGTAATGGCGCACCTGTCCCAGGGTGCGCCATTAGTATAAAAAAAATTTAAACTAGTGCGCCTGTCCAAACATACTAATGGCGCATCCAGACACAGTGCGCCATTACTAGTTGTAACTAGTAATGGCGCACCTGGCCAGGGTGCGCCATTAGTATAAAAAGTTTCTTTTAACTAGTGCGCCTGTCCAAACATACTAATGGCGCACCACCAGAAGGTGCGCCATTAGTAACCTGGATTACTAATGGCGCATCTAGAGTTGGTGCGCCATTAGTAAGTGGGCAGCAACAAGATATTTTGGACAGCCTCTCCTACCCACACTCACTTTCTCCCCACTTCATTCTCTCCACCTCCTCCTTGTCTCGGGTGCCTCCTCTTTTTCACCTCATTTCCACCATAGATTCATTCAATTTAAGTGGTTAAATTACCTTGTTTTGATAGGTAAGTAAGGGGGAAGCTATATTTATGTTGTTCTCCCTACAACAATGTGCACATGCACTTTTTATGGCCTAGCTAGATCTATGTATGTTCGTGGTGTTGCATATGTTTGTGGTGTTGCATATGTGTTTGTGTTTGGAGGTGTACCGGTATTTGAAATGCGATAGTTGCCAATATTTTGCCGGAATGTTGATTCATTTCCGTTTCGGCGAGAATTTTGGCATTAAGCATTCTTTTTGGTCCTATTTTTAGGGAAAGTCATGCCAAATTTTTTGTTGGTTCTAAAATATCGTTTTGCTCTACCCCGCAGGCGACCATGGTCCGCATGATGACCGAAGGCATCGTGAATAGGTTTTTGAGGTCCGCGAAGGCCGAGATGCTTCAAAAGAACGAGACGGAGATAAGATGTCCGTGTCGAAGATGCAAGCTGAAGAGCCTTATTGCGGACCCGGAATCCTGGCAGGTGCGGGACCACCTGCTCTTGCGTGGTTTCATGGATGGCTATCGGTGGCAAGGTGATGAAGATGACTACGAAGTCGTCCATGGGGGCCGGGCAAGAAATGAGGAAGGGCAGCAAGACAACCACCGCGGCTCGGGCGGGCGAGAAGACGAAGAATCCCCAGGAGATGATCACGACGGTGATGCTGTACACAGTCATCATGTAGAAGATGCAGGACATGATGATGAGGAAGATGCCGGAGCAGACGACGGGCATGATCATGAAGATGATGATGCCGGCGGAGCAGACGACGCTGGACCATCGATGGGCTGGGTGCAGGACCCTCATATTCAAGAGCTGCTTCTCAAGCAGACGGATAACGCAAGAGCTGCCGCCCGAGAGAAAGCCAAGATGGATCAACTTGAGTTAGACGCGGTTACTCCATTGTATGAAGGATGCAGGCCCGAGGATACCCGCCTGAAAGTAACGCTCATGGCTCTGGAGATGAAGGTAAAACACAAAATGACCGACGCATGCTTCGACGAGAACATGTCATTCTGGCACGAACGTCTTCCCAAGGGGAACAAGTGCCCGACCAGTTTGGAGGAGGCGAAGAAAATCGTGTGTCCTCTGGATTTACCGCACGTGAAATACCATGTGTGCATGAACAATTGCATCATTTATCGGGACGAGCACGCGGAGTCTACCATATGTCCGGTGTGCGGCGTCACTCGATACAAGAAGAGGAAGAAAGCTCCTCGAAAAGTGGTGTGGTACTTTCCGATCACTCCTCGTCTGCAGCGGTATTTCGCGGACCCTAAGGTAGCAAAGCTCCTGCGTTGGCACGCGGATAGGGAGGAGAAGAAGCGAGAAGATGACGCAAATGATCCGGAGATAGATAAAAAAGACAAGATGCTGAGTCACCCTAAGGATGCGAGCCAGTGGCAAGCGTTGAACTTCGAAGACCTAGAATTTGGGAACGATCCAAGGAACATCGTGCTGGGCGCGAGCACCGATGGAGTCAATCCGTTTGGCAGCCAGAGAAGCACACATAGCACCTGGCCTGTGTTTGTGTGGATGTACAACCTTCCCCCCTGGTTGTGCATGAAGAGGAAGTACATTCACATGAGTATGCTAATTGAAGGACCGAAACAACCAGGGAACGACATCAATCTGTATCTGGGGCTGCTGAAAGAGGAGCTTGACACGCTGTGGAAAACGCCAGCCAATACGTGGGACGCCGCAGAGAAAGAATATTTCCCTATGAGAGCCGCGCTGCTCACGACGGTGCACGACTATCTCGGTTACGGATATCTCGCGGGGCAGGTGGTCCACGGATTTTCTGGATGCGTCAGGTGCATGGATGACACAACGTATCGCCAGCTAGATAGAGATCCCGGGTCTTCGAAAACCGTGTTCATGGGACATCGAAGGTGGCTTCGCGACGATGACCCGTGGAGAAAACGCAAGGATCTATTCGATGGTGAAACCGAACCCCGAGGACGCCCGCGTACGAGGAGCGGCGAGGAAATAGACGAGCTGTTGAAAAATTGGAAAGACTGCCCACTGCCGGGAAAGAAGCAAAAGGCGCCAGAGCCGGGAAAGAAGCGAAAGGCGCCAGAGCCGCTGCTGAAGGTATGGAAAACGAGGTCTGTTTTCTGGGACTTGCCGTACTGGAAGATCCACCGTGTGCCTCACAGCCTTGATGTCATGCATATCACGAAGAACGTGTGCGAGAGTCTGCTTGGTACCCTGCTCAACATGCCAGAGAGGACCAAAGATGGGCCGAAAGCAAGGGCAGACTTGAAATCAATGGGCATCAGGCAGGAGCTTCACGCTATATATGATGATGATGATGATGATGATGAGGCGAAGCAGGACACGGAAAGTCGTCGCAAAGGCAAAAAGGCCAAGAAGACCGGAAATGACTACCCTCCCGCGTGCTTCACTCTAAGTCAGGAGGAGATCGAGCAGTTTTTCACCTGCCTCGTAGGAGTAAAACTTCCTTACGGTTACGCGGGGAAGATAAGCAGATACCTAGACCTAGCGAAGCTGAAGTTCAGCGGGATGAAGTCTCACGACTGTCACGTGCTGATGACGCAGATACTTCCAGTTGCAATCCGTGGGATCATGGACGCGCACGTCCGTGAAACGCTATTTGGCCTATGCAACTTTTTCGACGTCATCTCTCGGAAGTCTGTTGGCGTGAGGCAACTCAGAAGGCTACAGGAAGAGATCGTGGTGATACTATGCGAGCTTGAGATGTACTTCCCGCCCGCATTCTTCGACGTTATGGTGCATCTGCTGGTCCATATCGTGGACGATATCATCCAACTCGGGCCGACGTTCCTGCACAGCATGATGCCGTTCGAAAGGATGAATGGTGTCATCAAAGGATACGTTCGCAACATGTCACGTCCAGAGGGAAGCATAGCCAGGGGCTTTCTGACCGAAGAGTGCATCTCCTACTGCACGAATTATCTAGGCATCGAGAACCCCGTTGGTCTGCCCGTCAACAGGCACCTCGGCAGGCTCGCTGGATGGGGTCACCGTGAGGGTCGCCGCGAAATGCATGTCGACTTCGAGGGTCGACTCGCCGACTTTGAAAGAGCAAACCTAGTCGCGCTACAACACATAGACGTGGTCGATCCTTGGGTGGTAGAGCACAAAACCTTTATTAAGAAGACGTACAATGACCGAGGCCAACAGAGGACGGACGGAGATATACTCAAAGAGCACAACTCATGTTTCACGCGTTGGTTCAAGCAGAAGCTTCTGTCGTACCCTTTACATGAGGATTCTTCCGCGGAAGAACAACTCATATTCGCCTTGTCACAGGGCGCCGAGCACAACCTGATGACCTATGAGGCGTACGATATCAACGGCTACACATTCTACACCGAGGCCAAGGACATGAAGAGCGATGGTTATCAGAACTCCGGGGTAACGATGGAATCCTACACCGGTAACGACAAGGACAGATACTACGGAAGGATCGAGGAGATCTGGGAGCTGAGCTACGCTGGAGAGAAGGTCCCGATGTTCCGTGTCAGATGGGCCAAGAGCGTCCTAAAAGAAGACCGGTATTTCACCACCATGGTTATACCCGAAGCCAAATCCAAGACCGCAGGCGCAAACGTCACCGCGAAAAATGAGCCATGGGTACTGGCTTCCCAAGTGGACCAATGCTTCTTCATTACCGACCCGTCAAAGCCCAGTCGTGTTGTCGTGAGGAGAGGCAAAAGGAAGATCATCGGAATGGATGGAGTAGCCAATGAGCAAGACTTCGACAAGTACGGCGACCCGAGAATCGAACATGACGACGATGATGAAGTAGCAGCATACACCACAAGAAGAAGCAGGACCACCCTACCTAAAGGACGTCCGTTCCACAGAAGAACTCCATTTGCGAAAAAGAAGGGCAAGAAGATTGTGAACAGATAGCTAGCTAAGATCGATTGTATTTAAATCGTAGCCTTCATTTCTCGATTGTATTTCATGGGCACTTTTTGAACTATCATGAATATTTTTAAATTTCATGGACACTCGATCTCGATCCCCCTCCATCTCGATCGCTAGCTATCCCACCTCGCCAGATCCGGTCCCCCTCGCCGCCGAGCACCCCCCGGTCCACCGGCCCCCCGCACCCCGCGCACCCTCCCCCGCTCCACCGGCATTACTGTTTGATGATATTTTAAAAAAATTATTACTGTCTTATAAAAAATATTACTGTTATGATTTAAACAAGTTTGAACATATTTAAACACAAATAAATATCAAACAGCATTTTAAATGCATAAAAAAAATTGTGGAGCCTGGGAATCGAACCCAGGACCTCCTGGTGTGAGAACTGGCTGCTGACCAGTCGAGCTAGTAGAGGGAACTTGGTGTGGATCAGGTAAGGTGGAAGATAACCTGTTGGCTCGAGCAGAAATCAAAAAAAAATACTAATGGCGCACCAGGGTGAGGTGCGCCATTAGTATGGATGTACTTATGGCGCACCAGGGTGAGGTGCGCCATTAGTATGGATGTACCTGTTGGATAACCTATCCCCTCTCTCCCTCGCCCTCGCCCTCGATCCCCTTCCCCTCTCCTCTCCCGACGCCGCTGCCCCGCCGCCTCGACGCCGCCCCGTCGTCCTCGTCTCCGCCCCGACGCCCGACGCCCGACGCCGCTGCCCCGCCGCCTCGACGCCGCCCCGTCGTCCTCGTCTCCGCCCCGACGCCCCGACGCCGCGACGCCGCCCTCTCCTCTCCCGACGCCGCCGCCGCCCCGTCGTCCTCGTCTCCTCCCGGACCTCGTCGCACCACCACCAACATCCACAGCGTCGACGTCTTCGTCCCCGACGACGCCCCCGTCTTCTACGCCCGCAGGTACCCCATCCAAATCACCCCCGCCTCCATTTCCCACCTCTCCCTCTCTGCTCCTAATACAACAATCTGTCCCTATGCGAGCAACCATGATTGATGAGGGGGGGATTAGTACATTAGAAAATCAAGAGGCCAGGGGTGATCCTCCTTTTTTTAAAGAAAATCAAGAGGCCCACGAGAATCATCCATTGTAGGAAGAGGAGCCATCGCCATGATAGTTATTTGTTTCTCTATCTAGCACAAATTGTTTATCACCAGATAGTTTAGGCATTTCTATAGATTAATGAAAGAATGCAAAAGGATGAGACATATATAGGCTTCAGATATCTAATTCGTGACTCCCAGAAAAGTAGAGCAAAAATTTGGTGTGGCGAATGGTTAAATGCCTGTTAACCACCAAACTAAACTACTAGTGTGGCAACTAGAAATTAAGAGATGCAAAAAAATCGCTGGTGCACTTTGCCTGAATTTTGCCATGGCAACTACTACAGAATTTTGCCATGGCAATTACTCCAGAATTTGGCCATGTCAAAAACTCGTAGAGATTCTATCCATGGCAACTACTCATAGCAAAGTCTGCCATGGCAACTTTCATAAAAACATTCAGTTTGCCATGGTACTTGAAATAAGTTTGACATGTTGTGGAAATTTCAGACTTTGCCATGTTTTACATTTGCCGTGTTTTTAGCTAAGAGCAATCCTACATTTGCCATGTGACCATGGTCCCAAGATTTGCCATGGCAAAAGATTGTAGCTGTGTAAACAAAAAAAAGTGTGATAGCTCAAAAAATGAGATCTGAACCTACTACACAAAAATTCAGTTATGTATCAAGGTGGCAAAATGTTTGTTTGTTCTGTAAAATAGCATGGCAAATTTTTATCTAAGAGTTTGTTCTATTTGTATTTATCTAAAGATTAGCATGGCAATTTTCTACATGGCACAATCTTTTAGCATGGCAAAATATAGGATGATAGCATCCTAATTTTTTCATATGGCAAATATGAAGAAAAGCATCAACTTATACCTGAGGAAAAAATCTGAAGCTAGTGACCTGTGCAAAAAACAGAAAATTAAAAAATCAACGGCTAATATTAACTCAGTAGTGTCTTAAAATTTCTCAATTTTGTTTGCCAAAAAATAACCTCTGGGTGTAATGAGCAGATAATGAAGAACATATTTGTGTTTCCAAGTAAATACAGTACCTCCTGCTGTAACTGCTGAGTTCTGAGACAACACTCTTTTCTTTTAATTTTCAGAACATTTACAGTCTTGCTCACTACTCTGATTCTTCTTTATCAGTGGATGCAAAGTCAAAAACAAGAGCTTTTAGGACTTCATGTTTTGAAACCAGTTAAATCATATAGTTTCTGTTATTTTTTCTCATGCTCCTGTTCTCTGAACATATTAGCTGGAAGCATCACATAGTTTGTTAGCTTTTTACAGACAAGTGTGCTTTGATTTTTGTTTAAGATTGCAGCTATCTTCATGTTGTTTGTTCCATAAATATTCTTATATACCATCAAAATAACTTCTGTTAATTATGTTCAGTACTGATGAATTTTTCATTGACTATTTTGAACACTGTCATTCTCAAGTTAAGTTTGTACTCTGTAACCTCATAACCTCATAAAGAGCAATATATTTGTTTGGCTGTCTTCTGTTAACAATATTTACCCCTGTTCTTTCATGTGCAATTAGTTTCATTACACTGAAAACTAAGTTTCTGATTTATTTTGTTATACAAGTGTATTTAGTTACTTACTTACTCCTGGTAGCTAATAAGTGGTTACTCTTTGGACTTTGGTGGTGTATGTATAAAAAAACAGTAGCAAATAAAAAAAGCAGTAGCAAATTAAAAAAACAGTAGCAAAAAATTAGGTATAAAAACAGTAGCAAATATAGCTAGGGCAATTTTGTTTAGGTATAAAAAACAGTAGCTACAATTTGTAAAAAGCATGAGCAACTGAAAAATCATCCTGAAATATAGCTAGGACAAACTTCAGTCTTTTTTTTGTTTGTAACAGAAACTACAGTAGTAAATATTTCCTGAAGTAAATATTTTCAGTCATTACAAATATGATACTGCTTGGAGATGATACTGCTTGGAGATGATACTGCTTGGTGTATTTTCCATGTTGTGATGGAGGCCTTTTTTGCCTTGTCCACCCAAGAGGCCCTTGAGTTTGCCGGAATGTCGATTAACTTCCGTTCCGGCAAATTCGGGTACTCCATATGTCCTATTTTCAGCAAAGGTCATGCTGAAATTTTCCGTGAATTTTAGCATGACTTTGCTAAAAATAGGACATATGGGGTACTTGTGACTAATGCATGGGCCGGGGTATCTTAGTAGGTAATTAAGTAGGATCAAGTGCCCCGGCGTACTTGTGACTAATGCATGGCTTTTAGGGTGCCTCGGTGTCGATAAAAACCGAAATGATGAAAGCTTAGGCTTTTAGGGTGCCTCGGCGTCGAAAAACCCTCAATGATAAAAGCTTAGCTTTTAGGATGCCTCGGTGTCGACAAACCCTAAATGATGAGACCATGATCTTGTTCCTTGACAATAACCAACTTTTTGACCAAACTTTGTTCCTATTTAGAGAGAAACATGGCCAACAACGATGAGGCCGGGGGTTCGGGCGTCGACAAGCCATTCTGGAAGCTGTCCCAGGAGATGGAGGAACAACCTCACTTGTATGAGGACGCCGCCTTCCCCACCGATCCTGAGACCACTGATGGTACCGCCGAGGATGACCCCACTGATGCCACCACTGATGGTGCCGCCGAGGATGCCACCACTGATGATGGCGGCGCACGCACAGATGGCAGCCAACCGAAGAGGCAACGGAAGGACCGGCGCCCGACCGTGCTCCGCACCCTCAAGGAGGAAGTTACTGAAGTGGACTCCGACGGGAATCCAACGGCGCCCGAACGAATAGTCAAGGGGTACTCGCTTCAGCTCGGGTGCATTCTCCGGAGCACCGTCTCGATCAACACCGAGAACCTGAGGCATCCTGACCGAGGGAATTTGCGCAACCTCCTCTTCACGAAGCTGCACGAACGATACAAGTTCCCCGCTGAATTTGAAAACACAAGCCTCAAAGGGAATAAAGTGAACAATGCTGCCCTCACGAAGATGAGCAAGGCCCTGTCTACTTGGAAAAGCAATGTGAAGAGAATGATCGAGAAAGGTGAGAGTTATGAGAAGATCAAGGAGAAAAATCCTTCGATCACCGAAGATGACTACAACGACTTCAAGATCAATTGCTCGAGCACCGCACACTCCGAATCAAGTAAGTGGGGGAAAGAAATGCGGGAGCTGAACTTAGGGGAACACACACTCGGTCCCGGCGGTTACAGAGTGGCGGAGCCTATATGGGACAAGGAGGAGGCGGACCGTGCCGAGCAAGGCCTACCGCCCCTCTTCGATAAATACGGTGACAAGCAGACCAGGAACTTTGTCAGGGCCCGGTACAAGAAGGACCCGAAAACAAAGGAGCTTACCACGGATCCGAAGACCAGGGCGCTTGAGCTTGTTCTGGTAAGGAATACACCCCCTCGTAATTAGCTCCATATGGTTGCATTCTAATTAATGAAGCCAAATTTCTAAATGGTTCACATTCCTTCCGCAGGCGACTGAAAGCAGTAGCGCGGGGTCGACTAAGAGCAACCCTTGGGACACCACTCTAAATAGGGCGTTGAATGTAATGAAGAACAAGGATAAGCTCAGTAAGCCGACGTCAGCTGGTCGTGTGGCCGGCAAAGGCTTGTCGACAAAATGGTCGTCATACTATGACACTGCTGGGCGAAAGGAGAAAAAGACCAGCTCGGAAAGCCAGGCGCGCGAGGTTCAAGAACTCAGGGCACAGGTGGCGCGGATTCCGGAGATTGTCCAAGAGCAAGTGCAACAACAACTCGGAGCGACGATCACCGCCATTGTGCCTACCTTGATCCAGGGGATTAGTGCGTGGATTGCGGGCGGCCAACAGGGGCCGCCCCCGATTCCTAGCTTCACGGCCAGCAACTCGCAGAACGCGATGGCGGGGCCATTGGTGTCTCCGGCGGAGCCGGCATTGGTGTCTCCGACGCCGGCACGGGAGCTTAATGCACCCGGGTGTACGCCGGCCGGCACCTCTGCAGCAAGCGGCCCCTCCGTCAACTGCACGCCCGCCGTTGGCGGTGCCTCGACATTAGCCGAGCTCGACGCCATCATCACGGTAACTAATTAAGCCTCTCTCGGCCGAGGACTTCATCTCCTTGCCTTTGACTGGGCATCCCTAACGCCCTACATGTTTTCGCAGGGCGCCGCCGACGTTCCGTGCACTCTCCTGCACTTCGTGAACAACGAGTTGGTCGATGTCGCCAAGGGCAAAATCGTTCAACCGGGCAACCCCTTGTTCCACGGTACCCAGATGCCACCCAACTTGTTTAGGGTTCAACTGGTTCGGGTGCTGCCAGGCTGCGACGAGGTGTTACCTCCGATTCGACCCATGGGGGCCGACGATGATGACGTGATGAACCTCAGCGCCTGCCTGAGCTGGCCCCTGCTTTGGCCGAAGAGCCAGATTCGTTTGGGGGCGGGGGACACCACCCCAAAGACAACACCGCCAGTCGTGCCGGCGCCAAGTCGGCCCCATGGCAAGACCGCCGCAACGGTGCCGGACATCCCTATGCCACTGGATCCAAACATGCATATGGCACAGGATCAGAACGACGACGACGACGATACATTTGCCAACGTCGATCAGTACTTTGCCGATCATGGGGATGGTGGCGACTTCATGGGGCCTCCTTCTCAAGAACCCAACCCAACAAAAGACGTGTGCGATCTAGCTGGTACCGCGGAGAAGCCAAGTTGCAACAGGCGTCGTCTGCAGTTCAGCTCTCAGGAGACGCCTCCAGCTGCCGACTTCACCGAGCCTCAGATAGGCGAGGTGCCAAATATGATCAGCCCCAACACACTCAAGAAGGCGGTCTGTGAGCAGAACTCGGTCCCATTACAGGAGATCAAGAAGAAGGCACGCAAAAGAAAGACTAACAAGGGTGCGGGCCAGCCGGCACCGAGTACGATCCGTGCTCAGGACGGGCCACCTTCAACTGCGGATATCTCGAGGAGGGTGCATGTGGCGGGTAGGCCGATGCTACCGAGAAATATGCTCGATGCTGCAACCGGTGCTATGCGGAGTCTGCATGACAGTGTTCTTTCTTTGGAGAAGCGGCGTCTCCGAGAGAAGGATGTGGCATACCCGGTTTTCGCGGCCAAGGTGCCAGAGGGCAAGGGCTTTGTGGATAACTCCATCGGGGGTACGATCGTCCTGCGGTTTGATGACATCCACGCTATGTTGAACCTTCATCCGCTGCACTACACCTTCGTTCGGCTATTTTCGCTGAGTATGGAGATGCGGATCATTCGCGACAAGACCCCGGACATCGTGATAGTCGACCCCTTCTACATGCGTGCCAAGATCTTGGGCAGCGCTGGGGACCGGCAAGTCGCGAGTTCTTACCTCGAAGGCGTCATTCTGGCAAACCAAGATAAGGACAACTTCCTCGTGCCTTACTTTCCCGAGTAAGTCCTCCCCTCAACCGCCCCGTAACATATGAATTCTTAGATTTCGATCGTTTTTCTTTTAACATTCCGTGTTTTCTGCAGTGACACACATTGCACGCTCATCCTCCTAAGCCCCAAATATTCCATGGCCACGTATTTCGACCCGGACCGTCAGTCGAACGTAGACTACACAAATGTCAAGAAGGTTCTTGATGATGTTCTCCCCGGCTACGTCAAATCTGGAGGCACCTTCACCAGGCCTATTCGTAAGTACGGCAAGCACGTGTTCTCCCACAACACGACGTTCTGCTGCGTCAAGCAGCCGCCTGGCGGTCAGAAGGGTGCCTACTACGCCATCCATCACATGCGGGCGATCGTACGGGACCATCATCAACTACTGCTACCGAGTAGACTCAAAGATTGGGCCGCGAGCGTGTCGGCAATCCAGGACGCGGACATCAGACAAGAATTCTTTCGCATCCAGTCGGAGTTTGCGGAAATCATCCATCAAGATGTCCTTCGTACCTCGGGGCAGTTCTACCTCAGAAATCAACCGTCCAACAATGACATCGACACAATCCTACAAATGCAGGCTGACAACGCCCGTGGTTTCATGACTCCCACGATAGACGGCGGCTTCATCCACGCTCCGGTCCCTTGAGTCGAGTCGAAAGCAGTGATGCTGTGTCTAGTTCTGAAACATCGATTGGCTCATGTTGTAATTAAACTTTAATGAACTTGTAGTATGTCTCTTTGGTTTCGAGAGTCCTTCAACTTAGATGTAATCGATGCTATTAATGTCTTGCTTTTCTCTTCCGATCGTTCTGTTGCATACTTATATATTGCTTATGTATTGTCTGTGAATTGGTACTAACGTTTCGTTTGGCTACTGCATAGCGATGCCGTGGTATGTCGTGTACAAGGGTAAGGTTCCCGGAGTCTACGACGACTGGGAGGAGTGTCGGAGACAGGTTCACCGATTCAGCGGTAACAGTTACAAAGGGTACGCCACTAGGGCCGAGGCCGAATCTAGATACGCCCGCTATCTAGCGGGAGAGGGGAGGGAGCGTTGGAGGAACCGGATGAAGACGAGTTTCATCGTGATGATGCTCATCGTGATGACCGCAGCTCTCTTCTATGTGATGGTAGTTTAGATGATCGATATCGACTTGTAATGTGAAGACAAACTCGCGGTCTCGAGACTTGTAATATAATGATTCATACTTATACATTTTGTTCGGTCTTTTCAATTCGGAGACTAATATGATGAATTGTATTCGGAGACTAAAATGATGAATTGTATTCAGAGACTAATCTTCTATTGTATTCGATGAATCTGTTGTTGATGTGTGCTGTCTATATTTTGTCCAATTATACATTTTGTAACCTGTGCAAAAAACAGAAAATAAAAATAAAAAACCTAATATTCATACTAATGGCGCATCACATCATAGTGCGCCATTAGTATGCCAAAGGATACTAATGGCGCATCACTAAACAGTGCGCCATTAGTATGCCGAAGTTACTAATGGCGCATCCTGCTGTAGTGCGCCATTAGTATGCCAAAGCACCTGGGTATACATGGCCCCCTGGGAGGCATACTAATGGCGCGCTGTTGTATATACTAATGGCGCATCTGGGGTGCGCCATTAGTATACCAGATACTAATGGCGCACCAGTGGTGCGCCATTAGTAAAATATACTAATGGCGTGCTACTAATGGCGCACCACTAATGCGCCATTAATGGCCAGATTAGGTGCGCCATTAGTAGGCCTTTTTCTAGTAGTGGTGGTTATGTTTCCTAACCTAGACATGTGTTTTCATTTGATGAATGGGATCACATCATTAGGAGAATAATGTGATGGACAAGACCCACTCGTTAGCTTAGCATTATGATCGTTACAGTTTCATTGCTACTGCTTTCTCATGACTTATACATGTTCCTCACACTATGAGATTATGCAACTCCCGCATACCGGAGGAAAACTTTGTGTGCTATCAAACGTCACAACGTAAATGGGTGATTATAAAGATGCTCTACATGTGTCTCCGAAGGTATTTGTTGGGTTGGCATAGATCGAGATTAGGATTTGTCACTCTGTTTTTCGAAGAGGTATCTCTGGGCCCTCTCGGTAATGCTCATCACTATAAGCCTTGCAAGCAATGTGACTAATGAGTTAGTTGCGGGATGAAGTATTACGGAACGAGTAAAGAGAATTCCCGGTAACGAGATTGAACTAGGTATGATGATACCGAGGATCGAATCTCGGGCAACTAACATACCGATGACAAAGGGAACAACGTATGTTGTTATGCGGTTTGACTGATAAAGATCTTCGTAGAATATGTAGGAGCCAATATGAGCATCTAACTTCCGCTATTGGTTATTGACCGGAGATGTGTCTCGGTCATGCGTACATAGTTCTCGAACCCGTAGGGTCCGCACGCTTAACGTTCGATGGCGATTTGTATTATGAGTTATGTGATTTGATGAACCGAAGTTTGTTTGGAGTCCCGGATGAGATCATGGACATGACGAGGAGTCTCGAAATGGTCGAGACATAAAGATTCATATATTGGAAGGCTATATTCGGACATCGGAATGGTTCCGGAGAAGTTCGGGTATTTTCCGGAGTACCGGGAGGTTACCAGAACCCCCCGGGGAGTTGATGGGCCTCAGTGGGCCTTAGAGGGAAGGAGAGGCAGCAGCCAGGAGGTGGCGCCCCCCCCCCCAAGTCCAGTCCGAATTGGACAAGGGGTCAGGGGCGCGGCCCCCCTCTCCCTTCCTTCCCCCTTCTCCTTTAGGTGGAAACCTACTAGAACTTGGAGTCCTAGTAGGATTCCCCTTCTCCCAGCGCACCTAGCTTGGCCGGCTGGCCTCCCCCTCCCTCCTTTATATACAGGGGCAGGGGGCACCCTAGAACACACAAGTTGATCTTTTAGCCGTGTGCGGTGCCCCCCTCCACAGTTACACACCTCGATCATATCCTTGTAGTGCTTAGGCGAAGCCCTACGCCGGTAACATCATCATCACCGTCGCCATGCCGTCGTGCTGACGGAACTCACCCTCGTCCTCAACTGGATCAAGAGCACGAGGGACGTCATCGAGCTGAACGTGTGCTGAACGCGGAGGTGTCGTACGTTCGGTACTTGGATCGGTTGGATCGCAAAGAAGTTCTACTACATCAACCGCTTTACTAAACGCTTCCGCTTTCGGTCTACGAGGGTACGTGGACACACTCTCCCCTCTCGTTGCTATACATCTCCTAGATAGATCTTGCGTGATCGTAGGAATTTTTTTGAAATTACTGCGTTCCCCAACATACTCACCCTCAAAAACTGTTGCGATCCCCTATACTTGTGGGTTATCAAGGACATTACTTGACTCACCTCAAAGCCTGTCAGAGGGCCCTGGACGGCATCATTCAGTCCGGTATGGATGGACCGAACACCATTTAGAACCACACCCATAAGGGCGCAGTGCCCGTCGATGATAGCAGAGTTGTTCGCCAACTCCTCCATCGCGTCCGGCCAGCCTGTCGCCGCCTGGTTGTTGGTGTGCGGCGTGGGCGGAGGGACCTCAACCCCTTCCCCATCGGAAGGTGGAATGGGCACCTGTGAGGGCTATATGTGTCAAAACCGGCGGATCTCGGGTAGGGGGTACCGAACTGTGCGTCTTAGGATCTATGGTAACGGGAGACAAGGACACAATGTTTACCCAAGTCCGGGCCCTCTCGATGGAGGTAACCTACTTCCTGCTTGATTATCTTGGATGAATATGGGGTTACAAGAGTTGATCTACCTCGAGATCATAATGGCTAAACCCTAGAAGTCTAGCCTGTATGATTATGATTCTCCTTGTCTCTACAGACTAAACCCTCCAGTTTATATAGATACCGGAGGGACCTAGGGTTATGTAGAATCGGTTTATAGAGGAAGGAATCTTCCTATCCGAACACCAAGCTTGCCTTCCACGCCAAGGAGAGTCCTATCCGTACACGGGTAGAAATCTTATGTCTTGTATCTTCACGGCCCATTAGTCCGGCCCACGTCATATAGCCCGGACGTCCGAGGACCCCTTAATCCAGGACTCCCTCAATAGCCCCTGAACCAGGCTTCAATGACGATGTGTCCGGCGCGCAGATTGTCTTCAGCATTGCAAGGCGGGTTCCTCCTCCGAATACTTCAAAGTAGTGCTCGAACACAGAAAACATGTCCGGCTCTACAAAACAAGCTCCACACACAGCCACAAAGAGTATAGTACTTAACAAGTCCCATCTGCTGACAATTGTTACGGCGGGACGTTACGTCCCTGGCCTGGTTATTATTTCGAATCGTCGTTCGGCCTCTCGCTCCATGTTACGAGACATGGTCTTCATTGACACATCCTGTCAAACATAGATCGTGCCCCCTTGTCACGGGATCCTTATCATTATGGGCATGGGTAATCCAACCGTGTTGTTTGCACGATCCCTGGGGAAGAGGCGAGCTTTAAGGCCCGTGAGGAGGCGTTCGATATTCATCATCTTTATAAAGGAGTACAGACCCGTCCTTTTTCCCTCACGCCTTCCCAACCTCGAGCTCCAGCGCCCAGGTCTCGATTTCTGTCAGCTATGTCCGGATCCAGCTCCCAAGGCAGGTGGGCGACCTCCTCGGTCACCGAGGAAGATATCGCGAAGCTCCGGGAGGCGAGGTACCTGACTGCGGAAATCCCCCACAGGCTCCCTGTCGGTGTCAAAACCGACGGATCTCGGGTAGGGGGTCCCGAACTGTGCGTCTAAGGTCGATGGTAACAGGAGACAGGGGACACGATGTTTACCCAGGTTCGGGCCCTCTCTATGGAGGTAATACCCTACTTCCCGCTTGATTGATCTTGATGAATATGAGTATTACAAGAGTTGATCTACCACGAGATCGTAATGGCTAAAACCCTAGAAGTCTAGCATGTATGATTATGATTTCCCCTATGGACTAAACCCCCCGGTTTATATAGACACCGGAGGGGACTAGGGTTGTACGAAGTCGGTTACAGAGAAAGGAATCTTCATATCCGAGCGCCAAGCTTGCCATCCATGCCAAGGAGAGTCCCATCCGGACACGGGTAAGAGTCTTCGGTCTTGTATCTTCACAGCCCATCAGTCCGACCCATGTCCAACAGGCCGGACGCCCAAGGACCCCTTAATCCAGGACTCCCTTAGTAGCCCCCGAACCAGGCTTTCAACGACGATTTGTCTGGCATGCAGATTATCTTCGGCATTGCAAGGCGGGTTCCTCCTCCGATGACTTCAAAGAGTTGTATTCAGCCTTCCATTTAATGTCGTACCCATCGGCTTCTCTGTATCCACGGCTTCAGCTTCCACGTGTCGAGTGAATACGAGAGGTCAGGGAATTTTTTGCACATAACACCCCGTCCATACAAGAAAGGCGTCTATTTAAAGAGATTGGATCTCAGATCCATTCTGCACCACGCGGAAAATCCTTAGAGCTTGCTAGGAGGAACCACTCCAAGATGGCTAGCGCTCCCAGCTCTTCCTCCCATCCCCACGGCTCCGAAAAAGGCGATTGGGAGAGATGTTCCGTATCCCGCGGTCAGCTGGTGAAGCTGCAAACACAGGGATTTCTCCCCCCCCCCCCCGCGCGGATCTAGTTGTCGTTCGAGCAGGATTGACTTCCTTCAACGGCGGGGCTCAGGCGGAGAATTTCCCCAATCCGTCCAGGGGGGAACGAGTGTGCTTCGTTCCCTACTTGCTAAGAGGCGTCGGAATTTCCAATCCACCCGTTCCTCCGAGGACTTCTGGAGTACTATGGCCTCCAACTGCACAATTTCACTCCTGCCTCCATCCTGCACATCGCGGGTTAGGTTGCTCTTTGTGAGCTATTCCTGGGCTGTGAGGCCCATTTTGAATTATGGAGGAAACTACTCTGCCTCGTCCCTCGTAACCAAGAGGGATCAATATTCGAAGTGGGTGGAGCCGAGGTATGGCGCATCGCCGAGACCGGATACCTCTCCGGCACGCCGAAGAAGGCGTCCCAAGAGTGGCCTTCCGAATGGTTCTATATTGAGGACGTCGCTCTCCCCGACCCAGTTCGAATGGGTCTTCCCAAATTTTCAAATGCTCCGTTGAAGAAACGCCACAGCTGGCGCCCTCGGAGCCTCGAGGAGGAAGATAGTGCGGAAGTCCGTCAGTTAATGAGCAAGATAAGGACACTTGCCCTTTCCGGACTATCAATAGTCGAGGTAATGGCGACTTCCATAGTGTGGGGGGTTCAGCCACTCCAATACAGAGGGCTTCCCATGTGGCACTATAATGGGGAAGATGACGCCTCCCACTGCGGTTGGAAGGGTCCGGACACCCCCGCCGCTTTGGCCAAAATATTGGCCGAACTGTACAAAGGGGAGAAAGAGGAGTTCACTCGTATTAAACTTCGAGATGGATTTTCCATGTACAATCCTCCTAGCTGGGTGAGTTCTAATCCCGCCAGTTTACTCAATCCTCTCCCTGAGTCACTTTTAATGGACATTAACCCATCCATTTGTAACAGGAATGGCGGAAGGTTACCGAGGGGATCCATAGCCCCGCCCCACAGCCAGAGTATCACAACCGGGACCTTGACCCCGGATTCGAAGAGGATCTGGACATATTCGTGGAGCTCGAGGATGGAGTGTTCTACCAGGCGAGCTATGACGGCACGGAAGTGGCCATCACCGCCGACTATCCCGGTCTCCTCCCTGCCTCGCATGTAAGTGATCAAGAGACACCTTCTTCGAGAGAGCTTCCTCATTACACCTCACCCACCGCACTATTTCATGCTCCAAAGGGGAGGCGCCCAATGCCTCGACGTGCGCCAGAGGCATCTCCTAAGAGAGCGGCGCCCGCACCAAGAAAATCTTCGAAGAGGAAGGCGAACGACAACACGACAGAGCCTTCATCAAAGAGGTATGGTTTGTGATCATGCCCCCTGGCAGTCACACGAACTGTGACATTATCCGCTGTGTCTTATCAGGAAAAGCGTTTGTCGGACTATGTCAGGGGATCTTACCGGCCGCGCCTCCATAAGTCAGGTTCCCGACCCTGCCTTAAAGGCAAGGGATGATACGGGAGTGACGCCGGATTGTCCTTCGGCAGAGGATTCGGATGATGTGTCCGTCACAAACTCTAAAGTGGAAAGCGCCATGAATCATCGGCGCCGGCGGGCCGCTCTTCGCGACCCCGGCTTTTCAAAAGAGGCATTCAACGCCTTCAGCTCGGCTGATGCATACATCCGAGCTGCTCGAGACGGGCTTACTAGAGCCACAGACCAACATTTAAAAGATATGCGGGTAAGTACATATTTGTACAAATCTGATAATTATATACCAGTAGCCCCTGAGACTTGAAGCAATTGATACAACTGTTTTAAGGATCATTTTATAACCTGGTGCTCACAGAGAAGAACAACCTCTTGTCTCAAGAGCTGGAAAAATGTCGGACCCAGTTGGCTGCTGCTACCACAAAACTGGAGAAATCCAAGGAGGCATCGCCTGGTAATGTTCCCCTCCATTGAGAAAATATAATCATGTACCAACAATATAAATACTTTTTGTATTTCCCATGGCAGGATCGTTGGATCAACTAAAGGAGGCCCTGAAAGTCGCGCAAGCGGGTGAACAAGAGGCCAAAAGACAACTAGCCGCAGGCGACCGTGTGCTGACACGGGTCAGGGGTGAGAAAAATAAGCTCCAGGATTCCAACACCCTGCTGGGCGAGGAACTAAAAGACGTGCAAGCCCAGCTGGCCGACTCCGTGAAGGAGAATAAGAGACTGCGAGGTGGCATATTTAGTATGCTTTTTGAACTTGTCTCCCTATAATTCGGCGAGGGCAGGAACAGACAGATTTATGTCTGCGGGTATGCTGACTGGCTGTCCCGAAGAGGAAATGTCCGGATCTCAAGGCGACCTACTACAAGAGCTTTCCCAAAGGCACGAGCGAGTTCGGCAAGCAATGCGGAGTGTTGCCAAGGCTTTATGGCCATCCGCCTCCCCTCCAGGAAGTATGGCGGAGCTCGTTGAGCTATTCAAAGGAGCCCGACGGCTTATTTGGTTATGGAAGATATCAGCCTGCCAAGAAGGTGCGCGAGAGGCCTGAGCCATGGTGAAGACACTGTACACCAAGCTTGATCCGAATCATATGGCCTGGGTTGGACCTCTAGGGTCGGACGGACAAGAAATTCCCGTTAGTTTGGTATATGACCAGGTAAAAGTAGCCGCAAAATATCCCCAACAGGATTGTAAGTTAGACAGCCTGTTAGATGGCATAGAGGTGGAAATTTTTGAGTCCCGGTGACTATTTACTTTCCTTGACATATTTGTCCCTAGCCGGATTGTAAAACGATCGTCATGGCAGACCTTTTCTCTTCCACCTCTGTACCCGAAGGTACGGAGTGTTTTTGAATACCTGAGCGGCAAGATAGATCGGGGTATGCGTGGAAACCAGGCGTAGGGGTCATAGTTGCTTAAACAGACAAGTTGTATCCGGCTAGCTATGTTATATTACATTGTAATTGTAAGAAACATCTTCCAGAGAGAATAGTTCCGTTAAGGGTTCCTTTCCCTAGGTGAACATGCGTTAATATGCATGTCCGAACTGTGATTGAAAAATCACAGTATACGTAACATCTGGGGGTTCATAGTGTAATGAGTCTGAAAACATCTTTAGTCCGCTGACTGAATATTCCATTAAGAACGCTAGCTTTCGGCTTCACCCAGACTGAGCTACACATCCGGATGACCCCGCAGTAATAATCGCAGAGGTGCTCCCTTTATGCCCTAGCCGAACTAACGGGAACGTAGGGCATAAGCACAGGAGCAGGCAACCCAGCTTGGCCAAAAATTAAGTCATAACGGTGCATATAATGGTGAAGAAAAGGTACATGTGAGGAAAAAACACATATGTGGTGAGCTTGATTCCCCGAAAATAATAATAAGCTTCTGTACAAGAAGCCCCCAGGTATTATGGGCGTACATATTTAAGGATGTGTACATCATAGGTGCGCGGTTTAGCCGCACGAGAGCTTTAAAGCTAAAAAAGTCGAAAAGAGAGGAAAAAGTATGGAAACAAAAGGGAGAAGAAGACGAACAAAGAGTTCGGCTCTATGCCTAGAATCTTCGGAGTCTGGCCGCGTTCCATGGGTTCGGTTCTAGGCGATTGGCTAATGCAGCACGCGGGCGGCGGTACGCTCCTCAAGTGAGAACTTCATCAATGATGAAGGGACCCTCCCACTTGGGCTTGAGTTTGTCCTTTTTATTCTCTGGCAAGTGTAGAACGAGTTCACCAACATTATAAGTCTTGGCCCGCACTTCTCGGCTTTGATATCTGCGAGCTTGCTGTTGATAAAATGCGGAACAGGCTTTTGCGACGTCGATCTCCTCCTCCAGGGCATCTAAGCTGTCCTGCCGATCAAGCTCGGCCTCTCTCTCTCTTCATACATGCGCACTCGAGGTGAGTCATGAATAATGTCGCAGGGCAACACAGCCTCTGCGCCGTACACCATGAAGAAGGGTGTATATCCAGTAGTGCGATTGGGCGTGGTCCGCAGCCCCCAGAGTACGGAGTCGAGCTCCTCAACCCAGTGCTTGTCTGATTCCTTCAAAGACCGCACTAGTCTAGGCTTGATGCCGCTCATAATAAGACCATTGGCTCGTTCGACTTGACCGTTTGTTTGCAGGTGATAGACGGAGGCGTAATCGAGCTTAATGCCCAGATTAGCACACCAGGTTTTCACCTCATCGGTTGTGAAATTGGAGCCATTATCGGTGATGATGCTGTGTGGGACACCATAACGGTGCACGACACCAGATATGAAATCTATCACTGGTCCGGCTTCAGCCGTTTTAACTGGTTTGGCCTCTATCCACTTAGTGAACTTATCTACCATGACCAGCAGATATTTTTTCTTATGGCTTCCTCCTTTAAGGGGTCCGACCATATCAAGCCCCCAGACCGCAAAAGTCCAAGTGATGGGGATTGTTTGTAGAGCGGTCGGTGGCATATGGCTTTGGTTGGCGAAAATCTGGCATCCGACGCAACGTTGGACAAGGTCTTGTGCGTATGCTCGGGCCGTCGGCCAATAGAAACCTGTACAGAAGGCCTTACTTACAAGGGCCCGAGCCGCAGCATGGTGACCACCGAGACCGGCATGAATTCCAGCCAAGAGCTGCCGTCCCTCTTCTTCGGAGATACATCTTTGAAGTACTCCGGTGGCGCTTTTATTGTAGAGCTCTCCGTCATGGACCTTGTAGGCTTTCGAGCGCCAGACAATGCAGCGAGCCTCATTCTGATCCTAAGGGAGCTCTCGCCTATTAAGGTAGGCCAAGAAGGGTTCAGTCCTTGGGGCAATGACTGCCATGATAAGATGGGCCGATGGTGTTATTTCGGTGGCTGAGCCCCTAATGATATCGGTATTGTGTTCAAAATCTAGGGGTATAATCGGGTCTGGAGTGGTGTTGCCGGTCTCCCCTTGCCACACCACGGATGGCTTGAAGAGCCTTTCCGGAAATATGTTAGGCGGGACAGGGTCGCCCTTGGCTCCGATGCGAGCAAGGACATCCGCCGCTTGATTACTTTCTCGAGCCACATGATGAAACTCGAGCCCCTCGAACCGAGCTGACATTTCGAGAACTGCGTTACGATAGGCCGCCATCTTCGGATCTTTGGCGTCGAAATCTCCATTTATTTGGGATATTGCGAGGTTTGAATCCTCACGCACCTCCAGGCATTGTATGCCCATGGAGACGACCATCCGAAGACCATGCAGTAAGGCCTCATATTCGGCTACATTGTTGGAGTCTGTGTATAATATTTGGAGTACGTACTGAACTGTGTCTCCAGTGGGGGATGTTAAGACAACGCCCGCTCCTAAGCCCGCCAGCATTTTGGAGCCATCGAAGTACATGACCCAGTTGGAATATGTGCCATACTCTTTAGGGAGTTCGGCCTCTGTCCATTCGGCGACGAAGTCAGCCAGTACTTGAGATTTAATGGCCCGGCGTGGTTTGTATATTATGTCGAATGGAAGGAGCTCAACGGCCCACTTGGCAATCCGGCCTGTGGCATCGCGGTTGTTTATTATGTCAGTGGTACTTCGGAAGCCACCGTGATCGAGTACTCTTGGAAGTAGTGTCGCAGCTTCCTGGATCCCATGAAGACCGCGTATGCTATCTTTTGTAATGAGGGTACCGGGATTTGCATGGTGTGAGGACAGTGGATACATAGTATATCAGCTTCTGAAGCGGGAATTTGTGTTTGTCCTCCTCTCGCTCGACGACGAGCACCGCGCTCACCACTTGGTGCGTTGCCGATACACTACAAAAAAATACACTTCCGTGATGATACGTGTTTGTCACAGTAGGTCGCGTTTTTTGTCATGCATGTACATCCATGACGATTTTATGACAGAATCAAGATAGTCATACGTGTGTTGTCGTAGAAGTGTTCCATGACATTACCAAAATTATCATCACGGAAGTGTCCACCTCCATGATGATAAATCGCGCGTCACAGAAGTGCTTTCGTCAAGGGTGACCGACACGTGGCATCCACCGTAACGGAACTCCGTTAAGCTACCGGGTCGGGTTTTGGATCCGATAACCCGTTAACAGCCCCGACTAATGGGGATTTTCCACGTGTAAAATCATCATTGGCTGGAGGAAACACGTGTCGGCTCACCGTTGGGACAGATGTCATCCGCTCATTGGACCGAAGGCGCCTATGATACGGCGACACGTGGCACGGCCCAACAGAGGGCCATTCCTGTGAAAAGGCCGGCCCGTTTGACTTGGTCAAAAGGTGGCGGGCCGGCCCACGGAAAGCCTGTTAACGGCCTGTTCGCATATAGCCCATTTACAGCCCGCTAACCCAGGGCCCGTTACGCCCTATCCGAATTAGGCCCAGTAGCATCATCTGGGCCGTCCAATATGATTCAGCCCGTTTTAACTTCCGGCCCATGTGTGGCCCATGACTTCTTTCGGCCCATATGAGGACCTTTGTAACTCTTGGCCCATTAACGGCCCGTGGTGAAACTGGCCCGTAATGAACAGTGTATCACTTTATACCCATTAACGGCCCGTTATTCCATTGGGCCGTTTCCAGCCCAAGTTATCTTTCGGCCTTCTCAGGGCCCATTGATTCTTGGGCTCATTTGCAGCATTCGGTTACATACGGCCCGTTACGGTCATTTTCTGCTCGTGGGCCAAATTCAGCCCGTCGTTACAGTCGGCCCGTTTGCGGACCGTTAATACGTTGGGCCGTTTTCATGTAAAAAAACCTGTTGGGCTGTTTTCATAGAGTTATCAAATACGGCCTATTAACGGCCCGTTATGGTCCACGAATAGTACGACCCATGATTGGCGAAATGATGATACGCCCCGTAGAAGGCCCATGGATCCTACGGCCCGTATGAGGCCCATGGATAGTACGGCCCGTATAAGGCCCATGGATCGTACGGCCCGTAGAAGGCCCATGGACCCTACGGCCCGTAGAAGGCCCATGGACCCTACGGCCCGTAGAAGGCCCATGGACCCTAAGGCCCGTATAGAAGGCCGGTGGATCCTACGGCCGGACGAAGGCCCATGGATCATACGGCCTGCAGGAGGCCCATGGTTACAACAGTCTGTGTGTTGCCATGATTATTTTGGCCTAGTTACCAAAAATAGGCTATTGTGGCCACTAGAAAAAAAAACAGAAAAAGAACTGCAGTGACTACAAGCAAACAACTAAACAAGACAATAAGGAAATAAATAAGCAAGCAATTAACGCTAGCCTATTACCGCTATTACACATATTACATCCACTGGGCATCAAAGTTCGCCACCAGTGCAAATATAGGGAACAAAGCAGCACATTACATACACTGGCCGTCAAAATTGGCCACCAGTGCAAATAAACGCGGCAGCAAAACAAGAGCATAACTGAAACAACTTCAGAAGAGCTCAAGAAACGTTATCCTGGGTATCCACCATGCTGGCAATAAGCTTAGCAAGCTGATTAGCTTTGTCCTGTTTGGCGCTAAAATCCTCCAACGCTTGCTGTTGCACCAGAAAGTATGCATCTGAATGCTCCAGGGACTTCCGCAGTCCTTCCGCTTCTTGTCGCAGCACAGCTGATCGATGTCTTTCAGCTTGTAGTTGAGACTCAAGAAACCGAACTGATTCAGACAGTGAGTTTGAATAGCTTGTGCAAGCGGTAGTGGCCAGTAACTCGAACACTAAACCAAGACAGGACTTTGGGGTTGTCTCGCTGTCTTCAAGATAGTCTTCCTTAGCTGTTTTATCAGCTTTGTTGGAGACCAACAAGGATGTGTCACTATCCTGAACCTTATCTGCATTACTTCCTTTACCATTGCTTAATAAGGCACTCTTCCCCAATATTCTGTCAGCATTCTAAAAGAAGAAACAAGCAGACACATAACAAGTTTAGCATGTACTAGTATATGAAACTCATTTCGGTGAACCAGTTCATTAGTAAGGTGGACAGGATTAAACTACCAAGTCTTCTATTGCCAAGTACTAGTACATAATAAAAGCATCAAACAAACATATATCTATGTCCTATGGTCACTGCATTGTCTTGCCAAATCAAAATAGAGACACGGTTCAAATCATATCAGTTCAAGACAAAGCAGCAGTGAAAGAATACAAAGCGTGGGAAACTACACGGCACAACAAGATTTCAGATGGGTACCACGGGTCTACATGTACAACAACACTATTGGCTCTGTTGTGATGCTAGTAATGTGCATGATATGAAAGTCAACTGTATACACAATTGAAATTGAAATCAACAGAGCTATTGATAAGAGCAAACCTGTTAAAGAAACATGCGTGAACATACCTGCTGTGCCATTGGAGTTTCGATTGGATCCTTCAATTTAAAAATAAGTTTGTATGAGTAAATACAGTGATACAAGAGCAAAGCAATCATAGTTAAAAAAGGCGCGCCTAAGCGAGCGCTTAAGCGCGCCTAGGCTCTAGGCGTTGGCAAAACGCATTGCGCATAACTACGCATAATCTGTGCATAACTGCGCATAAGCATGCGCTTTGGTCAGTAAAGCGCAAGGCGGTGGCAAAACGCACAATTAACGCCTAGCGCTTTTTGAACTATGATAGCAATGGAATCTTAAATTAGAACAGTTGTTCTTCAGGTTTAGGCACTTGTTCTACATGAACAGAGTACAGTAAGACGCAAGAATATAATACTTAAAAATAGAAAATGAGCTCATAGACCTTACCACATTCTTGGTTCGGGACCAGTACAGAACAAGGCGTTCCCAGTCATCGTCCAGTAAATGTGTCTCAGGAGAACGTAAGGGAATTTGATGAGTTTCTTTGCCGGTGAAGTACGTTTTCTTCAGGTAATTCCGATACTGCCACCAAGCATTCTTGAAGATAGCAGAGGTATTAGCACAGGTTACCTCATCCTGAGTTTCCAAATCGGTCCTTCTCTATAGAGAAAAATGGGAAAATTTGTTGTATTATAACCATCATGGAGGTAGGATGTATGGGACGAAGCAAAGTAATTGCCATGAATAACATTACTTACACATAACTCCTGGACAAACACCTGCAACTGGCATTTTCCTTCATCTTCAGTATAATATTTCCAAGATGGGAAGATACGCACATACGATTTAACAACATCAAATGCGATAGATGCTAAACTACGACTAGCTGGTTGTGCTTCCTCCACAGGAATAGGCGTACTAACTGGTGGAGTTGGGGTTCGCCGTGATAGTACTGGCCCTTTGGGCACTGGAGCTGCCTTACTAACTGCTCTTGTTTGGGAGCTCTGTGGTGGAGATGGTGCTGTGTCAACAGGAACTGGGTTACTATCGGCTGGGGTTGGGGTTAGATTGGGTGAAGCTGGTTCTCTGTCCATCGCAGTAGGGGTACAATCTGCGAGAGTTTGGGTTATGTGTGGTAGGGCTGGTTCTTGTGCATGTACAACCGGGGTGCTATCTCCACCAAGAGGTAGCACTGTTTTATTTGAAGACCATGTTTTTAGTCCGCTAGATACTGGCATCACCCGCTCCAATTCAAATGGCTGATAAACAGGAAACATAGTTGAATGTACAGACATTGTATGAGAGACAGATGCAATAGATAGTGTGGAAAAAAGAGGGCATGAAATAGTTGACATGTATATTGTTTAACTAAAACGGATAGCATGACATAATTTCACATATATGATGTCTATCTAAACTGGATAGCATAGCATAACATAATTCAAAGATATGATGAATAACTAAACAGGATCGCATGACATAATTCACCTACATGTTATCTAAGTAATCAGGATCGCATCATTTAATTCACATATGTGATTTATATGCTAAACAGAGGGCATTCGATATGATGTCTGAACTAAGAACATGGTGTTGAATATTGTGTATATGATGTCTAAACTATGCAATGCAAGACACCGTATGCATGATATGAGCAGTATAACCGTGCCAAGTTAGAGCATACACCTCAGTGGGGGAATAGGACTGGTCATCTGTCTCTGAATCCATCTCTGAGGAGCTATCGGGACCCAACAAGAGATCTGCTTCGACAGGTAGCACTGTCTGCTCTGAAGGCCTTGTTTTCACTCCAGATTTTTCCATCTCCCACCCAAATGGCTGATTCACAGGAAGAGTAGTTTAATGTACAAACATTGTCGACAAATGGAAATGTAATGAAGAAAAGGATGGGCAAGATATCATTCAAATATATGATGCCTGGTTAAACAGGATGGCATTGCACATTTCACATATATTATGGCTGGCTAAAAGACATGAGACTGCATAATTCCCATATATGATATAGAAACTAAACAGGTGGCATTACAGAACATGTCTAAACTAAGCAGATGACATATATGATGTCGAAAGTAGGCACTGCAAGGCAACATATGCATGATATGACTAACATCATCATGCCAAGCTAGAGCAAACACCTTGGTTGTAAATAGGAGTGGTCAGCGGCGTCTGAATCCGCCTCAGAAAAGATATCTTCCTCTAGATTACAATCTGGAGAGTGGCGGGGAGGGTTTGCCATTGAACCCACCATGGAGCGATGTCTGCATGGTATTGTATTGCCGCGCAAAACTCTTCTCTTTTCTCTACATGTTCAGCATGACTGTGTACAATATCTGACATGCATACGAAAAAAATATGGTGAGATTATATAAGAAGAGCATGCAGAAATTTAAAGTGATGGTAACAACCAGTGGATCGATGTTTTTCCGTTGAACCAAAATAGCCCTAATGGATCGACGTGAATGTATAGTAATAAGTGATGCAACAAGTGTACAACCTCTTTGCCGTAGCCGTGTCGACCTCAACATCATTGGGTTGGTCGCTGAAGCAGCTGAGGCAGAGGTGGCTGTCGGAGGTGTGGAGGAATATCTGAGGAATCTGTAGACGGCGTCCAGGGCACTGCTCTGTTGTGATGGATCGTTCTGTCGTTGGAGCAGCTCCGGTGAGTCGTAAGACGTCAAGGCTGAAGCAGCACAAGACAGACATCGTCAATCTCAAGTGGGATTCTAATAGCATCTCCAATAGATGATGTAAAATGGATGTAAAATTAACATCACCAAAAACCACCTGACTACAACAGATGAGGTAAAAACTGTTGACTCTGAACTTAACTGTCAAAACTGAAATTTACTGTGGAATCTGAATGCTACTGTCGAAACTGAACGCAATGGTAGTAGAGAGGCACTTGACATGTAGTTTAGGGAGGGCCTGTAGTTCATCTTCAACCTGCACCCCCCTGAGCCGCCAGCCACCACCGGCCGAACCGCCGGCCCCAGCGCCGCCTCACCGCCCTGAAACAACTCGCCACCGCCGCCCCGGCCAGCCCTCTAGGCCCCCCGCCCCCCACCCTGAACCCTAAGATAGATAGTGGGGTACCTCTCCGGTGAGCCCCCGTCCCCGCTGCGGGTGGTTCTTCCTTAACTCCGGCGAGCCCCCCAACCCCTGAAAATCGACTGACCCAAAAGTCGATACAGTCGACTGAAGTGTGGCTTAATCGGAGCAGAGCAGCAGCACGAGCGAGGGGGAGAGCAGCAGCAGCAGCTGGGCGAGCGAGCGATCGAGCGAGAGCCGGAGCAGCAGCAGCAGATCCGGCTGGTATGGACGCCGCCGCCGAAGGGGCCTCGCACTGGGGGAGAGCCACCGTGGAGATGTCGCCCGCGGCGCCGGCTTCAAGGTAGCCGCTCCATGGGGGTGTGGGATGGAGCACCGTAGGCGTCGGGAGGTCGAGTTAAGGAGAAGGTGCGATGCGATGAGTGTACAACCTCTTTGGTGGCGCCGAGTAGGCCTCGGCTTCGTTCGAGGAGTCGGTGAGGATGCTGCGGTTTCGGTGGAGCAGGTTAAGGCAGCGCTGTGGGGATGGAGCAGGCACGGTAGACGAGGCAATCGTCAGAGCAGCTCCTTGGAGGTGGAGGACGGGGCGGCTGAACCGGCGGGACAGCGAGATGGACGACGGATCCTCATCTAGGGAGGTGGACGAGGGACGTCGAGCTGTTGCGGTGGACGATGTCGTCAGGGAAGAGGCTCCGGCTGGGCAGCGGTGATGTGGCGAACGGAGGAGGGTGGGGTTTCGCGGCTGGAGCGGAGAGGTTATGGCAGCCTGGGATTTCGAATGGTGAAAAGGGGGCGATGGGAGGGGGTGAAGCATGACTTAGGACGCGCTTGTCCAAAATGTAGGGTGTGTTACAAAAGTACCCCCCACCGATTGACTAGCGGCCCTTTCGGCTCAGGGTTAGAAGGGGGATTTCGCGTGTCGGGATTTGGCAGCTGGAGGGAGTTTTCGCGCGCGTTGTAATTTCGGGATAGCAAGGCACGGGTTGTGAAGGCGCCAGTTTTGGGAGCACGTTATCTGAATTTTCGGGATATAACAAGACACGGGTTGAATTTTAGGGACAAGCCTAACGTGTAGTAATATCGTACTTGTACGTACCAAATCAATTCGCACTTCCCTCAACCAAAAAGAAAACGAAAAAATAAAACTGTTCACACCACACAAAGAGAGAGTCTTGCCCCGTTTTACTATACAAATGCTATTCAAAGCTACTCCCTCCTTCCATCCATATAGGGCCTAATGCGTTTTTCGATGCTAACTTTGACCAAATATTAGAGCAATGATATATGACATGCAACTTACACAAAGCACACCGTTAAATTCGTCTGTGAAAGGTTCTTTCAATGATATAATTTTCACATTGTGCATGTCATGTACTATTAATCTTGTCAATAGTCAAAGACGGTCTTAAAAATCTCATTACGCCCTATATAGATGGAAGGAGGGAGTATGAATCCATGTTATGTCCGATTAAATTTTTTTGCTTGCTGTATAATGCCTGTAACCTACTCATACCAATATTTTAGTGCATTCCAAATGTCTATACTACCGCTGCAATTCGAACTAAATTTGAATTCGTTTCTCTATTTCAATAAGAATCTACAATCATGATTGTTGCCAACTTCAACCATCATAGTTTCCTTGCTATCCGCCAGATATAAATCAGATGGCCTATAATGCAGGATGGCAGGCACACCATCATCAACAACTCCGTTTTTTTATAAGAGTAGAGATAAAATATATTAAATATAGTATAGCATGTTCATAACCACACCATGTGTATCACCGTTATATATATTCACACATGCGTCGGTTTGAAACACTATGATAAATTCTTCAAATATCCAAATTCGCTTTTCATAATGAAGTATATATGATCTCTATTCGTCTTTTACACCCACACAACCCTCTTATCTTTGTAGCTAGCGCTAACTTTCTCTTGTGCATGCACACGCCCGCATCCCTCTCACCCTCCCTCGGCATTCTCTAGCTCCATCATGCAAATTCGTCTTTTCACTTTAGGTCGTTCACCCACGGTGTGTGTAGGCCCCCCAGCTCCTTCTTTACGGCACACATCGATCGATATGCCTCTCTAGCCAGGTGTGCCTAGCACAAACACAAGCTTCCCCTCTTCTCTTGTCACCGTCCATGCCTCACCCCCACCACTCTTTTCATCATTCTCGTACTCGCACACTCCTCCCCCTCGATATAGTATGCCTCTCGTACCACCTCCTACATGCACCCCTCTCTCTCTCTATCCTTCTCCTCGTGCCTCATTTGCTTCTAGCACACACACGCATGTATACTGATCGATCTCCCAACATATACCTAGATCGACTTTAACTACCCCCCCATCGATCGACGTACCTCACAAGTTATGTCTCTCCTTTCTCTAACAAAGGGCGATTGATCTTCCTATGTAGTTACATCTGCTTACCACAGCCACATCGTCCCCCCTCATCATTCATGCATGCCTCCTGACCCGTCTCTCACACGCACGTGCACAGACAACAAGCAGCCATCTCCTCTCTTATTGATATTGCGGGCGTGCCCTCCGTTTGTCTAGCAAGCCTATCCCACCATTTGTTAGAAGCAACTCCACTACCACCCCCTCCAACACTCTAGCTCTGTCTCTCTCCCAACCTTATTCCTCTCCTGCACATATGCATGGATGCCACCCTTTGGGGCCTTTCTCTCCTTTCCCGTATGGCCCATTAAGGCCCAATACGAATTCCCGTAACTCTCCGGTACTCCGAAAAATACCCGAATCACTCGGAACCTTTCCGATGTCCGAATATAGTCGTCCAATATATCGATCTTTACGTCTCGACCATTTCGAGACTCCTCGTCAAGTCCCTGATCTCATCTGGGACTCCGAACTCCTTCGGTACATCAAAACATATAAACTCATAATATAATTGTCATCGTAACGTTAAGCGTGCGGACCCTACGGGTTCGAGAACTATGTAGACATGACCGAGACACCTCTCCAGTCAATAACCAATAGCGGAACCTGGATGCTCATATTGGCTCCCACATATTCTACGAAGATCTTTATCGGTCAAACCGCATAACAACATACGTTGTTCCCTTTGTCATCGGTATGTTACTTGCCCGAGATTCGATCGTCGGTATCTCAATACCTAGTTCAATCTCGTTACCGGCAAGTCTCTTTACTCGTTCCGTAATACATCATCCCGCAACTAACTCATTAGTTACAATGCTTGCAAGGCTTATAGTGATGTGCATTACCGAGTGGGCCCAGAGATACCTCTCCGACAATCGGAGTGACAAATCCTAATCTCGAAATACGCCAACCCAACAAGTACCTTTGGAGACACCTGTAGAGCACCTTTATAATCACCCAGTTACGTTGTGACGTTTGGTAGCACACAAAGTGTTCCTCCGGTAAACGGGAGTTGCATAATCTCATAGTCATAGGAACATGTATAAGTCATGAAGAAAGCAATAGCAACATACTGAACGATCGAGTGCTAAGCTAACGGAATGGGTCAAGTCAATCACATCATTCTCCTAATGATGTGATCCCGTTAATCAAATGACAACTCATGTCTACGGCTAGGAAACATAACCATCTTTGATCAACGAGCTAGTCAAGTAGAGGCATACTAGTGACACTCTGTTTGTCTATGTATTCACACATGTATCATGTTTCCGGTTAATACAATTCTAGCATGAATAATAAACATTTATCATCATATAAGGAAATAAATAATAACTTTATTATTGCCTCTAGGGCATATTTCCTTCAATACAATGGAGCCTGCCTGCCTGGTTTGTCGCTCTTCAGAGTATCTCACACAAGGCTGCGGTGGCCTCTCTCTCTCTCACCCTTGGTCACTGATCCGGCCGCATCCCGTCCGCTGGGGGAAAGGGAGTGCGGTGGCCTCTCTCTCTCTCACCGTTGGTCACTGATCCGGCCGCATCCCGTCCGTCGGGGGGAAGGGAGGAAGTGCATCGTTTCTCCGTTTGGCGGCGCCGAGGCAGCCCGTCCCGATCTGCGGTAGACGCCGTTCTCTCTGACCAAGCTCCGGCGCGGCAGGGCCTACGCCACCTGCTCGCAGATTCCGCCCGCCGCCGCTCACCTAGTTACATCCCGACGACCTCCAAGTATCCCCTCCAGCCTTGCTCCACTGCCCGTCTTCCCACGTCGCTGCATGTGGATCTTCCATAGTTCTTTGCCCAAAATGTAGCTCGTCCAGCGTACTTTCCATATTGCATTCTCATCCTCACACCGTTTTAGACAAACACAACCGTGTTGTTATCTTCCCTTAGGACAAGGAATATGCTTCTTTTTTGTCGTCGCATGTGTCATCAACTGTTATTACTCTTAATTGTTTCCTTTCTACTCGTTGCTATTGCGACCTTTTGGTGAACTGCACAAATCACTTTTTTCTTAAGAGTGTTTTGTGCAGTTGTACTAAAATGTCGCACGGGCAACGTCTCTACATTTCAGTGCGACTGCACAAAGGGAGATTGGTTTTGCTCTATCCTCCTCATCCAACTCCGAGCCTAATCTTCTCCAACTAGTTAGTCTTAAGAGAGACTACAAAGGTGACCGGCTTCTATTTGTGTGTTTATTGTTTCATCAGCAGTCCTCTATTATCGTAATCACACTTAATATCTTCGGAACAGGGACGCTCAACTCTATTTTAGTGGAACTGCACAAAATGATCGGAATGTTGCATGCTCCAGACAACTACTTTTTTCCCCAACATGCCTTGTTGATTTAGACAGAGCTGGGGGGACATTGCTGCCAATGAAAGCATGGATCAATTATAATTTAACACCTTCTCAAAACTCTGTCTTCAGTTGTGATGTAATTATTAGCTCTGATCTGCTAATAATTGACATGCATTAGCAAGGAAGTTAGTTTTTTATTGTTTTCGAAAGAGCGTTGATGGCAAGACACGCGAAACAAAAGCTGAAAGCTCACACCATTGTACAATTTCATGTCGCTGGAAAATTATTTGTATAGTACGTTAGTTATGTAAACAAATGATGGAAGCTTGATAGCATTGCCAGAAGCCTCTTCATCATCCGGGTCCATGTGCCATGCACAAAATTATACTCCTTCGTTCCTAAATATTTGTCTTTTTACAAATTTCAAACGGGCATATTTTAGAGTGTAGATTCACTCATTTTGCTTCGTATGTGTACTCCCTCCGTTCCTAAATATTCTATTCGTCTTTCTAGAGATTTCAACAAGTGACTACATACGGAGCAAAATGAGTGAATCTACACTCTAAAATATGTCTATATACATCCGTATGTGCCAGTCCATTTGAAATCTCTAAAAAGACAAATATTTGAGTAGTCACTCATTGAAATCTCTAGAAAGACAAATACACCGGAGTATATTTAAGAACCGACGGGGTAGTGCACAACCGCATGGGAGACTCAGCCCGGTCGTTGCGCCGCATTAATAGTGAGTAATGAGCAGTCAAATCATAAGCTCCACCTTTCCCACTGTAAGTTGCTCGAAAGAAGCAACCATCAATACGCTCTTCTTTGAATCCGCTCATACTACTCCATCCGTCACTGTTTATACAGCACGCTTCAGAAAAAAGAAAAAAAATCTGTGGGACCAAGGCGACTAGCGATCCGCCTGAAAAATAGCATTGGTAGTTATAGCACGACGTCTATTACTAGAGGGAATAATGCGTACACACATGCATGCAGTGCTTCCACCCCGGGTACACACATGCATGCACTTACTCCACTCCGTAGTAGTCCCGTACATGGAGAGAAAATTGTGGACTTGATTGCGGTTACCACGCCCTAATTAATTGAGCATTAAACCAAACGCGTCTAAAGTCTCTCTGGTGGTGGAAATGCATTGAGAGAAATGCATCATAATGAAGCGCGCCCCGTAAATTGTGATAGAGGGAGGAGTAGTATGAAGGTGCAAAACCAAGTACGCGTATGGCCAGTCGGTCAACGCACCTCCTCTTGGCATATCACTGACATGTGGGACAGGAGTGTGAGCAAACCGATCTCAATTGACGTCAAAGAGCCAACCCGCCGTTCCTTGAGAGAGACGAGGAGCGAGAACACACAGACGGGCTCGCACGGAGGCCAAGATATATTCGAGCATGGTTGGTTGATCGATATCATTCATTACATGTTGGGCTGCCGTTTTCCGCCCTTCTCCGGAATAAACGTGTACTTTATCAGGTATAAAAAATTAAGAGTACAGACGCTCCACCATGTGGTTCTAGTAGTAGTACTACTCGTACTACTGCGCTTGGCTCTTCGCCTCTTCGTGAAGTCGAACAATGATGGTACTCCACATGTTGGTACTACAGTGTATGCCTCTGACAATCTGACACCGAATGGACTGATGCATGTCCACCGAGGGTAGGTTGCATTAGTCAAAAGGCGTAAGCGAGCTTCACCTTGTCCTGCAAGCTTCTCCTCGTTCTGCGAGTTGACGGGACACATCAAAAAGTAGTGCTAGCCGATACTCCCTCCTTTCCGGTTAATATGGCTTAATCTTTTTTGCGGGTAAATGAGAGAGCTTTATTCATATATAAGCATTCTTAGGATGATCAGCCAAGACACTGGTCACTAGGAAGCGAGGTACCCCGCAAAAAAAGAAGTAGGAAGCGAGGTGTTTCATCAAGCGAGCTCTCGGCCACATTCAAAGTGCAGCAAGCACGGTTCGCACGAAGATGCGCCGCAAGGTTTGCTGACCTGTTTACATGCTGAATAACAAAAAAAGAGGAAATATTACCGAGCGCTACTATTTGTAACAGGATATGAGCCAGAATTAAGCGAGAATTGTGGCGAGTGTTCCATGCAATCAACTTCCATTATCACATGCGAGAACCCTCGAAGAGAACCAAATGTGTTGAAGATTGCTTTATCACATTTTAAAATTATAATAAGAGTGCAGACGCTCCTCCATCCGGTTCCTAGTACTAGTATAGTACGTACCTTTATAGACTATAGTAGTAGTAGTACTAGTAAACTTTGCGCTTGGCTGTTCGCCTATTCGGGAAGTCGAACAATAATAGCACTAGTAGTATAGTGTATGCTTCTGGCAATCTGACACCGAATAAACTATTGCATGTCCACCGCCTGAGCGAGGGAGAGCTTGCATTAGTCAAAAGTTTCTCCTTGTCCTGTGAGCCACCGCGTGCAAGCTTCTCCCGTCTTGCAACCTTCTCCTTGTTCGGCAAGTTGACGGGACACAGCAAAGTAATGCTAGTCCATACTGCCTCCTCTCCGGTTAATATGGCTTAATTTCAAACGAGATAAATACACTGTCTGTCACTGTATATTTGTAAAAATACGGTCAGTGGACTTCATAATACGCTCATTTCGCTCAATATATATATTTTCCGGTGTTTATACGGTCACTAGCTCACCCTGACTGAGTATGTGTGTGCATGCACGTGTAGGTTGAGCACTTGAGCGTGACCGTGTGTGTTCCCTCGTGTGCTCGGACATGCATGCATTAGGGCGTCACTCGCGTTTTTGCGTCCATGTGTACGTGTGACTGTTGCATACACGTAGGGGGAGTACGTGTAGGGGCCACTAAGGAGCAGTCAAATCACACAGTAAGTTAGTCGGAAGAAGCAACCATCATTTCACTCTTGAATGACACGTACGCAATATAAAATGGTTGATATGGAGAGAAAAAGAAAAGCACTATATGTACACTAGCAGGAGCCTAAGCTACAAGCCTGCTTGCTTAGGTTGCTCTCTTCACAAGCATAGAATGACGGGCCTGATCCCGCAGCTGGGGGAAGGGAACAATGTTCTGCGTAGACGCGGTCGACATCGGCGAGGGAGAAAACCCACAGTCGTTGCGTCCCAACCGGGGGTCACCGCGGTACGGGCCGATGCCGCGTCCCAACCGCCCTTCTAGCTACAGCCCGACGTCCCAGGTAGTCCATCTTCCTTTTGGAGCCGGCTTGCTCCACTGCCGTAGCTCCATCTCCATGTCGATCTTTCTCTACTTCTACCGGCTTCTACTTGTGATGAGTTTATGTCTCATGAACTAGTGCCAGTACTATTATTCTAATCACACTTCTTCAATATCTTTGCCATCAGGGATGCTCAGGTCGATTTTAGTGGAACTGCACAAAAGCATCATATGATCCGAGGGTGGCAGCCGTCTTTCCTTCGACAGGTTCTACCTGGCCAGGAAATTAAATCATGTTTAGGGTTTAGGGTTTAAGTCGTAGTGACCCCATCAGTAGTTTTTCTTCCGTACACGCTCTCACAACTTTTTTCTTTAGTTGTGAAGTAAATATTGGCTATGATCTATGAATCATTGAGATGCATCAGCATGCGTGTTAGTTTTCCTTTGTATTTGATGGAATGTTGTAACGGGGCAACCTTGGAATAGGAATGAAAATGGAGTGGAAAGTTTCCGTTTTTCCGGAGAAAAAATGGAAACGGAGAGAAACCAACGTTTCGTTTCGTTGGATCGCGCCATCGAGCAAAACCAATGTTTAAATCACGTCTGTCGTGTTCGTGTCTCACCCTCCTCCACGGCTCGACCCCACACGGTCGCTCGGCATGCCACTCACCGCAAACCGAGTATACGATAACTTTCCCGCCTGGTTGTCGATGGATCGCGCCATGGAGTACTAGCACTACTGGAAGAGATTGACGAGTTGGGGGAGGACAGCTAGCTGTAGCACGGACTCCCAAGAACTTTTTACATGCATGTTGTAGCCGGCTATTGTGACCTTTGAACGCGGAGCAGCCGCGTGCACCCGGAAGCGGCGAGGGCGACGCTCTCTCGGCCGGCGCGCCGCTTCAATGCCGGCGCCAGTGAGAGGTCGCGTCCGCTCTGGCCGGGCATGAATGCAGCACTAACCGTTTCGGGCGGGAAGCACGCGCGGGTGATGAAGAGGGTTCGGGTTCGTCAGGACCGGACGTGGCAGCGGTCCGGACGTGCGCAAACAAGAGATGTTGTACGTTAATATTGCTGCGTATATAATTAACAACGTAAATAATGTGCCAGTTGGACAAATATGATTGGAGATGGAGATGGAAATGGAATTTTACGTAAAAACGGATATGCATGTCTATGTCTATGTGTGTGTGCGCGACGACTCTCGCGACCTGGAAGCGGGGGCGTGTTTTTGATCGAGTTTTCTTTCTTGGTACGTTAGAAAATCAGTTTGTCTAATTCACATTTAGATGTTATTTAAGGATATCACATCTAAGCTCCCACAAGTATATAATGTAGCAACAAGAAACAAAAAAATAGGAAAAAAATAGACCACAAACAAAGTGGACATCAACTTAGATGTGACATAACTATGTCACATCTAGATGTGTCCTAGACAGACCCTTAAAAAATTGTCCGCCAGTTTTCGTTTCCTTTTTCCAGGAACGCGCGTATTCTATTTAAAACCACTTCTATGGAGAGATATTTTACTCCATTATAGCCTCTTGTTTGATAGAGTTTCTCGCGTCTCGCTCTCTCACCCTCTCCATATATGTTACACGCTGGAGGCTCAGTGTTCATTTGCTAGGGTTTGCTATATTCACAGTCTCTCACCCTCTCTTCACCAGATCTAAACAAGACTGTGTTGGCCTCTTGTCTCTCTCTCCCCCCTCACAGCTGGTGAAGGAGGCGTCTGTATCCCGATGCACCGGGAAGGGGAGGAGGTGCAACGTTCACTCTATCGCCTTCGGCGATGGAGGAAATCCACTGCCGGCTGCGCTGTTCTCTTTCACCCAGCGCCTATGCGGGAGGGCCACCGACCCCTTCTTCCTCGCTGCCGTACGTAGTGTGGGCAGATCCCGCCTCCCGCCGCACGCCTTGCCACATCCCGACGACCCTAAGGTATAAGTTTCTTTGAAACCGTCGTTGCTCTAGCTGCATGTGGATCTTTTTTTATCTGTAGTCGAATCTAGGTCTTGGTTCAAAGAGGAAAGAAGGGTGCGGTGGGCTGGAGCAATAATCTAGGATGTGGTTCAATGAGGAAAGGAGGGGCGGAAAGTAGTATAGACTGGCTATCCAGCCGCTTTGTAGGTTCAAAAGGGAAAAAGGGGGTAACCCAGTACACACATCTGTAAGGAACCGATCTCTTTGTTGAAAAGGGAAAGAAACTGGGGGGTCGGGTAGTTTGTGCAGGACTAGATTTGCTGCCCTCACATAGGAAGAAGGTTCAAAGAGAACAAATATGGGACCAGCGCATATATGTTGCTTGGCTACATACTCTGCATCACCCATTTATACGTGTGGACGCACATGGTGCTGGCATGTCCCATACAGCTATTTCGCTGTTGTTAATCTAAGAATGCCGCCGGAAAATTGAAACAATGCCACTGTTAAAAGTAAATTACATTTTTTAACGAATGTTGTTTCAAGAGAATGTCTCTGTTAATATGAATCAATGCAACCATTTTAGAAATGCTACTGTCCTACTTTATTTTCCATCCAAGATAAGTTAGATGCTTCTTTCTGTCACCGTTTGTTTCATCCTCCTTTATCGGCAAGTAATTATTTCCTTTTTTTCCTCTGTTAAAACAGGGCTATCGATTCAACTTGTTGCTATTGCGACATTTTGCTTTGCTACTCGAAACACTCATGTTTTAAGAGTGTTTTGTGCAGTTCAACTTGAATGTCACACCGGTGACTTTGCTTAATTTTGGTTGAACTGCACAAAAGGAGATCGAGATTTGTTTCCAGTCTTCGTGGCAAGTTGTTTCAAATCTTGGTCTCAACCACATGATGTGTCGTGTGCTTTGAGATGTTGTGCTACTTGTTTTGGTACTATTTTAAATAAATGTTGAATTGAAGCTATTGTATTGCTGTCTTTTCCCATTAAGTAGTGAACAAAAATGGGACCAACCCAGACATGATGCTTGTTGCTTTGTTACAACAAATTCAGCATCACCCCCTTTATAAGCCAGTAATTGATGCCACTCTCAGAATTAACTACTGAATCCTATTTCAAAACTGCAACACTTGTTAGGGATTGGCGGGATTACCATTTTTGTGGCCGCATGTTTCATCCTCCTTTATTAGCCAGTAATTGATTCCTCTTTTGCCTCTGTTTAAACAGGGACATCTATTCAACTTGTTGCTATTGCGACATTTTGCTTCGCTACACGAAACACTTTGCTTGATTTCAGTGCAACTGCACAAAACAAGATTGGATTTCCTATTCGTGTTGGCAGATTCGTATTTTATCTTGTCCGTCTCATGAAAGGTCAGTACAGGCCTTCATCCACATGATTGTGCATTGTGCTTTGAGATGTTGTGCTACTTGTATTGGTACTATTTTAAATAAATGTTGAATTGAAGCTATTGTATTGCTGTCTTTTCCCATTATGTAGTGAACAAAAATGGGACCAACCCAGACATGATGCTTGTTGCTTTGTTACAACAAACTCTGCATCACCCCCTTTATAAGTAGATGGAAGCACATACTGTTGTTGCGCCCACTTTCCCCTGGAACTGTTTATGCTTTTCGTTAATCTAATGCCGCTGGTAAAATTAAGCAATGCCACTCTCAGAATTAATTAACTACTGAATCTTAGTTCAAAACTGCAACACTTGTTAGGAATGGTACTATCCTGCTTTGTAGTTCTTTCACTACAAGAAATATGTCAACTAGTGACCTTATGTCAGTGACCCTGGAAGAATTGGTCATAGATCTATGACCATTTCAGACCAATTGGTCAAAAGCTGTTCGGGGGGCTCCAAACCCTAAACTATAACGACCATTTTGGTCAAAAAGGTCGTAATTTCCTTACACGAAATGGTCATAAAGCAGATAGCACAGGTCCGCTGCCTTATTTCTAGCTGATCATGACCAATATAGATGGTCATAACCTTGTAAATTGTGGTGGGTTGCTATGACTAGGCGCCACCTCATCAGTTTTGCCTATGTGTCATGTCCATGTGGCAGTTTTTGCCCTAGGTTGTGAAGCAACCTATATTTCTGTCATTCCCAAAATTCCCAAAAAAATCTCATAAATTCTTTGGGTCATATCTTCGTCAAATATGTAAAAAAACCTTCCTTGCCTAGTTCAAAAATAATTCAAAATATTCATTTTCCAATTCTGTTCAAAAAACACTTTGTGAAGGAAGTACCACTTTGGCATGTCCAAATGGTATCCATTTTCTACAGTGCTATCCTATGCCCAAATAACCATCCTCGACCAAATGCCAGCTCAATCCATTCATTATTTTGAGCCCAGCTTCAACATTTGTATTTATGTCCAGTGTGGTACTTTGCAAAGCAAGTACCACCTAGGCTCCTCCTTTTGAGCTGAAAATTTGTGAAGACGGTCTTCTTAGTAACTGATCATCCTCAGCCAAAACTCACGCCCATTAGCCATGTGCATTTCCCGTACCGCTAATCAAACAGTTGGCTGCTTATTCATGTTTGAGCATCGATCGGTCTCCTCGTGAGAATGTTATGTTGTGATTTTCTTCCTAGCACCTACCTGGGGAGTGCCCAACCCACTAGACATGCCTAGGCCACCCAGAACACATGGCAACGCCACGGTCACGCGGTGACCACGTGGCGGGCATGCGAGTTTACGCGCTCTAGAGTTGGGGCCCTCGGCCACCGTCCAAACCTCGACATATCGCCACCAAACCATGTATTTATGATTAAATAGGTACTTATGTAACTATAAATGATTTTTGGAAAAAATAAATAGCAAACTATGAGGCAGCTGCAGTTCAAATTTGACCCGCTTCCTGCTGAATCGGCGGGAATTTGTCTTTTTCACCAAAGGTGGATCAAAACTTTTTACACCCAACCATTTGGTCAATTGTGCATTAAATATGGCCTAGTATTTTAGACAAATGATTTGGTCCAATTTTGCAACAATTACTTGGGAGGTCCTTCACAAAAAGACCTCATTTGGGGCACTCGAAAAATGGAAAATGGTTTTTTCGTCCAAAGAAAATGAAAACTTCCTTAGGAAACATTGTTTGCCATTCCAATATGAACCCTTGTGCACAATATGAGATCATTTGAACAAACTATGCCATGAATGTGGCCAGAAAATTGATCATTTGGCTTGAAAGCCATTGATCTCCACACGTGATAGCTCATTTCTGAGAACACTTTTTTTAAATAATTGCCGTATTACAAGTTTGTTATTTTTCCTGGGAACTTGGCCACATATAATGACACAATGCGAAGGTTTCCAAATTTTTTGATTTTTTTTTGAATTTTTTATGCCCGTTTCGAAATGCGGTCAAAACAGCGGGGTTGACCGTTCCTAGCCAGTGGTTGAATCTTGGAAAAAATTTGTTGTTTCTCTGATTAAATAGATACTTACGTACCTAGAAATGATTTTTGGAAAAAATAAGAGCAAACTATGAGGCAACCGCAGTTCAAATTTGACCCGCTTCCAGCTCAATCAGCGGAAATTTGTCTTTTTCACCAGAGGTGGATCAATACTTTTTACACCCAACCATTTGGTCAATTGTGCATTAAATATGGCCTATTATTTTAGAAAAATGATTTGGTCCAATTTTGCAACAATTATTTGGTAGGTTCTTCACAAAAAACCTCATTTGGGGCACTCGAAAAATGAAAAATTGATTTTTCGTTATTCGAGGAATAACACTACTAATTATTTGGAAATTTAACAAACATTGTCATAAAAAGAGAAGGAAACTTACCATTAGGCGTCGTGGTGCTGCGTTGGAGCTCACGCTGCAATGGAGTTTCGCTGGGCGCCGTGGTGCTGCGTTGGTAGCGCCTATTCTTAATCAATTATGACTATTTTAGATGGTCATAAGCTTGCACTTTGTTTTGATTGGTCTATGGGCATGTCACGCGGATCAAGCATTAGAGACCGTCGGATACTACCAGATCCAACGGCCCACACCCCTCACCCTCTCCCCCACCCACACCCACCCGAAAACTGCTCCCCTCACGTACACCACATGCCGTTGAGGGCACTGACATGTGGGCCTAATTCCTCGTGGGCCCACATGTCAGTGGCCGAATACCACCCTCTCCCCCGCACACCACTCCTCCCCCTCTCCCCCTCTCCCCAGCACACCACTCCTCCCCACGACCCGCACCCGCACCCAAACCCCTCCCGTCGGACCCCTCTCCCCCGATTGGACCGCCGCCACCGCCACCTACGGCGGCCGATCCCGCTGCGACCTCCCCTTCCACCTCAAGCCGCTCCTCCCTCCTTCGTCGACGACCACCTGCTCCCACAACTCGCGCCCGCACGCCACCTCCCCTCCTCATCGCCTCGCTCCTCGCCTTCCCCGCCGACCACCCTCTCCGTGACCACCTCGTCGCCACCGCCCTCGCCTCCACGTTCTCCGTGCCGCTCTCCAACCGTACCTCTCCCTCTCTCCCATGGCGCCAAATTGAGCCGACGGGGTCAGTCCGCGGCCAGATCCGTCACGGCCACAGTGGGCCTTCTGGATTCGCGCCGTCGTCGAGCTGGATGCGCGCCTCGTCGCGCGGCCTCGTCTGCCTCCGCAGCTCACCCTCGCGTCTCCTCCATGGCGTCGGCTTCCAGATCCGCCCATGGGTTGGACATGGTGCTCCATCTCCATGGCGAGTTGGCTGCATCCCCACGTCTGCTTCCGCTCGGCCGATGATGCCATCTGCGCGTGCTTCTGCTGCTCATATAGGTGATGTGTCTTCTATCGATTTGCTCTTCTCCCCTCTACCTTACGTCATGTGTCTTCCCTCCTCACGCAGGTGCACGCACCACGGGCGCCCCGAATCAAGCAGGTGACGCGACGGCCCTCCCAGATCCATGATGAGCCGCATCTGGCTCCTCCTCGCGGCTGTCGGCCACGTCCTCGACACGGTTCTAGGTACTGACATTCCCCCCTCCCCGCACACATCCTCCACCTGCTCTTGCTTACTCTGATCCTCCCATTCCGCTTTTGGTTGGGGAGTTCCTGTATTGATCCATATGCATGCATTAATTTGTAGCTGTGCATGCGACGTGGAGCCTCATCTTTGAGCTGCTTGACCTCAAGGGCGAGGTGGACGACGATGCTCTGGTTCTTGTGTGATGTTGCCAACAGCAAGATGTAGCGAATAACTTGGTAATCATTACTCCAGTAGTGAATAGTCGATTAGTCGAGCGACTGCTAATCATCTGGTGGCCTTTGACTTGTGATTGTGGTGTTGTGCTCTAACCAGTGGCATGATTTACAAGCTATGGTAATTTTAGGTTTAGGGAAATATGTACTGTTGCTCCTGATCTAACCAATTGGCCACTATCCAGTTACCCTGGTATGTGTTTGGATGTGTTTATGTGGATTTAGTCTAATCTGTCTCCTCCTGTTGATCTACTGGTCCATGCTCTAGTTCTAATTCATGCCTATGAACTGGTTACTATGGATTTGGTGCTGCTCTAGCTTCTTTGTGCATATACATGTGCAGTCGGTAACTAGTGCAGTCCAAGCCTTCTAAAATGATTGCCTTTACTGTCCATGTCTGTTAGTTCCATGATCAAATCTATTCTGTTATGTTCATGTCTGTTAGTTCCATGATCAACTTGTATATGCAGTCCAAGCCTTCTAAAATGATTGCCTTTACTGTCCATGTCTTGATGTGATTTGTTCTTAAAATGGTTTGCTAGATAGATCCAAACTGTGGTTTTGTGTACAATAGTTTTGCATTGTATGGGCTAAATTCTGTTGTCCATCAGCATGTTTGACTTGTCATTTATGTGGAAGTTTGATGGTGACATTATAAGTTGTGTATGCAATGATACCTGGAAGGCTGCACTGCTTAACCAGCTTGCTGTTAGAATTTTTTTAGTCATAAATTTTTCCTTAATTCAACTCGTTTAAGATTTGTGCTAGTATGTGACCTGCCTATAGATATGAGTTACATCCCAGCCATTTTAACTATGATTGGTATTATTACTTCAGATTTGACGGTGAAAGTGCATTTGTTAACTGTATTCTAATGCTCTCATATGTAAGAAATGCATGGGTTAACTCATCTTTATTGATCAATCCTCTCTTTTAATTAATAATGTATGCATGCCTTGTATGTTCTGTGTTCTTTACTATACTGTTTTGGCCTCAGGCAATTAAATATTGTATCTATTTTTATTGTGATATGCAACTCTTCAAAAAAAGAAACTGTATTATGGAATTACTCATCTGCATGGAATTTCTATGTATTCTAGTAGTTTATTTTTGATCCTTTATTGATGTATTATGGAACTTGACCCTAACTTACTGTACATTGTAAGCTTAGGCTGTTCAGGTGTGCACATGGTTGAGAATCCATCGATTCACTCAGCACGATCATTCTCAGCCACAAGTATCAATCACTCTTCTGATTAGTATTTCAGTCACGGTGCTGTACCTACACAGCTTTGCTGATTGATAGCCCTGTTGTTCCTACACAAGCTAGCAGTGGACTAACAATTTGTACTGAATTAATTGATGTACCTAGAGGAAATAAACAGTAAACTAGAGACCCAGATCATTGTTGGGAATGATGGTGATTGTCGCTGTGTGAGTACAGTTTCTTATTGCCTTGTGTCAATCAACCCACTGATCTGAAGTCAGTCCTTAATGTGTGGATGGTTGTGTTCTTTTGCAGGTTGTTGGCACCAAGGTACTGCTACTACTATAGTGATGCAGCTGTTGTTCCTTTCAGGTACTGCTACTGCTGTTGTTTCTTTCAGTATGGTTGCTGCTGTTGCTTCTTAGTATGGCTGCTGTTGTTGCTTCTCAATAATGTTCCTGCTGTTGCTTCTCCGTTCAAGTCAAAACTGATGTTGTTGTTGCTTCTTAGTACTGTTGTTGTTTCCCTCCTGCTGTTTCAAATTGTTGTTACTGCTGTTTCCTTCCTACTATTGTTCCAGTCAACTGCTGCTTCCCTCCTGCTGTTTCAAATTGCTGCTACTGCTGTTTAAGTCAAAACATAGAGTCCCTATAGCTTTTCTCAACCCCTAAATTGCTGCTGCTGTTTCAAATTGCTCAATTATTTGAATTGTTGCTGCTGCTATCTCATTTTAACTAGCTGGAGGACAAAAGGCATGGTACTAGCTGAACTTGTGTCTTCATTCTAATCTAAATAACTGTCATTTTTTTATGGTCTCTTCTTGGTATATTGGTTCCAGTGTTACTAATTCTTCTCTGCTGATTTTTTAAGGCTAATTCTTCTATGCTGATACATGTAACAGGGCAACCGTGGAAGGCATATCACCGTTCTGACAAGAGCAAGTGCCGTTTACGATCGCTATCAAAAGAGCTCCATGCTGAAGAACATAGCTCGTAACCGTGATTGCCATACTTTTAGAGCTTGTACCTAGTTATTACACTTGTAGAGCTTGTATATGTTGGAGCTTGGTTACGGTGCGTAAATCTTGGTTACGTGTAGAGCTTGTAGATCTTGTAAAGTACTTTATATGTTAGAGCTTATTACCTGTTATTTGTACAGCAAGAGCCCTGTACTGAATCGGAAGTATTACATGTGTTTTTTGTTTGTGCCAATTTAAATACTGGTTATTTATTTACTATTAAATTGAAATATGAAGAATATGACCTTGCTAGCTGGGACCCACTTACCAGAACCTGACAACTGGGACCCATCTGACTAGTGGACCCTTCTTTTGGGTAAAAAGAAAAACTAAATTTTTTTAGACAAAAAGGCCACAACCCAACAATAAAAAAGGTTGCAATGTTGGACTTGGCCCATGAAGCCGATCAAAAATTGATATAAAAAATATATAAAAAGGCCGAATTGTTTGGCTAGGCCCATGTAGAAAATCGAATTGGACCGGGCCGATTCCTGTGCCACATCAGATTGCCACGTCGGATGCCTACGTGGCCTGGGGAGGCTGCTAGTGACCAAAACAAAATAGTAGGCATATTTTGGTCGTAAACGTCTACGACCTTCTCACAAAGAAGGTCGTTAATTTCAGTTTACGACCGCCAGCTTTTGACCTTCTGTTTTTGGTTAAAAAAGGTCGCAAATGAAAAACAATGACCTTTCAGTGACCAATAGTCAAGGTCACAAGTTGACATATTTCTTGTAGTGTTTCTACATGTTTAACCAACGTATTGTTAAGATAATGTCTCTGTTAAAATGAATCAGTTGGATTGTTTTAGCAATGGTACTTTTCTGCTTTGTCGTTCTTTATACATGTTGAAACAAGGCATTGTTAAGATAACATCTCGGTTAATATGAATGAATCACACTGATGGAGAATTGCTACTCTCGTACTTTGTTTCCCATTAAGATAAAGTAGATCAGTAGATGCTTTTCTTCTGGGAGTACAAGTCATCAACCGTTATTTCTCAGTAATTGTTTCCCTTTTACCTATTGTTGCTTACAAGGATATCAAAATTAAAGCTCGATTTTATTCCGACTTCGATTTTAGTTGAACTGCACAAAAGGAGCCAATGTGTCCAAGGCAAACTGCTGCATTATTGGGTCCAGTTGGTCGTTCCACTTTGCAGAAAGAAGCAGTCACTGTTTGCGCTACATTACAGAAGGAATGACCGAGAAGCTTTACAGAGTATTATTAGACACCGGTGACATGACTAGTCTGCAGAGACCATTGGCAATTTAACAACGCATGGAGTGCCCTGGGCAAAAAGTGCCCAAACAAGTACAAGAAGCTACGACAGGACTCCACGATCATAGGCATTACATACTTTGAATGGGAAAAGCTTGTCAAGGTTTAATCATTGATGTTAGCAAGATGACGTTAGTTTAATATATTGGAATTGGAAAACCTTGTCAAAATTGGCTCACTGATGTTAGCCAGAAGACATGCATTTGATATTTTTGAGTGGGACGCCCTTGCTGTGAGCAGCGTCGAGTGTTTTTCCTATTCCTGTGTTCAATTTAGAAGTAAATAGTTACTCTGCTGAGATATTCCTGTGTTAAGAGTTTGTTCTGAATATTTTCTATGTAATGCCAGGCCTCGTGTTTGATTGCAAAGTTGAGCTTGGAATGTTGTGGCATGCGGCATCACGAGCTGTTCACCGTGCCTCCTGAGAATAATGCTTCGTATTATTTTGCATGTCGATCTAATGCCAGTGATTTGCTTGTTAAGAAGATCATCCTCTTTTGTTGTTTCCGTGCTTAAGAAGTTCATCGTCTGATGTTTCATTCATAGCCTATACGACAAGTCGGGTAGGTTAGACGTGAAACCATATGATCTTCCGACCAACTCATGATATTAGGCCATGATTGGATCGTCGTTTTCCAACCAAAACCGTTTGTGAAACTGACGCTTGTAAATTAAAGCAGATGGTATCGGGCGAAGGCGCTTGGTTGGTCGATTTCGACTAGTAAAATATCGGAAGTACTTCACACACGATAAAAACGCTGAACGACACTCGGACGATTGCTAATCCAGCCGTTAGCTGCTGTTTCAGCCTTGCCCATGGATGGCATGATACGCACGTCGTGCATGTATCGTCTGGTAATGTCGTCCATATAGCAGTGCTCGTAAAATATACACTGGTCTCTCAAATTACACGCGTAACCCGCCGGTTTTACTTACAGACCTCGGGCCCTCGGTTTCATTACGCCTGTATTTTACGCGTTGTTTCCGATGACGAGTAAATTACACTTGTATGTTAATACAGGTTTGAAATAAACCAGAGCTCCCAAGCGCGGCCTTACCGTTTCATGCCGTCTCAGTTTCTCGAAGGTGCTCATAGGTGTCCGATGATCCTGGCTTCCTGAATGAGCAGCGGGCGCTGTATCAGACCATCCGTAGGGCCCGCGAGGCCCTCTCCGTTGTCCTTCGAGTTGTTGCGCTCGCCGTGGCGCCGAGCATTGTTAACATCGTCAACGAACATGAGGATTCAGGAGATGACTTTATTTTGACTGGATGACACTAGGGACCCACTAGGGCCATAGCCGTACGTACGCAAGTGCCTCCTTATTATGTACAACTATATTTTTTTGCTTTCTCCTGGTTTCCTGACATCACGGTCCCACACCATTGTCAACCTATGTAGTCAATATAAACGAGAGAATTGCACAAGGTGCGGCCGACAGCTGGGACCAAGCAGCTCGAGCAGTATTTGTGTTTTTGAGGCGTGAGCACTGCAGAGTTTTTCTTGGCGATGATTTCGTTGTTGTTCAGAGGAGAGCAGGGTATTAACTGGGCGGGCTGTGGCCCGTCTAGCCCAGGCCAGATATCCAGCCCAGATACTAATTTTTTCAAGATGAAAATGGCTAGCCCAGCTATACGTCTTTTTGAGGAATACCCAGGCAAGGTCAACTTGTTATTCTCCGCCCCGCTGGGCTGCAAATCTTTCCTAGGAGGGATGCATTAGGCTTAACAGGAAAATGGGCTTTAAAAAATAATAAATGGGATGTAATTATAAAAACTGGGCAGTAACTATAAAAAAATGCACCAAACACGAAATTAGTTTATAAAATATTATTTATGGATTTTGAAAATCTTAAATTTTCATTGTTGCGCGCGCAATGTTTCGTTGGATTTTTACGTAATACAAATTTATATTTAATCTGACTAGAAATTTCGGGATAAAAATATTTCGGATCCCATCAAAATGTGGGAAATTTTATTGAATTCTGTCTTCAACGGTTGGTTGAAATTATTAATCGTTGTCCTAGCTAGAAAATGGGCTGTACTTTTAACAAACTGTAAATGGGCTGTTGTAAATTCCATTAGAATTCAAAAATGGGCTGTACATTCTTACAAAACGCAAATGGGCTATAAGTTCTCTGCCACACACTTGTGGGCCTACTAAGTGACGCGTCCCCTAAAAAAATAAGTTGACGCGTATGCAAGGCTTTGTCAACTTATTATAGTCAACACACGGTTCTAGCAGCAGTGGCCGTTGGATGTCTATCCAACGGATGTCGTGCTTCTTCTTCAATCTCGGATATTCTTAGCTTCGGCCGCCCAAAAAATGATTCCTCCCCCTGACATCTGGGGCGCACCGTTTCGGAGGCTGACCTGTGGGCCTACTAAGTTGGAGCGTACCAAGGGCTTTGTCAACTTAGTCAATATAAACGATTCTAGCTTCAGTGACCGTACGATGTCCATCCAACGGCCGTAGTGCTTCTTCAACCTCTGGTCTTCTTGGTCCAGCCGCCCAAAGCAGCGCCGGTCGTGCCGCCTGCTCCTGCCTCCCGTGGCCGGCTGTGCTGCCGCGGAGGCCTCACCGCCCCCATACTACTCCCACCGCTGGCCAGGCCATCCCTCCACTCACCCACACCCCCTGTTATTCTGCGGCGACGGCAGCCTCACACCGCAGCCGAACCAGTGAACCCTCGTACTCCTCTCCGCGCGGGCTTCCACTGCTGCGTCTTCCCCGGCTCCGCGTCGTCCCCTTCCTAGGCCTCGCCGTCGTCCACCGCCCTGGTGCTCTCGGCGCGGCGTGGTCAACGTGGTCAACGACCGACTTCCATCGGAAGAGTACTGTACGTGGAGAGGCTGACAGCTGGGTCCACGGCGGCCGCAAGGAAGTGCCTCCTTATTACGCGCAAAATAATTATTCCTCCACCTGACAGCGGGGACCCACCGGACGGGCCACCTTATTTCGCGAAAAAAACGTTTCCCCCCTGACTGCTGGGACCCACCGGACGGGCCACCGTATTTCGCGAAAAAAACGTTCCCCCCGCTGTCAGCTCGGACCCACCGGAAGTGCCTCCTTATTACGCACAAAAAAATGAATACTCCCCCTGCTAGCTGGGACCCACCTTGGTGGGAGGCTGACTTGTGGGCCTACTAAGTTGACGGGGACGGAGGGCTTTGTCAACTTAGTCAATATGAACGATTCTAGCTCCAGTGACCGTACGATGTCCATCCAACGGCCGTAGTGCTTCTTCAACCTCTGGTCTTCTTGCTCCAGCCGCCCAAAGCAGCGCCGGTCGTGCCGCCTGCTCCTGCCTCCCGTGGCCGGCTGTGCTGCCGCGGAGGCCTCACCGCCCCCTACTATTCCCACCGCTGGCCAGGCCCTGCGGCGACGGCAGCCTCACACCGCAGCCGAACGAGTGAACCCTCATACTCCTCTCCGCGTGGGCATCCACTGCCGCGTCTTCACCGGCTCCGCGTCGTCCCCTTCCTAGGCCTCGCCGTCGTCCACCGCCCTGGTGCTCTCGGCGCGGCGTGGTCAACGTGGTCAAGGAACGACTTCCATCGGACGTGGACTGTACGTGGAGAGGCTGACAGCTGGGTCCACGGCGGCAGCAAGGAAGTGCCTCCTTATTACGCGGAAAATAATGATTCCTCCACCTGACAGCAGGGACCCACCGGACGGGCCACCGTATTTCGCGAAAAAAACGTTTCCCCCTGACTGCTGGGACCCACCAGCTACACCTTCGCACGCAAGGAAGTGCGTCCGGGCAAAAAAAACGATTCGCCCCCTGACTGCTGGGACCCACCAGCTACATCTTCGCACGCAAGGAAGTGCGTCCGGGCAAAAAAAACCAAAACGATTCGCCCCCCTGACTGCTGGGACCCACCAGCTACATCTTCGCAGGCAAGGAAGTGCCTGACAGTCGGGACCCACCTGGTCGAAGCGTACGTAGCGTTGTCATTCTGGTCGCGAACGTGTACGTACATATATACTGGTCGATGTAGAGGCGCGCACGTGTCGTAGTAGAGGCGCGCACGTAGCATGTACACGTACGTACAGCGGCCAGGGTGCAAGAAAGAAAATACGGCCACGTACGTACATACGGGCAGGGTCTCGAACGCCTACTCGCGCATACGTACGGCGAGGGCTCGTGTACATGGCTGGGTCGGAACGGAGAAACAGCGTCGTCGTCGTGTTCATGGGGAGGCAACGGAATGCGTCGTGTTCATGGGGAGGCAACGGAATGCGTCGTGTTCATGGGGAGGGGTGTGGCGTACCGCAAAACGGAGGAAACGGACCTCCTACGGTCGAAACGGGGGTCCTGTTGATCGGGAGGAGTGTGGCGTACCGCAAAACGGAGGAAACGGACCTCCTACGGTCGAAACGGGGGTCCTGTTGATCGGGAGGGGTGTGGCGTACCGCAAAACGGAGGAAACGGACCTCCTACGGTCGAAACGGGGGTCCTGTTGATCGGGAGGGGTGTGGCGTACCGCAAAATGGACGAAACGGACCTCCTACGGTCGAAACGGGGGTCCTGTTGATCGGGAGGGGTGTGGCGTACCGCAAAACGGACGAAACGGACCTCCTACGGTCGAAACGGGGGTCCTGTTCATCGGGAGGGGTGTGGCGTACCGCAAAACGGGACTCCACGGGATACTGTTCATCTCCACCGTCGACCTCCTCCAGCCTCCACGGCTACCGTCGACCTCCTCCAGCCTCCACGGGCTCCTGTTCATCCAGCCTCCACCGCGCGCTACTCCACCGGCTACTGTTCAACCACCCCTCCACGGGCACCCCTCCACCGTCTACTGTTCATCCAGCCCTCCACACCACGGGGTCCTGTTCAACCACCCCTCCACGGGCACCCCTCCACCGTCTACTGTTCATCCAGCCCTCCACCACACCACGGGGTCCTGTTCATCCAGAGGCAACGCCACCGCTCACTGTTCATCCACCCCCCCCCCCCCGCAACGCTCACTGTTCATCCAATCGATCGGCTTCAGTTAGCAGCAGTAGCGAAGGAATCGCTCGATCGGGTTCAGTTAACAGCCATCGATCGATCGCTCGGGTTCAGTAACGCGTAGCCTGCAGTGCAATCGCTCGGGTTCAGTTAGAGCCCAACGCCTCCCTCGGGTTCAGTTAGAGCCAACGCCTCGCACACACGCGCGTACGTGTACGAGAGAAACGCGCATCGCTCGGCCCCCGACCTCCCACCGTAACCGGGAACTCCCCGAAATTTCCTCCCCCCTCGCTTCTACCACGGTTTTTTCCGTCATGGACGGCCCAAAGAATGTCATGCATCTGCGTCTCCGGCCCGCCCAGGACGAAAAGCCCATTTTTTGTCATGATATTTTGTCATAGAAGTAGGAGCCCACCACATCTATGATGATACCGGGTTTTGTCACAATTATCATCATAGAAGTGTCATATGTATGACAGAATAAATTTTCGTTCGGCCCAAAATGTCACGGATGTGTCTTTTTTTGTAGTGATATGTATAATAGCATGGGTTCGCCGACGTTCGGTGCAGCCAGGATTGGGTTGCTCGCTAAAAGAACCTTTATTTCTTCCAGTCCGGCCGTTGCCGCATCCGTCCACTCGAAGTGGTTGGTGTGTCGGAGAAGGCAATAGAGTGGCAGTGCTTTTTCACCTAGTCTGGAGATAAAGCGGCTTAAAGCTGCCACACATCCGGCTAGTTTTTGGACCCATTTTAGGTCTGCTGGCGTAGCCAATTTTGACAAAGCTCGGATTATGGCCGAGTTTGCTTCAATTCCTCTATTGGAAACGATGAAGCCCAGCAGTTTTCCAGCGGGAACACCGAAAACACACTTTTGTGGATTGAGCTTGATGTCAATTGTACGGAGGTTGTCGAATGTGAGACGCAGATCATCTATCAATGACTCAACGTGCCTAGTTTTGATGACGACGTCATCCACATATGCTTCAACTGTCTTGCCGATCTGTTTCTCCAGGCATGTTTGAATCATGCGTTTGTAGGTGGCCCCGGCATTTTTTAGCCCGAAGGGCATAGTGTTGAAGCAAAATGGCCTGTATGGCGTAATGAATGCCGTTGCGGCTTGGTCGGACTCCTTCATTTTGATTTGATGGTATCCGGAGTATGCGTCGAGGAAACACAATGAGTCGTGTCCTACGGTAGCATCAATAATCTGATCGATGCGAGGGAGGGAGGGGGAAGGGATCCTTAGGGTAGGCCTTGTTGAGGTCCTTGAAATCGGCGCATAGGCGCCAGGATTTATCCTTCTTTGGCACCATCACCGGGTTTGCTAGCCAGTCCGGATGTTTTATTTCTCTCATGAATCCGGCCTCGATTAACTTGGCTAGCTCCTCCCCCATGGCTTGTCGTTTGGGTTCGGAAAAGCACCGCAGTGTTTGCTTGACCGGTTTATATCCCTTCAGTATGTTGAGGCTGTGTTCGGCCAACCTGCGTGGGATTCCTGGCATATCAGAAGGGTGCCAGGCGAATATGTCCCAGTTCTCGCGCAAGAACTCTCGTAGTGCGGCGTCAACCATTGGGTGAGCTGTGCCCCGATGGATGTTGTGTTCTTGGGGTCCGTCGGGGTGGACTTGAAATTTGACTATTTCATCTGCTGGTTTAAAGGAGGTGGATTTGGGTCGCTTGTCCAGGATTACGTCATCCCTATCCACAATGGAGCGCAACGCGGTTAGCTCTTCGGCCGCGAGGGCTTCAGACAGTGTCGCGACGGCCAGGGATGCGGTTTTGTTTTCGGCGCGGAGTGCTATGTCCAGATCACTGGCAAGAGTGATGATAACATTGGGCCCAGGCATCTTGAGCTTCATGTACCCGTAATGAGGTATAGCTTGGAAGCGTGTAAATGCATCTCGCCCCAATAGGGCATGATATCTGTTGTTGTAAGGGGCCACTTGGAAGGTTATCTATTTGGACTGATAATTCTCCGGCGTGCCGAATACCACGTCAAGTGTGATTTTTCCCGCACATCGCGCCTCCCGACTGGGAATGATTCCTTGGAAGGTCATGCTGCTTTGCATGATGCGGCTCCTGTCTATTTTACATTTTGTTGAGTGTATCCTCGTAGATGAGGTTTAGTCCGCTGCCGCCGTCCATGAGCACTTTGGTGAGCCAAAAACCGTCCACAATTGGATTGAGGACCAAGGTGGCCGGTGCCCGGACTGTCCGGAATTTTGGTTCGTCACTGCCATTGAAAGTTATGGCCGTGTCGTTCTAAGGGTTTGTTGCCTTGACTTGGCAGAATTCGGCGAGGTCGCGGAGGGCCCTTTTGCGCCGATTGTTTGAGGCAAAAGTCTCGAAGACCGTCAATACGCTGAGGTCGTCGTCTTCCGGGGGGTGTTGCTCTGGGGTATTTTTGTTGAGGATATCCTCGCCGCTCTTGGCCACTTGCCGGAGTATCCAACATGCTCTAAGGCTGTAGGTTGGTATGGTATCCGGTGTTGAGTGTATTTTGCATAGCCTATCGAGCCACCCCTCCATAACGGTTCCGCGCCCCGTAATATGCTTAGATTTCTTTACTATTAGTTCAGGTGCCCCACGAGGGTGCATCCTTTTTGCCTGGACGAAGGGTTGAGTGGAAACCGCTGGTTCCCATAGAGCTGCCTGAGTTTTCTAGGCACTTTCCATTGCACAGTACTTCTGTACGATGGTTTCCAAGTCAGTGAAGTGTAATACGCGACGGCGGTTGATGGCGTTGAGGATTCCTACGTCCGTGCAATTATTGCAGAATGCTGAGATCGCGTATTTGTTGCGGCAATCTTTAATCTTGTCTTTGACAAGGAGGAATCTGGCCCAAAAGTGATGGACTATTTCCTGAGACTACTGCCGTATGTACATGAGATCGCGTATATCTAGGTGGGTTGGTGGCTTTAAATCCGAACCCTGACCCAATTTGTGATCCGGAGTTTGAGAAATCTCCGAGCTTAATGGTTCGGGCTCCGGGATAACAACTGATTTTTCAGGCCCATCATCCAATTCTAGGTTCGGAGGACAGGCCACGTCGTTCCGCGGACAGGTATCCGGCTCTTCGAGCTCGGAAATCCGAACATAGTTCATCCTCAATATAGAGGAAGAGTTGTCGTTTTGCTCCTCTACTACCGCTATCTGATGGGTGACCAGTGGAGATTTGATTTCTCTCTGATCGGGTTGAAGCCCAATCCGATCGTAGTCTGTAGCGACCCCCAAGGCGGCGATGCGATCTAGGAGTTCGTTTAATGATGACAACTCCGTCAGATCCATCAGTTTGGAGTATTCGGAGTCAACACAGAGGTGATTTTTGATGACCCGAGAAGTCATCATCGGCTTGACGACCGTACGGGCGGTCATGGTAAAGCTGCCCAGCCGGAGGGTTTGGCCTGAGGCCAGGGCTCCTTTGGAGGTGATACCGTCCTTGATAACAAGGCGAGCCATCAATCCTGTCTTCGACATCACAGCGGAACTCTCAATGAAAGCACCAATGTCGGTGTCAAAACCGGCGGATCTCGGGTAGGGGGTCCCGAACTGTGCGTCTAAGGTCGATGGTAACAGGAGATAGGGGACACGATGTTTACCCAGGTTCGGGCCCTCTCTATGGACGTAATACCCTACTTCCTGCTTGATTGATCTTGATGAATATGAGTATTACAAGAGTTGATCTACCACTAGATCGTAATGGCTAAAACCCTAGAAGTCTAGCATGTATGATTTGATTTCCCCTATGGACTAAACCCTCTGGTTTATATAGACACCGGAGGGGACTAGGGTTGTACAAAGTCGGTTACATAGAAAGGAATCTTCAAATCCGAGCGCCAAGCTTGCCATCCACGCCATGGAGAGTCCCATCCGGACACGGGTGAGAGTCTTCGGTCTTGTATCTTCACAGCCCATCAGTCCGGCCCATGTCCAATAGGCTGGACGCCCGAGGACCCCTTAATCCTGGACTCCCTCACTCCCCGCCCGGGGGCAGGTTATCCCTACACAAAAATCCGGCGAGAGGGTTGTATTCATCCCTCACTTCCTCCGCGGGCTAGGGTTCGCTCTTCACCCTTTCGTTCGTGGCCTCATGTTCTATTATGGGCTGGATTTTCACGATCTAGCTCTAGACTCCTTTCTTCACATCTCGGCATTTATCGTCATGTGCGAGGCTTTTCTCTGCATCCCTCCACGCTTCGGCCTATGGCTCAAGACCTTCAATGTGAAGCCGAAGATAGTAGATGGGGAGCAGGCAGAGTGCGGCGGTGCTATGGTGAGCAAGCTCACCAATACTATCTGGCCGAAAGGCACCATCACGGAAACCTCGAACTTATGGCAGCGCGAGTGGGTCTATATCACCGAACCCCGTGGTACCAAATGGGTGGCCACACCTGCGTTCCGATCTGGCCCTCCATTGCGACTCGCGTCGTGGATCAACCAGGGGCTAGACTGGGGATCAACTGATGAAGTGCAGACGCTGCAAAGCCGCATCTAGAGCATCCTCGAAAAGGACACCGGCCTCATCAACGTGATCCAGGTAATGCTAGTCCGTCGGATCCTCCCGTGCCAGCGACGGCCTCTTCGCATGTGGGAGTTCAATCCGGAAGGACCGCGGACCCTCCAGCAATTCTTTGCTACAATGCACAAAGGGATGTGGAAACTATTCTTCAAGACTCGAAAACAGTGGCCGGATACAACCGAGGACATCGGCCTTGACACCAACCATCCAGATACCCCGGTAAGCACCCATTTTCGGAATGCAACTTGGTTGATTATCCCATAGCGATGCACTGAGAAACCTATCTTTGACCAGGGCTGGATAAAGAAGGCGGAACGAATTAGGTGTTCAGCTCCACTTCCCGAAAGCTCAACTGATACTGTGCTGATGAGGATGCTGGCCCCGGCGCCGTATCAAGTCCCGGCGAAGGAGGACAAGAAGAAAAGCAAAAAGGCCGAAGGTGGCCTCCACTCTAAAGGTATATTGGACGCTACGTCCGGGGAGACTCAAGTTCCCTCTTCTGAAGACGATGCGGAAGGAGAAGGCGATATCCCTTCTCCCCTTGGGAGGAAGAGAACTGCCTCCGCAGACTTGGAGGCGGAGGCATCCAAGAGAGGGAAGATATCCCTGTAAGATGGTTTGGGTTCGGAAGCCGATGTCGTCGCAAAGTACCTTCGTAAGGACAAGCCCTTCGCCGAATCGGAAGTGAACAAGGTTGCTCTAGACATATCCCGTTCTTTTTGGGTTGCAGGGATACCATTCAAACTATATGTTTGCAGTCCGGCTCGCTGTCTTCCTTCACAGTCCTCCTCATCGGGGGACTTGCCTCTGGAGATGATGGAAAGCGAGACGCCTCCACCAGCTTCCTCGCCCCTAAGGGCGGACGACCCCGAGGTGTCGTCCCAGAGGATCTCCCATGACCATCCAACGGCGCGGGGGACAATGAAGACAGCGCCCGAAGGTGATACTTCAGTCGTCAAGGGTCCAGGGGGCGCAGCCTCCACGGGGACCAACAATGAGGGCCATGAACTATCCGGTCTACAGCCGAAGACGACTCTAGGGTCGAGTAAGCATATCCCTTGGAAGGGAGTTCGTACTCCCGCAGCAGCCTCCAGGGATCCGGAGGTGCCGGATACTCTGATGGGCGCGTGGCAAAGTGCGTCCATCTCAGAGGAACATCGTACCTTAATGGGTACGGTAGTTGGAAGGATTCTGTCTGCCAAAAGCGGATTGAATGAAGCCTTCACAGGCCTGCTAAGAGGCTTCGAGGTATGCAATGTAATATTTTAACCACTCTTTACATGCAGAATTCACCTGTGTATGGGTAGTAGCCCTTGAGACTCTGGTCGGCTTCCACAGGGAGGCGATCAAAGGATCAAAAAGATATGCTCAGGAAGTGACATATTTAATTTGAAAACAGGCTGCTACGTCAATGGCGACCGTCCAAGCTGCGGAAGTTGCAGATCTGAAGCATAAACTTGAGATAGCCGAAGAGGACATTACTCTTATTAACAGGAGGCTCGGCGAGGCACAAGGTATGTTTTGGGACAGCCCGCTTATGCGTGTATAATGATATGAGCATGAAGCTGAAAGTTATACACTGTGACATGCATAATTGTAGATGGTGCAGCCGCGGTTGAGACCCTTCGGGCCGAGCTTGCCCGTGCTAAGGAGCAAGCCAGAGTGAGTAATGCGGCTGCCGAGAAGGCAGCTGCTGGTTTAAAGGCCGAATAGGCCATTCGGTGCCAGTGCGAGGAGAGAATATCTACCATAGAGCGAGAGCTGAAGGATGCCACTGACAAATGCCAATCACTCGAGGAGGATAACAAAGCCAAGGCAGCCGAACTCGACAAGGCCTTGCAAGAGGCGAGAGAGGTACGGTCCGAGTCTAGAGTGGCTCGGGAAGAGATCCGGCAAGCTGGGGAGATAGCGGCTGGTAAGCCCTTTCTTTTACAGACTAAGTTTGGTGACCCGAAGTATGCTCAGCTTAATCAATTGTGGAGTTCTCCAGACGCGTTCTTGGACCTGCCGAAGAGTGTCTCTGATGCAGCGCAGTTTTTCCAAGCGCAGGAAGGACGCGCTGCGGAGAAGCTTTTCTGGTCACAATTCAACGTGCCAAGGCGTCCGTCGTTGCTGAACGAGCAGATGGCCCAGTGGGCCGAGCTCCATAAGATGTCCAGAGCTGACATGAAGGGACGGCTCGAACTTAAGCTCCATGGCCTGGGCACTGCCGCCGCTGCAGCTGGCGGGCGCCGCAGAAGCGGAGGGCATGTACCTTAACGGCTCGCCGCTGTCGGCGAGCATATCGTGTTGGCGCTCGTAGATCCCCATGGGCGCCGAGGGCGTGTACGGGCCGACGGGAGCCGCTGATCCGCTGCTCTTGGTCAACAAAATCCAGCACGGGGAGGGGAGGGGAAGGGATTGATTACATCGAGAGAGAGGACATTCTCATAAGCAAGGGCGACTCCCCCTCCCCCTCCCCGTCGCCCGGCGTGCGCCACTCCGGCGCCGGCGTCCACCGCTTCCCGCCGACGGTCGCTCCGACCCCGGCGGCCACCTCCCTTCCCCCTGTGCGACAGTTCTGCGTGACCATGGCTGGCAGCCCAGCCTCGGTCTCTCAGTGTTTCCCCGGAGCACGGAGAGGCCTGTGGTCTCCGGTCTCGGGCTCTCAGAGAGCTCGGGCGCGGCAGCTTCCGTGGGGGCTGCGTCCGCGGAGGTGGACGGTGCTCCCTGCCCCGAGGCGCCGTTCGTGCATCCTAGGCCTTCTAGGTGCGAGCTTTGGCGCTGGCGGCAGGCTGAGAGAGAGAGCGCTCCTCATGGCGCCCCGGCTCCTGCGCGGCAGGAGGTCTCGCCGGACATGGAAGGCAAGTGCTTCCTGTGTCTCAAAGAGGAACACTTCAAGAACGACTGCACCAACCCTATGGTCTGCTTCAGGTGCGGTATGGAGGGGCACCCGTCCAAGGAGTGCAAGCGGCCGCGCAACCCCTCGTCAGAGGATGAGTTACGGTGGCATGCTCTGGCCAAGGTGGCCCGGCGTGAGCAGCTCGCTCTGAGAGAGAGGGCCTCAGAAGTCAGGTCTCAGACTCCCCCGCCACCACCACCCCGTTCTGCCAGGGACTTCGCGCTGGTCTGGCCTCGCCTCTCACCGTCTGGTCCCTCGCAGGCTGCGCCCATGGAGGAGGGGCCGGACCCTACGGAGCTCTGTGTCATGAGACGTGGCCAGTCCATGGCGGATCTGGAGGAGAGGTTGAGGTTCGCCATGGTGGCTTTTGTGGCCGGCGCACGCCACGATGTGCTGCCGGAGTTCGTGCTGCAGGCCCTGGAGGAGAAACTGGACATACAGCCACAGTGGGTCTCTGTCCGTCGTTTCAGGCCAGAGGACTTCCTCGTTGTCTTTGCCAGTGCGGAGATCAGGAACAGAGTAAGCTCGAGGCCGTCCCTCGAGCACCGTGGGGTGAAGCTGTTCTTTAGGCAATGGACGCGGCAGGCGCAGGCCGTGCACTCGATTCTGAGTCAGAGAGTGTCATTGGTGCTTGAAGGCATTCCGCCTCATGCTTGGGAGAGGGAGACTGCCCAGGATTTGCTGGGTTCATCGTGCCTGGTTGATACAATCGCACCAGATACGAGTTAGGAGAGATCTATCTGCATTCAGGCTCACGGAATGGACAGCGAGCTATGATAACATCCCGACGCTCCGGTGGTTGGCGATTCCTGAGCTGGGTCTGGTGGCACCCCTGTTCAAACCCACGATGCTTCAATACAAGGTGCTGATTCACATTGAGGAGGTTAGAGATTTCGGAGAGTTCATGGAGCCGCCATGGACCGCTGCGGTGTCTTCGGACAGCGGGCAGAGTGGCCTCCCTCCTTCCGAGGGCAGCAGCGGTGGTAGCGGCACGGGAGCCGCGCCCATCCGTCCCTGCTGGCTGTTCAGCGCAAGGGACTCGCGCGGTGGTGGTGCTGTTGGTTCTTCTCGGGGGCACGGTGGCGCGGGGGAGCCTCTAGCAGCGGCGCTGGCGACCGCAGATTGGGAGGTGCCGCCCATGGAGCCGAGATCGTGGGTGGCGTCAGCGGGGCCACCACGACTTGCAAAGGAGAGGATTGCTGTCAGGCATTCTGCTTTTGACCGCTTGACCATGCCAGTTGGACCAACAGAAGGATCGAGAAGTGATATTTCAAATCGCGAGGCCGCGCAGCCCGTGCAGGCAATGATTGAGGCGTCGGATGGGATTCTCATGGAGAGGCAGCGGGCGGGGCAGGCTGGGGGGACCCCACCGCGTAGCCCCACCATACTGCGTCGACCGGAGGGCTTGCTCTCCCCTCGGGTTCCCCCCCACGCAGGATGGAGACAGCGACGGAGCACAAGGCACCAGGGGTCCCACCTTGCAGATCGGGCCATTCCACGGCTCGGCCGCACACCGGGCCCGCGCCAACGGACCAAGCCGCGGCTGTCGACGAATCAGCAAACGCGGGGACTCGGGCGGGTGGGGGCCACCTCTTCTGGGCGGTGCCCCGCCTGTATCGGATCCGCTGCCTACCCCGCCCAGCCAACTAATGATTACTAACCACCACGCGACAAACGGTGAGCACGAGGCGCAGAGAGAAGATGCCGAGCCAATCCTAGCATACATGATTCATGCAACTCCGGTTCACGTGGACGAGACTACGTCCAGGCCATGCACCGAGCTAATCGTCATTAATGGCGCCATGCAAGGAGGGATGGACTCTGCGGCTTGCCAGGAGCCACCAAATGAGGACTCTGCTGCTCTGGTGGGAATGACGCCCCCGGAAGCGATCGCCTACTCCAAGCTCAAGGCGTTCTGTGTCAACATCGTCAAGAAATTGGCTCCCCCTCTCCTCAAGGAGGTGCGGCTTCCATGCTTCGGCCTGATGCTGAGCCATTCACACCGAGGCGCACCACCAGAGCTACGAAAAGGGCGGGGGAGCGGGATCGTCTAAGGCAACCCCGGCAGAGAATGTTCTGCTTCGCGCGCTAGGGCTGGCACCACATGACCTCCAGGTGGATGAGCACATGGTGGAAGATCTCAAGGGGCTGTTCGACTCCCCTCTCAGAGAGCAGCATATTCGAGTCATTGCCTCGCTCTTTTGGAAGACAATGCCGATAGGAGGAGATCTCGGAGGGGCTAACTCGAGGATCATGGGGGTTCACTAGAGCCGTGAGGTGGTGAGAGTGAGGTGTGGATATATCATTTATGGACCCTAGCCCATATATTTTGTGTTGGAACGTGAGAGGTCTAAACAACCCAGCCAAGAGAGACGTTGTGAGGGAGTTTGTCGCCACCTTAAGAGTTAATGTAGCTTGTCTCCAAGAAACTAAGATGGAAGTCATTGATCGCATCACTGTGCTGCAATGCCTTGGGCCGTCCTTTGATGGCTTTGCTTTCTTGCCTGCCGTAGAGACGAGAGGAGGAGTTCTCATTGCCTGGGACTCGACCAACATTGACATAGATTACTTACAGCTGAATACGGATTTCATCTCAGGGAAAGTTGACACGAGATACGGGGCGTCCTAGTGGATCTCTATGGTTTACGGACCGCAAGGTAACACTCTAAAAAATGCGTTCCTAGACGAGCTTCACGCCGTTCGTTTGTTGCGGCCAGGGCCGTGGATGATTCTGGGCGATTTCAACATGATCCTTCGCGCATCAGAAAAGAGCAACTCGAATTTGAACACAGGCATGATGAACAAGTTTCGTAGCTTTATCGACAATAATGAACTAAAGGAGGTCTATATGCACGGAAGGAGGTTCACTTGGTCGAACGAGAGAGACGCCCCCACCCTGACTAAGATTAATCGGGTCTTGGTCTCTGTTGACTAGGACTTGGAGTATTCGGACTGTCTCTTGCAAGCCCTATCCTCGGGTGTTTCCAACCATGCACCGCTACACCTGAGCACGGCGACACTTTGCTACCCCAAGAAAAGATTTCGCTTTGAGACGTACTGGACTAAGCTTGAGGGTTTTGACGATGCGATCAGAGAGGCTTGGGCCTGCAGCGACTTGATTGTGGATCCTTTTAAGAGACTTGACGCACTCTTCAGGAACTCCGCGGAGGCATTACAAGCTTCGGGGCAGAGAACGACCGGCAACATCAAATAGCTTATGGCAGTGGCCACCTACGTGATCTACAGATTCGATAGGGCGCAAGAAGATCGGATTCTCACTGATCAGGAGCTATGGTTGCGCCGTACCCTCAAACTGGCGTTGCTGGGGATGGCCTCGCTTCAGCGGACCATTGAGCGTCAGCGATCCCGTATGAGATGGGTCAAGGAAGGAGATGCTAACACGAAGTTGTTCCAAGCTTTCGCCAATGGAAGGAGGGCAAAAATCTTCATCCCGCGAATCAAGGTAGGAGACGAGATACACACAGATCAAGCTCACATTGGGGCAGCTTTCACTTCCTCCTTCGAGGAGCTTCTGGGCAGAGATCAGGCGCGTGATTTCACTCTTGACCTGGATGCCCTTGGGATGCACAACACGGATCTTCACGAGCTGGAGGAAATATTCACCGAGGATGAGGTGTGGAAAGTGATTAAGGAGTTGCCTCCGGACCGGGCGCCGGGGCCACATGGTTTCACAGGAGCTTTCTATCAAAGGGGTTGGCCTATCATCAAGGGAGACATCATGGCGGGCATTCTAAAGCTCTACGTGGGAGACGATCGCGGCTTCGCTAAACTAAACAGAGCTCTGATGGTACTCATGCCCAAGCATAGCGATGCGGAGGAAGTAGATGACTACCGCCCGATCAGTTTCCCCGTAGCTTCGGCAAACTCTTTTCCAAGTTGATGGCTAACAGAATCAGAAGGAGACTGCCCGAGCTCGTCAATGCGAATCAGTCCGCTTTTATTCGAGGGAGAAGCTGACACAGAATTTGTTGCTCCCTCGAACACCTCCCTCCCCCTCCCCCTCCCGAGCCGCCCCCCGCGTGGGCGGCCGGGAGGCCCCCAGATCCCGTCGGCCGGCCCTCCCCCACTCCTCCTCCTCCTCCTCCTCCCTCGCCGCCGCCCAAGGGCGCGGCCAGCCAAAGCCTGGTCGTTGCCGACGGCGGCGGGGACTCCGGCCCTCTCGCTCGCATGGGGCTGGGGCGGGCCGGCGCCCTAGGGTCGGAGCATGGCGGCGGGCCGGACGCCACGGCGGGTGGTGGCGGCGCCTCGGTGACTTCACTCGCCCGCGGCAGGAGGCCTCGCGATCTGGTGTGTCGCGGCCGCCAGGGACAGCGGCGGCGTGACCGGATCGGGTTGCGGCGGCGCGGCCGGATCTATGCCTAAGCGTGGGCCTTGACCACTGGTCTGCCGTCGACACGGTGGCGGGTGCGACTCGTCGGCAGCTGGGCAGATCCGTTCTACCCTTGTCTGGTCCTTGACAGCGCGGGCATCTCCGGGGGAAACCCTAGATCTCCTTGGGATCGAGCGATGACGGCGATGTTGCGTCGTAGTCCCTCTTTAGGGCATCATTTTGGAGTTTACTCCGGTTTAAGGGACCAGCGACGTCGGTGGCGCACATCTGGTGGAGCACCTGCCGATGAAAATCGCGCCGACTATGGTCATGGCGGACGATAACGACATCTTAGATGTCGTTCCCTTGTCAAGGCATCGTCGTTGCAGTCTGCGTCATCAGGATCAGGATGCTCCGGGGGAAACCCTAGATCAGGGTCTTCCGGATCGGACGACGATGGCGTTTTATCGCTTTCCCTCCTGGGGGCATCGTTTTGGAGCAAGTGATGGCTAGGGGGATGGTGGAGCGGTACTTCATCTCACACAGTGATGGCGGCGGAGATCGGCGGCATGGAGTTGTGGAGGCTCGGCGTCCGATGCGCGGAGATGGACTCGCGCAGGAGGAGATAGCTGTCTGGCGTCATGGTGACGTCGATGGCAGAGTGGCCAGACAAGGTAGAAGCTTCAATATGATCTGAAGACGGACCTGTGGAAGATGGCGGCGACGACACACGAGTGCGTCTGACCCGATTGTGCCCCAGACCCGGTATGTGGCTCGGCTGGGGCTTCGGGCTTTTGATGTTAGGCTTAGGTGAGTGGTTTGGGTAGTGGCCCAGCTAGAATCCCTCATCATATGGATAGGAGTAGCGGCATATGTTGCCAAGATGGTGGATTCAGGTATATTGTTTGTAATACTTTGTAAGGTCCTCGAGAATAATCAATAAAGTGGCCGTATGCATCTCCCAAATGCAGAGGCCGGGGGTCATCCTCCTTTTCTAAAAAAACCTCCTGGTAAGGAAGTTGCATGCCTGCAGGACGCCATCTGTGTTTCTGAAGCTCGATATATCATGTGCATTTGACACCATATCCTGGCCTTTCTTGTTTGAGATGCTGAGAGCCAAGGGTTTCGGAAGTAATTTCAGAAAATGGGTTGCGATCCTGCTGCAGTCCACGTCCTCTAGTCATTGTCAATGGGAACCCAGGCAGGAGGTTTGACCACGCTCATGGCCTTCGCCAGGGAGACCCGAGTTCTCCGCTTCTGTTTGTCATGGCGATGGATGCACTTTCGACCCTGATCTGCAAGGCCGCTGCTGCCGGAGTCCTGTCCTCCTTCAACTACGTCATGGCAAACCAAAGGCTCTCTTTATACGCGGACGACGTTGCACTTTTCGTTTGCCCTACGGAGCTGGATCTCATTTACATCAAGGAGATTTTACATGTCTTTGGACACGCTTCTGGCCTTCGAGTAAACTATCACAAAACTTCTGCAACTCTGATTCAAGGTCAGCATGGACATTCGGAAAGAGTACAACTACTTTTCAACTGCCACATCGGAAAATTCCCCTGTAAATATCTAGGGATGCAACTTAGTATCCACAAGCTTACAAAAATGCAATGGCAACCCATGCTGGATCAGGCCAAAAGCTTCATCCCCGCCTTGCAGCGAGGCTTGATACGGAGACCAGGGAGATTGGTACTTGTAAACAGCGTTATCGCGGCTCGTCCCATACATCACCTGCTCGTAATGAAAGCACCACAATCGGTGTTGGATGAGTTTGACAAATGGATGCGAGCGTTCTTCTGGGCCGCAAAAGAGGCTGTCAATGGCGGGCAGTGCCTTGTGGCCTGGTAGACGATCTACCGGCCAACGAGCTTTGGAGGGCTGGGAGTAAAGAATCTTAAGACACAAGGTCTGGCCATGCGCGTTCGTTGGGAATGGCTTAGAAGGATTGAGCCTTTTCGGCCCTGGCAAGCGTTGCACCTCATGGTGGACAAAGAGGCCAAGGATGTGTTTGCATCATGCTTTTATGTTGATATTTATTGCATTATGGGCTGTTATTACACATTATGTCACAATACTTATGCCTATTCTCTCTTATTTTACAAGGATTACATAAAGAGGGAGAATGCCGGCAGCTGGAACTCTGGGCTGGAAAAGGAGCAAATATTAGAGACCTATTCTGCACAACTCCAAAAGTCCTGAAACTCCACATAAGTTATTTTTGGAAATAATAAAAAATACTGAGCGAAGAAAATGCCAGAGGGGGCCCACACCCTGGCCACGAGGGTGGGGGGCGCGACCTACCCCCCCTGGGCGCGCCCCCTGCCTTGTGGGCCCCCTGGTGGCCTTCCGGTGCCCATCTTCTGCTATATGAAGTCTTTCGTCCGAGAAAAAATCATAAGCAATCTTTCGGGACAAGACTCCGCTGCCACGAGGCGGAACCTTGGCGGAACCAATCTAGGGCTCCGGCGGAGCTGTTCTGCCGGGGAAACTTCCCTCCGGGAGGGGGAAATCATCGCCATCGTCATCACCAACGCTCCTCTCATCAGGAGGGGGCCAATCTCCATCAACATCTTCACCAGCACCATCTCCTCTAAAACCCTAGTTCATCTCTTGTATCCAATCTTTGTCTCCAAGTCTCAGATTAGTACCTGTGGGTTGCTAGTAGTGTTGATTACTCCTTGTAGTTGATGCTAGTTGGTTTATTTGGTGGAAGATCATATGTTCAGATCCATTATGCATATTAATACCCCTCTGATTATGAACATGAATATGCTTTGTGAGTAGTTACGTTTGTTCCTGAGGACATGTGAGAAGTCTTGCTATTATTAGTCATGTGAATTTGGTATTCGTTCGATATTCTGATGAGATGTATGTTGTCTTACCTCTAGTGGTGTTATGTGAACGTCGACTACATGACACTTCACCATTGTTTGGGCCTAGAGGAAGGCATTGGGAAGTAATAAGTAGATGATGGGTTGCTAGAGTGACAGAAGCTTAAACCCTAGTTTATGCGTTGCTTCGTAAGGGGCTGATTTGGATCCATATGTTTCATGCTATGGTTAGGTTTACCTTAATACTTCTTTTGTAGTTGCGGATGCTTGCAATAGGAGTTAATCATAAGTGGGATGCTTGTCCAAGTAAGGACAGCACCCCAGCACCGGTCCACCCACATATCAAATTATCAAAGTACCGAACGCGAATCATATGAGCGTGATGAAAACTAGCTTGACGATAATTCCCATGTGTCCCCGGGAGCGCTTTTCTCTATATAAGAGTTTGTCCAGGCTTGTCCTTTGCTACAAAAAGGATTGGGCCACCTTGCTGCACTTTATTTACTCTTGTTACTTGTTACCCGTTACAAATTACCTTATCACAAAACTATCTGTTACCTATAATTTCGGTGCTTGCAGAGAATACCTTACTGAAAACTGCTTGTCATTTCCTTCTGTTGCTCGTTGGGTTCGACACTCTTACTTATCGAAAGGACTACGATAGATCCCCTATACTTGTTACTATGGAAAGTAATCCTTTGAGGGGCTTGTTCGGGGTATCTTCACCTCGACCAGTAGAGCAAAGAGTTGCTCCTCAACCTACTGAACCTACTGAAAATGAAAATGTTTACTTTGAAATTCCTTCGGGTATGATAGAGAAACTGCTAGCTAATCCTTTTGCAGGAGATGGAACATTGCATCCCGATTTACACTTAATCTATGTGGATGAAGTTTGTGGATTATTTAAGCTTGCAGGTATGCCCGATGATGTTATCAAGAAGAAGGTCTTCCCTTTATCTTTGAAGGGAGATGCATTGACATGGTATAGGCTATGTGATGATATGGGATCATGGGACTACAAACGGTTGAAATTGGAATTCCATCAGTAGTTTTATCCTATTCATCTTGTTCATCGTGATCGTCATTATATATATAATTTTTGGCCTCGCGAAGGAGAAAGCATCGCTCAAGCTTGGGGGAGGCTTAAGTCAATGTTATATTCATGCCCCAATCATGAGCTCTCAAGAGAAATGATTATTCAAAAATTTTATGCTCGGCTTTCCGACAACAATCGCTCCATGCTCGATACTGCTTGTACTGGTTCCTTTATGATGAAGACTATTGAATTCAAATGGGATTTATTGGAAAGAATTAAACGCAACTCTGAAGATTGGGATCTCGACGAAGGTAAGGAGTCAGGTATAACACCTAAGTTTGATTGTGTTAAATCTTTTATGGATACCGATGTTTTCCGTAAATTTAGCACCAAATATGGACTTGACTCTGAGATAGTAGCTTCGTTTTGTGAATCCTTTGCTACTCATGTTGATCTCCCTAAGGAGAAGTGGTTTAAATATAATCCTCCCATTGAAGTAAAGGTAGTTGCACCTATTAAAGTTGAAGAAAAGACTATCACTTATAATGGTATTATTGTTCCTACTGTATATGTTGCGAAACCACCTTTCCCTGTTAGATTAAAGGGTCATGCTAAAGCTTCAACTGTAGTCAACAAAAGTAATATTAGGACACACAAACCTCCTGAGCAAGTTAAAGTTGAACCTAATATTGCTATGGTTAAAGATCTCTTGGCTGATAATATTGATGGGCATGTTATTTACTTTTGTGATGAGACTGCTAGAATTGCTAAACCTGGTGCTAAAGATAAACATAGACCTGTGGTAGGCATGCCTGTTATTCCTGTTAAAATAGGAGATCATTGCTATCATGGCTTGTGTGATATGGGTGCTAGTGCTAGTGCAATACCTATTTCCTTATACAAAGAAATTATGCATGATATTGCACCAGCTGAGATAGAAGATATTGATGTTACCATTAAGCTTGCTAATAGAGATACTATTTCACTGATTGGGATTGTTAGAGATGTTGAAGTCTTGTGTGGGAAAGCTAAATATCCTGTTGATTTCCTTGTTCTTGGTTCCCCACAAGATAGCTTTTGTCCCATTATATTTGGTAGACCCTTCTTGAACACTGTTAATGCTAAGATAGACTGCGAAAAGGATGTTGTTACTATTGGCTTGGATGATATGTCTCATGAGTTTAATTTTTCTAAATTTCGTAGACAACCTCGTGATGAGGAATTGCCTAGTAAAGATGAAATTATTGGTCTTGCTTCTATTGCCGTGCCTCCTAATGATCCTTTAGAACAATATTTGCTAGACCATGAAAATGATATGTTTATGAATGAAAGAAGGGAAATAGATGAAGTATTCTTTAAACAGGGACCTATTCTGAAACACAATTTTCCTGTTGAAATCCTAGGGGATCCTCCTCCACCCAAGGGTGATCCCGTGTTTGAGCTTAAAACGTTGTCTGATACTCTTTAAATATGCTTATCTAGATGAAAAGAAGATATATCCTGTTATTATTAGTGCTAACCTTTCAGAGAAGGAGGAAGAAAAATTATTGAAAACTCTGAAGAAGCACCGTGCTGCTATTGGATATACTCTTGATGATCTTAAGGGCATTAGTCCCACTCTATGTTAACACAAAATAAATTTGGAGAAAGATGCCAAACCCGTTATTGATCATCAACGACGGCTGAATCCTAAGATGAAAGAAGTGGTAAGAAAGGAAATACTAAAGCTCCTTGAGGCAGGTATAATTTATACCGTGGCTGATAGTCCGTGGGTAAGTCCTGTCCATTGTGTCCCTAAGAAGGGAGGTATTACTGTCGTTCCTAATGATAAAGATGAATTGATTCCGCAAAGAATTATTACAGGTTATAGGATGGTAATTGATTTCCGCAAATTAAATAAGGCTAGTAAAAAAGATCATTACCCCTTACCTTTTATTGATCAAATGCTAGAAAGATTATCCAAACATACACATTTTTGCTTTCTAGATGGTTACTCTGGTTTTTCTCAAATACCTATGTCAGCTGATGATCAAGCAAAGACCACTTTTACTTGCCCTTTCGGTACTTTTGCTTATAGACGTATGCCTTTTGGTTTATGTAATGCACCTGCTACCTTTCAAAGATGCATGATGGCTATATTCTCTGATTTTTGTGAAAAGATATGTGAGGTTTTCATGCACGATTTCTCCGTTTATGGATCCTCTTTTGATGATTGCTTGAGCAACCTTGATCGAGTTTTGCAGAGATTTGAAGAAACTAATCTTGTCTTGAATTGGGAGAAGTGCCACTTTATGGTTAATGAAGGCATTGTCTTGGGGCATAAAATTTTTGAAAGAGGTATTGAACTTGATAGAGCTAAAGTGGATGCTATTGAAAAGATGCCATGTCCCAAGGACATCAAAGGTATAAGAAGTTTCCTTGGTCATGCCGGTTTTTATAGGAGGTTTATTAAGGACTTCTCAAAAATTTCTCAGCCTCTGACTAATCTATTACAAAAATATATACCTTTTGTCTTTGATGATGATTGTGTAGAAGCATTTGAAATACTTAAGAAAGCATTAATTTCTGCACCTATCGTTCAACCACCTGATTGGAATTTACCCTTTGAAATCATGTGTGATGCTAGTGATTATGCTGTAGGTGCTGTTCTAGGGCAAAGAGTTGATAAGAAATTAAATGTTATTCAATATGCTAGTAAAACTCTAGACAGTGCCCAGAGAAATTATGCTACTAATAAAAAGAATTCTTAGCAGTTGTATTTGCATGTGATAAGTTCAGACCTTGTATTATTGATTCCAAGGTGACTATTCACACTGATCACGCTGCTATTAAATATCTTATGGAAAAGAAAGATGCTAAACCTAGACTTATTAGATGGGTTCTCTTGCTACAAGAATTTGATTTACATATTATTGATAGAAAGGGAGCTGAGAACCCCGTTGCAGACAACTTGTCTAGGTTAGAGAATGTTCTTGATGACCCACTACCTATTGATGATAGCTTTCCTCATGAACAATTAAATGTCATAAATGCTTCTCGACTGCTCCATGGTATGCTGATTATGCTAATTACATTGTTGCTAAATTTATACCACCTAGTTTCACATACCAGCAAAAGAAAAAGTTCTTCTATGATTTAAGACATTACTTCTGGGATGACCCACATCTTTATAAAGAAGGGGTAGATGGTGTTATTAGGCGTTGTGTACCTAAGCATGAACAGGAACAGATCCTACGCAAGTGTCACTCCGAGGCTTATGGAGGGCACCACGCTTGAGATAGAACTACACATAAGGTATTACAATCCGGTTTTTATTGGCCTACTCTCTTCAAGGATGCTCGTAAGTTTGTCTTATCATGTGATGAATGTCAAAGAATTGGTAACATTAGTAGACGTCAAGAAATGCCTATGAATTATTCACTTGTTATTGAACAATTTGACATTTGGGGCTTTGATTATATGGGACCTTTTCCTTCCTCTAATGGGTATACACATATTTTAGTTGCTGTTGATTACATTACTAAGTGGGTAGAAGCTATTCCAACTAGTAGTGCTGATCATAACACCTCTACTAAGATGCTTAAAGAAGTTATTTTTCCGAGGTTTGGAGTCCCTAGATATTTAATGGCTGATGGTGGTTCACATTTTATTCATGGTGCTTTTCGTAAGATGCTTGCTAAGTATGACATTAATCATAGAATTGCATCTCCATATCACCCACAGTCTAGTGGTCAAGTAGAATTGAGTAATAGAGAGCTCGAATTAATTTTGCAAAAGACTGTTAATAGGTCTAGAAAAGATTGGTCCAAGAAACTTGATGATGCATTATGGGCCTATGGAACTGCATATAAAAATCCTATGGGTATGTCTCCGTATAAAATGGTTTATGGAAAAGCATGCCACTTACCTCTCGACCTAGAACATAAGGCATATTGGGCTATTAAAGAGCTCAATTATGATTTCAAACTTGCCGGTGAGAAGAGGTTATTTGACATTAGCTCACTTGATGAATGGAGAACCCAAGCCTATGAAAATGCCAAGTTGTTTAAAGAAAATGTTAAAAGATGGCATGACAAAAGGATACAAAAGCGTGAGTTCAATGTAGGTGATTATGTATTGTTATACAACTCTCGTTTATGGTTTTTTGCAGGAAAACTTCTCTCTAAATGGGATGGTCCTTACGTTATCGAGGAGGTCTATCGTTCCGGTGCCATAAAAATCAACAATTTCGAAGGCACAAATCCGCAGGTGGTGAACAGTCAAAGAATCAAACATTATATCTCAGGTAATCCTATAAATGTTGAAACTAATATTATTGAAACCGTAACCCCGAAGGAATACATAAGAGACACTTTCCAGAATGTTTCAGACTCCGAAAAGGAATAGGTACGTGGTACGGTAAGTAAACCGACTCCAAAATAGTTCTAATGGCAATTTTCCTCCGTTTTGGAATATTTAAGAAAACAGGAAAATAAGAAGTAGTCCGAGAAGGACACGAGGCCTCCACGAGGGTGGAGGGCACGCCCTACCCCCCTAGGCGCGCCCCCTGCCTCGTGGGCACCTCGTGTGCTCTCCGGACTCCGTTTTCTTGCACGATACTTCTTTCGGTCGGTAAAAATTTATTATATAATCTCCCGAAGGATTTGACTCCTATATCACGCAAATATCCTCTGTTCTTGTTTCGAGCTGTTTTCTGTCAGGGTTGTCAAAGCCAGGCATCATGTCGTCCCCTTCCTTCAACAATGGTGACAACGATGCTTGGCTAATGAAGATAGATCTGAAGAGGGAAGAACCCATGGAGATCAACAAGGATGAAGGGTTCAAGAAGGCCACGGAGGACCAAGCTCCGGCAGCAGAAGACATCCTTCAACTTGATCACAATCTTCTTACCCCAACTGAGATCGAAGCTTTCAAGATGATTGAGTTAGCTCGTATACAAAAAAAGTATATCACACGTGAAAATATTTTGTTGAAGGAGCATATCATCGCACTCAAGGGCATTATCCGCAAGTTGGAGGACCTCTTACGCTCGATGTGCGACTATCCATCATCACCTCCATCTTCTTCACCAGCAAAGGAGATATAATCACATGGGTATGGTCACTCCCCTTTTGGCAACTGCCAAGCTTGGGGCAGGTGCCCCGGTATCGTATCACCATCACACTCCTATCTTTACCGTTTTTCTTAGTTCGATCCTTTTAGTAATATCTTGATCTAGTAGAATAAAGTTTTAGTATGATCTAGTCGTGAGTTTTGCTTTATGATCCCTCTATGTAATTGAGTCCGTGAGCTATATAATAAAGATTAGTGTTGAGTCAAGGGCTTGATTTTCTTGCTATGATCTTGAGGGAATAAAAGAAAAAGAAAGAATAAAAAGAAATAAAAACAGATCATATTGATCTTATGGAGAGTAATGACTTCACATATAAAGAGTATGATGATTAAAAGTTGTTGAGAGTTGACAAACATAGCTTTGGTCATCGTTGCAATTAATAGGAAGTAATAAAGAAAGAGAGGTTTCACATATAAATATACTATCTTGGACATCTTTTATGATTGTGAGCACTCATTAAAATATGACATGCTAAAGAGTTTATGTTGGACAAGGAAGACAACATAATGGGTTATGTTTTCTTATATCTGAGATAAAGTATATTGTCATGGATCATCCAACATGTTGAGTTTGCCTTTCTCCCTCATGCTAGCCAATTCTTTGCACCAAGTAGAGATACTACTTGTGCTTCCAAATACCCTTAAACCCAGTTTTGCCATGAGAGTCCACCATATCTACCTATGGATTGAGTAAGATCCTTCATGTAAGTTGTCATCGGTGCAAGCAATAAAAAATTGATCTCTAAATATGTATGATTGATTAGTGTGGAGGAAATAAGCTTTATACGATCTTGTGATGTGGAAGAAATAAAAATGACGGACTGCATAATAAAGGTCCATATCACAAGTGGCAATATAAAGTGACGTTCTTTCGCATTAAGATTTTGTGCATCCAACCCTAAAAGCGCATGACAACCTCTGCTTCCCTCTGCGAAGGGCCTATCTTTTACTTTTATCTTCTACCTTATGCAAGAATCATGGTGATCTTCACCTTTCCTTTTTACATTTTATCCTTTGGCAAGCACAGTGTGTTGGAAAGATCCTGATATATATATATATATCCAATTGGATGTAAATTAGCATGAACTATTATTGTTGACATTACCCTTGAGGTAAAAGGTTGGGAGGCGAAACTATAAGCCCCTATCTTTCTCTGTGTCCGATTAAAACTCTGTAACCACAAGTATTGCGTGAGTGTTAGCAATTGTGAAAGACTAAATGATAGTTGAGTATGTGGACTTACTGAAAAGCTCTTACATAGACTCTTTCCGAGGTTATGATAATTGCAATTGCCTCAATGACTGAGATTATCTTTTTTAGTTCTCAATAAAGTTTCTGATTCATACTTTGCATTGTGAATAGATTATTACTTGAGCATAAGAAACCATATGAAAATATCCATATATGTTGATGTTATAAGAATGATCATGATGCCCTCATGTCCGTATTTTATTTTATCCACACCTCTACCTCTAAACATGTGGACATATTTATCGTTATCGGCTTCCGCTTGAGGACAAGCGAGGTCTAAGCTTGGGGGAGTTGATACGTCCATTTTGCATCATGCTTTTATGTTGATATTTATTGCATTATAGGCTATTAATACACATTATGTCACAATACTTATGCCTATTCTCTCTTATTTTACAAGGTTTACATAAAGAGGGAGAATGCCGGCAGCTGGAACTCTGGGCTGGAAAAGGAGCAAATATTAGAGACCTATTCTGCACAACTCCAAAAGTCCTGAAACTCCACGGAAGTTATTTTTGGAAATAATAAAAAATACTGAGCGAAGAAAATACCATAGGGGGCCCACACCCTGGCGATGAGGGTGGGGGCGCGCCCTACCCCCCTGGGCGCGCCCCCTACCTTGTGGCCTTCCGGTGCCCATCTTCTACTATATGAAGTCTTTCGTCTGACAAAAAATCATAACCAAGCTTTCGGGACGAGACTCCGCCGCCACGAGGCGGAACCTTGGCGGAACCAATCTAGGGCTCCGGCGGAGCTGTTCTGCCGGGGAAACTTCCCTCCGGGAGGGGGAAATCACCGCCATCGTCATCACCAATGCTCCTCTCATCGGGAGGGGGCCAATCTCCATCAACATCTTCACCAGCACCATCTCCTCTAAAACCCTAGTTCATCTCTTGTATCCAATATCTTTGTCTCCAAGTCTCAGATTGGTACATGTGGGTTGCTAGTAGTGTTGATTACTCCTTGTAGTTGATGCTAGTTGGTTTATTTGGTGGAAGATCATATGTTCAGATCCATTATGCATATTAATACCCCTCTGATTATGAACATGAATATGCTTTGTGAGTAGTTATGTTTGTTCCTGAGGACATGGGAGAAGTCTTGCTATTAGTAGTCATGTGAATTTGGTATTCGTTCGATATTTTGATGAGATGTATGTTGTCTTACCTCTAGTGGTGTTATGTGAACGTCAAATACATGACACTTCACCATTGTTTGCGCCTAGAGGAAGGCATTGGGAAGTAATAAGTAGATGATGGGTTGCTAGAGTGACAGAAGCTTAAACCCTAGTTTATGCGTTGCTTCGTAAGGGGCTGATTTGGATCCATAGTTTCATGCTATGGTTAGGTTTACCTTAATACTTCTTTTGTAGTTGCGGATGCTTGCAATAGGAGTTAATCATAAGTGGGATGCTTGTCCAAGTAAGGACAGCACCCCAGCACCGGTCCACCCACATATCAAATTATCAAAGTACCGAACGCGAATCGTATGAGCATGATGAAAACTAGCTTGACGATAATTCCCATTTGTCCCCGGGAGCGCTTTTCTCTATATAAGAGTTTGTCCAGGCTTGTCCTTTGCTACAAAAAGGATTGGGCCACCTTGCTGCACTTTATTTACTCTTGTTACTTGTTACCCGTTACAAATTACCTTATCACAAAACTATCTGTACCTATAATTTCAGTGCTTGCAGAGAATACCTTACTGAAAACCGCTTGTCATTTCCTTTTGCTGCTCGTTGGGTTTGACACTCTTATTTATCGAAAGGACTACGATAGATCCCCTATACTTGTGGGTCATCAGGTAGCAAAGTGTTCTTCTGGACGGACATATGGATACAGGGATTTGCGGCCAAAGATATTGCCCCGCTGATCACTGGGATGGTGGACAAGCGAATGAAGGGGAAGAGTATGGTTAGGGAGGCACCGCTCGAGGGAGCTTGGGTCCATGACATCACGGGACAGCTATCTTTCACTGCTCACATGCAATTAATACACTTGCAACAAGCCGTGGCGATGATCCACATGAACGTTGAGGAGGAGGACGCCTTTCTTTGGCCCTGGAGCGCTACGGGATCGTACAGTGCTAAATCCACTTACAAGATGCTTTGCTAGGGCATGACTCGGTTTTCCGCCGCTCAATGCATCTGGAGAAGTTGGGCGCCTCTTAAGTGTAAAATCTTCGCGTGGCTTGCCTCCCAGTACCGGCTCTGGACCTCGGATCGACGTGCGAGACACGGACTCCAAGAAATGTCCTCGCATGCTTCATGTGCTGCCAAGATGAGGACACAGCGGATCATATCCTCGCTAGATGCGTTTATGCGAGGCAAGATTGGAGTGGCTGCTTCCAATGGTTACAAATCAACATACATATCCCAAGCCCAGAGGACACTTTCATGGGAAGGTGGACCAAGGCTAGGAAGCCCTTCCATGGTAAGCTCAAGAGAGGTTTCGACTCGTTTGTCATCTTGACCATGTGGCATCTATGGAAACAAAGAAACGCAAGAGTGGTCAACTGGATTGATCAAGTGCACACGGACACTAACCTTGTCCAGCTCATCCACGAGGAGATCAAGCTTTGGAAGAAGGCGGGTATAGGAGTTGAGGGTTTAGATAGATTTGTGAGAGAGTAATCTTTGTGTCTTCTTTCGGAGTTGGAGTTCCGTGTACCCCCGTCTTAGCACGGGTTCTTGTAAAACTTTCTTTCTTCCTTCTATAAAAATGTGGTACGCCTTTGGCGTACTCTCGAAAAAAAATTACATCGAGAGAAAGGAATAAAGAAACTTAGGAACGACGACGAACGAATTGGTCAGCGGGCAGTGGGTTGCGCGTGAGCAACAACCTTGATGGACGAATGGTGACGAGCTGCGGTGAAATGACGGTAGCTATGAATGTTATGGTAGCTGAGAGGAACTCCGCTCTCTTTAGGATCTTTTTCTACATGCGTGTGTGCGTGCATGTTGAAGTAGTACACGATTGCGTGCTTGTTCCGTGGTGGTGGTGGATTTGGAGCTGCTGGGCCTTGTTCCAGCGCGACACAAATCTCGTTGTACTATTCCATTTTTTGTTTTTTCAGCGCGTTGTACTGTTCCTTTCCCACGCCCGCTCTCATGAGCAGTATTACTGTACTACTCTTGGTATTTTTTTGACACACAGTATGCTCGTACATAAGAACATATACTCATCCCTATAAACGCATGCACGCACCGTTAAATATATGAGCAAATTACTAAGAGATTTAATCCAAATAAACACAAAAATAAGTCATGACGGCAATAACAGAAATTGAACTAATCATGCAGCCTAGCATAATAGATGAACAGATCGAATCTATGGCACATACTAGAAAAATGAATTCTACCACAAACTTGAATAACAAGGACATAATCACATACGGTGCAACGGGAGCAGAACCGTTGGCGTTGATGTTGTCGCCCATGTCGTTGAGGAAGAGGTTGTCGAGATTGGGGAAGAAGTCATCATTGGCGAATTCGTCGCTGCTAGCAGTCACGCGAGTGCGCTCCCCAAAAACCAGATCGCCCCTCTCCCGTACAGGATCACGAGAGGCGAGGTTCCGAAGGCCTACTGTCCCTTCTCGCGGTGCATGCCGGAAGGAGGAATGGAAAAGACTTGCGTGGTGGCGCAATGATCTGGAACAATGTGAAACCATACGATGCGGCGGCTAGGGTAGACGTCTGCCTGACTATATAATACGGGCCGTGTAGGTTGTGGGAGTAAACCCCACGTCCAAGTCGTGATCCAAACGAATCGAAAATAGTAATTAACGCGTCCGTTTATTAATTATTGACTCATTAATTTTCCCGAGCAGCAAAAATATAGACAACATGCATCGCTTTGTCCTCGGCTTGGCTCATTCACGAAACCCGACGCGGCACATCGTGACGATGCAAAGCGAGGCAAGGCGTGTAGGTCTCCTCTTGTCATGCTCATACAAGTGGTAGAAGAGCTCACCCTATAAAAAGGTGCAACTCCCACTCAACTTCCGTGGTGGGACTAAACTTTAGTCCCACTCACACCACTCACAGCCATGCATGGATGGACCATGAGAATTTCAGGTTTTTAGTTGGGCTTTGGGCCAAAGGCCTGCCAACAAATTCCAACAATCCCCTACAAAGTCTCATTGGCACATCTCATCATTTAGTTCCAAAACATTGTTTTATATACCGGTGCTTAGTGGAGACTGTGAAGTTGAACTTCCACTTAGAATTTTATGCTACACTAGATAACAACTTGAATAATGGATTATGCCTTGAACTACAAATTTTCTGCGAGACTAGTTCCACACAAATTCTGGACCGATACTGGGCTGCCGCAAGGCTTCCCTGCGGGTGGAGCATATACATCATACTCCAGGGCCTTTCGTGAATTTATTAGAGAACACCCAATTCTCACACACTGCGATGTTAACAGTCAAATTCATATAGGTGTGTTCCTCAGGAGATGCTCTGCAGGACAACATATCTGCTTACTCAAATAAGCCACTCAAAACACATTAAGATAACTATCAACCTGCCATGCAGATCAAAAGACTATTGCATCTTTACGGAGTGGGATAATTAATATAGGGATACTCTCCTCCCAGCAGACCAACAGCTTGTCTCCCACTTCTACTTCATGGGATCTCCGATCACATAGAGTGGGTTACCACAATGGACAACTCATACGGTGGGTCTCAAACCCATCTCCATCGATGCATTATCTATAACATTACCTGATAAACCCTTTATGAACGGATCTACCAAGTTTTTCGACGTTTGGATATAATCCAATGTAATAACTCCAGAGTTCTTCATTTTTCTGACAGATTTAATCTCATCTTCACATGCTTTGAGGACTTCATAGTATCCTTAGAAATGTTTATCTTGACGACCACAATTTGATTATCACATTTCATCAGGATTGGGAGTATTGGGTTTTCAACCATGGGTAAGTCCACCAAGAGCTGACGAAGCCACTCTGCTTCAACAGTGGCAGTGTCTAATGCCGTGAGTTCTGCTTCCATAGTTGACCTAGTTAAGATGGTCTGCTTGCAAGACTTCCATCAAGAAGCGCCACCACCAAGTGTAAAAACATAACCACTTGTGGCCTTAATCTCATCAGCATCAAATATCCAGTTTGAGTCACTATAACCCTCTAGTACCCTCAGATACCCGATGTAGTGAATCCCATAGCTCGCAGTGCCTTTCAAATAGCGCATAACTCTCTCAAGCGCATGCCAATGATAATCTCCCGGTTTTGACACAAACCGGCTCAGTTCGTTCACAACAAATGAGATGTCAGGCCTCGTGGCACACACCAGATACATAAGCGAGCCAGTAATCTGAGAATATCTCAGTTGATCTCTAGCAATCCGTCGATTCTTTCGAAGCAACACACTAGCATCATATTGAGTTGGAGAAGGCTTGCAGTCATTATACCCAAAATGACTCAAGAGCTTTTCCACATAGTGAGATTGAAGCAGTGTAATCCCAGCATTCTCATCTCTCAACAACTTGACGTTTAAGATAACATCAACTACTCCTAGATCCTTCATCTCAAAACAACAAGATAAGAAATCTGTAACCTCCTTGATTAAATCAAGTTTGGTTCCAAAGATCAGTATGTCATCGACATACAAACAAAGAATAACTCCTCCACCCCCACCATGGCGATAGTACACACACTTCACATTCGTTTACAACAAAGCCTTCAGCGGTTAATGTTCTTTTGAACTTCTCATGCCACTCCTTGGGAGCTTGTTTAAGGCCATATAAAGACTTTAATAGCTTGCACACCTTTCCTTCCTGACTAGGTACTACAAAACCATATGGCTGATGAAGGAAATATGCCCTAGAGGCAATAATAAAGTTGTTATTTTATATTTCCTTCTGGATGATAAAGGTTTATTATTCATGCTAGAATTGTATTGATCAAAAACATAAATACATGTGTGAATACATAAACAAATACCGTGTCCCTAGTAAGCCTCAACTATACTAGCTCGTTGATCAAAGATGGTTAAGGTTTCCTAAGCATGGACATGTGTTGTCATTTGATGACGGGATCACATCATTAGGCCCCGCTTGGAGTGTAGTTTTTCTACCACCCTTGTAATCTTTTACACCTGTATTATACAGGCCTCCAACCAAATACATTCTGAAGGGTGGTATTTTCAATCCGGTTGTAATATGTGCTTGGCTCTCCAGGTTTCAATCCACTTGTAAAATATGCATGTCGCCCAGGTTGCAACACCCGACTTTCCAAATCACATGTACACACATATTCAACAGCACAGACTAAACAAGCATGTGAATTTCCAATACAACTGCACTTCGACACAAATTGCACAAGTATAAAATGAGCTAAAATTTTCATTTATATTACAATAGCACAACATCAGTAAAAAAGATCATATTTTTGCAATCTTCCAGTTGAACATAGTTCCGATAACTCATAGTGCTCAAAGTCAGCAATTTAAATTACAATTCTATTGAGGCATACTTGTCTCGTCTCGTTGGCATGGTACATAACCAAAGTTAGGACTCGGCAATTGTTCAATCGGTGTGCGTCTAGACATAAAATATTTCTGAAAGATTATGACTGCTTCATGGACTCGGGTAATCACAGAATCATGCGAAAGGGCGACCTGAAAAAAAACATTAGCTATATAATGATCACTTTGTGCTCTATGAATGATACCAACCATGGATGTAGAGAACAACCATGTATGTCAAAAAGATTAGAACAAAATCCTGAATTACCAATGGGAGCCAGATGGTTCAAGGTAGCCATAGCATGTCACTCAAATTTAAAGTAACTACATTATTTTTCAAGAAAGACCGATGAAGAAACAACATGGCAGCAATATAAACAAAATCTTGAATAAGAAAAATGTTCCAGGCAGCAACAAGTCTACACATGTCTAGAATATTATGTTGCAAAGGGGGATTGAAACATCAGCACCAACAGTATAACTCTGAAGTTGAGACCATGTGTAGAACCCAATAAACAGGGCAAGCAATCATGCAATAAAGAGGGCAACCAATCCTGCAATAAACAGGGCAAGCAATAATGAAGATTGGGATACATTCTATTGATTTACGTAGCGAAAATAAAAGGAGCACGAACAATACCTTTGATCAGAGCACCAGATTGATTGAAGGAAGACCACCAGATGAAAGTCGAGCTGCAAAGGAATACTCGCTGAAATAAGCCTTACAAACTTATCTTTAGTGGGGAGAAGAAATGCAGAAAACCAAGATAATGGTACTTACAAGGAGGAGGCTGAGGACTAATCTTGTCGACTTCCTTCTTTAGCCACATACCCCGCAATCTTGAGTTGTAACCCAGAAAAATCTCACGGTTTGCAGCATCTTTGAAAACATCAGAGGCAAAGATTTTGACCTCATCGTGAACATCATCCATGTCATTCAAGACCTCTAAGCATTCTGTAATTGAGGGCTATTTTCCTTGCTATGACACTTTTTCCTTCTTGGAAGCTTGCCCTTTCTTGAAATTCACATAAGCCATCATGGAATATTCAAGCCGCTGTACAGATGTGGCACCTTTTTGTTTCTTGGTTTTTTCCCCTTAGGACTTGATTCACTTATTTGTGGTTGATCACCATCAGCATCTTCACTGCCTAATTCTTCCTCGTCATTGATAGTGTTCTCTCTTTCATCCACATCATCTAATGTAGGAGTATCATTGATGTCAATTATTGAAGAAGTCCTTATGTTGTCATCTCTTCCATGTCTTGTATTTTTCTTGCTAGTGCTTGCAACCATCTTCTCCTTTGCTCCAAAGTTGCTACCTAATTTTGTGACAATCAGAGGCTTCCTTGATGTGAGGCAATGTCTTCCTTGAGAAATGTGTCCTTCATAGAGCACACCCCATGCCTCGTAAAATGGAAAGCTCTTTCCTTCATCCATTTTGAGCTTTGGGTCCTCCTACATAATTAATAGAAAGGTGTGAGCAGATCATGCATAGGCATAGAAAAGTTCATGCACATATAAGGAAATCAGAAGTTTGAAGGAATAAAAACTTACTGCAATGATCTCTTCCCGTTTTTCAGGCATGGTGTTGATCACAGATGCAATATGATTCCATGATATTCCAGAACGGTTGATTGTGGACTTGATATTTTTGTAGTGCTTTTTCAACCGAGCTTCCTTATCTTGGACCTGATCCTTGGTAAAACTTGCCTCTGGATATAAATTGTTCAATTCCTTGACAACTTGATTGCATCCTTCTGTAGTCCACCCATTTTGGCCATGGTAATGAGATAGATTGTACTCTGTAAGTACCTCCACGAGACTTTTCTCATGCCTTGCTGTCCACTTAGCCCTATTTTGCGTCATTAGAACCTATGACAATGTAACTTTAGCAATAAATCAACACAAGAATCTGATCAAATTAAGCAATATAAAAATATAAAATGAAACATCACATTAATCAATACAAATCTGAATATCCAACATCACATTCAGCAATATAAGAATCTGAAAATGCAAAATCACATCAATCAATATGAAATGAAACATTAACATAACTCAAATATTACTAATATATAAGATTGATCCCCAATAACATAACTCAAATGTCATCCTTACATAACTCAAATGTCATTTTTATATCTCAAATTTCACATCATTACAATAAATTACATTGACAGAAATAAAAACTTCAATTATTAGCCAACAGATCTCCGTGACATTTTTGTCTTCTAATTCTTTGATAGTCCACCCACATCCTGTTGGCAATTTCATCTCTCATGGAATTACCAAGGTCCCTTTGATTGCTTGAGGATGTAGGAACATCTCGAGGTTTGTCATCTCCATCAGGAAGAGTGACAAAATGAAGAGGATCAATTTGCATTTGTTGCGTATCTAACCATTCTTCATCACCTCACCTCGGATTATGTTGTGAAATACAGCTGCCGCCACAGCAATTTTGACTTGAGTATCAATTGGGTAATGCATGCCAACTTTCAAAATAGGAAATCGCATTTCCCAGACACCAATTGCACGCTCTATGTGGTTTCGTAGACGGGCATGCCTTAGATTGAAAAGTTCTTTCGCATTCTTTGGGCGAGAGCCACCTCTACCAAAATCTTGTAGATGATAACGAACTCCATGGTACGGAGCTAGAAATTGTGGGGTGTTTGCGTAGCCTCCGTCAACCAAATAGTACTTTCCCGTAGGTACATGGAAGCCCGATTGAATGGAAGATTTCAATACTCCAGCATTTGAGGCAGACCCCTCCCAACCAGCCGACACATAAACAACCTTGAGATCAAAGTCGCAGGCAACCATCAAATTTTGGGAGAGGGTCCCCTTTCTATTCCTATATGGAGCAGCCTCACTGGATGCGATGGTCATGGGAACATGAGTCCCATATATTGCCCCTAGGCAGTTCTGCATTAAACAAGCTATGGTTACTATATGTGTTATGCTAAGAGAGGATAGAAATTCCTAAAGTACATAGCAAGGGATGGTGTCTACCTCGAAGAAAGGCCAAAACTGGGGATGTGTTGATATTTTACAGTGAGTATCTGACGAACTATGCTTGATAAGGTCAAATGCCAATGATATCATAGCATTGAAGCATCCATTGATATGTCTATGCACTATTTCCGGACTATGCTGAAATCTATCAATCAATGTACCATAACTCGCATTCCTGGAAAGCATGTACATAAACATCCCTAGTTGCTCTCCAACGCTGACTCCTCTTGAGTTTCGTAGAAGATTTTTGGATCTAAGGTGGTCGCATAGAGCTTGGAAGATGTGGGATTCCATCCTAAGAATATCAGGGCACCGTTGAGGGTGGCCATCCAATATTTCCCGGATATACTTAGCTCCTGTAAGAATTGATGTGTTGTATGGAATCTTTTCTCTCCTAGAAGATATACAATATAATGTCGGAAAGACAAGAAACATTATCTCCTCCTCCTCCTCCGAATCAGTACGTGACTCGTAACCGTCAGCATGATTACTTGTATCCATTATCTAGCGAGAAGAGAATACAAAATAAATAAGCAAAAATACTTTGTCAATCTATATAGCATACACATCAGGGCATGGATTGTTACCAAGCTTCTGTTGTTATTCCATGGATCAGTCATGTTATTTAAACGAAGCAGGCCCATAGTATATGAACAACGACAGACTAGTTTAACATGACCAAACACATTATCTATTGCAAGGAACTTTGGACACTATCTTCAACCGATCAAAAACAGAAAAAAAATCAATGGGGCTTTCTTTAAACTATGAAATACCATAAGTAATTCATAGATATAGAGATTGTCCTTGAAGCAAATTAGTTGCGAGATCAAGCGAGTGAATTAACTGATCCGTAAATAGACATGCGCCTGATACATTGGCACCTAGATGAAACAAGAAATGTACAGTACATTCTTTCAGAGTGGTAACAATCAATTAGCATAAACATCTTGGACAGACAAAAGCAACTCATTAGATCACTATTCATCTATTTGTTTATCATTATTTCTAGATTTACATCAAACTGAACTTTGACAACAGCTAACTACCCGATCATTTGGCTTATTTCCCCGATCGACCTGAACTTTGATAGCAGCTTAAACTGTAATGTAACAACTAAATGAAGCTTGGCTTATTTCCCCGATCAAACTGAACTTTAACCGACGGAACTAACTACCCTACACCTGACGAAACTGAATTCTAGTGAAACTTTGGCAGCAGCTGTTAACTGATAGGAGGGTTCGGTCTAATCATCACCAAGCAGGATGGCGACGTCGCCAAGGAGTACTCCGCCGCTGGCTGATTGGGGAAGGGGCAGGGAGGGGCAGAGGAGGAGGAGGGAGGATACCTTGGCGGAGCAGAGGAGGATGAGCGGTTCCCATCACGATTAGGTCACGATTGCCGACCAGCGTCGCCGTCGCGGCCACGAGCGAGTAGCCATCACCATCGTGGCCAGGAGTGAGTCGCCGTCGTCGGCGCGCCTAAACCCCGTCGAGGCCACCGTCTTCTGCGCCTCACCACGTCGCCATCGCGAACGCCGTCGCTTGACCTCCTCGTGGACACCAGCGCCGGCGCCTACTGGCAGCGCAACTCGATCTAGGTCTTGAGCGAGAGGCGAGGTGGGGGAAAAACGACGGGCGCTGGTCTGTATCGGATATCGGCCTAATACAGGTGTAAATGAGAAAACAGGTGTAGAATTTACAGCCCAAAAACGACATGCTAAGCACGAACGCGGGGGCCATCCGTTTTTATTTTACAGGGGTATATTTTACAGGTGTATTGGGCCTCAAAACGAGGAACCAAGCGGGGCCTTAGATAATGATGTGATGGACAAGACCCATTCGTTAGCTTAGCATATTGATTGTTTAGTTTATTGCTATTGGTTTCTTCATGTCAAATACATATTCCTTCGACTATGAGATTATGCAACTCCCGGATACCGGAGGAATATACCTTGTGTGCTATCAAACGTCAGAACGTAACTGAATGATCATAAAGATGCTCAATAGGTATCTCTGAAAGTGTTTCTTGAGTTGACATAGATCGAGATTAGGATTTGTCACTCCGAGTATCAGAGAGGTATCTCTGGGCCCTCTCGGTAATGCACATCATAAGAAGCCTTGCAAGCAAAGTGACTAATGAGTTTGTTGCAAGATGATGTATTATGGAACGAGTAAAGAGACTTGCCGGTAACGAGATTGAACTACGTATGAAGATACCGCCGATCGAATCTCGGGCAAGTAACATACCGATGGACAAAGGGAATTACGTATGTTGTCATAACGGTTCAACCCATAAAGATCTTCATAGAATATGTAGGAGCCAATATGGGCATCCAGGTTCCGCTATTGGTTATTGACCGGAGAGGTGTCTTGGTCATGTCTACATAGTTCTCGAACCCGTAGGGTCCGCACACTTAACGTTCGTTGACAATATAGTGTTATATCAGTTATATGATTTGGTGAGCAAATGTTGTTTAGAGTCCCGAATGAGATCACAGACATGGCGAGGAGTCTCAAAATGGTCAAGAGTTAAAGTTTGATATATATATATATATACATAGGACGATGGTATTCGGACACCGGAAGTGTTTCGGAGTGTACCGGGTAGTCACCGGAGTACCGAAGATGGTACCGGACACCACCGGGATGTTAGTGGGCCTATTGGGCCATAAGAGGTAAGCACACCAGCCCACAAGGGGCTAGCGCGCCCCCCATGGCAGCCGCCCTAGTGGGGAAAGGAAAGGAGGGATTCGGCTTCCCCCTTCCTTCCTCTCCCCCCTTTCCTCCCCCATCCGACAAATATGGCGGGGGGGAGGGGGCAAGAGCAGGAGCCCAAGTAGGATTCATATCTACTTGGGGCACCCCTTGGCCTCTTCCCTCTCCCTCCCACCTATATATATGTGGGGGAGCGCCTAGTACAACACAACATTGTCTTAGCCATGTGAGGCGGCCCCTCCACCGTTTACTCCCTCGGTCATATTTTCCGTAGTGCTTAGGCGAAGCCCTGCGGAGATAGCTTCACCATCACCGTCGCCACGCCGTCGTGCTGCTGGAACTCATCCACTACTTCACCGTCTTGTTGGATCAAGAAGGCGAAGGACGTCATCGAGCTGAACGTGTGCTGAATGCGCAGGTGCCGTATGTTCGGTGCTCGATCGGTTGGAATGGGAAGAAGTTCGACTACATCAACCGTGTTGTCAAACGCTTCTGCTTACGGTCTACGAGGGTACGTAGACACACTCTCCCCCTCATTGCTATGCATCTCCATGGATAGATGTTGCGTGTGCGTAGAATTTTTTTTATTTTCCATGCAACATTTCCCAACCGTGGCATTCGAGCCAGGTCTATGCGTAGATGATATGCACGAGTAGAACACAAAGAGTTGTGGGCGGTGATAGTCATACTGATTACCACCAATGTCTTATTTTGATTCGGCGGTATTGTGGGATGAAGCAGCCCGGACCAACCTTACATGTCCACGCACATGAGACCGGTTCCACCGACTGACATGCAACTAGTTTTGCATAAAAGGTGGCTGGCGGGTGTCTGTTTCTCCTACTTTAGTTGAATCTAATTTGACTATGTCTGGTCCTTGAAGAAGGTTAAAATAGCAAACTTGATGAATCACCGTTGTGGTTCTTGCGTAATAAAGAACGGTTCTTGCTAGAAGCCCGTAGCAGCCACGTAAAACTTACAACAACAAAGTAGAAGACGTCTAACTTGTTGTGATGTGATATGGTCAAGATATGATGTGATATATATTGATGTATGAGATGATCAAGTTTTGTAATATTGACAACCAGAAGGAGCCTTAGGGTTGTCTCTTTATTGTATGAAGTGCAAGCGCCATGTAATTGCTTTACTTTATCACCATGTGTTAGCGATAGTTGTAGAAGCAATAGTTGGCGTGACAATCTTGACGCTACGATGGAGATCAAGGTGTCAAGCCGGTGACGATGGAGATCATGACGATACTTTGGAGATGGAGATCAAAAGCACAAGATGATGATGGCCATATCATGTCACATATTTTGATTGCATCTGATGTTTATCTTTTATGCATCTTATTTTGCTTAGAATGTCGGTAACATTATAAGGTGATCCGTTCACTAAATTTCAAGATAAAAGTGTTCTCCCCGAGTATGCACCATTGCCAAAGTTTGTCGTTTCAAAGCACCACGTGATGATCGGGTGTGATAGACTCTACGTTCACGTGCAACGGGTGTAAGACAGTCTTGCACATGCAGAATACTTGGGTTAAACTTGATGAGCCTAGCATGTACAGACATGGTCTCGGAAGACTAGAGACCGAAAGGTCGAACGTGAGTCATATAGTGGATATGATCGACATAGAGATGTTCACCATTGATGACTACCCCATCTGACATGATGATCGGACATGGGTTAGTTGATTTGGATCATGTATCGCTTAGATGACTTGAGGGATGTTTATTTAAGTGGGAGTTCATTAGTAATTTGATTAATTGAACTTAATTTATCATGAATTTAGTCTTATATTTTTGCATATCTATGTTGTAGATCAATGGCCCGAGCTACCGTTCCCCTGAATTTTAATGCGTTCCTAGAGAAAGCTAAGTTGAAAGATGATGGTAGCAACTACACGTACTGGGTCCGTAACTTGAGGATTATCCTCATTGCTGCATAGAAGAATTATGTCCTTGATGCACCGCTAGGTGAAAGGCCTGCTGCAGGAGCTGAAGCTGATGTTATATGAACGTCTGGCAAGCTCAAACTAATGACTACTCAATAGTTCAGTGTGCCATGCTTTACAGCATAGAACCGAGACTTCAAAGAAATTTTGAACGTCATGGAGCATATGAGATGTTCCTGGAGTTGAATTTAGTATTTCAAGCAAATGCCCGGGTTGAGAGATATGAAGTCTCCAACAAGTTTATAGCTGCAAGATGGAAGAGAACAATTCTGTCAGAGAACACATACTCAAAATGTCTGGGTATCATAACCGCTTGACTCAGCTGGGAGTTGAACTTCCGGTTGATAGTGTTATTGACAGAGCTCTTCAATCACTGCCACCAAGCTATAAAGGCTTCGTCATGAACTATAATATGCAAGGGAAATAAAACGATTCCTGAGCTCTTCGCAATGATTAAGGCTGCAGAGGTAGAAATCAAGAAGGAGAATCAAGTGTTGCTGGTTAACAATACCACTAGTTTCAAGACAAAGGGCAAGGGAGAGAAAGGGAACTTCAAGATGAATGGCAAGCAAGTTGCCACTCCCAGGAAGAAGCCCAAAGCCGGACCCAAGCCTGAATTTGAGTGCTTCTACTGCAAAGGGACTGGTGATACATCCATTTTGCATCATGTTTTCTTACTGTTATTTATAGTGTTTTTATCAATAATAATGCCTTTTGGAGTAATTCTAATACCTTTTCTCTCATAATTTGCAAGGTACACACCAAGAGGGAAAATTCCGACAGCTGCAAATGTGGACCTGAAAAAGCTACGTCGGGCCACCTATTCTGTGCAACTCCAAATGAGCTGAAACTCCATGAGGATTTTTTGTGGAATATTTAAGAAATATTGGAGCCAATAAACACTAGAGGGGGCCACCAGGTGGGCACAACCCACCTAGGCGTGCCAGGCCCCCTGGCGCGCCTTTGTGGGTTGTGGCCTCCTCGGCCCACCTCCGGTGCCCATCTTCTGGTATATAAGTGATTTTGACCTAGAAAAAATAAAGATAAGACTTTCGGGACGGAGCGCCGCCGTCTCGAGGCGGAACTTGGGCAGGAGCACTTTTGCCCTCTGGCGGAGCGATTCTTCGGGGAACTTCCCTCCCGGAGGGGGAAATCATCGTCATCATCATCACCAACAACTCTCCCATATTGGGGAGGTCAATCTCCATCAACATCTTCACCAGCACCATCTCATCTCAAACCCTAGTTCATCTCTTGTATTCAATCTTGTTACCGGAACTATAGATTGTTGCTAGGGGGTGACTAGTAGTGTTGATTACATCTTGTAGTTGATTACTATATGGTTTATTTGGTGGAAGATTATATGTTCAGATCCATTATGCATATTAATACCCCTCTGATCATGAGCATGTTTATTGTTTGTGAGTAGTTACTTTCGTTCTTGAGGTCACGGGATAAATCATGTTGCAAGTAATCATGTGAATTTGATAGGTGTTCGATATTTTGATGGTATGTATGTTGTGATTCCCTTAGTGGTGTCATGTGAACGTCGACTACATGACACTTCACCATATTTGGGCCTAAGGGAATGCATTGTGGAGTAGTAAATAGATGGTGGGTTGCGAGAGTGACAGAAACTTAAACCCCAGTTTATGCACTATTCCGTAAGGGACCGATTGGATCCTAGAGTTTAATGCTATGGTTAGAATTTATTCTTAATACTTTTCTCGTAGTTGCGGATGCTTGCGGGAGGGTTAATCATAAGTAGGAAGTTTGTTCAAGTAAGAACAGCACCTAAGCACCTGTCCACCCACATATCAAATTATCAAAGTAGCGAACACAAATCAAACCAACATGATGAAAGTGACTAGATGAAATTCCCGTGTACCCTCAAGAACGCTTTGCTTATCATAAGAGACCATTTTGGCATGTCCTTTGCCTTAAAAGGATTGGGCTACCTTGCTGCATACTTGTTCGTTACTTGCTCGTTACAAATTACCTTGCTATCAAACTACTCGCTACTTACAATTTCAGCACTTGCAGACATTACCTTACTGAAAACTACTTGTCATTTCCTTCTGCTCCTCGTTGGGTTCGACACTCTTACTTATCGAAAAGAGCTACAATTGATCCCCTATAATTGTGGGTCATCAAGGCTATTCTCTGGCACTGTTGCCGGGGAGTGAAGCGCCTTTGGTAAGTGGAACTTGGTAAGGAAACATTTATATAGTGTGCTGAAATTTATTGTCACTTTGTTACTATGGAAAAGAATCCTTTGAGGGGTTTGTTCGGGGTATCTTCACCTCGTCCGGAACCACAATTAATTGTCCCTCAACCTACTGCACCTACTGAAAATATTGAATATGAAATTCCTTCGGGTATGATAGAACAACTGCTAGCTAATCCTTATGCAGGAGATGGAACAGAACATCCTGATATGCACTTGATATATGTAGAACAAATTTGTGGATTGTTCAAGCTTGGAGGTTTACCCGGAGATGAGGTGATGAAAAAGGTTTTCCCTTTATCTTTGAAGGGAAAAGCATTGGCATGGTATATGCTATGCGATGATATTGGATCATGGAATTGGAATCATTTGAAATTGGAGTTCCACCAAAAAATGTATCCTATGCATCTAGTTCATCATGATCGGAATTATATATATATAATTTTTGTCCTCGTGAAGGAGAAAGTATCGCTCTAGCTTGGGGGAGGCTTAAGTGAATGTTATATTCATGCCCCAATCATGAGCTCTCAAGAGAAATTATTATCCAAAAATTTTATGCTCGGCTTTCTCGTAATGATCAAACCATGATGGATACTTCTTGTACTGGTTCTTTTATGAAAAAAAAACTATTGAATTCCGGTGGGATCTTTTGGAAAGAATTAAATGCAACTCTGAAGATTGGGAACTTGATGAAGGTAAAGAGTCAGGTATAAAGCTTAAGTATGATTGTGTTAAATCTTTTATGGATACCGATGCTTTTCAAAAGTTTAGCACTAAATATGGACTTGACTCTGAGATAGTAGCCTCCTTTTGTGAATCATTTGCTACTCATGTTGAAATCCCTAAAGAGAAGTGGTTTAAATATCACCCACCTATTAAAGAAGAAATTAAAGAACCGGTTCCAGTTAAAGAAGAAACTATACTTTATAATGTTGATCCAGTTGTTCCTACTGCTTATATTGAGAAACCTCCTTTTCCTGTTAGGATAAAGGAACATGCTAAAGTTTCAATTGTGGTTAACAAAAGCTATGTTAGAACACCTAAACCTGATGAATAAACTAGAGTGGAACCTAATGTTGCTATGGTTAAAAATCTCTTAGAAGAAGACATAGATGGGCATGCTATTTACTTCTGTGCAGAAGCTGCCAGAATTGCTAAACCGGAAAAAGGGGATAAAAATAGACCAGTTGTTGGCCTGCCTGTCATTTCAGTTAAAATAGGAGATCACTATTATCATGGTTTACGTGACATGGGTGCTAGTGTGAGTGCTATTCCTTACAAGTTATATCAAGAAATTAGGCAAGACATAGCGCCTACAGAGTTAGAAGACATAGATGTTACTATTAAACTTGCAAATAGAGACACCATATCACCTTGTGGGATTATTAGAGATGTTGAAGTCTTGTGCGGGAAAATTAAATACCCTACTGATTTTCTTGTTCTTGGTTCCCCACAAGATGACTTCTGTCCCATTATCTTTGGTAGACCTTTCTTGAACACAGTTAATGCTAAGATAGATTGCCAGAAACAAACTGTGGGTGTTAGTTTTGGTGATGAGTCTCATGAGTTTAATTTTCCAAGTTTAGTAGAAATCATCATGAAAAAGAATTTCCTAGTAAGGATGAATTAATTGGTCTTGCTTCTATTGTTGTGCCACCTACTGATCCTTTAGAGCAATACCTGCTAGACCATGAAAATGATTTACATATGCATGAAAGAAATGAAATAGATAATATTTTCTTTGAACAAAATCCTCTACTTAAACACAATTTGCCTATTGAAACTCTAGGAGGTCCTCCTCCATCTAAAGGTGATCTTGTGTTTGAATGAAAGCAATTGCCATACACTTTGAAATAGGCTTATCTCGATGAAAAGAAGATATATCCTGTTATTATTAGTGCTAACCTTTCAGAACATGAAGAAGAAAGATTATTGAAAGTTCTAAGGAAGCACCGAGCTGCTATTGGATATACTCTTGATGATTTAAAGGGCCTTAGTCCCACTCTATGCTAGCACGAAATTAATAAGGAACCTAATGCTAAACCAGTTGTTGATCACCAACGTCGGTTAAATCCGAATATGAAAGAGGTGGTAAGAACGGAAATATTAAAACTTCTGGAAGCAGGTATAATCTATCCTACAGTTGATAGTAGATTGGTAAGTCATGTTCATTGTGTCCCTAACAAAGGAGGTATTGCTGTTGTTCCTAATGATAAGAATGAACTTATTCCACAAAGAATTGTTATAGGCTAGAGAATGGTAATTGACTTTAGAAAATTAAATAAAGCAACTAGAAAAGATCATTACCCTTTGCCTTTTATTGATCAAATGCTTGAAAGATTATCTAAGCACACACACTTTTGCTTCCTTGATGGATATTCTGGCTTTTCACAAATACCTGTTTCTCAACCTGATCAAGAAAAGACCACTTTTACTTGTCCTTTTGGAACCTATGCTTATAGACATATGCCTTTTGGTTTATGTAATGCACCTGCTACCTTTCAAAGATGCATGATGGCTGTATTCTCTGATTTTTGTGAAAAGATTGTTGAGGTTTTCATGGATGATTTCTCTGTCTATGGGAAGTCTTTTGATGATTGTTTAAGCAATCTTGATCAAGTTTTTCAGAGATGTGAACAAACAAGTCTTGTCTTGAATTGGGAGAAGTGCCACTTTATGGTTAATGAAGGCATTGTTTTGGGTCATAAAATTTCTTAAAGAGGTATTGGAGTGGACCAAGCTATGGTTGATGCAATTGAGAAAATGCCGTGTCCTAAGGACATCAAAGGTATTCGTAGTTTCCTAGGTCATGCTGGTTTCTATAGGTGGTTTATCAAGGACTTTTTTCTAAAATTTCTAGGCCTCTTACTAATCTTTTGCAAAAGGACATTCCTGTTGTCTTTGATGATGATTGTCTTGAAGACTTTGAAACACTCAAGAAAGCTTTAATTACTGCACCTATAGTTCAACCACCTGATTGGAATTTGCCTTTTGAAATTATGTGTGATGCTAGTGATTATGCTGTTGGTGCTGTTCTAGGACAAAGAGTTGATAAGAAATTGAATGTTATTCATTATGCTAGTAAAACTCTAGACAGTGCTCAAAGAAATTATGCTACTACTGAAAAAGAATTCTTAGCAGTGGTGTTTTCTTGTGATAAGTTTAGACCTTATATTGTTGATTCCAAAGTAACTGTTCACACAGACCATGCTGCTATTAAATATATTATGGAAAAGAAAGATGCTAAACCTAGACTTATTCGTTGGGTTCTCTTGTTACAAGAATTTGATTTGCATATTATTGATAGAAAAGGAGATGAGAACCCCGTAGCTGATAACTTGTCTAGGCTTGAAAATGTGCTTGATGACCCACTTCCTATTGACGATAGTTTCCCTGATGAGCAGTTAGCTGCAATAAATGTTGCTAATAGTACTCCTTGGTATGCCGACTATGCTAATTACATTGTTGCTAAATATTTACCACCTAGCTTTACTTACCAACAAAACATAAAATTCTTCTATGATTTAAGACATTACTTTTGGGATGACCCACATCTTTATAAAGAAGGAGTAGATGGTATTATTAGACGTTGTGTACCTGAGCATGAACAGGGACAAATCCTACGGAAATGTCACTCCAAACCTTATGGAGGCCATCATGCTGGAGACAGAACTGCTCGCAAGGTATTGCAATCTGGATTTTATTGGCCTACTCTCTTCAAGGATGCTCGTAAGTATGTCTCATCTTGTGATTAATGCCAAAGAATAGGTAATATCGGTAAGCGTCAAGAAATTTCTATGAATTATTCACTTGCTGTTGAACCATTTGATGTTTGGGGATTTGATTACATGGGACCTTTTCCTTCTTCTAGTGGGTATACACACATTTTGGTTGCCATTGATTATGTTACTAAATGGGTAGAAGCTATTCCAACTAGTAGTGTTGATCACAGCACCTCTATTAAAATGCTTAAGGAAGTTATTTTCCCAAGGTTTGGAGTCCCTAGATATTTAATAACTGATGGTGGTTCACACTTTATTCATGGTGCTTTTCGTAAAATGCTTGCTAAGTATGATGTTAACCATAGAATTGCATCACCCTATCATCCTCAGTCTAGTGGTCAAGTTGAACTTAGCAATAGATAAATAAAATTAATTTTGCAAAAGAATGTCAATAGGTCCAGGAAGAATTGGTCTAAGAAATTAGATGATGCACTTTGGGCTTATAGAACAGCATATAAAAATCCTATGGGTATGTCTCCTTATAAAATGGTTTATGAAAAAGCTTGTCATTTACCTCTTGAGTTAGAACATAAAGTATATTGGGCAGTTAAAGAACTTAACTATGACTTCAAACTTTCTGGTGAAAAGAGGCTATTTGATATAAGCTCATTAGATTAATGGACAACCCAAGCTCGTGAAAATGCAAAGTTATTCAAAGAAAAAGTTAAAAGGTGGCATGACAAAAGAATTCAAAAATGCGAGTTTAAAGTCGGAGAGTATGTTCTTTTGTACAACTCTCGTTTCAGATTCTTTGCAGGCAAACTCCTCTCAAAATGGGAAGGCCTCATTGTCATCGAGGAGGTTTACTGGTCTGGAGCCATCAAAATAAATAATTTCGAAGGCACTAACCCGAAGGTTGTCAACGGACAACGAATAAAGCATTATATCTCAGGTACGCCTATCAATGTTGAAAGAAATATTGTCTAGACTTTGACATCGGAAGAACACATAAAAGAGTCCTTCCGGAACACATAAAAGAATCGTCAAAATAAGGAGGTACGTAGTACGGTAAGTAAACAGACTCCGAAAAATCTGCAAAAATATTTTTTTGTCAGTTTTGGAATAATTTAGAATTTTGGGAATAAAGAAACTTCCAGGAAGCGTCCCCTGGTGGGCACAAGACACCAGGGCGCGCCAGGCATGCCTGGCACACCTCCCGTACTCCATTTTTCTTCCATATGCTTGTCCTACAAGATAAAAATTCTATTTATACTTCCTGAACCTGTTAACCACCGTATCGAGGAGAAAATCATGTGTCCTCTTTTCTTGTTGTTTCCGGTCAGATTTATCAAGCTAAGCGTCATGTCTTGCTGCTCCTCCAACCCCATGGAAGAAGATTCTTGGCTGATGAAGATCGAGAAGAAGCGGGAGGATCCTACAGACACCACCAAAGGAGAACTGAGTATCGGGTATGGGCACTCCCCTTGGCTTCCGTCAAGCTTGGGGGAGGTGCCCCGGTATCATATCATCCCACTATCATTTTGCTTTTACTTATCTTAGTTCAATCTTTTTCTTAGATGAATAAAGTTTAGTTTGATCTTTTCTTCTTTGAAAATTTGCTTAGTGATCTATCATTGTTATCGTGTGCAAGTTATATAATAAAGTCAAATTGAGTTTTTACTTTCTTTACTTTTATGTTGCAAATAAAGAAATAAGAAAGAAATAAAGAAAAAAGAAAATAAGCAAATAAAAGAAAGGAAATAAATCCATAAGATCATATACTAATCCTATGGTAGGTGATAGCACCACATAAGGAAAAGTATAAGTAAGAAAATTTTATTAGAGATTAACAAACATAGCATTGGTCAGTGATGCAACTCATGAAAGAATTAATAAGGGAAGGGAAGATTCACATATAAATATACTATCCTAGAATCTTTTGTGATTGTGAGCCCTCATCAAAATATTATATGCCAAAATTGTTGACGTTGGACAAGGAAGACAACGTAATGGTTTATGTATGTTTATATTCACATAGAAGTCATATTGTCATAGAACCTTTAACATTTGATGCTTGCCCCTATCTTTGCTAGCCAAAAATTCCGCACTAAGTAGAGTTACTACTTTTGCATCCAAAAACCCTTAAACCCAAATACTTTTCAAGTGTCCACCATACCTACCTAGGGATTGAACAAGATCCCTCAAGTAAGTTGTCATCGGTGCAAAAAGGCAATAAAAATTGCTTATAAATATGTGAGATCATTTAGTGTAAGAGAAAATTGAGCGTTGCACAAACTTGGTTGACAAAGAATAAAAGCAACGGACTGCATAATAAAGGTTGTCATCTTAAGGGGCAATGTAACGTGACGTTCTTTTACACTAAGGGGTTGACGATGCAAACAAATAAGCACATGGCAACCTCTGCTTCTCTCTGCGATGGGCCTATCTTTTACTTTTATGTATTTACTTTTATGCAAAGAGTCAAAGTTTTCCTTCTATTCCTTTTTATTTTTCTCCTTTGGCAAGCATCATGTGGTGAGGAAAGATCTAGGCACATATGCCCAGTTGAATATAGATAGCATGAGTTATTATTGTTGACATCACCCTTGAGGTGAGTATGTTGGGAGGCGAAACTATAAGCCCCTATCTTTCTATGTGTCCGGTTGAAATGTTTTGCTCATGTGTACAAGGTCAGTGTTAGCAATAATAGAAGACTATATGATGGTTGAGTATGTGCACTTGCCTAAAGGCTCCGACATGTGACCCGTCCTGAAAAGATGATGAATTGTAGTTGCAAAGTTGACTGAGAGCATAGTTTGTTGCTTTCTAATAGAGTTTTTGCTTTATACTTTGATTATGTGATGAACTATTACTTATTCATGAGAAGTGTATGATAAATGTTCTATGATAAAAGTTTTATGTTTAATTTTGTTGCTGTTATAATAATCAACATGATGCTTCTATGTCCGTATTTTGTTTTTATCGACACCTCTCTCTCAAAGCATCTGGACATGTTTTTTGATTTCGGTTTTTGCTTGAGGACAAGCAAGGTCTAAGCTTGGGGGAGCTGATACGTCCATTTTACATCATGTTTTCTTATTGTTATTTATAATTTTTTATCCATAATAATGCTTTTTGGAGTAATTCTAATGCCTTTTCTCTCATAATTTGCAAGGTACACACCAAGAGGGAGAATTCCGGCAGCTGGAAATCTGGACCTGAAAAAGCTACGTCAGGCCACCTATTCTGCACAACTCCAAATGAGCTGAAACTCCACGAGGATTTTTTTGGAATATTTAAGAAATTTTGGAGCCAATAAACACCAGAGGGGGCCCACCAGGTGGGCACAACCCACCTGGGCGCGCTAGGCCCCCCTGGCGCGCCCTGGTGGGTAGTGGCCTCCTCGGCCCACCTCCGGTGCCCATCTTGTGGTATATAAGTGATTTTGACCAAGAAAAAAAATAAAGAGAAGACTTTCGGGACGGAGCGCCACCGTCTCGAGGCGGAACTTGGGCAGGAGCACTTTTGCCCTCCGGCGGAGCGATTCTGCCGGGGGAACTTCCCTCCCGGAGGGGGAAATCATCGTCATCATCATCACCAACAACTCTCCCATCTTGGGGAGGGCAATATCCATCAACATCTTCACCAGCACCATCTCATCTCAAACGCTAGTTCATCTCTTGTATTCAATCTTGTTACCGGAACTATAGATTGTTGCTAGGGGTGACTAGTAGTGTTGATTACATCTTGTAGTTGATTACTGTATGGTTTATTTGGTGGAAGATTATATGTTCAGATCCATTATGCATATTAATACCCCTCTGATCATGAACATGTTTATTGTTTGTGAGTAGTTACTTTCGTTCTTGAGGTCACGGGATAAATCATGTTGCAAGTAATCATGTGAATTTGATAGGTGTTCGATATTTTGATGGTATGTATGTTGTGATTCCCTTAGTGGTGTCATGTGAACGTCGACTACATGACACTTCACCATATTCGGGCCTAAGGGAATGCATTGTGGAGTAGTAAATAGATGGTGGGTTGCGAGAGTGATAGAAACTTAAACCCCCAGTTTATGCACTATTCCGCAAGGGACCGATTGGATCCTAGAGTTTAATGCTATTGTTAGAAATTATTCTTAATACTTTTCTCGTAGTTGCGGATGCTTGCAGGAGGGTTAATCATAAGTAGGAAGTTTGTTCAAGTAAGAATAGCACCTAAGCACCGGTCCACCCACATATTAAATTATCAAAGTAGCGAACACAAATCAAACCAACATGATGAAAGTGACTAGATGAAATTCCTGTGTACCCTCAAGAACGCTTTGCTTATCATAAGAGACCGTTTTTGCCTGTCCTTTGCCTCAAAAGGATTGGGCTGCCTTGCTGCATACTTGTTACAATTATCGTTACTTGCTCATTACAAATTACCTTTCTATCAAACTACTCGCTACTTACAATTTCAGCACTTGCAGACATTACCTTACTGAAAACTGCTTGTCATTTCCTTCTACAACTCGTTGGGTTCGACACTCTTATTTATCGAAAAGAGCTACAATTGATCCCTATACTTGTTGGTCATCAACTGGTCACTGGAAGCGGAACCGCCCCAAATACTTGGCGGGGAAGAAGGATGGCAAAGTGAACAAAGGTATATTTTATATACATGTTATTGATGTGTACCTTACTAGTGCTCATAGCTGCGCCTAGGTATTTGATACTGGTTCGGTTGCTCATATTTGTAACTCGAAATAGAAGTTGCGGAATAAACGAAGATTGGCTAAGGACGAGGTGACGATGCACGTCGGAAATGGTTCCAAGGTCGATGTGATCGCCATCGGCACGCTACCTCTACATCTACCTTCGGGATTAGTTTTAGATCTAAATAATTGTTATTTGGTTCTAGCGTTGAGCATGAACATTATATCTGGATCTTGTTTATTGCGAGACAGTTATTCATTTGAATCGGAGAATAATGGTTGTTCTATTTATATGAGTAATATCTTTTATGGCCATGCACCCTTGATGAATGGTCTATTCTTGTTGAATCTCGATCGTAGTGATAGACATATTCATAATATTGATGCCAAAAGATGCAAGGTTGATAATCATAGTGCAACATATTTGTGGCACTGTCGTTTAGGTCATATTGGTGTAAAGCGCATGAAGAAACTCCATTCAGATGGACTTTTGGAATCACTTGATTATGAATCATTTGATACTTGCGAACCATGCCTCATGGGCAAGATGACTAAAACTCCATTCTCCGGAACAATGGAGAGAGCTAATGACTTATTGGAAATAATACATACCGATGTATGCTATCCGATGAGTGTTGAGGCACACGGCGGGTATCGTTATTTTCTAACCTTCACAGATGATTTGAGTAGGTATGGGTATATCTACTTGATGAAACACAAGTCTGAAACATTTGAAAAGTTCAAAGAATTTCAGAGTGAAGTGGAGAATCATCGTAACAAGAAAATAAAGTTTCTACGATATCTGATCGTGGAGGCGAATATTTGAGTTACGAGTTTGGTCACTGGTGCGCGTCGGTCCTAAACAAACGGTTTTAACCCCTTTCCACGAGGGCATTTGGAACCATCACCAAGTGAGTGTGGGCGATAGGGGGTCCTTCCCACACGACCAAGAAACCGTCGGGGATAGGGCCCCTACAGTACTCCTACTCGTTTCTGCTCGCATTGCCATCGTAGTCGGTATTCTGTGGTGCTACGTTTATGATGCGCGGCCCATCACAAACGGTTCACTATTATAGAACGTGTATGATGCGCGGCCCATCACAAATGGTTCACCATTAAGAAGATTAGCTAATCGTCATACGAGTGTCGGACAGGATTACGAAACGTCGGAGTTGCCGTAACATCATCGTACACGACAACTATCGCACACGCTATTCTGTGGTGCAAAGTTTACGATGCATACTTCATCAGAAACAGTTCATGGTTGCGAATCGTGTACGATAAGGCAACTAACACAAACGTTTAGTTTGCCCGCACCATTTGTGATATTGTCTGACATCGCACATGCTTTGGAAATGGCAACTGTGTGCATGCTTGCACACATTTCCTCTCTGTGAACCGTCTCTCATTATGGTGCATATCGCAAACGTTTGTGTTTTACCAACCGTGTATGCCGTAACAACCTGGAGAGCGTAATTTCACCGTAATTTAGTTGCTGCTTTTCCAAATTGTACCGGATTTGAATTTGAATTTGAATGTATGCTACAGCTTTATTCATATCCATCAGGTTCAAACAACCAATGCATTATTCGATTCATAGGTACATATGTTCAAGAATTACATAAGAACCAAATAAAGAATGATGAACCACGGTTGTATACTTGTACTATTAAAGACGGTAAAGAAAGAGGCAAAATATATTCTGGTTGCTGAAAAAGGTGAAGCGGAATGCCCATATTGTGCCCTCCTCCATGCAGAAGGCACACACGACTCTAGTCCAACCCCTTGTGATGGCCGACCGCCCATCCTTCACGGTCTTCATGAAAACATCTAGATAATCATCGTGTTCTGGTAGAAATACTTTAACCTTTGCATGCCCACCAATCATGTAGTTTGAGAGGTAATCTTGAGTAAACTGCTTTGGCAACCACTGCAAAGGAAAAAGATTCAGACATTGTCATCTAAGACAACTCATTATGGGCACTAAAAAGAAGGCTGCAGAGTTCTTACTTACCATCCTGCAGTTCGCTGTTGTCTTGGATAAAGTGTAAACAAATAGTTTAATTGCCATCTTTGGACCCATTTTACTAACAATCTTTATCAGCTTCCTCACTTGATGCTGGTTCATCGATATCTCATTGCCCCATACGCAGAAAGGGTCGAAACGCGGATCTTTACCAATGACATATGTACCTAAAAGCACCAAGTTAATGTTAGAAGCTAAACAACAATTGCACAATGATGTAGTACAACACTCTTTTATAATATGTCTATATACATCCGTATGTGGTAGTCCATTTGAAATCTCTAAAAAGACAAATATTTAGGAACGGAGGGAGTATCTTATAACATCCAATATACTCACATATTAGATGAATTAACATCTTATATTATGGGCCGGAAGGAGTTTAGTTCATTCTTGGAAATTATCGGCTGATTAACTGGTGCTGTATCCATGGGTTACAATTAGTTTGAGCTAGTTCGGGCTCAAATAGCCCTATAGTATCTGTAAACATGAGGGCTAGTTTGAGCTAATTGCATATATAACCCACCAAAAAAACTATCCAAACAAGGAGGTGCTAATTGGAGCTAGTTCTCCTAGTGCATTTATTGTCAATCTAACCCTGCCATCCAAACAACTCTTTGGATGGAGTTAGTTCAGGGTTAGTAATGAGCTAGAAACTAACTTTAACCTCTAGCTAAGTTGAGTATCCAAACAGGGTATGTTGTTGTTGTTGCTGCTGCTGCCGCTCTTCTACGTATATCTAGACATCATTAGAACATTAATGTAACACTCTTCCTTGTTGCTATGTTGCCTAGGATTGCATATTTAGACATTAAGTACAGTGCATGTTGCTATGTAGACTCAGACTATTACATATGGCCCTAGTTAACCTAACAAAAAATGGGTTGCAAATATATTCATTTAAAAGTCCGATTCACCGATTAGTCCCTTATCAGCCGCCGGCCTATATGGTACCAGCTACCGATATCCTGAACAGTGAGCAGATATAAGCCATGGGATGAAACTAACCTCAAGGGAAAACAACAGTCGTTCCCAAAATTGTCCTGTGTAGGTACATCAAGAAGCATGTTAAGCACAACAGTCTAAACATCAACCAAAATTATTCATGGCAGACAAAATAATCTCCAAAAGATAGCTTCAGTGTGCAGGTTTAAGCACGCTAGTAAAGCAAAACAAGTGGAAAGGTGTGCTAACTGCAACAGGCCTAACATTTAACAACAAGCAAACATAGTCATTCAAACTAGTATTGTGCTGGTCTAAGTACACTGGTTATGGTTAAATAAAAATGGAAAGGCGTGTTAACTACAAGATGCAGCAACCAAATGTAGTCATTCATAATGGTATTATTGAAACTGGTACTGATGAAATTGAACTGCACAGTTCATACTTGCACATATAGAACATCACGTTGTGAATAACTGGAATAAACAAGGCATACTACAAACAACCAAAGATAGCATTTGAAAATGAACATATGCTACCTACAAACAACCGAACAATCAAAAAACTTTAAAAGAGGCATATGCTAGCTATAACAGGCTTAACAACAAGCAAATATATGCATTCCTATCGGTATGTTTAAAACCGGATTGATGAAATGTACTGCACAGTAAATAATTGCACATATAGAGCATCACATTGTGAACAACTGAAATAAACAAATCATGGGTTTCCTCACTTGTCACACATGGGCTCGTTCCCGTGGGAAGAGCGCGGACCCTGGATGCGCTCCATGTTGTCGCAGATGGGCTCCTTCCCCTTGGAAGAGCACGACTGTAGGGTGCCCTCCCTGATGTCGTAGATGGGTGCTTTCCCCTTGGAAGAGCCAGAGAGGGTCCCCTCCTCGTGATCGCCGTCGATGAGGTCTGACTTGGAAGCTGTGGATCCCAAGCCAGCGTCGCAGAACGTGTCCTTCAGAAATGACAAAAGGGGCTCGATGGCGATGTAGAATGGCAAATTGTTGACAGCGAGCCAGAGGAGATCAGCGGCGGGGCCATGGATGAGATCGACGACGGTTGAACCCGAGGGGTTGGGGGTGGGCCACTTAACCTGTGACACAGCCCGCCTCAGGCCGTCGCTGTCGATGACCTCGATGTCATAGCCGGTGGACGAGACATGCCCGCATACTCTATCCCGCTGCTTGAGTGCCTGCCGCCAGTAATGGTCGTCAGCTTCCTCGGCGACGTCGGGCGAAGAGACCGCTATACACCTCTTTTGGGCTAGTCGCTCCTCGAGCTCCACGGGAAGCGTAGCCGGGCTTAGGCTGCGACGCTCTGGAGTGGGGGTGGGGATGGGGATCTGTGGGAAAGGGGGCATTTGGCAGGCGTCATCTAAGAAACTCAGGGCGTCCTAGGTATGAGATCGGTGGGTAAGCTGCACTCGCAAACCGGCAGATGTTGACAATGGAGGCCCTGCGGCAGCGGCGGCGGGGACCTTGCTAGGATTTCAAGCGAGGGAGGGGGTGTGTGTGCGTGCGCGCGCCCACGCCCGAGGAGGTTTTTGTGTGTGTGTGAGTGTGTGTGTGGAGGGGGCATGGGGTGTTTGAGGAAATGACACGGGTACTGAAAATTTTACTACGAGCGAATCAAACACGGAAGTGAAATGCCGGGATATTGAAAATTTTGATGATAGTGCATCATACACGGTCCGAAGATTACAACCATGTGTTATGAAACAGAAAAACCCTCGAGGCAGGCAGATATTTTCTAGGGATGCAGGCGGGATTGGGAACAAGAAACATCGCACACGGTCCGGAGATAACAACCATGTGTTATGAAATAGAAAAACCCTCGAGGCGGGCAGATATTTTCTAGGGATGCAGGCGGGATTGGGAACAAGAACATCGCACACGGTCCGGAGATAACAACCGTGTGTTATGAAACAGAAAAACCCTCGAGGTGGGCAGATATTTTTGAGAGGGGGAGCCTCGTGGAGCCCAATGTACTGTGCGGTTGTGTGTGTGACAGGTGCACCTGCATGGCACACGGTTAGTTTGAGTGAACCGTGTCTGTTGCGTCATCCGACTTGTCTAATGTTCATAAATTTTGCGAAAAATTACGCGGGAGAGGGTCAGAACACGAACACACTTGCATGTGAACCAAATTTAGGTATCAAAAGGGTGGTTTGATTTTCAAATACCAAATGCAACTTCGATGTGGCACCTCTCTCGCAAAGCGCACGGTATTGCTTGCCCCCACCCCCCCCCCCCCGTGTCGGCACGAAGGGAATCCTAAGCTATGAATGCATGCCCCCTCCCCCCCAACCGAGGTTTACTTAGCAAAGTGCGAAGTAGCTAGCAGCCCCCCTCCTCCCTCGTGTCGGCACGAAGGGAATCCTAAGCTTATGAATGCAGGCCCCAACTAAGGTTCATTAACCTAGCAAAGTGCGAAGTAGCTAGCAGCCCCCCTCCTCCCTCGTGTCGGCACAAAGGGAATCCTAAGCTATGAATGCATGCCCTCCCAACCGAGGTTCATTCACCAAGCAAACTGCGAAGTAGCTAGCAGCCCCTCCTTCCTCGTGTCGACACGAAGGGAATGCTAAGCTATGAATGCATGCCCCCCAACCGAGGTTCACCCTAGCAAAGTGCGAAGTAGCTAGCAGCCCCCCCACCCTCGTGTCGGCATGAAGGGAATCCTAAGCTATGAATGCATGCCCTCCCAACCGAGGTTCACCCTAGCACAGTGCGAAGTAGCTAGCATCCCCCTCCCTCGTGTCAGCACGAAGGGAATACTAAGCTATGAATGCATGCCCCCCAACCGAGGTTCACCTAGCAAAGTGCGAAGTAGCTAGCAGCCCCCCTCCCTCGTGTAGGCACGAAGGGATTCCTAAGCTATGAATGATGCCCCCCAACCGAGGTTCACCTAGCAAAGTGCAAAGTAGCTAGCAGGCCCCCTCCCTCGTGTCGGCACGAAGGGAATCCTAAGCTATATATGAATGCATTCCCTCCCCCCCCCAACCGAGGTTCACCCTAGCAAAGTGAGAAGTAGCTAGCAGCCACCCTCCCTCGTGTCGGCACGAAGGGAATCCTAAGCTATGAATGCATGCCCCTCCCCCCCAACCGAGGTTTGATATCTACTACGCAACCTTCTTCTTGTAGACGTTGTTGGGCCTCCAAGTGCAGAGGTTTGTAGGACAGTAGCAAAATTCCCTCAAGTGGATGACCTAAGGTTTATCATTCCGTGGGAGGCGTAGGATGAAGATGGTCTCTCTCAAACAACCCTGCAACCAAATAACAAAGAGTCTCTTGTGTCCCCAACACACCCAATACAATGGTAAATTGTATAGGTGCACTAGTTCGGCGAAGAGATGGTGATACAAGTGCAATATGGATGGTAGATATAGGTTTTTGTAATCTGAAAATATAAAAACAACAAGGTAACAAGTGGTAAAAGTGAGCGTAAACGGTATTGCAATGCTAGGAAACAAGGCCTAGGGTTCATACTTTCACTACTGCAAGTTATCTCAACAATAATAACATAATTGGATCATATAACTATCCCTCAACATGCAACAAAGAGTCACTCCAAAGTCACTAATAGCGGAGAACAAACGAAGAGATTGTGACGCCCGGATAATTAGGCTACAGTAACCCCACGTTCACAATGCCACATCACCTCAGATTACTGTTGATAATCTCACGTTAGTTCGAAACGATTCATATTCAAAATTTGAATTTAAGTTAAACAATTAAAGTTTTCAAAAGTCAAAACTAAATTGTTTCTAATGTGTCAAATAATCCTTAGTAAACGTTGGTGGATAAATTATCTTTTAATAAAATATTTAAATACACTAAAGTAATAGAAATGACCGCAAAAACAAATAATTAGACGCCTTTTATAAAATTATAATAATAAAACTAAATTAGTAGTGTGCCAAAATAATTGTGGCAGTGGACTAATTAGCAATACTAATTTAGGTGCTGACTGGGTATTTTATAAAACTAAAATAAAAGAAACTTTAAATGAAAACAGTAAAGGAAATAAGTAAAAGAAATAAAAGACACCCCCCCGACTAGGCTTGGCCCAGTTGGCCGAAGGAGCCAGTCGGCCCAGCCGACCCACTCCCGCACCCCCTGGCCTACTAGGCCTCCTCCCCTCCCCGTAACCCACCGACACCCCACTCCTCCCCCTCGAAATATCTTCCCCCTCTCTCCCGATTGGATCGGGATCGAGAGGAGGAGGCCGCCGACGCCGCCCGGTACCGCCTCGCCGCGACGCCGCATCGCCTCGCCCTCGTCCATCGCCGCCCGGACTCCCTCGCCGGCCTGCTTCATCTCCGTCGCGACGTCCCCGTCCCCCCACCACGAGCCCCGCTGCCCAGTCCCCTACTTCCCCTCGTGAGCCCCCCTCTCCTCGTCTCTCGCTCGTCCCTGCATCGTCGCGCCCCGCCCCGCCCGGCGTGCCCCCGCGCGCGCACGCCCGAACCTCGCCTCGCTCTGCCGCTTCACTCGCCGCGGCCTCGTCCCGCGCAGGCGCGCGCCAGTGCCCGCCGCGGCCACCACTCCGGCCGCTCGTTGCGCTCACCGCGGCCCTGCCGCGCCCGCGCCTCCCTCGCCCTGCTCCGCCTTGCCGCCCGCTTCCCCTGCTCCTCCCCGGTCACCGCCCGTCGCCGCCGCCCTTGGCTTCTGCTGCTGTGCGCCCCCGCTCGCCCTCCTTGCAGCCCCGCTGCTCCGCCCGCGACCACAGTCGTCGTGCGTCCACGCCCGAGCGCCCTTGGGCGTGCGACGATCGGGCAGCGCCCGTTGCCCGTTTGGCCCTATGGGCCACTGCCCAGTGGGGCCCCCCCGCCCCACGCCCCTCTGTTAAAAAAAGAGAAGAATAAAAAAAATTAATTAAGTAATTAATTAACTTAATTAGATCTGTTAAATTAACCAGATTAACTCTGATTAGATAACCTAATAATTAATTAACTAATTAATTATGTTTAGTTAAAATGTGACTATGACAAACGGGACCACACGTCAGTTGACCAGTCAACGCCTCTGTTGACTGCTGACATGACGTCAGCATACACTATTCTGGATAATGTTGAATTAAATTAATTAAATAAATTTGAAAAATGATTTAAAACATTAGAAAATCATATAAAATAAACCGTAGCTCAGATGAAAATACTTTCTACATGAAAGTTGCTCAGAACGACGAGACGAATCCGGAAACGCAGCCCGTTCGTCCTCCACACATCCCTAGCATAGCAACCACGCAACTTTCCCCCTCTAGTTCATCTGTCCGAAAACACGAAACACCGGGAATACTTCCCGGATGGTTCCCCCCTTCGCCGGTATCGCCTCCTACCGCGTTAGGGCACGCCTAGCATTGTTTGTTGTCTTGTCATGCATCATTATGCGTCTGTTTGCATTGTATTCATTGTTTCTTCCCCCCCTCTTCTCTCCGTTAGACTACGAGGCTGACGCCGCTGCTGGTGCCCCGATCGACTATGTTGTTGAGGACCCCTCCTTGCCAGAACAACCAGGCAAGCCCCCCCTTGATCACCAGATATCGCCTATTCTTCTCTATACTGCTTGCATTAGAGTAGTGTAGCATGTTACTGATTTCGGTTAATCCTATTCTGTTGCATAGCCTGTCATTGTTGCCACAGTTGTTACCCTTACCTGCTATCCTACTGCTTAGTATAGGATGCTAGTGTTCCATCAGTGGCCCTACACTCTTGTCCGTCTGCCATGCTATACTACTGGGCCGTGATCACTTCGGGAGGTGATCACGGGTATATACTATATACTTTATATACATGACACATGTGGTGACTAAAGTCGGCTCGGCTCGTTGAGTACTCGCAAGTGATTCTGATGAGGGGGCTGAAAGGACAGGTCGCTCCATCCCGGTAGAGGTGGGCCTGGGTTCCTGACGGCCCCCGACTGTTACTTTGTGGCGGAGCGACAGGGCAGGTTGAGACCACCTAGGAGAGAGGTGGGCCTGGCCCTGGTCAGCGTTCGCGGATACTTAACACGCTTAACCAGATCTTGGTATTTGATCTGAGTCTGGCCATTTGGCCTATACGCACTAACCAACTACGCGGGAACAGTTATGGGCACTCGACGTCGTGGTATCAGCCGAAGCGTTCGTGCGCGGATACTTAACACGCTTAACAAGATCTTGGTATTTGATCTGAGTCTGGCCATTTGGCCTATACGCACTAACCAACTACACGGGAACAGTTATGGGCACTCGACGTCGTGGTATCAGCCGAAGCCTTCGTGACGTCAGCGACTGAGTGGCGCGCGCCGGATTGGACCGGAACGCCTACTAGGCTAGGTCTGCTTTCGGCCGCGTTTGCAACATGCAGGTGTGCAATGGGCGATGGGCCCAGACCCTTGCGCCATAGGATTTAGACTGGCGTGCTGACCTCTCTGCTGTGCCTAGGTGGGGCTGCGACGTGTTGATCTTCCGAGGCCGGGCATGACCCAGAAAAGTGTGTCCGGCCAAATGGGATCGAGCGTGTTGGGTTATGTGGTGCACCCCTGCAGGGAAGTTTATTTATTTGAATAGCCGTGTCCCTCGGTTAAAGGACGACCCGGAGTTGTACCTTGACCTTATGACAACTAGAACCGGATACTTAATAAAACACACCCTTCCAAGTGCCAGATATAACCCGGTGATCGCTCTCTAACAGGGCGATGAGGAGGGAACCGCCGGGTAGGATTATGCTATGCGATGCTACTTGGTGAACTTACCATCTACTCTCTTCTACATGCTGCAAGATGGAGGTGGCCAGAAGCGTAGTCTTCGACAGGATTAGCTATCCCCCTCTTATTCTGGCATTCTGCAGTTCAGTCCATCGATATGGCTCTTTACACATATACCCATGCATATGTAGTGTAGCTCCTTGCTTGCGAGTACTTTGGATGAGTACTCACGGTTGCTTTTCTCCCTCTTTTCCCCCTTTCCTTCTACCTGGTTGTCGCAACCAGATGCTGGAGTCCAGGAGCTAGAGATCCCGAGGATGATTCTACGTGGAGTTCAGCTTCGAGGAGTAGTTAGGAGGTCCCAGGCAGGAGGCCTTGCCTTTTCGATCGTTGCTACTTTTGTGCTAGCCTTCTTAAGGCAAACTTGTTTAACTTATGTCTGTACTCAGATATTGTTGCTTCCGCTGACTCGTCTATGATCGAGCACTTGTATTCGAGCCCTCGAGGCCCCTGGCTTGTATTATGATGCTCGTATGATTTATTTATGTTGTAGAGTTGTGTTGTGATATCTTCCCGTGAGTCCCTGATCTTGATCATACACATTTGCGTGCATGATTAGTGTACGATTGAATCGGGGGCGTCACAAGTTGGTATCAGAGCCAACTGCCTGTAGGAATCCCCCTTTCCAACTCCCTGGCCGAAGTCGAGTCTAGTCATTGAAAAACTTTTACTAACATGGCTGTGTGGCTTACAGGCCCACGTTGCCATTGGGTGGTACTAGGATCTTTTACTCCTCGACCTTTACTCTGGAACTCTGAACTCTTTCCTATTCGGGTTAAATGAATTTTGCTAAATCTAACATTAGGATCTCGTTATCACTTTCACCCAGAGAGCCCCATATTACTGATGATCGTCTGCTGCACGTGAAGACCCTGAAGACACTCTCCGCTGTTAACCCGAGAACTTGTGTTCATCGCTTTTGCAATTCCCTTCCATCGATAACTCCTATGGATAACCACGTATACTCGCCATTCATACAATGTTTCCCAGTTGATCTTGTTATTACAAGATACCCCGAAATTCTCTCTGTTGTTACGAGAATCCTTTGAGCTTACTGCCTTGCTGTTCTTTGTCATCTGAATACCCCTACGGATAATTCTCGCACTTACCGAGTATCCGCTCATCCCCAGTTGATTCAAGTATTTCACAAAAGTGTTCAAAATACCATTCGATCTTCCGAAAATCCTCAGGAGCCTTTTTGCTCTTGAAATTCTTGCTTACTTGCATTATGATTAATCTTAAGTCTCGTAATCTTATTGGCATCTCTTGTCATTATCATTTTGAGTCCGTTGATTCAATTTGTTGCGAATGCTCGCAATCCTCAATCAGATCCTAGAATTCATCCTTCCGGCTCAGACGTCATTTGAAACGTGAGCTGGTTCTCGCCAATCAAATTGTCGTCGATTGTGCCCCTAAGTCTATTGAACTTATCCATCCTTGATCAGAGCGTCTGCTTCTGATCCTTTGCTTTGTAAATCATAATTCCTTTGCAATTGAGCTCTAAGTTACTCAGTTGTTTCTATAATCCAATGTCTTTGCATTGATTCTTCCTCTGGTTGTGAGCCGATACTCACATCAGATCCTTTATGGACCATCAGAACCTTGTTGGATTTTATCCGACAACGTCCTTCATATTCAATCACTTTGGAAGTTCTTTCCCTGATACATAATGCCTTTGGTAAATCCTATTCCTTGATTTGGCCAACCATGCTCTGCTTTCGAGCTGGTGATATTTACTATTGAAGCTTGTGGTATATGTTTCCACGATGCCCCGATGGGTTGAACCTATGCCTTCCATAATATGTGTGAACTCGAAAGTTTTCATGAGTCGTACTCTTTTGGTATTTTGCCAGATAAAATTTCAACACTACAACTTTTTCGAAAGTGAGAAGTGAATGAAAGGTTATGCATTGGAGAAGTGGGAGTCGACCTTGAACTTTATGTTCATGCCCATGGACACGATGTAGCTCTTATCATTAAAGCTTCTCTTAAATTAATTATTCCTTTGGTATAAGTTCATCTTATATCTGGGATCTGGCCTTTTGCAATCGTGGTTCCGACCATGTTCTCCTTTAAATACCATTTCTCGTACAAGTTTAAGCACTTGTCTTCTGTAGAGCAATACCCCAGTCCAACCTCTACTTTGGTTTGTCGTCGAGTATTACCCCCCTGGTATCTCGAGATTATCACGGAACTGCATAACTTCTTATGAGTTCTCCATCAAGTATTACATTCTCATCGATTCCATTTTTCCAACGGGTTCTGAGTTGTTAGAACCCCTCAAGGACACCGATAAGTGAATCAATTCCGCACTCCGATTCAATAACTCTAAGTAATTTTCTTGCTTACGAGTTTAATAATCCTTCAAGTCATTCCTAGCCTGCTCGGCTATGTCATTATAGTGCCAAGTTTAACTGTGCTACCTGGTCCTTCCCAGCGCACAAATTTCGATAGTGAGCTAATCTTGCGTCGATCTTCCTCGTCATATCACTTCTCCTTGAACAGCAAACTTGATTTCGAGTTTGTGTCCTACCCGTGGTTCCAATAACCTTTCGCTTTCATCATTCCTTTGACTTGATGTCATCGTCGATCAATTACATCTTCTTGAAAACCTCTCGACAAATTTGTCGTGATCATTGTCAACAGTTTGACTTCTTCCAAGTTGTGTGTCGAAATTCAGGATGTGAAATACCATCCTTGCCCCTCAATGAATTATGTTATCATCGACAACATTCTTGCCTCCCCCCAACACAAGCTTGTTCATATTTTGTGTTGTATCTTGATTTCCTTGCTATCTAGCTTATGATATGTTCTACCTTGGAGTATTACCATCTTTTATGTCAAGAATGTCGTGAGAATTTCACCACCTCTTATGACATCTTGATATAGGTCATACTTCTTGCCATATCCGTTCATTCCTTGGTCCCCGTGTTGTTCCTAACCGGAAAACCGACAATTGAACTATGGTGTGCGACTTCAAAACTTCTAGCAACCTTATTGCTTTGAAGCTAATGGTCAACATTTCATTCTTAGACCATTGGCTATCGAATCGCCATTCTAACATTGTTTGTGCTACCTAAGTCCGTATTTCGGGTGCACCCTCAACCAATGTTCAATCATGTATGTTTCCTCGAGCATACCTCATTATATCATTTCAACTGACAAAAGCTATCTCCTTGTACACATAATTGTGGAAATCCATCTTTTGGAAATCTCAATGGATTGTCGCTGAGTCAATCAGTCACCTCCTCACCTCTCCTTGATTTAATGATGAACCCTTGTTCAGAACTCGCTTCCATAGTTCATCTCCCGAGAATCTTCGATGCCGTTTCGACAATTTGTGTTGCACCTTTCTTCTCAGGCATCCTGAGTCTGAGTTATCCTGACACCAATCAGATCTGAATCTCGGTCAGATATGATGGTTGGAACATATTTCCAAGAGTTATAAGATTGGTCTATTTATGACCCGGTAAGGTGATGTCATGCCTAACACACCTGGCCGGAGGACCTATTGTTATAAGTTTTCCTTTTTAGCAAGGCTAGCTATTCTTCCATGAGGAAATTGTAAGACTTACTCTATAAGTTGTTCCTGATGGATCCTTTGTGTATCCATAGCCTGATCTTACCTAATGACCATGTCAATGCTATCTCGAAGCATGTGTGTGGTACTCCGATCTTCAATAAAAATATTTGAAGCACAATGCTAAATTTTCGTTATCAATTATTCAAACACCGTTGTTTGGGTAATGTCATGAAATTTCTCTCCCCTTACCTAAAGAGTTTTCTACATTATATCCTGTCATGGATATCATGCTCTGCTTGTCCTTGGGAAGGATATACCCTTGAAATATGTGTTTAAACACATTTTCCTTTCCATTGTTCTACTTAAACTTGATAATCATATTTTCCTTTCCATTGTTTGGTTTAGCCTTTCTTGTGATCTGTATGACCTAAGCAGTAAAATTCTCCTGCTATTGTAAACACCTCAGTGTACAATTCTGTCAGAAAGACCCTGTTACTTTTGATTGATGACATTCCGGTAACCACCGATGGACGAGAACTTTGCCTATTGGTCCGCCTCGTTCAACGAGCAGGAAGATGGTTCTCTTCGTCCCTCGCACGTGGTACCGACGTTGTTGCCGACATAAATGACAGGCTATCCGCTGACATGTGTTGCCTACCTGGTCATACAAGACGTCACCGCCCTTCCTACTTTTAACCCACATGGTGGGCCATAACCCACAGTTCCACAGGATCGAAACCTGGCTCTCCTATACACCCCCTGTTGCTAAAGTTATTTCTCATGCTTGGCTTCGTATGTAATTCACGAGCCACCTTCCGAGAGATCATCAATTCTAGGTATCAGACAGAATACTTATTCCCATTGCTTTGAACCCCTTTTACACTCTGTTTCAGGCATCGAACGATTTCCTGCCCGCTCGAAACTTTCCATAATACCTCCTCGCTTTGATCTCGATAATGTCTTAAGTTTCAATTCGAGAGTTACCTTCCGCCACCTTCCCTGATGTTATCTACTAGATAAGCAAACATTGTAGCGGTCCATTCTTTCGTAATACCCCCTTATCCTTTTGTAAGTACGATGGAGATCTCGAAGAAAAGATGACGACTGGATCATGGTGACTTGAAACAGAGAAATGAAGACATCAACGAAAGGGATCAACCTCTTCGAAAGGGTAGCCAAGACCGAGAAGACTCGTTAGGTTTTTCGCTACCAACACCTTCCCCCCTTACTCCACCGCTTAAATCTCGGGACGAGATTTCTTGTAGTGGAGGAGAATTGTGACGCCCGGATAATTAGGCTACAGTAACCCCACGTTAACGATGCCACGTCACCTCAGATTACTATTGATAATCTCGCGTTAGTTCGAAACGATTCATATTCAAAATTTGAATTTAAGTTAAACAATTAAAGTTTTCAAAAGTCAAAACTAAATTGTTCCTAATGTGTCAAATAATCCTTAGTAAATGTTGGTGGATAAATTATCTTTTAATAAAATATTTAAATGCACTAAAGTAATAGAAATGACCGCAAAAACAAATAATTAGACGCCTTTTATAAAATTATAATAATAAACCTAAATTAGTAGTGTGCCAAAATAATTGTGGCAGTGGACTAATTAGCAATACTAATTTAGGTGCTGACTGGGTATTTGATAAAACTAAAATAAAAGAAACTTTAAATGAAAATAGTAAAGGAAATAAGTAAAAGAAATAAAAGACAACCCCCTCCCCCCCGACTGGGCCTTGGCCCAGTTGGCCGAAGGAGCCAGTCGGCCCAGCCGACCCACTCCCGCACCCCCTAGCCTACTAGGCCTCCTCCCCTCCCCGTAACCCACCGACACCCCACTCCTCCCCCCTCGAAATATCTTCCCCCCTCTCTCCCGATTGGATCAGGATCGAGAGGAGG